>NC_054402.1:20402247-21054520 GCF_017976425.1 Toxotes jaculatrix | reverse complement strand
GGGTATGGCAGTGAATGCTGAGGAGATTCTAGCAGGCAGCTCGTTCCCTAGCAGCCAGAGATGGAACCATAGAAAGCTACTGTACCTAGAGAATAGAGATTGGCTCATTATTTTTGGAGCAAGAGCCTAAATTTTTGAACTCTTGTGTTTTTCTGCTCACAGTTTTGAGGATATCCTAAGCAGGGAATGCAGGGAACACTGATGGATGCCATGGAGTGGTTCTACATTTAAGTTTAATTATTCACTGAGCCTCTTTCAGCAGCATTATCAAGAGGACAATATCAGCCTTGTGCCTGGATTGAATAACCGCAATAAATGCCTGGAATCGTTTGTCGTGCCCCAAATCCCAGTATATCCAATTCATTATGTTCAGACAATCGACCCACACACACATCTGTTATTCTCAGGATTTACAATGGAACTAAATCTCCCTTTTCCAGCACATAAAATGATAAAATATTGTGCATTCATTCTATTGACAAACCAATCACTGTCTCCTGACAAAGCCTTGATACCTGGAGGGACAGAAAACACTCACAACCATTTAGATTCTGCAGCTTTCACATCTTTATCATTTAGCTAACTGATGCTGCACTGCATGCATGCTCTTTGACAATTTGTGTTTGCTTCATGTTGCTTATCCACATTCATTCAAGGTGCACATTTGAATCTTTTGATTAGTTCAACCTTGGCTAGAGAATGTTTTACCTTGATTTGTTTGCTTATTCATTTTGAACTGATTTGTTTTGTTTGCCACTTTCAGTGCTCATCATTCATTCCTTTATTTGATTTGATTTCTTTTCATTAGATTTATATGACTCATAGCACAACCCACTATTTGATGGACAGCTATGGATCCAGTAACCCAAGGTAATATCATGGAACCCCTTTTGACTTTACGTTGTGTACTGTCCTTTTCCTAACTCTGTTCCTTATCCAGTCCTACGCTTTTACTCAATTCTAAAAAGAAAAAGTCCTGAAACCCTAACCCAACTTTCCCAATCTGTTATTCTCCAGTGATGGATATGAATACATTCGTTCATTAGTTAACTAACAAATCCCTCTCATAGCACATACTGTTGTCTCTTTCTGTCTTCTGGATTTTAAGCCCAAATGAAAGTATGCCAGCATGATTATTTGGGATGATCCTCAAGCTACATGCCACCACAGTTCCTTTGCTGGTTTCCAGTCAGCCCACACTATGGCTTACAGTAAATGTTAACCAGCTGTATTTTTTCTTGGCTATCAGGTGGAGAAGAACGAGGAGGCGGACCAGAAGATTGAACAGGATGGCACCACCAACAAACCGGAGGACAAGGCCCACAAGGCTGCCACCAAAATACAGGCCAGCTTCCGTGGACACATAACTCGGAAAAAGATGAAAGATGGAGAGCAAGAGAAGGAGGGAGACAGTCCTGTTGCTGCAGAGGAGGCAACAGAGGGAGGAGAGGAGGCAAAGAAAGTAAATGGAGAGGAGGCACCTGCAAAGGAGGAGGAAGCTGCAGGAGAGGAGGCCAAGAAGGAGGAGGAGACAAGCCAAGCCAAAAGCCCAGTGGCAGACAAGCCAGCTAATTCTCCAGCAGCTGCTGCTGCTGCCTCTCCTGCAGGCGCAGCAACGTCTCCTGTAGCGCCGGCCCCAGCTGCTGCTTCTCCTACGGCCACCACAGCGCCCTCTGAGCCCCAAAAAGAGGAGCCAAAGGCGGAGGAGAAAGCCGAGGAGAAGCCCAAAGAGGTGGAGGCCCCAGTGGCGGCAGCTAAGAGTCCCACCACAGCCACAGCTGAGGAGAAGAAGGAGGAGGAGAAGAGTGAAGAGAAAAAGGAGGAGGCCAGACAAGCCGACGTGCCTGCTGCTGTCAGCCCGACAGCTGAGAAGGAGGAGCCTAACCAAACAAAAGATAAACAAGGTATACAGATTATTCTAAAGCTTCTAACTTCCATTCATTGGAGTAGGCTTCATTAAAAAAATCATTTCATGTAGGCAAGCACATGCCAAATGAAATAAGCCCATTTGGAGAGAACCTACAGGAAGGTGCTCAGGAGGTGTGAACCAAACACTTAAATGTGCACATGTTTGCAAGGGCACTGAATTCAGAGACAAAAATAATTCCAGACACTCTCACCAATCAAGAAGCAATTTATGTACTGTAAAAGTCTAATAAAGATGAATAGGTAAGCTTTCCCATAGCCTGCTTGGCAGGCACCACAGGAAATAACTGCTTGCTGAGTCTTTGGGATTTAAAGATCTTTGGCAGTGCTCCACTGTTCACTGGTTAACACAGAGACATAGCTCAATATTAGATTAGACAGACTTGTATCTCAGATTCTGCAAGATGGGAACTCCATACTGATGAGGTGTGGAGATTGGGTTTGAAAAGCAGGGTTAGCTTTGGTCTGAAATGATGTTCCACAATGGGCTAGTCACATATCAAACTTATTATGAAGGGGTGAGGTTGTATTGTTTGCTCAATGAGAAATCATTGTTTTTGTGAGTCATAAAGGTTCATGAACATCTCAGATGGTTTCATAAGATTTTCATGATACCAGGGCTAATATACTAAACTAGCTGCTACAGTTGTTTATTTGAAAGAAAACACATAACATCAAGTCAAAACACTGATAACATCCTTGCTGTCTGGACCTCTAACACCAGCTAAGGGATAAAAAAGCAAACCACCGTTTGATGTCCAATTATGTGTACTGATGTATTGATGTGTACCTGAGAAGGAATTGGAAGGCTGTGAAATCATATTACAATGCTGATATAATGCTCTTCTACAACATACACTTGACATGAACTCATATTTCTGGTCCAAGGACTCTCAGACTGGGTCAGACAGGTAGTTAATGGAGCATGCTCAGTCTGGAGTAGGTGGGGGTGTGAAGAGGGGAACACACACACACACACCAACTGGAGAACTACATGAAAACTAGGTCACCTAGGCAGCACTCTCTCCCTGTTGTCATAGTTACCACCTCGATGGGATAGCTGGCCTGCATGGAACAGAGCAAGGATAACAGGTGCTCTGATTTAAATGAATGATTAATGATCCCTACTGGTCACGATCCACACTGGGGAAGTCTGTCGCAAACAAACACGACTTGACAAAGAGCTGCTAATTAAGAATCCACTGCTGGCCACAATCTGCTTTACCAATTGAACTGACTCAGAGAGCAAATTAATATTTATAACTAAGTCACTTGGTCAACGTTTGTCAGCGCACAGGCTGTGTTACATGCACAAGGACCCCAGGTACTCTGATCTGACTGAATAATTTATGAGGTAGCATGGGTCTGATCCAGATTCTCCACCAAGGACAGTCTGAATTACTGGCATCACTTAGTTACGTCTGACCAAGTTGGTAACTGTCATAGCATGATGACATAGCACTGCCTATTCCCACAAAATAAAACATACGAGCAATTTAAGCAACAGTTTAAATATTAAAATAAACTCCTAAATATGACATTAGTAAAATATTAAACCCAAAAAATGCTTCACCCTTCTTGCCTTGATCTTAGGGCTCTGTCAGGGATATTTCTTTGCATCTTATCATACAATCTAATCAGGGTCCTTAAATACATACACATACAAGGTTTTTGTATCAGTTAAAACTCTAGCTGCTGTGTTCCATATGAGCTGTAACTAATTTGTTGACTTTTTTTGGAAAACATGAACAATGCAGTGCAGACTGCTTCTAATTTACTTGTAAAAAAAGCATGTACAAGGTTCTCTGTGTCTCTATTGGAAGCCATGTGCAGCAAGAAAGTTACATTAAAATCAATTGAAGTCAGAGATGCAGTTCTCAAGGGAGCAAACAGGCTCTGGTCATTAGATGAACAGCTATATAAAGTTGGGAGTCATCTGCTTCACAGCTTACAGATGACCACCCCTGGAGGTAACATACAAAAACTGAAAAGTAGAGACCCCAGGACAGAGCCTTGCAGCTCTCCATCTCCTTTATGATGAGAAAGTTTGAAATGAGACAACACACCTATATTTTACAAAACTAAATTACAAATGCAAATGGTAGTTGGGAAAAAAGTAGAATACGTACATAAAAAATACTGATCCAGTGATGATTCATGCCAGGTCTAGTGTTTTCCTATACCTCAGTTCTTCTTACTTTCTATTTGCATTTAAAGTTCTACAGTAATCTATGTGTCGTGTTCTCATTAACATTGTTTACTGAAAACTTAAGAGATCAGTGGGCAGAATTGACAAACCACAAGAAAGATCACCAGAGTGTGGGGGTTTGTTTTCCTGTCGCCAGTTCTCTTTACACATGCATCAGCAAAACTAAACCAGCATTTTTGTCAGTAATATCTCTGGTGTAGATAACTGAGGTGGCACTTATGTCAGAAAACCACAAATGACAGGCTTAGGCACTGTAAATTGGGGGAAATGGTATTGGCATCACACAGTTCAGTGACTGCAGAGAAGGACATTTTGAAGTCTGTCATACTAGCTAACAAGCTAATTACCGCTTACCTGGAAGATCTGCTCTGACTCATGCTGTCTTGAGTCACACACACATACACAGACACACACTTGCACACACACTAATACAAGCACTTACACTGACATGAGCGCCCCTCTTCTCTGTCTTCTTCTGTCTGCCTCGCCTTCACACACACTCACACATACACACACACGCCCACACACATGCACTCCATCACCCCAATCTCTAATGCAATGATGTCATTCTTTGATGTCTCCTCTTTCTATTAAAAGAGTATGAGCTCACCGGGGTATGACTTCACCGCTGTTAGGGTATTTGAATGAGGCTTGGTCAGGAACAATAAAGATCCCAAAAATCACTGTAACCCATATACTCTATGATGATGTCTTCTCCAGATATGACTACATATTTTTTTATTATTTTTTTTAATTATAGATAATAGATAGAAATAAAAATAAAAATTTCTTGTCAGCAAAATAGCGTACAGCACAAGATTTAAAAAGAACAGAAAAATGCGAAGAATCAGAGCAATGTTCAACAAACCCTATTAGTAATAGCTTAGTGATGTATAATGGGTTGTTATTCAGCAGTATTCACCTCTTAGTAAGTCACCACAGGATGCTATTACAGTGCAGTAGACTGTGGGCATCACACAGTATCAGATGTGACAGGCAGAGATGCTGCTGTTAGAGTTGTGATGTCAGTTAACATGCTTCACGGGTCCATTAGGAGCACTCTCTTCCTTTATTATTTACACAGCCAATGTGGGTTTTCAGACATTAGGTTGCATCTTCTGACTAACATACTCTCAGTTTAAGTAGATGTGAAATCTTGTAAACAATATGGAATTACATAGTTCCTTCTATTTTTTTTTACAGAGAAACTTGTGAGGAAATGTTTAAAACATCTCGTAGCAGCTGATATGTAAAATCTTTGATGCTCGGTATCTCAGAAGACCCAGATAAAGCTTCATTATTCCAGCCTCACATTGTAAAACCTCCTCTACACTGGCTAATTTTTTTCTCTTCATCTCTCCAACCCACCTTTTATCTATCATGCCCTCCTTCTTTTCAACCTTACATGTCATTTTCCTCCTCTCGCTTTGCCTTTTTTCTCTCTCTACCCTTCTCCACCCGATTCCCTCCCTCCACACAGATGCCGCAGAGGAGGCCACCCCGGCAGATGCAGTGGCGGAGGCCACCGAGTCCAAGGATGACTAAGGCAAAGTCTAACCTAAAGAAAGCAGAATTAAAAGTATGAAGAATAACACAAAAACAAAAATCTAAAAAGGTTGCTCTTTGCCTTCCCAATGTGAAGGCAGTTTGTTTCTATTTGTTTGTCATTTTTTGTGTGGCAATGATTTTCTCATGTTGGGGGAGTTTCCAGCGTGAAGTTTTTTGGCTCAAGCTAATACTATGAGGAAGTGGTGATGATGATGATGTTGATGTTGTTGATGATTATGAAAAATGATTGTTACCTTGATGATGATGATGATGCCGTTGATGGGAGGGGGATTTGATTTGGTACATCTTCACTATTTAATGTAAGTGAAATAATGGTAGAATGAATGCTCCCAACTGGATATTTACACATTTAAAATGCATTGCCAATGCACCATATTTTATTTGCATTGCAATGCACTTTCTTTGACACATTTTGCAAATAAAATCCGTTCTGCAAATGCACGCACAAAAACAAACTGGTTTTAAAATGCAAGTCTAGTTTTCGACACGGCACAAGTGTCCTGAGAACACAGCAAAAGAGATAATGTACTGACACATTGGATGGAAAATAGAATGTATAATTAAATGTGTGACATTTCCAGTTGGGCAGCTTTATCCTGAATCCAAAAACCACATATAGGACAAGACTATCACTCTCTCTCTATTCTGCTTGAGTCATTCAAGCTTGGTTTACACCCCTTTTACAAACTCTCTGTTTACTCACATTCCCAGTAAAGGACCTGTTGCCATTTGAATGACATGATCATATAATAAACTATAGAAATCAGCTATAGTATTGATGTAACTGACGATTTGTGTTCTGCAAACCAAACCTGAGAACAGTAGCATGAACCATCGAACCAGATGCATGATGGGAACTCTCCCTCTGAGAGGAACTTTTTCGCAGTCACAAAAACTTAAGAGGTGTGGCGGCTTCTTTTTGATGTCTTTGGTGTTGTTATGACAGTTTATATGAATTGGAAAAATACTCTTGCACTGATGTTACGAAAAAAAAGTAAAAAGAAAAATCAAACAAATGAGCAAACAAAAACTACTTTTCCTATGTTCCAGTGAGTGCAATGTCCAGTTTCAACCTTATCAAGGAGTTCAAACTTGTGAGAAAAAAAAATGAAAAAATAAAAATGGTTTCAATGTCTGTTTTCAAAATAAAGCAAATGTGCCAATTACCATCACAAACTGTGGAGTTTGTTTAAAGCTGTGTTAAGATTTCTCATTCCAGTGTGACCAGAGTGCATATAACATGAATGCAATGTCCGCACTTTAGTTCTGGACTGGAGGACTCTTGTTGGACGGGATAACTTGTCAGCTAAAAATGCCTTTTAATCTTTGAAAAAAAAAGTGTCATTATCTCCGAGGGTAGGTTATGTTTGGGGGTGAGACTGATTTAAAAAAAAAGTTTGACATTTTATAGTTACATATTATGTTATACACATAAGATATAGGCTGTAAACAGGGTGAAAAAGCTAGCATGGCACTGTCCAAAGTTTACAAAATTCACTTCTAAAACTGTAGTGTACTGTTTTAAGGTCTGTCAGAACTAAACTAGTAGGACACGCTGTCCGACAATAAAAACAAGTGTCTATACTGATCTGAATGGCCACTCTCAAAGGCAGAGTCAAAAGCTAGCTGTCATAGAGAGGGGGAGAGATTGTTTAAAAACAGGGATGACGACCATGTTTTATAACAGTATCTCCAGGCATACATTCATAGTGTTGCACTCAGTTGTACACATGAAAAGTGTCATAAATACTTGTGTAACAAATGAAAAAAAGAGGGCTAGAGAGAGAAGTTCAGTCTTTTGCTCTTTTCTCACCTCTATACAAATGGCCAATCAGATTGTTGGTTTAAAAAAGTTACAGAAATGGTCACAGACCTCAGTGTCAGGTGTGGGGAGAGGGGACTGAGAGGGGTTTGGTAAGCAGTTCCGATGGAACATATCACTTGTACAAATTTGTTTAATCTGCACAAAAAAAATAAATATTTGTAATTTCACAGTGAGGTGGATGGGAGGTTGAGTATTGAAGTATTTCCTGACCGAACCTCAAGATGAGGAAGTAGCACAACCAGTAGCACAACCAATATTCCCAGCGATGGAAGAACATTTCTGAAGAATGGCCAAACGTGTTGGTGATTGTCCTGGGAAAAAATTTTCAGTTTTTGAGAAATAATGTGTTATTTAGTGAGCTTCTGAGGTACTGGTAGGCAGAATTTGTTACCTTTGGAGAGAGTCAGTAGGCTGTTTCTCCGTGTTTCTAATCTGTGAGGCACAACCTGGTGGCTGTTGCTTGATATGTGAGGGTGTTATTGATGTCCCAGCAAAAATGCCAATAAGCATATTTCTTTTTCTCACTACTCCAAACTATTCCTTAAGTGACACACCAAACTTACATTAAGGCACTAGTAAAACTGCAGTATAACATATTTGCAAAGCCTTTGTAACCACTGTTTTGGACATTTTTTGTTGAAATTACTTGAAAGGGCTGCTGCTTATCAACTTTCTGACAACTTATCAAACAACAATCTTTATGATAAATTTCAATCTGGTCCTGTCTTTCAACTGAAACTGCCTTGACCAGAGCAACCGAAGATCTGCTAATTACTGTTGATTCTGACTTAACGTCCTATTGACTTTGACACTGTGGACCTGTGGCATTTTGGTATCCAAGAGGACAGTGATTTCATGGTTTCATCCATATTTATCAGTTAGAACTCAGTGTCTATCTGTATTCACATGCTTCCTTGGTGACATCATTTGCAAATGAAGTGTTAATTTTCATTGCTATGCTGATGATACACAGCTATACATGCTTGTAATGCCAAATGGCATTTCCCAGCTCCCAGCTAAATTTAGAGGTGTGTCTAACAGAAATAAATGCTGCTATTAAAAGCTGATAAAACAGTTAATAGCTGTTAGACCAGCCAAATGTGGCCATTTATTTGAGAATTTCAGTGTTAACATTATTTTTGAAAGCTTGACCATGAAAAGCCTTGGAGTGATTTTTGACTCTCATCATACATTCCAGCTCTTACCCATGCAGCATTTTTTCATCTTGGTAGTATTTCTAATTAGTTGCTTGATTAGTAGTATAATTAATTCATTCATTTGTATCTTCCAGGTTTGATTATTGTAAGGCCCTTTTCTCAGGTCTTCCTATTTGTGCTAGTGCAAGTGTTCAGCTTGTTCAACATGCTGCAGTTACAAACTAAAAAGTTTGACCCAGTCTCGCCCCTCGTCACTGGCTGCCAGTGTGAGCAACAGGTGTTTTTAAGAGTCTTATTTTAACTTAAAAGGCCTTGCATGGACTTGGAGAAGCTTACTCACCTGAGTTAATTATACCTGGTCATTCCTTCAATTAATAATAATAATAATAATTAAAGCTGCAAGCAGCGAAGGGCGTGCCCTCGCACCCCTTGCGAGCTGCAGCCAGCGCAGCCACGCATGAGAGTCCTCCTATGTCCTCTCCTCTCTCCTGCTCCTCTCCCCAGAGAAGCACAGTAGTATACAGCAACAGAAAAGACATGGCCCCCTCCCAGCAGGGGGTGCAATAAGTGTATCATCATATGAGTATATAAATGAGTTGAGAGTGTGAAGGTCATCCCGATTATCTGTGCAGAGCAAACATGTAATTTGGTTTAATGGACATTGTGTTATTTTCAGCCACATATGTTAAGAATACCAGGATGTCCTTGGTTATATATATATATATATATATATATATATATATATATATATATATATATATATATATATATATATAGTATAAAATATGTATATAGTATAAAATACTTTATTGATCCCTCTGGGGAAATTACTCTCTGCATTTTACCCACACCAAGTGAACACACACACAAGCATGCACATGCACTAGAGAAACTGGGGAAGGGGGCTGCCCAGTGGGGTGCCCGGGGAGCTGGGGTGGATCGGTGCCTTGCTCAGGGGCACCACAGCCATGGTGGCAGAGGCAGGAGAGGCGCATCTCCTTCACCACCACCGTATCCTTTTTTTGCGCTTGGTCAAGGGATCGAACCCACGACCCGCCGATCTCAGGCTGGTCCAAAGTCCAAAGCCGCTCTTAACTTGCTGTGCCACGGCTGCCCCTTTTTATTTGTGGGTATATATATGAAAGAGTTAACTTTAATGGACATTTGTACTTTGAGTGAGTTGTGTTTATGTGACTACATGTGTAATGTGGTTACAAGAAAGTTGCACTTGTTAAGAAAAAGTATCATGAGGTCAGAGGATAACTTACGCAGTCAGTGTTCAGTTTGAGAGATGTTGATGAAGCAGGTTAATGGAGCCTGTTGTTAAAAGTTAGACATTGTTTTTCCAAGCTTTGTATAATTTGTATTTAACAGTGTTTCTATTGGTGATGCAGAACATCCGTCTTTTTCACCTGTTTTTCTGAACTTATATTTTATATGTACTGTTTTTTTTTTTTGCTGGAGCACAACAGATCTCTGGTGCATTTTCTACATTTCTACTGTGTGTGTGTGCTCTTTACATGTCCAAATCCTTTGCTTTCTCTGCTTTTTGAACAATTAAGAACTATTTCAAATCATATACAATCATGCACATCACCAACTACCCACAGACGTAACGCAAAAATACATAACACATTATAGATTGTCATAAATCCATGCTTTCATTCTATAGCAGTAATACCTACATATTATGTAATATATATTATTCAAAGTAAGGTTTTCTTTCCTACATTACAACAGCATTTCCACAAATGCCATATCTCATTCTAACTAGATATATATATATATATAATAAACAATATTATACAATATTATACAATAAAACAATATTTAAGAAATGCTGTTGAAATATAGGTTTTGCTTTACCTTTACATCACATCAAAAAGCAAAAGGCACTGGTTATGGTACACCTAGTACACTAGGGTGGGGTTCAATTCCCTGCAGTGTCCTGCTAATAGATTGATGATGTGAGATCCACACAAAATCCTAAATCTACACAGCTTGTCATGACAACTCCATGTTAACACATCTATGTAGAATGTATGTCTGGTCTGCTTTCTAGTGAACTACATGAAAAATACACATAACTACATGAAAAATACACATTTCCTATTCCCAATAGTTGGCGCTATTTGTGTATCATGATATCAGTACATCAATCTGTTCTGAATCACTTGATCAACATGACTGTAAACTTTGATCCACATTGGATGAAGTATGTGGGAGATACAGGCTCAAATAAATCAATTTCCTGTGTGTTGGCAAACGGTCAAATTCGTGGTGGCGCCATGGCCAAACCATATAACCCAGACCAAAGCTTTTCACAACTTTTAGTCATGAAGGCCTTAAGAGCAAACAGAGCAAATTTCAGCATGATCAGACCATTCTCCTAGGATGAGTTTGTTAAAATATAAGCTGTGCGAAATGCAGAATGGCATCATTTTCCCAAAATGGCGGACTTCCTGTACATTGTAGAACTTTCCTCGAAGAGAAAAGTTTTCATTTTATGGATGTGATTGGTAGAAAAACCAATAGTAGAAAAATAAAAGGGGAGGAGTAGTATAGTAAGGCTTCAAAATTGGCCAAAAAAAGTCATACTTTAGTATGGCCTCAAAATGTCATAAAAAACGTCATAGTATAGTAAGGCTTCAAAATTGGCCAAAAAAAGTCACACTTTAGTATGGCCTCAAAATGTCATAAAAAACGTCAAAGTATAGTAAGGCTTCAAAATCGGCCAAAAAAAGTCATACTTTAGAACGGCCTCAAAATGTCATTAAAAACGTCATAGTATAGTAAGGCGTTTTTTTCGGACAAAAAAAGTCAAAATTTTTTTCGACCTCAAAATGTCATAAAAAACGTCATAGTATAGTAAGGCGTTTTTTTCGGCCAAAAAAAGTCAACATTTTTTTCGACCTCAAAATGTCATAAAAAACGTCATAGTATAGTAAGGCGTCAAAATCCGCCAAAAAAAGTCAAAATTTTTTTCGACCTCAAAATGTCATAAAAAACGTCATAGTATAGTAAGGCGTTTTTTTCGGCCAAAAAAAGTCAACATTTTTTTCGACCTCAAAATGTCATAAAAAACGTCATAGTATAGTAAGGCGTTTTTTCGGCCAAAAAAAGTCAAAAATTTTTTTGACCTCAAAATGTCATAAAAAACGTCATAGTATAGTAAGGCGTTTTTTTCGGCCAAAAAAAGTCAAAATTTTTTTCGACCTCAAAATGTCATAAAAAACGTCATAGTATAGTAAGGCGTCAAAATCCGCCAAAAAAAGTCAAAAATTTTTTCGACCTCAAAATGTCATAAAAAACGTCATAGTATAGTAAGGCGTTTTTTTCGGCCAAAAAAAGTCAACATTTTTTTCGACCTCAAAATGTCATAAAAAACGTCATAGTATAGTAAGGCGTTTTTTTCGGCCAAAAAAAGTCAACATTTTTTTCGACCTCAAAATGTCATAAAAAACGTCATAGTATAGTAAGGCGTCAAAATCCGCCAAAAAAAGTCAAAATTTTTTTCGACCTCAAAATGTCATAAAAAACGTCATAGTATAGTAAGGCGTCAAAATCCGCCAAAAAAAGGCAAACATTTTTTCGACCTCAAAATGTCATAAAAAACGTCATAGTATAGTAAGGCGTTTTTTTCGGCCAAAAAAAGTCAAAATTTTTTTCGACCTCAAAATGTCATAAAAAACGTCATAGTATAGTAAGGCGTTTTTTTCGGCCAAAAAAAGTCAACATTTTTTTCGACCTCAAAATGTCATAAAAAACGTCATAGTATAGTAAGGCGTTTTTTTCGGCCAAAAAAAGTCAAAAATTTTTTCGACCTCAAAATGTCATAAAAAACGTCATAGTATAGTAAGGCGTTTTTTTCGGCCAAAAAAAGTCAAAATTTTTTTCGACCTCAAAATGTCATAAAAAACGTCATAGTATAGTAAGGCGTTTTTTTCGGCCAAAAAAAGTCAACATTTTTTTCGACCTCAAAATGTCATAAAAAACGTCATAGTATAGTAAGGCGTCAAAATCCGCCAAAAAAAGTCAAAATTTTTTTCGACCTCAAAATGTCATAAAAAACGTCATAGTATAGTAAGGCGTCAAAATCCGCCAAAAAAAGGCAAACATTTTTTCGACCTCAAAATGTCATAAAAAACGTCATAGTATAGTAAGGCGTTTTTTTCGGCCAAAAAAAGTCAAAATTTTTTTCGACCTCAAAATGTCATAAAAAACGTCATAGTATAGTAAGGCGTTTTTTTCGGCCAAAAAAAGTCAACATTTTTTTCGACCTCAAAATGTCATAAAAAACGTCATAGTATAGTAAGGCGTTTTTTTCGGCCAAAAAAAGTCAAAAATTTTTTCGACCTCAAAATGTCATAAAAAACGTCATAGTATAGTAAGGCGTTTTTTTCGGCCAAAAAAAGTCAAAATTTTTTTCGACCTCAAAATGTCATAAAAAACGTCATAGTATAGTAAGGCGTTTTTTTCGGCCAAAAAAAGTCAAAATTTTTTTCGACCTCAAAATGTCATAAAAAACGTCATAGTATAGTAAGGCGTTTTTTTCGGCCAAAAAAAGTCAACATTTTTTTCGACCTCAAAATGTCATAAAAAACGTCATAGTATAGTAAGGCGTCAAAATACGCCAAAAAAAGGCAAAAATTTTTTCGACCTCAAAATGTCATAAAAAACGTCATAGTATAGTAAGGCGTTTTTTTCGGCCAAAAAAAGTCAAAATTTTTTTCGACCTCAAAATGTCATAAAAAACGTCATAGTATAGTAAGGCCTCAAAATCGGCCAAAAAAAGTCAAAATTTTTTTCGACCTCAAAATGTCATAAAAAACGTCATAGTATAGTAAGGCGTTTTTTTCGGGCAAAAAAAGTCAAAATTTTTTTCCACCTCAAAATGTCATAAAAAACGTCATAGTATAGTAAGGCGTCAAAATCTGCCAAAAAAAGTCAAAAATTTTTTCGACCTCAAAATGTCATAAAAAACGTCATAGTATAGTAAGGCGTTTTTTTCGGCCAAAAAAAGTCAAAATTTTTTTCGACCTCAAAATGTCATAAAAAACGTCATAGTATAGTAAGGCGTTTTTTTCGGCCAAAAAAAGTCAAAATTTTTTTCGACCTCAAAATGTCATAAAAAACGTCATAGTATAGTAAGGCCTCAAAATCGGCCAAAAAAAGTCAAAATTTTTTTCGACCTCAAAATGTCATAAAAAACGTCATAGTATAGTAAGGCGTTTTTTTCGGGCAAAAAAAGTCAAAATTTTTTTCCACCTCAAAATGTCATAAAAAACGTCATAGTATAGTAAGGCGTCAAAATCCGCCAAAAAAAGTCAAAATTTTTTTCGACCTCAAAATGTCATAAAAAACGTCATAGTATAGTAAGGC
This sequence comes from Toxotes jaculatrix, assembly GCF_017976425.1. NCBI lineage: Eukaryota > Metazoa > Chordata > Actinopteri > Toxotidae > Toxotes > Toxotes jaculatrix. The sequence goes on along the minus strand of NC_054402.1, from coordinate 21,040,452 downwards.
GTTTTTTCGGCCAAAAAAAGTCAAAAAATTTTTTCACCTCAAAATGTCATAAAAAACGTCATAGTATAGTAAGGCGTTTTTTTCGGCCAAAAAAAGTCAAAATTTTTTTCGACCTCAAAATGTCATAAAAAACGTCATAGTATAGTAAGGCGTCAAAATCCGCCAAAAAAAGGCAAACATTTTTTCGACCTCAAAATGTCATAAAAAACGTCATAGTATAGTAAGGCGTTTTTTTCGGCCAAAAAAAGTCAAAATTTTTTTCGACCTCAAAATGTCATAAAAAACGTCATAGTATAGTAAGGCGTTTTTTTCGGCCAAAAAAAGTCAACATTTTTTTCGACCTCAAAATGTCATTAAAAACGTCATAGTATAGTAAGGCGTCAAAATCCGCCAAAAAAAGTCAAAAATTTTTTCGACCTCAAAATGTCATAAAAAACGTCATAGTATAGTAAGGCGTTTTTTTCGGCCAAAAAAAGTCAAAATTTTTTTCGACCTCAAAATGTCATAAAAAACGTCATAGTATAGTAAGGCCTCAAAATCGGCCAAAAAAAGTCAAAATTTTTTTCGACCTCAAAATGTCATAAAAAACGTCATAGTATAGTAAGGCGTTTTTTTCGGGCAAAAAAAGTCAAAATTTTTTTCCACCTCAAAATGTCATAAAAAACGTCATAGTATAGTAAGGCGTCAAAATCCGCCAAAAAAAGTCAAAATTTTTTTCGACCTCAAAATGTCATAAAAAACGTCATAGTATAGTAAGGCGTTTTTTCGGCCAAAAAAAGTCAAAAAATTTTTTCACCTCAAAATGTCATAAAAAACGTCATAGTATAGTAAGGCGTTTTTTTCGGCCAAAAAAAGTCAAAATTTTTTTCGACCTCAAAATGTCATAAAAAACGTCATAGTATAGTAAGGCGTCAAAATCCGCCAAAAAAAGGCAAACATTTTTTCGACCTCAAAATGTCATAAAAAACGTCATAGTATAGTAAGGCGTTTTTTTCGGCCAAAAAAAGTCAAAATTTTTTTCGACCTCAAAATGTCATAAAAAATGTCATAGTATAGTAAGGCGTTTTTTTCGGCCAAAAAAAGTCAACATTTTTTTCGACCTCAAAATGTCATTAAAAACGTCATAGTATAGTAAGGCGTCAAAATCCGCCAAAAAAAGTCAAAAATTTTTTCGACCTCAAAATGTCATAAAAAACGTCATAGTATAGTAAGGCGTTTTTTTCGGCCAAAAAAAGTCAACATTTTTTTCGACCTCAAAATGTCATAAAAAACGTCATAGTATAGTAAGGCGTCAAAATCCGCCAAAAAAAGTCAAAATTTTTTTCGACCTCAAAATGTCATAAAAAACGTCATAGTATAGTAAGGTGTTTTTTTCGGCCAAAAAAAGTCAACATTTTTTTCGACCTCAAAATGTCATAAAAAACGTCATAGTATAGTAAGGCGTTTTTTCGGCCAAAAAAAGTCAAAAATTTTTTTGACCTCAAAATGTCATAAAAAACGTCATAGTATAGTAAGGCGTTTTTTTCGGCCAAAAAAAGTCAAAATTTTTTTCGACCTCAAAATGTCATAAAAAACGTCATAGTATAGTAAGGCCTCAAAATCCGCCAAAAAAAGTCAAAAATTTTTTCGACCTCAAAATGTCATAAAAAACGTCATAGTATAGTAAGGCGTTTTTTTCGGCCAAAAAAAGTCAAAATTTTTTTCGACCTCAAAATGTCATAAAAAACGTCATAGTATAGTAAGGCGTTTTTTTCGGCCAAAAAAAGTCAACATTTTTTTCGACCTCAAAATGTCATAAAAAACGTCATAGTATAGTAAGGCGTCAAAATCCGCCAAAAAAAGTCAAAATTTTTTTCGACCTCAAAATGTCATAAAAAACGTCATAGTATAGTAAGGCGTTTTTTTCGGCCAAAAAAAGTCAACATTTTTTTCAACCTCAAAATGTCATAAAAAACGTCATAGTATAGTAAGGCGTCAAAATCCGCCAAAAAAAGTCAAAAATTTTTTCAACCTCAAAATGTGATAAAAAACGTCATAGTATAGTAAGGCGTTTTTTTCGGCCAAAAAAAGTCAACATTTTTTTCGACCTCAAAATGTCATTAAAAACGTCATAGTATAGTAAGGCGTCAAAATCCGCCAAAAAAAGTCAAAAATTTTTTCGACCTCAAAATGTCATAAAAAACGTCATAGTATAGTAAGGCGTTTTTTTCGGCCAAAAAAAGTCAACATTTTTTTCGACCTCAAAATGTCATAAAAAACGTCATAGTATAGTAAGGCGTCAAAATCCGCCAAAAAAAGGCAAACATTTTTTCGACCTCAAAATGTCATAAAAAACGTCATAGTATAGTAAGGCGTTTTTTTCGGCCAAAAAAAGTCAAAATTTTTTTCGACCTCAAAATGTCATAAAAAACGTCATAGTATAGTAAGGCGTTTTTTTCGGCCAAAAAAAGTCAACATTTTTTTCGACCTCAAAATGTCATTAAAAACGTCATAGTATAGTAAGGCGTCAAAATCCGCCAAAAAAAGTCAAAAATTTTTTCGACCTCAAAATGTCATAAAAAACGTCATAGTATAGTAAGGCGTTTTTTTCGGCCAAAAAAAGTCAACATTTTTTTCGACCTCAAAATGTCATAAAAAACGTCATAGTATAGTAAGGCGTTTTTTTCGGCCAAAAAAAGTCAAAAATTTTTTCGACCTCAAAATGTCATAAAAAACGTCATAGTATAGTAAGGCGTCAAAATCCGCCAAAAAAAGTCAAAAATTTTTTCAACCTCAAAATGTGATAAAAAACGTCATAGTATAGTAAGGCGTTTTTTTCGGCCAAAAAAAGTCAACATTTTTTTCGACCTCAAAATGTCATTAAAAACGTCATAGTATAGTAAGGCGTCAAAATCCGCCAAAAAAAGTCAAAATTTTTTTCGACCTCAAAATGTCATAAAAAACGTCATAGTATAGTAAGGCCTCAAAATCCGCCAAAAAAAGTCAAAAATTTTTTCGACCTCAAAATGTCATAAAAAACGTCATAGTATAGTAAGGCGTTTTTTTCGGCCAAAAAAAGTCAAAATTTTTTTCGACCTCAAAATGTCATAAAAAACGTCATAGTATAGTAAGGCGTTTTTTTCGGCCAAAAAAAGTCAACATTTTTTTCGACCTCAAAATGTCATAAAAAACGTCATAGTATAGTAAGGCGTCAAAATCCGCCAAAAAAAGTCAAAATTTTTTTCGACCTCAAAATGTCATAAAAAACGTCATAGTATAGTAAGGCGTTTTTTTCGGCCAAAAAAAGTCAACATTTTTTTCAACCTCAAAATGTCATAAAAAACGTCATAGTATAGTAAGGCGTCAAAATCCGCCAAAAAAAGTCAAAAATTTTTTCAACCTCAAAATGTGATAAAAAACGTCATAGTATAGTAAGGCGTTTTTTTCGGCCAAAAAAAGTCAAAATTTTTTTCGACCTCAAAATGTCATAAAAAACGTCATAGTATAGTAAGGCGTTTTTTTCGGCCAAAAAAAGTCAACATTTTTTTCGACCTCAAAATGTCATAAAAAACGTCATAGTATAGTAAGGCGTCAAAATCTGCCAAAAAAAGTCAAAAATTTTTTCGACCTCAAAATGTCATAAAAAACGTCATAGTATAGTAAGGCGTTTTTTTCGGCCAAAAAAAGTCAAAATTTTTTTCGACCTCAAAATGTCATAAAAAACGTCATAGTATAGTAAGGCGTTTTTTTCGGCCAAAAAAAGTCAAAATTTTTTTCGACCTCAAAATGTCATAAAAAACGTCATAGTATAGTAAGGCCTCAAAATCGGCCAAAAAAAGTCAAAATTTTTTTCGACCTCAAAATGTCATAAAAAACGTCATAGTATAGTAAGGCGTTTTTTTCGGGCAAAAAAAGTCAAAATTTTTTTCCACCTCAAAATGTCATAAAAAACGTCATAGTATAGTAAGGCGTCAAAATCCGCCAAAAAAAGTCAAAATTTTTTTCGACCTCAAAATGTCATAAAAAACGTCATAGTATAGTAAGGCGTTTTTTCGGCCAAAAAAAGTCAAAAAATTTTTTCACCTCAAAATGTCATAAAAAACGTCATAGTATAGTAAGGCGTTTTTTTCGGCCAAAAAAAGTCAAAATTTTTTTCGACCTCAAAATGTCATAAAAAACGTCATAGTATAGTAAGGCGTCAAAATCCGCCAAAAAAAGGCAAACATTTTTTCGACCTCAAAATGTCATAAAAAACGTCATAGTATAGTAAGGCGTTTTTTTCGGCCAAAAAAAGTCAAAATTTTTTTCGACCTCAAAATGTCATAAAAAACGTCATAGTATAGTAAGGCGTTTTTTTCGGCCAAAAAAAGTCAACATTTTTTTCGACCTCAAAATGTCATAAAAAACGTCATAGTATAGTAAGGCGTTTTTTCGGCCAAAAAAAGTCAAAAATTTTTTCGACCTCAAAATGTCATAAAAAACGTCATAGTATAGTAAGGCGTTTTTTTCGGACAAAAAAAGTCAACATTTTTTTCGACCTCAAAATGTCATAAAAAACGTCATAGTATAGTAAGACGCTTTTTTCGGCCAAAAAAAGTCAACATTTTTTTCGACCTCAAAATGTCATAAAAAACGTCATAGTATAGTAAGGCGTTTTTTTCGGCCAAAAAAAGTCAACATTTTTTTCGACCTCAAAATGTCATAAAAAACGTCATAGTATAGTAAGGCGTCAAAATCCGCCAAAAAAAGTCAAAAATTTTTTCGACCTCAAAATGTCATAAAAAACGTCATAGTATAGTAAGGCGTTTTTTTCGGCCAAAAAAAGTCAACATTTTTTTCGACCTCAAAATGTCATAAAAAACGTCATAGTATAGTAAGGCGTTTTTTTCGGCCAAAAAAAGTCAACATTTTTTTCGACCTCAAAATGTCATAAAAAACGTCATAGTATAGTAAGGCGTCAAAATCCGCCAAAAAAAGTCAAAATTTTTTTCGACCTCAAAATGTCATAAAAAACGTCATAGTATAGTAAGGCGTTTTTTTCGGCCAAAAAAAGTCAACATTTTTTTCAACCTCAAAATGTCATAAAAAACGTCATAGTATAGTAAGGCGTCAAAATCCGCCAAAAAAAGTCAAAAATTTTTTCAACCTCAAAATGTGATAAAAAACGTCATAGTATAGTAAGGCGTTTTTTTCGGCCAAAAAAAGTCAAAATTTTTTTCGACCTCAAAATGTCATAAAAAACGTCATAGTATAGTAAGGCGTTTTTTTCGGCCAAAAAAAGTCAACATTTTTTTCGACCTCAAAATGTCATAAAAAACGTCATAGTATAGTAAGGCGTCAAAATCTGCCAAAAAAAGTCAAAAATTTTTTCGACCTCAAAATGTCATAAAAAACGTCATAGTATAGTAAGGCGTTTTTTTCGGCCAAAAAAAGTCAAAATTTTTTTCGACCTCAAAATGTCATAAAAAACGTCATAGTATAGTAAGGCGTTTTTTTCGGCCAAAAAAAGTCAAAATTTTTTTCGACCTCAAAATGTCATAAAAAACGTCATAGTATAGTAAGGCCTCAAAATCGGCCAAAAAAAGTCAAAATTTTTTTCGACCTCAAAATGTCATAAAAAACGTCATAGTATAGTAAGGCGTTTTTTTCGGCCAAAAAAAGTCAAAATTTTTTTCGACCTCAAAATGTCATAAAAAACGTCATAGTATAGTAAGGCCTCAAAATCGGCCAAAAAAAGTCAAAATTTTTTTCGACCTCAAAATGTCATAAAAAACGTCATAGTATAGTAAGGCCTCAAAATCGGCCAAAAAAAGTCAAAAATTTTTTCGACCTCAAAATGTCATAAAAAACGTCATAGTATAGTAAGGCGTTTTTTTCGGGCAAAAAAAGTCAAAATTTTTTTCCACCTCAAAATGTCATAAAAAACGTCATAGTATAGTAAGGCGTCAAAATCCGCCAAAAAAAGTCAAAATTTTTTTCGACCTCAAAATGTCATAAAAAACGTCATAGTATAGTAAGGCGTTTTTTCGGCCAAAAAAAGTCAAAAAATTTTTTCACCTCAAAATGTCATAAAAAACGTCATAGTATAGTAAGGCGTTTTTTTCGGCCAAAAAAAGTCAAAATTTTTTTCGACCTCAAAATGTCATAAAAAACGTCATAGTATAGTAAGGCCTCAAAATCGGCCAAAAAAAGTCAAAATTTTTTTCGACCTCAAAATGTCATAAAAAACGTCATAGTATAGTAAGGCGTTTTTTTCGGCCAAAAAAAGTCAAAATTTTTTTCGACCTCAAAATGTCATAAAAAACGTCATAGTATAGTAAGGCCTCAAAATCGGCCAAAAAAAGTCAAAATTTTTTTCGACCTCAAAATGTCATAAAAAACGTCATAGTATAGTAAGGCGTTTTTTTCGGGCAAAAAAAGTCAAAATTTTTTTCGACCTCAAAATGTCATAAAAAACGTCATAGTATAGTAAGGCGTCAAAATCCGCCAAAAAAAGTCAAAATTTTTTTCGACCTCAAAATGTCATAAAAAACGTCATAGTATAGTAAGGCGTTTTTTCGGCCAAAAAAAGTCAAAAAATTTTTTCACCTCAAAATGTCATAAAAAACGTCATAGTATAGTAAGGCGTTTTTTTCGGCCAAAAAAAGTCAAAATTTTTTTCGACCTCAAAATGTCATAAAAAACGTCATAGTATAGTAAGGCGTCAAAATCCGCCAAAAAAAGGCAAACATTTTTTCGACCTCAAAATGTCATAAAAAACGTCATAGTATAGTAAGGCGTTTTTTTCGGCCAAAAAAAGTCAAAATTTTTTTCGACCTCAAAATGTCATAAAAAACGTCATAGTATAGTAAGGCGTTTTTTTCGGCCAAAAAAAGTCAACATTTTTTTCGACCTCAAAATGTCATTAAAAACGTCATAGTATAGTAAGGCGTCAAAATCCGCCAAAAAAAGTCAAAAATTTTTTCGACCTCAAAATGTCATAAAAAACGTCATAGTATAGTAAGGCGTTTTTTTCGGCCAAAAAAAGTCAAAATTTTTTTCGACCTCAAAATGTCATAAAAAACGTCATAGTATAGTAAGGCCTCAAAATCGGCCAAAAAAAGTCAAAATTTTTTTCGACCTCAAAATGTCATAAAAAACGTCATAGTATAGTAAGGCGTTTTTTTCGGGCAAAAAAAGTCAAAATTTTTTTCCACCTCAAAATGTCATAAAAAACGTCATAGTATAGTAAGGCGTCAAAATCCGCCAAAAAAAGTCAAAATTTTTTTCGACCTCAAAATGTCATAAAAAACGTCATAGTATAGTAAGGCGTTTTTTCGGCCAAAAAAAGTCAAAAAATTTTTTCACCTCAAAATGTCATAAAAAACGTCATAGTATAGTAAGGCGTTTTTTTCGGCCAAAAAAAGTCAAAATTTTTTTCGACCTCAAAATGTCATAAAAAACGTCATAGTATAGTAAGGCGTCAAAATCCGCCAAAAAAAGGCAAACATTTTTTCGACCTCAAAATGTCATAAAAAACGTCATAGTATAGTAAGGCGTTTTTTTCGGCCAAAAAAAGTCAAAATTTTTTTCGACCTCAAAATGTCATAAAAAATGTCATAGTATAGTAAGGCGTTTTTTTCGGCCAAAAAAAGTCAACATTTTTTTCGACCTCAAAATGTCATTAAAAACGTCATAGTATAGTAAGGCGTCAAAATCCGCCAAAAAAAGTCAAAAATTTTTTCGACCTCAAAATGTCATAAAAAACGTCATAGTATAGTAAGGCGTTTTTTTCGGCCAAAAAAAGTCAAAAATTTTTTCGACCTCAAAATGTCATAAAAAACGTCATAGTATAGTAAGGCGTTTTTTTCGGCCAAAAGAAGTCAAAATTTTTTTCGACCTCAAAATGTCATAAAAAACGTCATAGTATAGTAAGGCGTTTTTTTCGGCCAAAAAAAGTCAAAATTTTTTTCGACCTCAAAATGTCATAAAAAACGTCATAGTATAGTAAGGCGTTTTTTTCGGCCAAAAAAAGTCAAAATTTTTTTCGACCTCAAAATGTCATAAAAAACGTCATAGTATAGTAAGGCGTCAAAATCCGCCAAAAAAAGGCAAACATTTTTTCGACCTCAAAATGTCATAAAAAACGTCAAAGTATAGTAAGGCGTTTTTTTCGGCCAAAAAAAGTCAACATTTTTTTCGACCTCAAAATGTCATAAAAAACGTCATAGTATAGTAAGGCGTCAAAATCCGCCAAAAAAAGTCAAAATTTTTTTCGACCTCAAAATGTCATAAAAAACGTCATAGTATAGTAAGGCGTTTTTTTCGGCCAAAAAAAGTCAACATTTTTTTCGACCTCAAAATGTCATAAAAAACGTCATAGTATAGTAAGGCGTTTTTTCGGCCAAAAAAAGTCAAAAATTTTTTTGACCTCAAAATGTCATAAAAAACGTCATAGTATAGTAAGGCGTTTTTTTCGGCCAAAAAAAGTCAAAATTTTTTTCGACCTCAAAATGTCATAAAAAACGTCATAGTATAGTAAGGCCTCAAAATCCGCCAAAAAAAGTCAAAAATTTTTTCGACCTCAAAATGTCATAAAAAACGTCATAGTATAGTAAGGCGTTTTTTTCGGCCAAAAAAAGTCAAAATTTTTTTCGACCTCAAAATGTCATAAAAAACGTCATAGTATAGTAAGGCGTTTTTTTCGGCCAAAAAAAGTCAACATTTTTTTCGACCTCAAAATGTCATAAAAAACGTCATAGTATAGTAAGGCGTCAAAATCCGCCAAAAAAAGTCAAAATTTTTTTCGACCTCAAAATGTCATAAAAAACGTCATAGTATAGTAAGGCGTTTTTTTCGGCCAAAAAAAGTCAACATTTTTTTCGACCTCAAAATGTCATAAAAAACGTCATAGTATAGTAAGGCGTCAAAATCCGCCAAAAAAAGTCAAAAATTTTTTCAACCTCAAAATGTGATAAAAAACGTCATAGTATAGTAAGGCGTTTTTTTCGGCCAAAAAAAGTCAAAATTTTTTTCGACCTCAAAATGTCATAAAAAACGTCATAGTATAGTAAGGCGTTTTTTTCGGCCAAAAAAAGTCAACATTTTTTTCGACCTCAAAATGTCATAAAAAACGTCATAGTATAGTAAGGCGTCAAAATCTGCCAAAAAAAGTCAAAAATTTTTTCGACCTCAAAATGTCATAAAAAACGTCATAGTATAGTAAGGCGTTTTTTTCGGCCAAAAAAAGTCAAAATTTTTTTCGACCTCAAAATGTCATAAAAAACGTCATAGTATAGTAAGGCGTTTTTTTCGGCCAAAAAAAGTCAAAATTTTTTTCGACCTCAAAATGTCATAAAAAACGTCATAGTATAGTAAGGCCTCAAAATCGGCCAAAAAAAGTCAAAATTTTTTTCGACCTCAAAATGTCATAAAAAACGTCATAGTATAGTAAGGCGTTTTTTTTGGGCAAAAAAAGTCAAAATTTTTTTCCACCTCAAAATGTCATAAAAAACGTCATAGTATAGTAAGGCGTTTTTTTCGGCCAAAAAAAGTCAAAATTTTTTTCGACCTCAAAATGTCATAAAAAACGTCATAGTATAGTAAGGCGTTTTTTCGGCCAAAAAAAGTCAAAAAATTTTTTCACCTCAAAATGTCATAAAAAACGTCATAGTATAGTAAGGCGTTTTTTTCGGCCAAAAAAAGTCAAAATTTTTTTCGACCTCAAAATGTCATAAAAAACGTCATAGTATAGTAAGGCGTCAAAATCCGCCAAAAAAAGGCAAACATTTTTTCGACCTCAAAATGTCATAAAAAACGTCATAGTATAGTAAGGCGTTTTTTTCGGCCAAAAAAAGTCAAAATTTTTTTCGACCTCAAAATGTCATAAAAAACGTCATAGTATAGTAAGGCGTTTTTTTCGGCCAAAAAAAGTCAACATTTTTTTCGACCTCAAAATGTCATTAAAAACGTCATAGTATAGTAAGGCGTCAAAATCCGCCAAAAAAAGTCAAAAATTTTTTCGACCTCAAAATGTCATAAAAAACGTCATAGTATAGTAAGGCGTTTTTTTCGGCCAAAAAAAGTCAACATTTTTTTCGACCTCAAAATGTCATAAAAAACGTCATAGTATAGTAAGGCGTTTTTTTCGGCCAAAAAAAGTCAAAATTTTTTTCGACCTCAAAATGTCATAAAAAACGTCATAGTATAGTAAGGCGTCAAAATCCGCCAAAAAAAGGCAAACATTTTTTCGACCTCAAAATGTCATAAAAAACGTCATAGTATAGTAAGGCGTTTTTTTCGGCCAAAAAAAGTCAAAATTTTTTTCGACCTCAAAATGTCATAAAAAACGTCATAGTATAGTAAGGCGTTTTTTTCGGCCAAAAAAAGTCAACATTTTTTTCGACCTCAAAATGTCATTAAAAACGTCATAGTATAGTAAGGCGTCAAAATCCGCCAAAAAAAGTCAAAAATTTTTTCGACCTCAAAATGTCATAAAAAACGTCATAGTATAGTAAGGCGTTTTTTTCGGCCAAAAAAAGTCAACATTTTTTTCGACCTCAAAATGTCATAAAAAACGTCATAGTATAGTAAGGCGTTTTTTTCGGCCAAAAAAAGTCAAAATTTTTTTCGACCTCAAAATGTCATAAAAAACGTCATAGTATAGTAAGGCGTCAAAATCCGCCAAAAAAAGGCAAACATTTTTTCGACCTCAAAATGTCATAAAAAACGTCATAGTATAGTAAGGCGTTTTTTTCGGCCAAAAAAAGTCAAAATTTTTTTCGACCTCAAAATGTCATAAAAAACGTCATAGTATAGTAAGGCGTTTTTTTCGGCCAAAAAAAGTCAACATTTTTTTCGACCTCAAAATGTCATAAAAAACGTCATAGTATAGTAAGGCGTTTTTTCGGCCAAAAAAAGTCAAAAATTTTTTTGACCTCAAAATGTCATAAAAAACGTCATAGTATAGTAAGGCGTTTTTTTCGGACAAAAAAAGTCAAAATTTTTTTCGACCTCAAAATGTCATAAAAAACGTCATAGTATAGTAAGGCGTCAAAATCCGCCAAAAAAAGTCAAAAATTTTTTCGACCTCAAAATGTCATAAAAAACGTCATAGTATAGTAAGGCGTTTTTTTCGGCCAAAAAAAGTCAAAATTTTTTTCGACCTCAAAATGTCATAAAAAACGTCATAGTATAGTAAGGCGTTTTTTTCGGCCAAAAAAAGTCAACATTTTTTTCGACCTCAAAATGTCATAAAAAACGTCATAGTATAGTAAGGCGTCAAAATCCGCCAAAAAAAGTCAAAATTTTTTTCGACCTCAAAATGTCATAAAAAACGTCATAGTATAGTAAGGCGTCAAAATCCGCCAAAAAAAGGCAAACATTTTTTCGACCTCAAAATGTCATAAAAAACGTCATAGTATAGTAAGGCGTTTTTTTCGGCCAAAAAAAGTCAAAATTTTTTTCGACCTCAAAATGTCATAAAAAACGTCATAGTATAGTAAGGCGTTTTTTTCGGCCAAAAAAAGTCAAAATTTTTTTCGACCTCAAAATGTCATAAAAAACGTCATAGTATAGTAAGGCGTTTTTTTCGGCCAAAAAAAGTCAAAAATTTTTTCGACCTCAAAATGTCATAAAAAACGTCATAGTATAGTAAGGCGTTTTTTTCGGCCAAAAAAAGTCAAAATTTTTTTCGACCTCAAAATGTCATAAAAAACGTCATAGTATAGTAAGGCGTTTTTTTCGGCCAAAAAAAGTCAAAATTTTTTTCGACCTCAAAATGTCATAAAAAACGTCATAGTATAGTAAGGCGTTTTTTTTGGCCAAAAAAAGTCAAATTTTTTTTCGACCTCAAAATGTCATAAAAAACGTCATAGTATAGTAAGGCGTTTTTTTCGGCCAAAAAAAGTCAACATTTTTTTCAACCTCAAAATGTCATAAAAAACGTCATAGTATAGTAAGGCGTCAAAATCCGCCAAAAAAAGTCAAAAAAATTTTCAACCTCAAAATGTGATAAAAAACGTCATAGTATAGTAAGGCGTCAAAATCCGCCAAAAAAAGTCAAAATTTTTTTCGACCTCAAAATGTCATAAAAAACGTCATAGTATAGTAAGGCGTCAAAATCCGCCAAAAAAAGTCAAAAATTTTTTCAACCTCAAAATGTGATAAAAAACGTCATAGTATAGTAAGGCGTTTTTTTCGGCCAAAAAAAGTCAAAATTTTTTTCGACCTCAAAATGTCATAAAAAACGTCATAGTATAGTAAGGCGTTTTTTTCGGCCAAAAAAAGTCAACATTTTTTTCGACCTCAAAATGTCATAAAAAACGTCATAGTATAGTAAGGCGTCAAAATACGCCAAAAAAAGGCAAAAATTTTTTCGACCTCAAAATGTCATAAAAAACGTCATAGTATAGTAAGGCGTTTTTTTCGGCCAAAAAAAGTCAAAATTTTTTTCGACCTCAAAATGTCATAAAAAACGTCATAGTATAGTAAGACGCTTTTTTCGGCCAAAAAAAGTCAACATTTTTTTCGACCTCAAAATGTCATAAAAAACGTCATAGTATAGTAAGGCGTTTTTTTCGGCCAAAAAAAGTCAACATTTTTTTCGACCTCAAAATGTCATAAAAAACGTCATAGTATAGTAAGGCGTCAAAATCCGCCAAAAAAAGTCAAAAATTTTTTCGACCTCAAAATGTCATAAAAAATGTCATAGTATAGTAAGGCGTTTTTTTCGGCCAAAAAAAGTCAAAATTTTTTTCGACCTCAAAATGTCATAAAAAACGTCATAGTATAGTAAGGCCTCAAAATCGGCCAAAAAAAGTCAAAATTTTTTTCGACCTCAAAATGTCATAAAAAACGTCATAGTATAGTAAGGCGTTTTTTTCGGGCAAAAAAAGTCAAAATTTTTTTCCACCTCAAAATGTCATAAAAAACGTCATAGTATAGTAAGGCGTCAAAATCTGCCAAAAAAAGTCAAAAATTTTTTCGACCTCAAAATGTCATAAAAAACGTCATAGTATAGTAAGGCGTTTTTTTCGGCCAAAAAAAGTCAAAATTTTTTTCGACCTCAAAATGTCATAAAAAACGTCATAGTATAGTAAGGCGTTTTTTTCGGCCAAAAAAAGTCAAAATTTTTTTCGACCTCAAAATGTCATAAAAAACGTCATAGTATAGTAAGGCCTCAAAATCGGCCAAAAAAAGTCAAAATTTTTTTCGACCTCAAAATGTCATAAAAAACGTCATAGTATAGTAAGGCGTTTTTTTCGGGCAAAAAAAGTCAAAATTTTTTTCCACCTCAAAATGTCATAAAAAACGTCATAGTATAGTAAGGCGTCAAAATCCGCCAAAAAAAGTCAAAATTTTTTTCGACCTCAAAATGTCATAAAAAACGTCATAGTATAGTAAGGCGTTTTTTTCGGCCAAAAAAAGTCAACATTTTTTTCGACCTCAAAATGTCATAAAAAACGTCATAGTATAGTAAGGCGTTTTTTCGGCCAAAAAAAGTCAAAAATTTTTTTCACCTCAAAATGTCATAAAAAACGTCATAGTATAGTAAGGCGTTTTTTTCGGCCAAAAAAAGTCAAAATTTTTTTCGACCTCAAAATGTCATAAAAAACGTCATAGTATAGTAAGGCGTCAAAATCCGCCAAAAAAAGGCAAACATTTTTTCGACCTCAAAATGTCATAAAAAACGTCATAGTATAGTAAGGCGTTTTTTTCGGCCAAAAAAAGTCAAAATTTTTTTCGACCTCAAAATGTCATAAAAAACGTCATAGTATAGTAAGGCGTTTTTTTCGGCCAAAAAAAGTCAACATTTTTTTCGACCTCAAAATGTCATTAAAAACGTCATAGTATAGTAAGGCGTCAAAATCCGCCAAAAAAAGTCAAAAATTTTTTCGACCTCAAAATGTCATAAAAAACGTCATAGTATAGTAAGGCGTTTTTTTCGGCCAAAAAAAGTCAACATTTTTTTCGACCTCAAAATGTCATAAAAAACGTCATAGTATAGTAAGGCGTTTTTTTCGGCCAAAAAAAGTCAAAAATTTTTTCGACCTCAAAATGTCATAAAAAACGTCATAGTATAGTAAGGCGTTTTTTTCGGCCAAAAAAAGTCAACATTTTTTTCGACCTCAAAATGTCATAAAAAACGTCATAGTATAGTAAGGCGTTTTTTTCGGCCAAAAAAAGTCAAAAAATTTTTCGACCTCAAAATGTCATAAAAAACGTCATAGTATAGTAAGGCGTTTTTTTCGGCCAAAAAAAGTCAACATTTTTTTCGACCTCAAAATGTCATAAAAAACGTCATAGTATAGTAAGGCGTTTTTTTCGGCCAAAAAAAGTCAAAATTTTTTTCGACCTCAAAATGTCATAAAAAACGTCATAGTATAGTAAGGCGTCAAAATCCGCCAAAAAAAGGCAAACATTTTTTCGACCTCAAAATGTCATAAAAAACGTCATAGTATAGTAAGGCGTTTTTTTCGGCCAAAAAAAGTCAACATTTTTTTCGACCTCAAAATGTCATAAAAAACGTCATAGTATAGTAAGGCGTTTTTTTCGGCCAAAAAAAGTCAACATTTTTTTCGACCTCAAAATGTCATAAAAAACGTCATAGTATAGTAAGGCGTTTTTTTCGGCCAAAAAAAGTCAACATTTTTTTCGACCTCAAAATGTCATAAAAAACGTCATAGTATAGTAAGGCGTTTTTTTCGGCCAAAAAAAGTCAAAATTTTTTTCGACCTCAAAATGTCATAAAAAACGTCATAGTATAGTAAGGCCTCAAAATCGGCCAAAAAAAGTCAACATTTTTTTCGACCTCAAAATGTCATAAAAAACGTCATAGTATAGTAAGGCGTTTTTTTCGGCCAAAAAAAGTCAACATTTTTTTCGACCTCAAAATGTCATAAAAAACGTCATAGTATAGTAAGGCATCAAAATCCGCCAAAAAAAGTCAAAAATTTTTTCGACCTCAAAATGTCATAAAAAACGTCATAGTATAGTAAGGCGTTTTTTTCGGCCAAAAAAAGTCAAAATTTTTTTCGACCTCAAAATGTCATAAAAAACGTCATAGTATAGTAAGGCGTCAAAATCCGCCAAAAAAAGTCAAAAATTTTTTCGACCTCAAAATGTCATAAAAAATGTCATAGTATAGTAAGGCGTTTTTTTCGGCCAAAAAAAGTCAACATTTTTTTCGACCTCAAAATGTCATAAAAAACGTCATAGTATAGTAAGGCGTCAAAATCCGCCAAAAAAAGTCAACATTTTTTTCGACCTCAAAATGTCATAAAAAACGTCATAGTATAGTAAGGCGTCAAAATCGGCCAAAAAAAGTCAAAATTTTTTTCGACCTCAAAATGTCATAAAAAACGTCATAGTATAGTAAGGCCTCAAAATCGGCCAAAAAAAGTCAACATTTTTTTCGACCTCAAAATGTCATAAAAAACGTCATAGTATAGTAAGGCGTTTTTTTCGGCCAAAAAAAGTCAACATTTTTTTCGACCTCAAAATGTCATAAAAAACGTCATAGTATAGTAAGGCATCAAAATCCGCCAAAAAAAGTCAAAAATTTTTTCGACCTCAAAATGTCATAAAAAACGTCATAGTATAGTAAGGCGTTTTTTTCGGCCAAAAAAAGTCAAAATTTTTTTCGACCTCAAAATGTCATAAAAAACGTCATAGTATAGTAAGGCGTCAAAATCCGCCAAAAAAAGTCAAAAATTTTTTCGACCTCAAAATGTCATAAAAAATGTCATAGTATAGTAAGGCGTTTTTTTCGGCCAAAAAAAGTCAACATTTTTTTCGACCTCAAAATGTCATAAAAAACGTCATAGTATAGTAAGGCGTCAAAATCCGCCAAAAAAAGTCAAAATTTTTTTCGACCTCAAAATGTCATAAAAAACGTCATAGTATAGTAAGGCGTCAAAATCGGCCAAAAAAAGTCAAAATTTTTTTCGACCTCAAAATGTCATAAAAAACGTCATAGTATAGTAAGGCGTTTTTTTCGGCCAAAAAAAGTCAAAAATTTTTTCGACCTCAAAATGTCATAAAAAACGTCATAGTATAGTAAGGCGTTTTTTTCGGCCAAAAAAAGTCAAAATTTTTTTCGACCTCAAAATGTCATAAAAAACGTCATAGTATAGTAAGGCGTTTTTTTCGGCCAAAAAAAGTCAACATTTTTTTCGACCTCAAAATGTCATAAAAAACGTCATAGTATAGTAAGGCGTTTTTTTCGGCCAAAAAAAGTCAAAATTTTTTTCGACCTCAAAATGTCATAAAAAACGTCATAGTATAGTAAGGCGTCAAAATCCGCCAAAAAAAGGCAAACATTTTTTCGACCTCAAAATGTCATAAAAAACGTCATAGTATAGTAAGGCGTTTTTTTCGGCCAAAAAAAGTCAAAATTTTTTTCGACCTCAAAATGTCATAAAAAACGTCATAGTATAGTAAGGCGTTTTTTTCGGCCAAAAAAAGTCAACATTTTTTTCGACCTCAAAATGTCATTAAAAACGTCATAGTATAGTAAGGCGTCAAAATCCGCCAAAAAAAGTCAAAAATTTTTTCGACCTCAAAATGTCATAAAAAACGTCATAGTATAGTAAGGCGTTTTTTTCGGCCAAAAAAAGTCAACATTTTTTTCGACCTCAAAATGTCATAAAAAACGTCATAGTATAGTAAGGCGTTTTTTTCGGCCAAAAAAAGTCAAAAATTTTTTCGACCTCAAAATGTCATAAAAAACGTCATAGTATAGTAAGGCGTTTTTTTCGGCCAAAAAAAGTCAAAATTTTTTTCGACCTCAAAATGTCATAAAAAACGTCATAGTATAGTAAGGCGTTTTTTTCGGCCAAAAAAAGTCAACATTTTTTTCGACCTCAAAATGTCATAAAAAACGTCATAGTATAGTAAGGCGTTTTTTTCGGCCAAAAAAAGTCAACATTTTTTTCGACCTCAAAATGTCATAAAAAACGTCATAGTATAGTAAGGCGTCAAAATCCGCCAAAAAAAGTCAAAATTTTTTTCGACCTCAAAATGTCATAAAAAACGTCATAGTATAGTAAGGCCTCAAAATCGGCCAAAAAAAGTCAAAATTTTTTTCGACCTCAAAATGTCATAAAAAACGTCATAGTATAGTAAGGCGTCAAAATCCGCCAAAAAAAGGCAAACATTTTTTCGACCTCAAAATGTCATAAAAAACGTCATAGTATAGTAAGGCGTTTTTTTCGGCCAAAAAAAGTCAACATTTTTTTCGACCTCAAAATGTCATAAAAAACGTCATAGTATAGTAAGGCGTTTTTTTCGGCCAAAAAAAGTCAACATTTTTTTCGACCTCAAAATGTCATAAAAAACGTCATAGTATAGTAAGGCGTTTTTTTCGGCCAAAAAAAGTCAAAAATTTTTTCGACCTCAAAATGTCTTAAAAAACGTCATAGTATAGTAAGGCGTCAAAATCCGCCAAAAAAAGTCAACATTTTTTTCGACCTCAAAATGTCATAAAAAACGTCATAGTATAGTAAGGCCTCAAAATCGGCCAAAAAAAGTCAAAATTTTTTTCGACCTCAAAATGTCATAAAAAACGTCATAGTATAGTAAGGCCTCAAAATCCGCCAAAAAAAGTCAAAATTTTTTTCGACCTCAAAATGTCATAAAAAACGTCATAGTATAGTAAGGCGTCAAAATCCGCCAAAAAAAGTCAAAATTTTTTTCGACCTCAAAATGTCATAAAAAACGTCATAGTATAGTAAGGCGTTTTTTTCGGCCAAAAAAAGTCAAAAATTTTTTCGACCTCAAAATGTCATAAAAAACGTCATAGTATAGTAAGGCGTTTTTTTCGGCCAAAAAAAGTCAAAAATTTTTTCGACCTCAAAATGTCATAAAAAACGTCATAGTATAGTAAGGCGTTTTTTTTGGCCAAAAAAAGTCAAAATTTTTTTCGACCTCAAAATGTCATAAAAAACGTCATAGTATAGTAAGGCGTCAAAATCCGCCAAAAAAAGGCAAACATTTTTTCGACCTCAAAATGTCATAAAAAACGTCATAGTATAGTAAGGCGTCAAAATCCGCCAAAAAAAGTCAAAAATTTTTTCGACCTCAAAATGTCATAAAAAATGTCATAGTATAGTAAGGCGTTTTTTTCGGCCAAAAAAAGTCAAAATTTTTTTCGACCTCAAAATGTCATAAAAAACGTCATAGTATAGTAAGGCCTCAAAATCGGCCAAAAAAAGTCAACATTTTTTTCGACCTCAAAATGTCATAAAAAATGTCATAGTATAGTAAGGCGTTTTTTTCGGCCAAAAAAAGTCAACATTTTTTTCGACCTCAAAATGTCATAAAAAACGTCATAGTATAGTAAGGCCTCAAAATCGGCCAAAAAAAGTCAACATTTTTTTCGACCTCAAAATGTCATAAAAAACGTCATAGTATAGTAAGGCGTCAAAATCCGCCAAAAAAAGTCAACATTTTTTTCGACCTCAAAATGTCTTAAAAAACGTCATAGTATAGTAAGGCGTCAAAATCCGCCAAAAAAAGTCAACATTTTTTTCGACCTCAAAATGTCATAAAAAACGTCATAGTATAGTAAGGCCTCAAAATCCGCCAAAAAAAGTCAAAATTTTTTTCGACCTCAAAATGTCATAAAAAACGTCATAGTATAGTAAGGCCTCAAAATCCGCCAAAAAAAGTCAAAATTTTTTTCGACCTCAAAATGTCATAAAAAACGTCATAGTATAGTAAGGCGTCAAAATCCGCCAAAAAAAGGCAAACATTTTTTCGACCTCAAAATGTCATAAAAAACGTCATAGTATAGTAAGGCGTTTTTTTCGGCCAAAAAAAGTCAAAATTTTTTTCGACCTCAAAATGTCATAAAAAACGTCATAGTATAGTAAGGCGTTTTTTTCGGCCAAAGAAAGTCAACATTTTTTTCGACCTCAAAATGTCATTAAAAACGTCATAGTATAGTAAGGCGTCAAAATCCGCCAAAAAAAGTCAAAAATTTTTTCGACCTCAAAATGTCATAAAAAACGTCATAGTATAGTAAGGCGTTTTTTTCGGCCAAAAAAAGTCAACATTTTTTTCGACCTCAAAATGTCATAAAAAACGTCATAGTATAGTAAGGCGTTTTTTTCGGCCAAAAAAAGTCAAAAATTTTTTCGACCTCAAAATGTCATAAAAAACGTCATAGTATAGTAAGGCGTTTTTTTCGGCCAAAAGAAGTCAAAATTTTTTTCGACCTCAAAATGTCATAAAAAACGTCATAGTATAGTAAGGCGTTTTTTTCGGCCAAAAAAAGTCAAAATTTTTTTCGACCTCAAAATGTCATAAAAAACGTCATAGTATAGTAAGGCGTCAAAATCCGCCAAAAAAAGGCAAACATTTTTTCGACCTCAAAATGTCATAAAAAACGTCATAGTATAGTAAGGCGTTTTTTTCGGCCAAAAAAAGTCAACATTTTTTTCGACCTCAAAATGTCATAAAAAACGTCATAGTATAGTAAGGCGTTTTTTTCGGCCAAAAAAAGTCAACATTTTTTTCGACCTCAAAATGTCATAAAAAACGTCATAGTATAGTAAGGCGTTTTTTTCGGCCAAAAAAAGTCAAAAATTTTTTCGACCTCAAAATGTCATAAAAAACGTCATAGTATAGTAAGGCGTTTTTTTCGGCCAAAAAAAGTCAAAATTTTTTTCGACCTCAAAATGTCATAAAAAACGTCATAGTATAGTAAGGCGTTTTTTTCGGCCAAAAAAAGTCAACATTTTTTTCGACCTCAAAATGTCATAAAAAACGTCATAGTATAGTAAGGCGTTTTTTTCGGCCAAAAAAAGTCAACATTTTTTTCGACCTCAAAATGTCATAAAAAACGTCATAGTATAGTAAGGCGTTTTTTTCGGCCAAAAAAAGTCAACATTTTTTTCGACCTCAAAATGTCATAAAAAACGTCATAGTATAGTAAGGCGTTTTTTTCGGCCAAAAAAAGTCAAAAATTTTTTCGACCTCAAAATGTCATAAAAAACGTCATAGTATAGTAAGGCGTTTTTTTCGGCCAAAAAAAGTCAAAAATTTTTTCGACCTCAAAATGTCATAAAAAACGTCATAGTATAGTAAGGCGTTTTTTTCGGCAAAAAAAAGTCAAAATTTTTTTCGACCTCAAAATGTCATAAAAAACGTCATAGTATAGTAAGGCGTCAAAATCCGCCAAAAAAAGGCAAACATTTTTTCGACCTCAAAATGTCATAAAAAACGTCATAGTATAGTAAGGCGTTTTTTTCGGCCAAAAAAAGTCAAAATTTTTTTCGACCTCAAAATGTCATAAAAAACGTCATAGTATAGTAAGGCGTTTTTTTCGGCCAAAAAAAGTCAACATTTTTTTCGACCTCAAAATGTCATAAAAAACGTCATAGTATAGTAAGGCATCAAAATCCGCCAAAAAAAGTCAAAAATTTTTTCGACCTCAAAATGTCATAAAAAATGTCATAGTATAGTAAGGCGTTTTTTTCGGCCAAAAAAAGTCAAAATTTTTTTCGACCTCAAAATGTCATAAAAAACGTCATAGTATAGTAAGGCGTCAAAATCCGCCAAAAAAAGTCAAAAATTTTTTCGACCTCAAAATGTCATAAAAAAGTCATAGTATAGTAAGGCGTCAAAATCCGCCAAAAAAAGTCAAAAATTTTTTCGACCTCAAAATGTCATAAAAAATGTCATAGTATAGTAAGGCGTTTTTTTCGGCCAAAAAAAGTCAACATTTTTTTCGACCTCAAAATGTCATAAAAAACGTCATAGTATAGTAAGGCGTCAAAATCCGCCAAAAAAAGTCAAAAATTTTTTCGACCTCAAAATGTCATAAAAAACGTCATAGTATAGTAAGGCGTTTTTTTCGGCCAAAAAAAGTCAAAAATTTTTTCGACCTCAAAATGTCATAAAAAACGTCATAGTATAGTAAGGCGTTTTTTTTCGGCCAAAAAAAGTCAAAATTTTTTTCGACCTCAAAATGTCATAAAAAACGTCATAGTATAGTAAGGCGTTTTTTTTCGGCCAAAAAAAGTCAAAATTTTTTTCGACCTCAAAATGTCATAAAAAACGTCATAGTATAGTAAGGCGTTTTTTTCGGCCAAAAAAAGTCAAAATTTTTTTCGACCTCAAAATGTCATAAAAAACGTCATAGTATAGTAAGGCGTTTTTTTTGGCCAAAAAAAGTCAAAATTTTTTTCGACCTCAAAATGTCATAAAAAACGTCATAGTATAGTAAGGCGTCAAAATCCGCCAAAAAAAGGCAAACATTTTTTCGACCTCAAAATGTCATAAAAAACGTCATAGTATAGTAAGGCGTTTTTTTCGGCCAAAAAAAGTCAAAATTTTTTTCCACCTCAAAATGTCATAAAAAACGTCATAGTATAGTAAGGCGTTTTTTTCGGCCAAAAAAAGTCAACATTTTTTTCGACCTCAAAATGTCATAAAAAACGTCATAGTATAGTAAGGCGTCAAAATCCGCCAAAAAAAGTCAACATTTTTTTCGACCTCAAAATGTCATAAAAAACGTCATAGTATAGTAAGGCCTCAAAATCGGCCAAAAAAAGTCAAAATTTTTTTCGACCTCAAAATGTCATAAAAAACGTCATAGTATAGTAAGGCCTCAAAATCCGCCAAAAAAAGTCAAAATTTTTTTCGACCTCAAAATGTCATAAAAAACGTCATAGTATAGTAAGGCGTCAAAATCCGCCAAAAAAAGTCAAAATTTTTTTCGACCTCAAAATGTCATAAAAAACGTCATAGTATAGTAAGGCGTTTTTTTCGGCCAAAAAAAGTCAAAAATTTTTTCGACCTCAAAATGTCATAAAAAACGTCATAGTATAGTAAGGCGTTTTTTTCGGCCAAAAAAAGTCAAAAATTTTTTCGACCTCAAAATGTCATAAAAAACGTCATAGTATAGTAAGGCGTTTTTTTCGGCAAAAAAAAGTCAAAATTTTTTTCGACCTCAAAATGTCATAAAAAACGTCATAGTATAGTAAGGCGTCAAAATCCGCCAAAAAAAGGCAAACATTTTTTCGACCTCAAAATGTCATAAAAAACGTCATAGTATAGTAAGGCGTTTTTTTCGGCCAAAAAAAGTCAAAATTTTTTTCGACCTCAAAATGTCATAAAAAACGTCATAGTATAGTAAGGCGTTTTTTTCGGCCAAAAAAAGTCAACATTTTTTTCGACCTCAAAATGTCATAAAAAACGTCATAGTATAGTAAGGCATCAAAATCCGCCAAAAAAAGTCAAAAATTTTTTCGACCTCAAAATGTCATAAAAAATGTCATAGTATAGTAAGGCGTTTTTTTCGGCCAAAAAAAGTCAAAATTTTTTTCGACCTCAAAATGTCATAAAAAACGTCATAGTATAGTAAGGCGTCAAAATCCGCCAAAAAAAGTCAAAAATTTTTTCGACCTCAAAATGTCATAAAAAATGTCATAGTATAGTAAGGCGTTTTTTTCGGCCAAAAAAAGTCAACATTTTTTTCGACCTCAAAATGTCATAAAAAACGTCATAGTATAGTAAGGCGTTTTTTTCGGCCAAAAAAAGTCAACATTTTTTTCGACCTCAAAATGTCATAAAAAACGCCATAGTATAGTAAGGCGTCAAAATCCGCCAAAAAAAGTCAAAAATTTTTTCGACCTCAAAATGTCATAAAAAACGTCATAGTATAGTAAGGCGTTTTTTTCGGCCAAAAAAAGTCAAAATTTTTTTCGACCTCAAAATGTCATAAAAAACGTCATAGTATAGTAAGGCGTTTTTTTCGGCCAAAAAAAGTCAAAAATTTTTTCCACCTCAAAATGTCATAAAAAACGTCATAGTATAGTAAGGCGTTTTTTTCGGCCAAAAAAAGTCAAAATTTTTTTCGACCTCAAAATGTCATAAAAAACGTCATAGTATAGTAAGGCGTTTTTTTCGGCCAAAAAAAGTCAAAATTTTTTTCGACCTCAAAATGTCATAAAAAACGTCATAGTATAGTAAGGCGTTTTTTTCGGCCAAAAAAAGTCAAAATTTTTTTCGACCTCAAAATGTCATAAAAAACGTCATAGTATAGTAAGGCGTTTTTTTTGGCCAAAAAAAGTCAAAATTTTTTTCGACCTCAAAATGTCATAAAAAACGTCATAGTATAGTAAGGCGTCAAAATCCGCCAAAAAAAGGCAAACATTTTTTCGACCTCAAAATGTCATAAAAAACGTCATAGTATAGTAAGGCGTTTTTTTCGGCCAAAAAAAGTCAAAATTTTTTTCCACCTCAAAATGTCATAAAAAACGTCATAGTATAGTAAGGCGTTTTTTTCGGCCAAAAAAAGTCAACATTTTTTTCGACCTCAAAATGTCATAAAAAACGTCATAGTATAGTAAGGCGTCAAAATCCGCCAAAAAAAGTCAAAAATTTTTTCGACCTCAAAATGTCATAAAAAACGTCATAGTATAGTAAGGCATTTTTTTCGGCCAAAAAAAGTCAACATTTTTTTCCACCTCAAAATGTCATAAAAAACGTCATAGTATAGTAAGGCGTTTTTTTCGGCCAAAAAAAGTCAAAATTTTTTTCCACCTCAAAATGTCATAAAAAACGTCATAGTATAGTAAGGCGTTTTTTTCGGCCAAAAAAAGTCAACATTTTTTTCGACCTCAAAATGTCATAAAAAACGTCATAGTATAGTAAGGCGTTTTTTTCGGCCAAAAAAAGTCAAAATTTTTTTTGACCTCAAAATGTCATAAAAAACGTCATAGTATAGTAAGGCGTTTTTTTCGGCCAAAAAAAGTCAAAATTTTTTTCCACCTCAAAATGTCATAAAAAACGTCATAGTATAGTAAGGCGTTTTTTTCGGCCAAAAAAAGTCAACATTTTTTTCGACCTCAAAATGTCATAAAAAACGTCATAGTATAGTAAGGCGTTTTTTTCGGCCAAAAAAAGTCAAAATTTTTTTTGACCTCAAAATGTCATAAAAAACGTCATAGTATAGTAAGGCGTTTTTTTCGGCCAAAAAAAGTCAAAATTTTTTTCGACCTCAAAATGTCATAAAAAACGTCATAGTATAGTAAGGCGTCAAAATCCGCCAAAAAAAGTCAACATTTTTTTCGACCTCAAAATGTCATAAAAAACGTCATAGTATAGTAAGGCGTCAAAATCCGCCAAAAAAAGTCAAAATTTTTTTCGACCTCAAAATGTCATAAAAAACGTCATAGTATAGTAAGGCGTTTTTTTCGGCCAAAAAAAGTCAAAATTTTTTTCGACCTCAAAATGTCATAAAAAACGTCATAGTATAGTAAGGCGTTTTTTTCGGCCAAAAAAAGTCAAAAATTTTTTCGACCTCAAAATGTCATAAAAAACGTCATAGTATAGTAAGGCATTTTTTTCGGCCAAAAAAAGTCAACATTTTTTTCCACCTCAAAATGTCATAAAAAACGTCATAGTATAGTAAGGCGTTTTTTTCGGCCAAAAAAAGTCAAAATTTTTTTCCACCTCAAAATGTCATAAAAAACGTCATAGTATAGTAAGGCGTTTTTTTCGGCCAAAAAAAGTCAACATTTTTTTCGACCTCAAAATGTCATAAAAAACGTCATAGTATAGTAAGGCGTTTTTTTCGGCCAAAAAAAGTCAAAATTTTTTTTGACCTCAAAATGTCATAAAAAACGTCATAGTATAGTAAGGCGTTTTTTTCGGCCAAAAAAAGTCAAAATTTTTTTCGACCTCAAAATGTCATAAAAAACGTCATAGTATAGTAAGGCGTCAAAATCCGCCAAAAAAAGTCAACATTTTTTTCGACCTCAAAATGTCATAAAAAACGTCATAGTATAGTAAGGCGTCAAAATCCGCCAAAAAAAGTCAAAATTTTTTTCGACCTCAAAATGTCATAAAAAACGTCATAGTATAGTAAGGCGTTTTTTTCGGCCAAAAAAAGTCAAAAATTTTTTCGACCTCAAAATGTCATAAAAAACGTCATAGTATAGTAAGGCGTCAAAATCCGCCAAAAAAAGTCAACATTTTTTTCGACCTCAAAATGTCATAAAAAACGTCATAGTATAGTAAGGCGTTTTTTTCGGCCAAAAAAAGTCAAAATTTTTTTCCACCTCAAAATGTCATAAAAAACGTCATAGTATAGTAAGGCGTTTTTTTCGGCCAAAAAAAGTCAACATTTTTTTCGACCTCAAAATGTCATAAAAAACGTCATAGTATAGTAAGGCGTTTTTTTCGGCCAAAAAAAGTCAAAATTTTTTTTGACCTCAAAATGTCATAAAAAACGTCATAGTATAGTAAGGCGTTTTTTTCGGCCAAAAAAAGTCAAAATTTTTTTCCACCTCAAAATGTCATAAAAAACGTCATAGTATAGTAAGGCGTTTTTTTCGGCCAAAAAAAGTCAACATTTTTTTCGACCTCAAAATGTCATAAAAAACGTCATAGTATAGTAAGGCGTTTTTTTCGGCCAAAAAAAGTCAAAATTTTTTTTGACCTCAAAATGTCATAAAAAACGTCATAGTATAGTAAGGCGTTTTTTTCGGCCAAAAAAAGTCAAAATTTTTTTCGACCTCAAAATGTCATAAAAAACGTCATAGTATAGTAAGGCGTCAAAATCCGCCAAAAAAAGTCAACATTTTTTTCGACCTCAAAATGTCATAAAAAACGTCATAGTATAGTAAGGCGTCAAAATCCGCCAAAAAAAGTCAAAATTTTTTTCGACCTCAAAATGTCATAAAAAACGTCATAGTATAGTAAGGCGTTTTTTTCGGCCAAAAAAAGTCAAAATTTTTTTCGACCTCAAAATGTCATAAAAAACGTCATAGTATAGTAAGGCGTTTTTTTCGGCCAAAAAAAGTCAAAAATTTTTTCGACCTCAAAATGTCATAAAAAACGTCATAGTATAGTAAGGCGTTTTTTTCGGCCAAAAAAAGTCAACATTTTTTTCCACCTCAAAATGTCATAAAAAACGTCATAGTATAGTAAGGCGTTTTTTTCGGCCAAAAAAAGTCAAAATTTTTTTCCACCTCAAAATGTCATAAAAAACGTCATAGTATAGTAAGGCGTTTTTTTCGGCCAAAAAAAGTCAACATTTTTTTCGACCTCAAAATGTCATAAAAAACGTCATAGTATAGTAAGGCGTTTTTTTCGGCCAAAAAAAGTCAAAATTTTTTTTGACCTCAAAATGTCATAAAAAACGTCATAGTATAGTAAGGCGTTTTTTTCGGCCAAAAAAAGTCAAAATTTTTTTCGACCTCAAAATGTCATAAAAAACGTCATAGTATAGTAAGGCGTCAAAATCCGCCAAAAAAAGTCAACATTTTTTTCGACCTCAAAATGTCATAAAAAACGTCATAGTATAGTAAGGCGTCAAAATCCGCCAAAAAAAGTCAAAATTTTTTTCGACCTCAAAATGTCATAAAAAACGTCATAGTATAGTAAGGCGTTTTTTTCGGCCAAAAAAAGTCAAAAATTTTTTCGACCTCAAAATGTCATAAAAAACGTCATAGTATAGTAAGGCGTCAAAATCCGCCAAAAAAAGTCAACATTTTTTTCGACCTCAAAATGTCATAAAAAACGTCATAGTATAGTAAGGCGTTTTTTTCGGCCAAAAAAAGTCAAAATTTTTTTCCACCTCAAAATGTCATAAAAAACGTCATAGTATAGTAAGGCGTTTTTTTCGGCCAAAAAAAGTCAACATTTTTTTCGACCTCAAAATGTCATAAAAAACGTCATAGTATAGTAAGGCGTTTTTTTCGGCCAAAAAAAGTCAAAATTTTTTTTGACCTCAAAATGTCATAAAAAACGTCATAGTATAGTAAGGCGTTTTTTTCGGCCAAAAAAAGTCAAAATTTTTTTCGACCTCAAAATGTCATAAAAAACGTCATAGTATAGTAAGGCGTCAAAATCCGCCAAAAAAAGTCAACATTTTTTTCGACCTCAAAATGTCATAAAAAACGTCATAGTATAGTAAGGCGTCAAAATCCGCCAAAAAAAGTCAAAATTTTTTTCGACCTCAAAATGTCATAAAAAACGTCATAGTATAGTAAGGCGTTTTTTTCGGCCAAAAAAAGTCAAAATTTTTTTCGACCTCAAAATGTCATAAAAAACGTCATAGTATAGTAAGGCGTCAAAATCCGCCAAAAAAAGTCAACATTTTTTTCGACCTCAAAATGTCATAAAAAACGTCATAGTATAGTAAGGCGTTTTTTTCAGCCAAAAAAAGTCAAAATTTTTTTCGACCTCAAAATGTCATAAAAAACGTCATAGTATAGTAAGGCGTTTTTTTCGGCCAAAAAAAGTCAACATTTTTTTCGACCTCAAAATGTCATAAAAAACGTCATAGTATAGTAAGGCGTCAAAATCCGCCAAAAAAAGTCAAAAATTTTTTCCACCTCAAAATGTGATAAAAAACGTCATAGTATAGTAAGGCGTTTTTTTTGGCCAAAAAAAGTCAACATTTTTTTCCACCTCAAAATGTCATAAAAAACGTCATAGTATAGTAAGGCGTTTTTTTCGGCCAAAAAAAGTCAACATTTTTTTCGACCTCAAAATGTCATAAAAAACGTCATAGTATAGTAAGGCGTCAAAATCCGCCAAAAAAAGGCAAAAATTTTTTCGACCTCAAAATGTCATAAAAAACGTCATAGTATAGTAAGGCGTTTTTTTCGGCCAAAAAAAGTCAAAATTTTTTTCGACCTCAAAATGTCATAAAAAACGTCATAGTATAGTAAGGCGTTTTTTTCGGCCAAAAAAAGTCAACATTTTTTTCGACCTCAAAATGTCATAAAAAACGTCATAGTATAGTAAGGCCTCAAAATCCGCCAAAAAAAGTCAAAAATTTTTTCGACCTCAAAATGTCATAAAAAACGTCATAGTATAGTAAGGCGTTTTTTTCGGCCAAAAAAAGTCAAAAATTTTTTCCACCTCAAAATGTCATAAAAACGTCATAGTATAGTAAGGCGTTTTTTTCGGCCAAAAAAAGTCAAAATTTTTTTCGACCTCAAAATGTCATAAAAAACGTCATAGTATAGTAAGGCGTTTTTTTCGGCCAAAAAAAGTCAAAATTTTTTTCGACCTCAAAATGTCATAAAAAACGTCATAGTATAGTAAGGCGTTTTTTTCAGCCAAAAAAAGTCAACATTTTTTTCGACCTCAAAATGTCATAAAAAACGTCATAGTATAGTAAGGCCTCAAAATCCGCCAAAAAAAGTCAACATTTTTTTCGACCTCAAAATGTCATAAAAAACGTCATAGTATAGTAAGGCGTTTTTTTCAGCCAAAAAAAGTCAAAATTTTTTTCGACCTCAAAATGTCATAAAAAACGTCATAGTATAGTAAGGCCTCAAAATCCGCCAAAAAAAGTCAACATTTTTTTCGACCTCAAAATGTCATAAAAAACGTCATAGTATAGTAAGGCGTCAAAATCCGCCAAAAAAAGTCAAAATTTTTTTCGACCTCAAAATGTCATAAAAAACGTCATAGTATAGTAAGGCGTTTTTTTCGGCCAAAAAAAGTCAACATTTTTTTCGACCTCAAAATGTCATAAAAAACGTCATAGTATAGTAAGGCGTCAAAATCCGCCAAAAAAAGTCAAAAATTTTTTCGACCTCAAAATGTCATAAAAAACGTCATAGTATAGTAAGGCGTTTTTTTCGGCCAAAAAAAGTCAACATTTTTTTCGACCTCAAAATGTCATAAAAAACGTCATAGTATAGTAAGGCCTCAAAATCGGCCAAAAAAAGTCAACATTTTTTTCGACCTCAAAATGTCATAAAAAACGTCATAGTATAGTAAGGTGTCAAAATCCGCCAAAAAAAGTCAAAATTTTTTTCGACCTCAAAATGTCATAAAAAACGTCATAGTATAGTAAGGCCTCAAAATCGGCCAAAAAAAGTCAACATTTTTTTCGACCTCAAAATGTCATAAAAAACGTCATAGTATAGTAAGGTGTCAAAATCCGCCAAAAAAAGTCAAAATTTTTTTCGACCTCAAAATGTCATAAAAAACGTCATAGTATAGTAAGGCCTCAAAATCCGCCAAAAAAAGTCAACATTTTTTTCGACCTCAAAATGTCATAAAAAACATCATAGTATAGTAAGGTGTCAAAATCCGCCAAAAAAAGTCAAAATTTTTTTCCACCTCAAAATGTCATAAAAAACGTCATAGTATAGTAAGGCCACAAAATCGGCCAAAAAAAGTCAACATTTTTTTCGACCTCAAAATGTCATAAAAAACGTCATAGTATAGTAAGGTGTCAAAATCCGCCAAAAAAAGTCAAAATTTTTTTCGACCTCAAAATGTCATAAAAAACGTCATAGTATAGTAAGGCCTCAAAATCGGCCAAAAAAAGTCAACATTTTTTTCGACCTCAAAATGTCATAAAAAACGTCATAGTATAGTAAGGTGTCAAAATCCGCCAAAAAAAGTCAAAATTTTTTTCGACCTCAAAATGTCATAAAAAACGTCATAGTATAGTAAGGCGTTTTTTTCGGCCAAAAAAAGTCAAAAATTTTTTCGACCTCAAAATGTCATAAAAAACATCATGGTATAGTAAGGCGTTTTTTTCGGCCAAAAAAAGTCAAAATTTTTTTCCACCTCAAAATGTCATAAAAAACGTCATAGTATAGTAAGGCGTTTTTTTCGGCCAAAAAAAGTCAAAATTTTTTTCGACCTCAAAATGTCATAAAAAACGTCATAGTATAGTAAGGCGTCAAAATCGGCCAAAAAAAGTCAACATTTTTTTCGACCTCAAAATGTCATAAAAAACGTCATAGTATAGTAAGGCGTCAAAATCGGCCAAAAAAAGTCAAAATTTTTTTCGACCTCAAAATGTCATAAAAAACATCATAGTATAGTAAGGCGTCAAAATCCGCCAAAAAATAGTCAAAATTTTTTTCGACCTCAAAATGTCATAAAAAAAGTCATAGTATAGTAAGGCGTTTTTTTCGGCCAAAACAAGTCAAAATTTTTTTCGACCTCAAAATGTCATAAAAAACGTCATAGTATAGTAAGGCGTTTTTTTCGGCCAAAAAAAGTCAAAATTTTTTTCGACCTCAAAATGTCATAAAAAACGTCATAGTATAGTAAGGTGTTTAAATCCGCCAAAAAAAGTCAAAATTTTTTTCGACCTCAAAATGTCATAAAAAACGTCATAGTATAGTAAGGCGTTTTTTTCGGCCAAAAAAAGTCAAAATTTTTTTCCACTTCAAAATGTCATAAAAAACGTCATAGTATAGTAAGGCGTTTTTTTCGGGCAAAAAAAGTCAAAATTTTTTTTCGACCTCAAAATGTCATAAAAAACGTCATAGTATAGTAAGGCGTTTTTTTCGGCCAAAAAAAGTCAAAATTTTTTTCGACCTCAAAATGTCATAAAAAATGTCATAGTATAGTAAGGCGTTTTTTTCCGGCAAAAAAAGTCAAAATTTTTTTCGACCTCAAAATGTCATAAAAAACGTCATAGTATAGTAAGGCGTCAAAATCGGCCAACGAAAGTCAATTTTTTTTTTAGCCTCAAAATGTCATAAAAATGGTCATAGTATAGTAAGGCTTCAAAATCGGCCAAAAAAAGTCATTTTTTAGAACGGCCTCAAAAAAAGTTATTTATTAGAACGGCCTCAAAATGTCATAAAAATGGTCATAGTATAGTAAGGCGTGAAAATCGGCCAAAAAAAGTCAAATTTTTTTTTAGCCTCAAAATGTCATAAAAATGGTCATAGTATAGTAGCTAAGGCGTGAAAATTGGCCAAAAAAAGTCATTTTTTAGAACGGCCTCAAAATGTCATAAAAATGGTCATAGTATAGTAAGGCGTGAAAATCGGCCAAAAAAATTCAAATTTTTTTTTAGCCTCAAAATGTCATAAAAATGGTCATAGTATAATAAGGCGTCAAAATCGGCCAAAAAAATTCAAATTTCTCTCAAAATCAGTGTATGATCATCGTACTACACTGGCTGGGTTAGATACACTTTTTTAAATTCCATTTTAACATTCCTCATTTTTTAAATATTTTTTTAAAAGCAAATAATCAGAACTAGACAGCCATCCTTGACCGTATTTAAGCAGGTATTGTATAGTTGCTTGTGAGCAGTGACATGGGCAGAGGCATAAATCAGTATATTTACATTCTTTATCAAAATTTGGGGGACAACCGTGGTGCAGTAAGTTAAGAGTGCAGCTTTGGACATTGGACCGGTCTGAGATCTAAGGGTCGTGGGTTCAATCCCTTGACCAAGGAGACGCGGTGGTCCTGAAGGAGAAGTGCCTCCCCTGCCTCTGCGACCATGGCTGTGGTGCCCCTGAGCAGGGCACCGATTAATCCCAGCTCCCCGGGTGCCTCACTAGGCAGAAATGTCTGCCCCAGCATCTCTAGTGCATGTGCATGCTTGTGTGTGTGTTTCACTTGGTGTGGGTAGTTTCCCCAGTTTTTCCACAGACACTGAGACAACCCATTGCGTGAGTACTTTTACTTAAAAAATACTTTAATGTAAATTTAAAAGAAAGTACTTAGTACTTTTACTTAAGTAAGATTCTTGATGTAGGACTTCCACTTTCACTTGAGTAAATGTTTTGCGGGATATTTGTATTTGTAAGTACTAAGCTTCAGTACTTCCTCTGCCACTGCCTTTAACACTGTTAAATACCCTGTTCACCTTCAGAGTCAGAGGCCACTAATGATGCAGGATGTGTTTCTGTCCTGATTCTTCAAAATAATACAACACAATGAAGGGAAAACTTGGTTTCTTATGACACCTAGTGGAGAAATGTTTTACTGCAGCAGTTCCCATGGCAAAACGCTGCACAGTGATGTGGAATAATGATCATGTGCCATATTGTCATTAATATGTATCCATATGTGATGTTTATAACACCAGTCTTACCTTTCATCTTTGGCACTAAAGAGTGAAAATGGAGCATTCCCGTGTTGATGAGCTGAATCTCAGGTGCACTTTCCGAGGACAAAAATGTCTTACAGAGAGAATATAACAATACATATATTATTTTATTCGCATGTTACATGGTGATAAACACAACAGTGCCATTAAATTTCTGTGTGTTCCAAGCTATCTTCAAAGAAAAATAAAAAATAAAATACTAAAAAATAAAATTACTTGCCCCAACATCTCAATTCACAAATACAGAATACTGAATTCAAACAACTTTATTTTGTGTTATGAACATTTTCTCATATACCTTTATTACATATCATTTTTTATAAACTGACTGCAATCACCTTATGCCATAATAAAAGTAAAATAGAAAGTAAAAGTTAAAAAAAAAGAAAGAAAGAAAAGAACAGGACATTTCTGTGTCATAATCCATGAAATGCTCCATTTTCAATCTTAATTTCCTGTGACAAAGGGAAGGGAAGTACAAACATGATAATTACATTTGCTGTTTAAATTTTTAAATGTAAAGTTGTATAAACACGATCTTATGGATCTGCTGACTTTACAACATTCTACTGTAGAAACATCATACTCTATATACACACAAAGGAGGAAAAGAAAAAAAAGAATCTAAACTTAAAATAGAGGATTACCACTGTAACCACAGCTCAGTGGAAAGTAGAAAGTTAGCTGTTTGGTTAACTCGTTATGTATCTCATGCCTCACGTACTCTATGTATGTATGCATCTTCTCAGGTAGGTTAATAATAATGAACAGAATCTTATGAGCACACACACGCACATACACATGCCAGTTTTGTACAGTGAAGCGATGATGATGTTTTGAGGCAATGGTTAATAGTAAACTAGAAAGCTGTATCTACAGTCTTCAGTAGATATCCAGTTATGTCTGCAGGGGGTTGGTGCTGTGTCCATTGGGTGGCTGTTGGTCTCTATGTGCAATGGAAATACACTATTTCTTATTCCTTTCTGCTTTGTGGATAAGCTAGAGCTTCATGGCTTTTATATAAGTGGTCTTTGTACATTAGTCAGTGCTTGTTGGCTGGTTTTAACGTGCATGGACACAGTAGGACATCCACACTGATGAGGTTTGCCTCATATGAAAATCACCTGAATGGCAGAAGATTTAGACAATGAATGACAGTCAATTTACTGTCCTTTAAAATCTCTCCTGACCCTGCTCTGGTTGTCTGTTGGGGCCTCCTCTAGCAAAAAGCACATTTTAGTCTGTCTGAGACTCTGCCCAAGGCCAGCCTTGCTCTGCCCTGAGTTTTTTTTTTTTTTTTTTTATTTAATGTGACACACAATGAGACAGACAGACTTAATGGAATAGACATGTAGCGCAGACTGCTCTCATGCAAACTGATCTTGAAGATCTACTTTGCCACAGCTTCAAGATCATTCACTTCTAATTACAATAAGTAAAATAACTGTTGCTGATAAGCTAGCACCCTCAAGTATGGGTAAGCCAGGGGCTAAAAAAAAAAGCAGTAAGAGAGTCTGCAGAAATACCAGTGTAGTACAAAAAAGTCAGGAGTTAGGTTAATCCACATTAAAGTGGGCACATCAGAGTTACCTGTTCAATTGTAAAAAAAAAATAAAAATAAAAATGAATAAAAAAATGTGTGAGATGATGAAAGCATAAGAACAAGCAGCTTTCTTATCACTTCCTAGACTGAGAGATTTCGATTGTAAGATGTAAGATTGTTTTTGTTGTGACTGATACAGCTGATAGAAATTTTGTTTTAACTGTTTAAATGCTTCAGTTTTGATTGAAATTGTGGCCCATTTCAGTCTCTGTACAGCTCTACATCTACCTTTTCACCTACATGAAAATTATACTGGATCAGATAGCATTACCAACACTACAGTGTCACATAGACATGGCCTCAGAAGCATTTACAATGAAAACACTGGAAACAAGTCTTTTTAATGTATGATGACAAGGATGACATTAATTACACGTGTGTTTTACAGTACTGATACTATCTCGGCTTGGTTGTTAGAAGAGCGGAGACATGAACACACATCCAGTCGAGGAGCTGAGCTGGGCGCTGGAGTCCATTTGCTATTAGTCACCTTACAGTAGGTCAAAATAAATGGCAAAAAAAGGCAGCTAATAGTGCACAGTTTCAGCTATTCTCATAACAGTAATGACCTTTGAGCTGTTTCCTGGTTCCTGTTTGAAAGATCTTCTTCTTGTGAATTTCAAAAAATATTGATTTGTTTATTATTCATTTTGTTTTTAAAGAGATTGATTCAGTGATCAGCATTTACTGGCAAATGCACGAAGAGAAGATGAGAATTTTTTCTGTAGGGCCTGTAATATAATGCTATTATTTTGTTAAAGAGGCCCGCCAGTAAAGTGGCCTTGAGGGCCATTGAGGGGAATGAACATTGTTTGCTTTCTTTGCTGATCTCATTTTAAATTCTTGGTACATGGACAAGAATAACAAGCTAAACATAAAATTCCATTCTCTATAACATCCAGTAAGCCAGCACTTGTGTCATCTCAAGGACAGTTACAATAATAACTGCACAAAACTATCTTTTTTTTTTATTTTTTATGGTAGACCGTTTTTGTTTTGTTTTTTTAAACATCATTGTCTAATGAAGGACAATGATGACATAATAGAACAGGGTTGCCAGTTCAAGAGATCTACAAGTTATTCATCCTCAACAAATTGCTACCCTATTCAGAAACATGGACACATAAAATTTTCCTTTTCATATAATCTCAGGACATTGGATTCAAGTATATATATGTACACACAACTAAAGTGAATGAGGTAAAGACAGAAAAAAAAAATAACCTCAATATCATTATATTATGAATGTTTCTGTTTCATTTCATATTAAAACACACATACTTCTTTGAAAGAGAAAAACTAAAAAGTAAGTCATTCATTGGTGTCATACTTTTTTTTTAAAATCCAAATTCCAGCAGTATAGAAGAATGGACCTAAAACTCATAAACTAAAAGCAAACACTGTTTGTGGTACAGTATATGTGGCTAAACGCGGTGCAGCCTGCCATGGAGCAGAGACAAACTGCACAGTATGGTTGGTTGGTCGTCAGACAAGCAACATACACTGCAACAATCTCCACTGTTTCCTGTTGTTACAGTGGCAGAACAAGTTGTCTTATCATAGAGAAATACAAAATTTTACTATGTACAGTACGCATCATTATAACCTACTGTTTTTTTTTTTTATCTTTAAGTGAGAGTCCTGCTGCAAAAGAAAAGAGGAATTCTTTTGGAATAAAAGGCGAGTGGGTGCAAAGTCACTGAATGAGGATGTAGATATCCATCACCAGAAAAACTAATTTCCTTAGGTTTGTACTCTGCATGGTTTAGCTCAGTAGGATCAAGTCAATTCTATTCACTGCATCCTCAGATTCTGGGCTGGACGGCAACAACCCCAGTGACTGCTGCATCTCGAGACAACGTCATTGATTGGAGAGATACCCTGCTAAGGCTGTATATCTGTGTTTCAGTCTAGTAGCATCAGAATATGGTTGTGAAAACTTTAATATCAAGCTTTAATCTCATCACAGAATCAGCTGTTGTATTCTCCCTTTGATTTCTGTGTGTGTGAGTTTCAAATCTATGCTTATATTTGGCAGATACTTTGCATGTTGCTCATTAATGCACTGGTTAAACACTCGGTTAAATCTACAGTTTAACATAATGGGAGTAATAAGAAATGTACCTTATGTCTTCAGTATTTATAGAGACAAATGATTGTTGGCATCCCTATGAGCGGGGTACCTCTGCTTTCATTCCCACGAAGACAAAAATACAACAAATCCCGAACCCGATCCAGACCCCAAAGACAAGATATAGCAGAAACAAAGAAGTGCATATGAATTAAAAAGAGCAATGCATTTCTTTAAAAGAGCACTGTTTGCTAGCTCTGTCCTTCATTTCACTGTTTTTTCTTTGTTGTTCTTATGACATGTTACTCATAACCCATCGCTTTTCGTAATATCTGTAAGCAGTGCTTGAGAGCACATAAGGTTTTTGTATCATGATGCAAACAGTCTGGAAGGGTGGTAAAGTTGGTAATAAGGTAGCAATAAGGATGTCGGTGAGTTGGAGAGAAGGAGGAGGAGAAGGAAGGAGGGCCAGGAGGGAGGAAGAGGAGGACAGTGGTATTAACACTTGAAGAAAAGGCAGGCGAAGGAGGCCAGCAAGAGCCACAGTGATTGAGATACGCAGGCAGCGCCGTTGATATCTCGACCTGTCCCGGGTCCTGCACAGCGAGAGAGAGAGACACAGAAAGACATTTAAAGGAGAATGGCAACAACCAATTTTGAAGGTTGCCAAAAAAAGAAGCAATACCACAAATTAAATATTCTTGTGCTATAAATTATATACATATCTGTAGTAAAAAAGTAAAAAAATTTAAAAATGTAACTTAAGTGATGTATTATAACTGAGCTGTAGCCTATATGAGGCTGCAAGTGACTACAGACTACAGGTGGTGTTTAGAGACATCTGGTGGCCATGTTGTGCTGTTGACTCTTTCTGTGACGGAAGCTTGAGTTCAATTCATGCATCAGAAAGTAAAGAAGAGGCATAAACTGGGTAAATACATGGTGTCCATAAGAGTTCAATGCACTTCAATGTAGGAAAACATGCAAAAAGACAAAGCACAAACAATGGAGAAACACATCTTATCCCATTTCACAAGACACAATGCTTTTTATAATTTTAGCACTTTTGAAGTTAACCTAGCATTAACCTTTTACTGATTACTAGTTTACCAATTCACATGGTAGATAATTATCTGAATCATGCAATCAGTTAAACCTAAAACAAACAAAAACTTAAATTGTTAGCTCATTTTCATTAAGTGAATTAAACTGTTTTGTAACTAATTGCCGTGATATGTCTCTGTATTTGGTTGTGTTTTCTGTATCTGTGTGTTTTTCTAAATTTTGTGCATTGTCAAGTTAATGAAAATGTTTCCTCAATTTGCTTTTGTTTGTCTTTTTGCTTGTGGTTTTTTGAGCTGAAGTACAATGAGCTCTCAGGGCCACCATAGTAATAAGACTTTTAAAAGTCAAAATTAACATTACAACATTGGAGAGATAACTGAGATTACACTGCTCTTCACAGGTTCAAACCTTCAGGCATGTTGCACCACCGGTCAAACCCCAATCAGCAGTGACACAGAAGGTATTTTGTCTTTGAGAGCAGCGTTTGGTTGCTTTGGGTGAGAGCTGCTTAAATGGAGAGCAGACGGCATCTGATGACATTAAATATAATGTTAAATCTCCATCAGCTGATAATCAAACAGCGGTATGACCTTTAAAGTGGCTATAACCAATATTTTACATTAACAATGCATCAAAGGACAATGTTAAAATATTGTGACATTAGGGTCACTCATATTGATTAACCTAAAAAGACCTGAATTTGCAGCTTTAGCCAACTTTATGGTGCTTTACAGTGAATTTCAGCATATTGTTTACCTGTCTGGTCAGTAAATCTACTGCTTTGGTTCACTCTCACCACTCTCATAACATTGTTAGGGGCTAAACACCTCTAAAAGCCCAGTGTACACCACCTTCCCAGTGCCAAATGTCAGACAGACACAGTTAGCAACTCTGTGGTGAACACGGTGGAGCATCGTTCCGCCAGATGTTTCCCCTCTGGAGCTGGTGAAGACCAAAAACAGAACTAAAAGGCCAACGACAACCAAAAGAACCCCAGCTTTTAAAAAGCAATCAAAACGACTGATACCTTTCTTTTTTAGCTTTTTTAGTCCTTTTCACCCACATGGTTTTAATATTGAATTTTTCCTGCTGCTCTGTTTTTATTTGCAACTGCTTTTTGTTAATCGTTTATCTATGTAACGTCTCTTTGAGTGCCCTTAAAAGCGCTGAATAAATAAAAAACCAGAAAGGCACTCAGCAGAGTGCATACCTCCGCCAAGGCCAAACAATCCTACGCATGTTTGTCTGGCTCTTAAAACAGAAAAATAAAGGAAAAAAGAAGTAGTCTGATAACATAAATCATTTATATGTCCTAAAACATAGTAACAACAACACTGTGTTTAATGTGAATTTAGCATTTTCTTCCACCAAATCTGGATTATTATCAGGATGTGCACCAAATCGTGGAAACTCATAGATCTCAACACCATAAATATGTCTGATTTTATACATCATAATCCAAACATTAGAAACTGTTGGAAATGTAGGAAAATACCCTGTCTCACAACATTAAAGAATGTGACTAAAAATTCCTGGACCCAGACCAGAACTTGAAGGGTTCTTCCCTGGCCCTTGTTTGCTAACAAGTTTTCCATATCAACTTAAATGGTGATGATATGT
Source organism: Toxotes jaculatrix (assembly GCF_017976425.1). Classification (NCBI taxonomy): domain Eukaryota; kingdom Metazoa; phylum Chordata; class Actinopteri; family Toxotidae; genus Toxotes; species Toxotes jaculatrix. The sequence goes on along the minus strand of NC_054402.1, from coordinate 21,002,283 downwards.
CAGCACTGTATTCACAGCTTGTTTCTGATGCCTAGAGCGGCCAAAAGAAACCAGCTACTGCTGGTAAAATTAAATCTTTTCACAGCTTTTAAGTGTTGGCAGAGGCAGTGCGACACATTTTCCATATGAATTTAGCCACAACAAACGTCACTGGTGCATGATGTTGCTGTTTGGAAACCATGTTGAACAGTTGTTCAACTCAGTTTTGGAGCGCACCCATGGAAAACTTTGTGTTGTTGTGCTGTATGTTTTAATTAACTAATAATTGACTAACTTAAGGAAATGGCAGTAGTGGCCATACTCACTATAGAGGAAAAGGCTGGCATTCTGGACACCCAGTCGGTTTGAGGCCACACAGGTATAGTTCCCATAATCCTCTTCGGTGACATTGGCAATCATGAGAATAGTGGTAGTACCAAGAATTTGGATATTGATGCCCTGGGCGTTGGACAGCCTGGAGAGGACAGACAGACAGAAGTGAAGCCATTTTAAGTAAATTGCAAATTAATGAAAAATAAAGGACTTGAAACCAGAGGGTAGTTAGTTACATTTTAGGCAAAATGATAAAGTGTGCAGTTTCTGTGGTGGTAAAGGAGAAGGAAAACTTCACCAGAGCTTAATTATCCAATAAAATATCCTGAATTTTTACCGCAAGAGAATGGAGAATACATACTTTGAGTGTTTTTGAAAAATTAGCCTACTTATGGCTTAAAAATAGACTTGATTAACAGCTTTACAGCAACATGACACTCACAATGTGGTTAACAGGATTCAACTGTTTTCTGAACGTGGTATGACATTTTAGAGGCACAATGTGCTGCCTTTAGAGGGTACTGTCATATTAAATAGATTTCTGTGAATCTCTCAACAAAATTATTTAGTCAGCATCGCACATTTCTGTTAAATTGTCTCATGAATAAATTATATTCAATTTAATTTTAATGTGACAGTTTCTGCAAAACAACTACACGCTGAAGGCCATGAAGCAGGCATTTAGAGATGGACAGATCTATATGTTAACAAATGAACAACAGACTTTAACCACATAGTGTCAAAAACAAAAAAAAAAGTTCATAACAATCTTATCAGGAATGTCAGTATTTATTGTGTGTGAGTACAGGTCTTCAGATAGCTACATTAATTAAATATATTCATTAACTTTAATTATATTTCATAAGGAGGTGTTCTTTCATGCTGATAATCACTTGGCAATAGCAGCAGTTAGTGTCATTTCAGTGAACTTTTTGAGTGTAGGCGTCGTGATTGTTAAGAGGGGAGATAAGCTTTTCTCATTTTGGAACAAACCTTTTTCACACAATGCTGCATTTGCCAGAAAGCAATCCTTGACCTTTGAATTATGTGGTCAGAAAAAAAAAATGAGAATGAGAGGCAATGTCACTGTACGGGCTGTACAGCGCTGCTTTGCTTTAAGTTTGCAGAAATGCAACAGCTTGTGAACATGTCAAAACAAGAAATAAAGATTGCTTAGGAGATATTTCTGCATGGATATTTCTTGTACAGCATGGACAGGTTTTCGCTCTTCTTCAGCCCTTCAAATGTCATTGTTCTATTTTATTTTTTTATTTACAAATCATGTTGTTGTCTTTGGTTTGTGTCCATCAAATACACAGGACCATTGCTATCCCGTCATGATAAATAATAAATAATTAGTATGCTGCTGACGTCCTACTCTGCGCTCCTGGGTGCCTTAATGACCACAAAACTTTTGACAATCAATTGTGTCAACCTTGAACTTCTTTCACAGCAAATTAATCAATACAATGTGCTGACTCAGACTGTGTACCACCCCGATGAAGTGTTCCTTACATCATCACAACCAAATAAAACTCTTTTAATAACACAGTACACATAATGGATTCTGCTTGTTCTGGGCTGATTGAGCCCTTTCGCATCATGAGTGAGGTGAAGTTCATTTAAGGCGCCTCAACTTAATCCTGCTTAAGTCTGGGTAATGTGGTAATCGGAATTTGAGCAGAGGAGCGAGAAGTTTATGCTGACACATACTTGGCTGATAGAAAGTATTAACATAAAAAGGAAAACGCACATCATGGCACAGCATAATTTGGCTCACTGGGGTGTGGGGAACTTGATAAAGTGCTGAGGTCCTTCCCATAGGGACACCTTGGGAACTGTAGCGGTGTGTGTGTGTGTGTGTGTGTGTGTGTTTGTGTTTGTGTCTAAAAGCGAGAGAGAGAGAGAGACCTAATGGAGGGCAGCAGTGTCCCCACTCCATCTAAAAGCGAACCCCCCTCCAATGATAAGGCCAGCAGCAGATATATTCTCCAGTGTGTCTTCATGAGAAGTGACTGCACCATTAAATAGGCCTGCCTGCCCACGGAGCATGCTGAGAGACCCAGATAATACACAGCACTACAGCTGAAAAAAAAACATCTATTTTACTATAGATTATAGCGCATGATTGTAATGCCGTAGCAGGGGAAAAAAACTGACCTAAACAGGTCAAAAGATACGGAGCTCTCTTTTGTTTTCACAGTGAAGGTTTCTGCTTGGTTTTATTTACACAGGCTGTAAATTCAGATGTCTAGCTACAGAAAAATAGAAAGTGAAGAACAGAAGACTAATCCCCCCCCCAAAAAAGTGTGTCTTCTTTTCCATTAGCTCAACATATCTGCTGCCCATTTTAACTTTTAACGTGTTGGCACACGTAGATCTGCAGCCTGCAACTTCCCTCACTTGTGATTTCGAGTTCATCGTCAAATATGCCTGTGTCTCTGCCAGCTCCTTCATCTGGCATAATAGACTGGAATACATTATCAGAAAAGTTGGCAGAAACGTGCATGTCTACCTTTTTGTGAGGCAAAGTTTTTTCATGCTTGACGTCCTTCGTCACAGGCAGAGGGCAGCAGAGCTCCACTGGCTGTCTGCAGTGATCATTTCTTGATGCACAGAGCCACTCTGCAACATTAAACCCTAGATTGAAATGATTTGACCCTTCTATTTGGCAGAGGGCATGCGGTGTGTGCGCAGGGCTGCGGTCGCAGGCCGGCAGAGATGAAAGACCAGAGCAAATCATCGGATGGACAGATTTGATTCTGTAGCGTGTGGGAGCATCTAAAGTAGGTTATCACTGCCAGAGAAAGTGACAGGCCTGTTATGATTCAAGGCTGATGATAAATAGAATCAAGTGTAGAAACCTGCTGAGACTTGTAACCCGGAGATGATTGAAAACGGTCCGGTGGCTGTGACAGCCATGTATCAGGTGACAAAACAACAAACATATCTGTCTGTCATGTCAGCTGACAGCTCATTTTGGGTTTTCTAATGTTATAAACATGAATGGAGTGACTCACTGCGCAAAGAGCAGGAGAGACAGCTGACTTCTGTAGACAGAGAACAGTGCTATATTCTATGGTCAGATGGGGCTAATGTTATAGAATTGTTTGATCTATAGTTTGATCCAAAGTCCACTCTGCAGAGCTGGTGAAAGGAAACAAAAAGAGCAGGGAGCATCCTGACAGCCAGATAGTTACAGTTATCAGTTATAAACTAATGGCCAGCTGCTTTAAGATCATAGACGGATCAGTCTACTGAGGCTAATTGGGTCTCCAAGTGCTGTGGAGTCCCACAGATCCTGGAGAAATCAGAGATGCTGTGAAGTTATGGTTCATTCATGTTTTAGAGTGCAAGTTATGTTTGATCAGCTGCGGGGGTCCATGTTTCATGTGGATATTAAGACTGACAGAAAATGGATGTGAATAAGGTTAGGTGAGTTAAGGGTCTCTACTCAGAGGAGGAGGTAGAAAAGCAAACTCTGCAGCCAAATTTGTGTTCACTAGCTTGTGCCAAGTGGCTTGTTCGAACTCTGGAGTGTTTACTCCTTCATTCTGGTTTGTTTGGGCAGGTAAGAGCAATGCCTTTTGAACTTGGCACTAGATAACTGGACCAAAAATGTGTGTCTCAGTTCTCTTCCAAGAGAGCTGTGATGTGGTTTTCCATCAAGAGGAAATGAGTGTGAAAAATTGTGCGTTGTTTGGTTTGGACCAAGTGCCAAGGTTCATTTCAAACTTGTGGGCTCATCACACTATGAATGAAACGTAACATACTGTGCTTGGGACATAGGAATCGTTTTGACACTAGCCTTCCACCCTGCATGAACAAATCTGTAACAAAAGATATTAAAAGTATTAAAAAGATTAAGGAAAACAATTAATCAATGTTAGATACAGTGAGACTTTGCTAAAATAATCCTGCATCTGAAGGGTATCAGTAATTAAAATTTTAGTTTGTTAAAATACAGTGTAGGGATTAAAGAAGGTTTAGTACAACAAGGAACTAAAGATAATCAGAACACTTCAGTAAAACTTAATTGCATTTCTAAAAATGCAGAAATTATTTTAGTATATGAAGTTATGTCTGAAACTGAAATAATGAGAGGTGATGATCCATATCCAACAGCGGAGTGCATCATTAACATTAGTTTGTGGTGTTGCAGCTTATGTAACAAAAAAAAACGTCTCCTTCAGTAGCACATCCTCTGTGCAGTATTACCCTTTTAGTAAGTCTTTTCTTTTGCCGCAATAAAAGTGAAATATACTGACTGAAAATACGAATAAGTAAACAACAAGGCTCTCAGTCACCAGTGAGGGGAGCTCTACCGTTAAAAGTCATCTCAAAACCAGTAGTTGCAATCTAGAAGTGAGAAGACAGCTGTTATCTTCCCCTGCTTGAAATAAAGAACCCTTAGTTTAAAAAATTACTAGGAATTTCGTGGGGTAAATCTGTCACAGTAAATTGCATATGTGTCGTGCAAGAGTCAAAAGCTTGACATCAGTCGTAACTAACATCTTTTATTTGTGACTTAAATGTAGATATCAGGGTGTGCGCTGATAACCTGTGTGCTGCTGAGGTTAAACTGATTAAGAGGGAAACAAGCACAAGAGCAAGACCCCACCTTAACAATCAGGTAAATAATGTACGACAGGCTAGAGATTCTTGTGGAGGGGAAATATAAAATTAACTAGCCAAGCGAGGATAAATGATATTATTATGGTGCATTAACGTCATCATCCAAGGAGAAAGTGCAATAAGGACTGGCACAGAGGGAAGGGGTGGGGGTGGGCATGAACAGGCACATAGCCAAAATCCTCCAGGGGGGAAACAACTGAGATAGATGGAGGTTGGAAACAACAGATAATGCAAAATAGTTCAACGACCATAAATCTTTCTTTTCAAGCGCTGGCCTGATAGGGCTATTACTTTAGAGACCATATCTGTGATAACACTTGTGACACTCCTCCAATATTTTTCTCCCAATCTTCAGTGAACTTTTACCGCTGCAGTTTGGGTGTGAGTGAAATAGCAGATCGCGATTCTCTGCGTGTGCAATCTTCTTATGATTAGCTTTTTTTTTCCATCCAAGCCCCTCGAGTCCCAAAATGACTCAGGTGGTGAGTTGGCTGCAGAGCTAGGAATCTCTCTCTGGTTATTAGATGACAAGTGTTGAAATGGAGGGCCTGGGTTGTCATTGCCTTTTGATGTCATTACACTTCGATGCTCTTAAAGTGTTTTCCAGATACATGCATGACACTTAAATTGATAGCTTTCCAATGAGCATCTGTGTCTGACCACACAATTGCAATTTCACAGGAGACAGTACAGTGCGGGAAGCCTGATTTCCATTTCAGAGGAATTACTTGTGACATGAGAAAAGGATTACTGAGATTTTCAGTGACTACAGTATCTAAATTGCATGCAGAAGAATGTCTGATCTGTTTTACTCTTTGTCTTTTCAAAAGAATATCACAGAATCCACTGCTGTCTCAGGCAGTAATGTTCAATTAACAATAGACTAACAGTCTGGTGAGTGATTAAGTGGGTGATTAGTCATTATCAAACTGCACAGATGATGTCATCAAATTAACATTGGGATGTGACAATGGGACCACTGTGAGGGCAGATCTGACAAGAGGATCAAAGAGATCCATTAGAACCACTTGGTAAGATGGTTGGGGAGCACGTCTGGCACAGAGAATAAAGTGATGAAGCTGTTGCCACATTTTGGCAATGAAGAGGAATCATCTCAGGAGAAAAAGGCACATAGAAAGATTGTGACCTGGGGGATTAAAAAAAAAAAGAAAGAAAGAAAAGGACTACTCGTTGAAAAGGTACAGGCAGGACCTGAGTGCAGTCCTGTTGTTTGGAGACAACTCAGGGATTAATGATCATATAAACCAAAGGCTTTGAATATGGAAAACAGTATTCAATATGATTTTTAATTTAGAACACAATGCTATTCATTAATTGTGCCTTAACTGTGCTAGTAGCAGCAAACAGGAAAGCCTCTTTACAGCTGTCATGACCATGTCCAAGTAAATTGTATGTAAATCTTGTTATTTTTGCCTCAATATCTAATTTGCATTGGCAGCAACATAAATCAAGTTTGCTCCTTCCCTCAAGGCAAGTCAGGTCAGGTCAAATAAAGGTTATTTGTGCAATCATTCATCATATGTACATCACCAGCAGCAATCTGTAGCTGTAACTAATTATCAATCATCACAAATCATGTTTCATTACAGAATCCAACAAATTAAACTACAAAAGGAAAGCACATAATAAGCTCTAGTGCTAAACCCCATGCAGGACAAACTTTCCCAAACTGTTGTTGTAATGTGTATGCAGTAAGAGCCTTTCAATGTGATGTGAAGGCTTTTCCCAAAGACTTTGTTATTTCCAGTAATCTGACATATAAGGGACAGATGGTTTTCCATCCTAGAAGCCTTGCAGGGAATCATGGTGGACCAGTCTTACAGTTGATATAACTGCTTGTGATACAAGAGGCTAATGGCTTGTGCTCTGTTTAATAGCTTGTCTGACTGGATGTGTCCAGCCCATGTATTTTAACTCACTCTCTCAGCCCTCGATTGGGAAAAAGCATAAAAAATACACAGACTGAATTTGCAACATCATCTTGAATCAGTGTGTTTTTAGTTCCACTTGACGTATGACGAGTGGCTACCAACTGTTTCTAAATGTTTTTCATGGTCATTTGATCTTTAAGTGTCCTGGTGCAGAGTAAAGTGGTCGAAGAGTGACCATCTTTCTCAGGCAACATCAGGTATACAGGAAGTGGCTCTGTACAGGGGTCTATTTGTGACACTGGTGTGGGTAGTTGTAGTGTAAATGTCTGAACTGAACTGGTGTAAAGTTTTACCTTTTTTCATCTCTGTACCATTCAAACTCTGGTGTGGGCACAGCGGTGGCATCACACTGCAGCGTCCCCATGCGGCCCACCGGAGTCTCTGAGCTCTGGGTTTTCTTTATTGTCGGAGGGTCTGCAGAGTCACACAATGTGGACATAAGTCACATCATAAAACTAATAACCAATAATCCAGCTCACATGTGCGGTAAAAAAATAAAGTCACATGCTGCTGCTCAGTGACTCCAGAACTGGACCCATCTCATTTGTTTCCTTTCAGGTTCCTTTGAAATACTTATATTTTCTTTTCCTAAAAACTGAATTACTCTCATTGTGTCAAGTATGTCTGAAGAGGATCACTGACATAAGCCACGGGCAGAAGTGTCCTTTCATATAATGACAAATGCTCTGTATTGAATCTCACTGATCAAAGCAAACAAATACCTTGGATAAGCTCAAGGAAATGAGTTTCTTCTTTAAGCTACATTTTAAGTAATCAATTTAAGATAGATTTGGGGCTAAGAGTTCAAATTCATCAAGTTCATTAACACACATAATGATTTCTACAAACATCACAATAGCCAGAAATGTGTCCCATTTAGGATTAAACACAAAGAAATGGCTTAATATTGAACAGGTTATTATTTAATTCAGGCACTCAGACTTGGCTAAAGTACGGTTTGGGCAGACAGCCATACGTGATTTGTTGGGATCAAAGAGAATTCTATAACTTCAACAAGAGTTGGTTTGTGATGTCTCATGAGCTGTTCATCAATCCTCAACAGCCAACATATGCATTACAGTCATCGGATCAGAACATGGACCCCTGACAAGATGTAATTAGGAGATCTTACTTTGAAATGCTAAGTGTCTCTTAAATGATGATGTGGTATGTGAGGGCCATTGAACTGACAGTTGCAATCAAAGTTACAGATCTTTCTTTTTCGGCCTGGATTCGTCTTGAGAAGAATGAAGGGTGCTCCAAAACTTTCAGGATACAGCCTTTCCTCCCCTTCACACACTATATTCTATGTCTTTGCCCTTATCTCCAGTGTTGACTTTTATATGCTTTTATCTGTTGAGTGTACCATCTTGCAAAATGTCTGACACTAAACGTGATGCGAATATTGATCAGCTTGGAATATAGAAAGCGCTGCAGTTGGTCCTTACTTACAGTTGACAACCACATTGACATATTTGACATCCGGCGTGGCGACGTCGTTGCTGGCCTTGCATTCGTAACGACCTGCTTGGTTTCGCATGATGCCTATAATGTCCAGGTACTCTTCTCCGTCCAACGGCTCCGCTGCAGAGAGAGGTGGAGAAGTGATTGAGGGAGAAGAACAAAGAAGGAGACAAAAGAGAGGAAAAAAAGGAGGTGGGGTGAAGACACAGTTAATGTTTCAGCTCCACTCCAGAGTAATACAATTTCCTCTTAATTTCACCCTTCACTTTTCCCAATAACTGTAATCAGCATTGTCTACTGGCCATCATTTGCAATGAAAGTGAAAAATGACGAAAAGATGGATTTTTGCTAGATGATCATGTTGAACAACAACTGAATGCAGATGAAGAACTTTTGAACTTTTAAAGGAATAGTTCACCATTTTGGGAAAATTTATGCCACTCTCACATCTGTCCATTAGTTGTGAAGCTACAGCCAGCAGCCAGTTGGCTCAGCTTAGCATAAATGCCTAAACCTCACTGATTAACATCTAGTATTTTGTTTGTGTAATCCTAATAAAAATGAAGAGTAAAGTGGCAAGTTGTGGGTGAGTGGGTGGGTTTATGTGCTGGACTCTTTCCTTGTCACAGTTTGGACAGCAAAAACCTGCATATACAATTTTTTTTTTCCAGAAATGACAAATAACATAAAAGAATTTCTCAGTGTTGTCATGATGCATGAGCAAATCTAGCCTCTCCGGAGACTGCTGCCATTATTGTGCCACCCACGTTAGTTTGGCTTGGATGCTGCTGGAATGGAGATACAATAATGGAAAAGAAACAAAATGGCCATTCAGATTCACATTTAAGATTCACTCAAAGCTGTAACAGACACATAAAAATACATGTTTATGTTTAGGTACAAAAAGTAATGGGAATATTGCTGAAATGCCACGTTTCAGGGTTCATAATGGTCAGATATGCATCCTTACAGGTGTCAGTTTGCTTGAAACAAAGTAGTTAATGTGACATATCGTCTGACCATGAAGGCATTGGTTTATAGTCTCTCAGAACAACCACGCTTGAAGGTGGAATGAAAAGTCTGCTGTCAGCCTGTGTAGAGAGGGGGAGACATACTGATTGCTCAGGCTCTCCTTGAAGGCATTCATGGTGTTGCACTCAGCTGTGAACAGAAAAAGTCACTAAAGTAATTGCGTGAAAAATGACAAAGAGAGCTTGAGAGAGAAGTTCAAAACCTGCTTCCTTTCTCATCTCCACACACCTGGCTAATCACTCTGTGAAGTGAGAATACTTGTGGAATTGTTGGGTTTGGAACCTCATGAAAATTGTAAGCTGAAGCCCGCCCCAATTCCAGTGTTGGAAAGGTGTGAGGGGAGGAGGTTTGAGATGCTGCTTAGCCATGCAGCAAGCACACTGCTTGATGCATACTGCTGACAGTTAAATTTCTTTGGGACTTGCTTTTGATTAAGGGGTAAACAAATAAGGTATCAATTTCAACTACAGTGTGCTTCCACGTTCCTAAGCCACAACAGAGGTAATTTAAATTCACAGTCGGGTCACGGTGAAAAAAAAAACTTCAGACTGAATGACTTAGATTGACTCTTCAACTCAAAGCCCATTTAATATTCAGCAACTTGTTAAGCTATTAGCTGTTTGTCTGAAAGCTTCAATTAACAGAGGAATGATATCTGCAAATGTCACACAAAACATCTGAACAGAGTGCAAGAAAACCACAGAGACTATCAGACAGATATCTGACTAATTGTTTAATGAGCAATCGAGCTAATTAGCCATGTAAAGAACACAGCGTCTTGGCGTCTCATTAGGAAAGATCTGGTATGTCTTATTAAAGATCAATGGGTGGATCAGGAAGAGGACATGGCAAATTCTTTGATGTGCTGCCATGTTGATTGTAATTAATCTTTTATCACATCTGAAGACAGCATTGGTGTGAAAAGCCACTGACATCCTTTTTTTGTGATGTGATATGATGTTATTTGGTGGATGTGTGCGACAATGTGATAATTAGTGCTGTGTATGAATATGAATAGAGTTTTATTTTCCATTTGCACAGATACGTTGCAGTACATGTGAATTGGAATTCTTGAGCACCCTGCCCCCCCCCCCCCGCCCCGAGTCAAGCTTACTAAAAGTTTAAAGGATAAAATAAGAATAAAAAATCAAAATGAAAAATAGAATAACCAAGAAATAAATAATACAAAAGAAAAGCAAGATAATACACTTAAATACAGAGAAGTATTAAAAAATTACGTGTCTAATATAGGTAGACAGTCACTTTCAGTATATATTTGCTAATACGCTGTGTTTGCACACTTTACCAAGACACACAGCATGTTCATTTGACTCAACATCTCAATGATCATTTTATGTACATTTTGGGCTGATGGAAATTGAAATTATTGGAAATTGTAATAACTTGATAAGGAATCATGTGCTTGTAGCCGGTATGCCAACAGTGCACATCTCAGGGTATTTCTCAAAACGATACAATTATCTGAACTGAATGAGCGAGGGAGTCTCAGAGGACCCAGCAAATGTAATAACTACAATAACATCGACTGATACTTCCCTTAATCTAAGAAAATATGGAATGATAGGATCTAGGCAGTGGAAATAAATTGCACAGAGATCTCTGTGGTGAGAGGGGGGAATGCACTGTTTGTAACAACAGTAAATGTCAGTCGTCTCAGTTGTGGGAAAGTTCATGCTCATGTTCCGAGTGAGGGGCTGCAGGCTCAGAGAGACTGAACGAGCTGCGCCCTGAGAAATGAGCCGGAAACTTCAGAGACTCTGATATGGGAGGATAGTTGAAAAAACACGGCTATTCTGCTTTGGTGAACACACAGGAATGCTGTGTCATTTCATGCCATAAAACTCACAAAAACAAGAGGTAACAACATCTTAAAAACATCTGTCTGACTTTTACAAATGAAGCTTTTACAAATATCTACTAAGCTGGGTCTGAAAATTGATCTAAATGATCAAAATCATGTGTATGATGGAGATGGAGCTCAGCTGATACAGTGTTATTTCATGTTGACTGAAAGATCAATGGGATCATGATCAAAGTCTAAACCAGATCATACTCAGCTCTCCCTGGACGAACTGCCAGAGTAACATGATTGGAGAGGTATGATTGAAAATCGGTTGCCATGGAAATTCTATTGAAGCCTAATCTCTTCTTCAGTGCTTTGGTTTTAGCGCTGGATGAAGATGGGGAGAAATCCAGGTGACTGCGAAGATCAAAGACGAGAAGGGAGGAGAGAAGAGAATTTAAATGACTGATGAGAGGAAGCGGCTCCACTAGTTGTTTAAGCGCAGCAATTAACTGTCAGTAATCTCACCTGGTGTGTGTAGAGAGCAGCTCAATCAGTCATGAATGATGAATGGAACGTGATGTATTGTCTAAAGAAACAATTTATTACAATACAGCATTTCACGCACCTTTGTCCACACCCTCAGGAGAACACTGTTCCCTGTGCATGAAGTGTGTGCTTTACGTTATCTTTTTAATGAAGCGTAATGAAAATAGATTGTCTAGAGGGAATTGATTGAAGTGCTGGAGTGTGTGTACAGTATATGTGTGCATGTGTACGCACACATGCCCATGCCTGTGTGTGTGTGGAGGCGTAATATGTTCCTGTGTGCATGCATGCACTGGTGTGCAGACATTTCCTGGAAGGTTTTCAGGGAGCAGTGAGCTCAGTGACTGATTCAAAATGTGCACATTAGAAAAGCCCCATGAATCCTGGCATTACACCATATAATATCATTACATTTTTATGCTAATCTGGATAGAGGAGGGAGAGTGGATAACAGAAAAGACTACATTAAATAAAGGAAGGACAAGGAGTGACTATATATTTTTTATATATACATTTATATCTCAATAGCTTGATAGGCCCAGGTATGTAACTTCCCCAGGTTTTTTTTTTCTTTAAAGAACAGTGCTGAGTCTACTGCCATGCAAGCAGCTCTGTGTGTCTGTACTTGAGCAAAAGAAGATTAGTTAGAAGTTTTTGCTCATAAACATGTCGTCATACATTTTGACCTGATGATGACACTAGATGAAACGTCCGAGGATGTTGAGGAGAACACGGGTGCTGAGATATTACAGCCACTGGCATCCTAAGAGCCAAGATGCCAGTATGGCTAAAAACTATCCAATTTAGATAAAAATCCCAGTGGTATTTTTATCATTATTTAATAAATATTTAAATATATTTATTATATTTATATTTATATATTTGAAAGTGCTATTCTGTTTATTGATAACAGTAGCTACATAATTGTCAAAATAACTTATGGTAATAATCATAAACTGCTGGTAAAATCTGATCATGTTTTCATATCTGAACCCTAATAATACAGTGATGGCTCTGTGCTATAGCTGCTTCAGCCAACGTTAAAATTAGCATGTCTGACTGACGGAACGAGCTGCTTCACAGCCCCAAATCCTGAATGTTTCAAAGGTGACAAGCTTAAAAGGAAATACGGTATATTTAAAAGTTTAACTGGGAGATTCCAACAAGCTGTTGTTAATTTACACCTGATAACTGCTCAGCTACTAGCTTGCTAGATGCGAGTGACCCTGTCTTTTTTTGAATTTCAAAAACACACAGCCCACTCCATATTTTTTTAAACATTACAAATGATACAGAGGGGTGTTTCTTGTTCCACAAAATCCACTTTCGTTTTAGCTTATTAACAAGTCAGCCTATTTTTTTTTCTTTTTGTTGTTTCATCATCTCATAGAATTAACATTAAGCAGCTTTAGCGTAATAACTTTTTCAGCAGAAACTGTAATTATAACCAGTGAACAATAGCTACAGCTATTGGATTAATTAAAATTAATTAATCATTCAGCTAAAAGATATATAGATACATACATAAATAAACGTTTTGACTTTGATATACTATCAAGACTGTAGACTTTTTTTTTTCCTGCATCAACATCTATAACACATTTGTTCTTTTTTCAGTCACACATCCACCTATGTGCAGTGCTCACAGATGTGTTCTGCCTCCTCCACCTGTAAATCTATGAATGCAGGTCAAAGTTTGAATCCCTGTGTTTGTTGCATGTGTTTTGATTACATCTCAAGTGTTTTTTGCCAACTTTTTTCCTGGAACACTTGGAGTGGGGGGCACGCAAGTGTCAGTAGCCTTGAGTTACTCTAACAATAGACTTCACAATAAGGAACATAGGGAAAATGTGGCATTGAATGCACTGCCTGTTTTTTTTTTTTTTTTTGAGAGAATAGCATTCACTGCAATAGAAACTTGTGGTCAAAAATATAAATCAAAGTTCATCCTTCTCTGAGAAATAAATGCTCTACTGAGTGTTTGATCTCTTGGATGTAGCGATCATTTTGCAATAGTGTCATAATTTGTTCCAATTTTGTGCTTGTAATAATTTTTCAAGAGGTGTCCCATTTTAGGGGCTGCATATCTAATTTTAGAATGAAACTATTCAGTGATGATTGGAGAGAACTGTATCACCAGCTTGCTAAGATCCTTAACTAAATTACCTTTGCTGAGCTGCTTGGAAACCATGTCTTCTTAGAAAGCACTGTTTTAGGAGCAGTCAGGGACACATGGAGAAACCACTCTACTCCAAAATGCATACTGTAAATGGAAACCAAGTGATAATTGAGAATTTCAGGAAACATCTGCAAATAATTAAGTTATACAGTAAGCTGCATTACAGCTGCTTACAGCTGAGAAGTGATGGCCTAAGTCAACCACTTTAGCCAGCTTGTCTCCCTTTCCATTATCTTTTGAAAGCTTATGAAATTAGTTGGAAAACTAGATGAAAAAGTGACTGTCCAAAGTGCAAAACATGTACTGCTTATAGCTGAGTAGTGTCAGGAAATCAATTATTGCTTTCTGTTTTTGATAAGAAATTGAAATGTGTTCTTTACGCCCGCCTTTCACCCCTTCGTGGACACCAAGCTCAAATTGTTTTTCTGCCATTCTCTAAATTGCTATGCAGCCTGGCGCTAGCCATTCTGAAGAGACAATGCATATAATTGCTGTCTGTTTCCACACATTATTCTTGTTGAAAGCCCTGCGGCCTCTGGGATACGCAACAGCAGGCTTTTGGAAGCGAGTTGGGAAGCATTGAGGGGCCTGAAAGAAGTATACTTCTACAAATGCCTGCTGGATACTGATTTGCATTGCAATGGCAATTTTAAGTTTGTCTGAACAACTGCAAGTTTTCCATGTCAATTAAAGTACTCTGTAGGTATGAGGGACAGTGGTGGGATGGGAACACCAAAACACACACATTCTGTAGGTCCATACATGCACACATGCCACCCCCCCCACCTCCCAAAGTAAGAGAGGAGACCAGAAAGGGGAGAGCGAGGGAGAGACAGAGAGACAGAGGAGGCAGAAGGGTGAGGGATGTGAATCACAAACCAGCAACTTCAGCTGGCAACTGGATGGCGCTCATTTGCATGTCCTCATGCATCATTCATCAGCATCACTTTACCACAGTGCGAAACATTACATTTATTTTGCAAATGCTAATTTATGTTAAGCAGCTGATTTGAGAAACTTCAGAGTCGAGTAGCATAAAAGACCCTGCGACATTTACTTTCTTTTGTCTGCATAAGTGTGTAAGTACATGTGCTGATGTCTGTATACGTGCACGTACCCATCACTCTGCTCTGGACATTTAACTCTGTGTGTGTGCGCGTGTGTGTTTCAGCATGTGTGCATTTGTGTTTGGACAGTTGGTCCTGGCTTTATCTAACACAGCCACATGGCAGCTATCTTTCTGTCAGGAGTCGGTGTGATTTAAACGATGGGTCAACACATCATTACAGAGTAACTCTCCTCATCCACACATTCCTCTTGGTGGAGATGAAAAGATGACTGAGCTCCGAAACCAAATGAATTTTTAGCTCATTTATAACTTTATTGACAGTGTGTTGCCAAAACCAAACGCGCAATAAAATGCAAATGTCTATCTATGGGGAACAATGCTGCTGACTTGACGCGGTACTGTATTGTGTGCCAGGTGTTGCTTTTAAATGAAAAATATCTATTTACGTCAATAAAAAAAAATGCATCTCACACCTTTCTACTCTCGGGTAGAGAGTAGAAATCACTTGCAACCTGAAATGTCTTAAATCCTTTGAAATGAATGCACAGAAATATCCTAGTGGGACTCCTCTTGTTAATGGGCTTTGTTTTATTGCTTGAATTGTAATGTCCTATTATGCAATACTGTATATCTACATCCTACATGAACATTATCTTTTCAGCAGTCTGAGGACAAAAGGAGAACTTCCACTTCTATACACAAGCCATTTGCTACCATTGCTTCTGGCGGTGCAGAAATAACACAGGTGTTGGAGCCAAAAACAAGACGGCTGTTTATTTGCCGCTTCTTGAGCTGAAGAAATGATACGCACCGTGAAGCGGTGCAGCCGTCTGTTTTTCTGAATGATGTCATTCCTCTGTCTATCTCATTTTCCTGCTCTCTCCATCTTCGTCTTCGTCTTCAACTCCTCACATTTGTTGTTTTTTGGAAGCAGCCTCCGTGTGGTTTCTCTCGGGTGTGGCCGCATGAGCTACGACGCTGTATACCGTGTGCTTATTTGTCCTATTCAACTCTGAGGCCTTAAAAGGAGATTAATTGTTGATAAAACAGAATAGGGTTTAGTGATTGAATTCCTATGAAGGGGAGTTGGGTTGTCTGCTTTTTCTTCTACTCGGCTGATAAACGGATCTAGCCTATTGTTGTGGGAAGACTTCTCATTACTGTCTGGATAGATTGTATGGGCTTGTGTTTGCCATGGGAGAAGAGGCTTTGTGTTAAGCAAGGTTAGCAAGGTCAGACACAGAGTATCACCGCTTACTCCTCTATCACTATTTTCATCTGCCCTCTCTCATTTACTTTCTTTCTCATTCATACACCAGCATTCACTGTATGTGCAAAAAGACTTGACGACACACAACAACACCCACACTTGAGGGACACTTCTTTCATGACACTAACAGTCTCTTAAATATGTCTCTGCATCTCTGCATGTAAGGCTTGAGGCTTGGTAAATGTCGTCAGAGGGTGTGAATAAAGATACAAGTACAAGGATGTGTGTGTGTGTATGTGTTTAAAGAGATATTGCTAGTAGGCCAAGGATTTACCCTTGTCATGTGCACTCATCATTCCATGTGACCATGACTCTGTCAGTTTTATTTAGTTACTGAATGCAGCACCTGTAAAATCGCCTGTAAATCATTTGCCTTCTGCAAAATGGCATCTCTATTTTCCTGTACTGTATCTGACACATGACATTGCTCCATGTTACACACATAGAACTGTTTCATAATCAGTGTTGGGAGTAGAGCATCACTTAGTAAGGAGTTACAGTAATTTGATTATTTTTTCAGTAACAAGTAGGGTAAGAGATTACTATTTGAAATTCAGAAATGATGTGATCGCTTCTAATCCCAGTAATGCTCTGTTACTTTGGCATTTGGGGATTGGCCTGTCTACTGTATTTCTGGGAGTTTGATGGAAGGTTGATACCAGTTTTAGTCTCTATGTTCAGGACATAGACTGGTCCAGAATGTGATTGAAGTGTGGGGTAGGTGCTAGATTCTACAAAAAGAGAAAAAGTGTGACTCCAGGTAACTCCAAAGTTTTCTGATTTGAATTTTGTGTTTTCTTAGCTGCAAACGACAAATACAAAAGACGCAAAGTGCGGGCGTGGAGTTGTTTAAAGGTACCTCTGAAGGAGCTGGCACCTGAGTAATGAGTGAAAAGTAATGTAAACTTTTTCATTGAGTCATGTTTAATGATTGGTTACAGTTTTCAAGCAACTTGTCCAACTCACAGTCCGCATATTACCACAGGGTATTAGGACTATTCTAGGGACAAACAAAAACTGAGATTTTATTCATTCACTGGAAAATAACTTGCAGTGTTATGAGAATAAAAGAATTAATTCATAATTTTAATAAAACATCACTGTCTAACAATTAAGTCATCATTTTAGGAGATAAAGAGTCATAATATTATGACAATAGTGTTGTATTTTATTATTCTGTCTTATTATCATGTCATATTAAGACAAAATATTACAACTTTATGTGAAATTTATTCAGCTAAAGACAAATTGTAATTTTTCTAATAAAATTACAACTTTAATCTCATTAGGTTAATAGTGCGATGATTAGTTAATTAAACAATTAGTTGATCAACAGAAAATTAATCAACAACTTTGATAGTTGACTAATCATTTAAGTCATTTTTCAAACATAAATGCCAAAGATTTGATAGTTCCAGGTTCTCAAATGCAAGAAATCTGCTGCTTTTCTTGCTAAATTATAGTAAAGTGAATATTAGTGGGTTTTACACTGTGGGTCAGGCTAAATAATACATCTGATGAAGTCACCTTGGGCTTAAGGATATTGTGATGGAGAGTTTTTACTGTTTACTAATGTTTCATAAACCAGCGAAGAAAACGATCTGCAAATGACCAGATACACACCACACACACACAGTGGAGGAGGGAAGCAAAAGCTGTTTTTCTTTATTGGATAATGTGGCATTAGTAAAGTGTTCCATCAGGAGCCTCCAGAACGGCTTCAGTCCTCCTTTGCATAGATTCTACAATTCTCTGAAAAACTACAGGATGTGAACACTGTTCATCCCAAAGATATCCCCTCACTCCCATAGGTAATCATTTAGGTTGAGTTCGGGGGACTGTGAAGGCCATAGCTTATTATTCATATCCTTTTCATACACATCAAACCATTCAACACCATCTCATATCCTTTGGAAGTATATGTGATGTTACCCTTCTCATCTATTTATATTTTTCCTTTAATTTGTCATTACCCTGTACACGGTAACTGCCCAGTATGATAACATCATTTCACAGAGCAACTGGGTTGGTAAAAGGGAAGAAGACTGTATTTCTCCAATCTCTTCTCCTCCTTCTGTTTCCTTACCCTGCTTTGGGATTCAAACCAGAAACCATCAAGTCACAAGTTCACTTCTCCTTCAGGCTACTGCCTCCCTGAGGGGCTGTGTGACTTGGGAGCTCTTGAAAAAGTGCTTATGGACTGGAAAAAAAAGTGCTGAGTTTCTGTACAGTTGTGACTTTAAACAAGTAGGAGCTCCAGTGTTCAGCCAGCCCAGTGGTGACTACACCTAATGAGGCTGGGTAGACACAGGGCAAGCTGTGCTCATGATGCTCTATGCACCGTGTGACAGCAGACTGATTTCAGACCAGCTGCTGATGGCGCTGATTGTAAACAAACAAGTGAACAGTGACAGTCAGCAGATCTGAGACCTGCTGAGAGTCGGATGAGCAGCTGCCTGCTACGGCTTCCAAAAGAGCTTGGTGTACAGCTGACACACATGCATTCACACACACACACACACACACACACACACACACACACACACACACACACACACACACACACACACACACACACACACACACACTTGCTCACAGCTGGAGACATGGAGCAGGAGGTTTGACCTGGGTTGCTCTGACAAGGACCTGTCACCACCTTACACTTCACTCCCACAATCAGCAGGCTTGTCAGCTACTCTCTGTCACTGGCAGCTTGGCACACAATGATGTGTGTATACGTGTGTGTCTCCTGCCTAATCTGTTCAGCCACTCCTACTACGTGGGAGTTACACTACTGAGGCTCCTATGTATCTCCACTCTTGCCTTGCTCCTCTCCCTCCTGAGAAACAGAGATATGTGTGTGTGCATATATGTGTGTGTTGGGCTGCGCTCTTGAGCTCCATGCCTCTCACCAGACAGCGAGATGAGGTTTAGAAAGACAATTGAAGTGACTGTCATACTCTGCTGAAGGAAGAGATGGGGGGCGGGTGGAAAGAGGAGGAGACAGTCAGAGTGAAAATGAGGGAGCGGAAGACAAAGCGACAGCTGAGGATGGATAGACTGAGCATCACAGGCAAGGAACAGGGAGAGAGCTTTCCAGACAAGGTGACAGTCCTGGGGAGACTTTCCTGAGCCCGGTCTTAGAGCATGGCCGACACTGCTGAGGCCAGCGTAGGAGGAATGTCAAGGGCACTCAGCATCAAACCTCTAAGAGCCTGCCCTGCCAAGTACTGTTATAAAAGGGTTATGACTTCAATATTCAGCTGGATCATATAACGCAGGAGCATGGGCTGCGGTCCAAATCAATTCATTTGGACAGATGTCTTTGTTGCAATGAAACTGTTGTGGTAGATTCATAGCTTGCCATTTACAGTTAGCGGATGCTATTATCCAGAACACCTTAAGGGTTCAGTGTGTTGCTCAAGGACACTGCAACAGTAAACATGGCTGCTGATGGACAGCTAATAGGTGTTGAGGAACTTAAGCACTTGATATTTTGGTTACAGGACACTTTTCACAGCCATTCGCTCATTCAGTCGCCAGGGTATGGCATCGTAAATAAGCCAAGACTTCTTTATGACTTGAATATAAATCATCAGTGTCTCACTACTTTCACTTGCAAGCTCCACAGATGTCCAGATGTGTGTGTCTTTGCTCGAGTGGATCCGAGGTTCACTGTGGTTGTCCTCCCTGCAGCGCCAAATGACTGACAAACTCTATTACACCAGAGAGGTGAGAGGATCTCGAATGCATAATTGAACATTAATTAACTACTGGAGTTACTATAACTAATGATAAGAATGATTGCACATCTAATGAAACTGTCTATTTGCATACTAAAACACTGTTCTATTCTTTCTCTCTACATCTCCTGCCTGTCTCCCTTTTCTTTTCCTTCCTTCCCTGAGGATACCACCAGTTCCTCCTCTTTCTATCTCTGTGTGGATCCTCCCTGTGCCATGGAATACCAGAAGCAGCCAGCAGGCATGTATTTTTCATACTTGTCTGACTTCTTTTTTGGTGGTCTGAGAGGCGTGCAGCGAAGGATTCCTTGCTTGACCAGAGGCTCCATTTCCCCCCTCATTGTGCTCGACAGGGTGCCACCATTCTCCCAGCCTCCCAACGCCCAGGACCTCCAGTCTCTGACCTTTAGCAACTATTCCGGGTAGTTAAAAAAATAAAAATAAAACAACGAAAGAGGAGTGCACGCTGGGAACCTGACTGGGAGACCAGCGGGTTCCAACGCATGCATGTTGAGCAGACTCTGGAAGTTTTGCACACATGTACTGTGCCACACATGTGCATTCTATCTCTCACTCTCTCTCCTACATACACACATACTGTACTTCTCTTCACCCTTCTCTTTTATCTTCTCTCCTTCCTCCCATCCCGCTGAGTGTCCCTTCACCTCTGCTCTCCACCCTGTCCCTCCATGCTCTATTGATCATTCGCTTCACAAGTCCAAGCACGGAGCTATTTGGTCAATATTCACAGCAGCGCCCACGCAGAGGCTGAGCAAAAAGTGTTTTGATAAAAAGTACAAGTGCTGCAAGACAGCGCACTAGCTACAGCATGCCCAATGTCTCACACAGGTAAAATAGATGTCACACTGCTTCTGCAGAGAATATTATACACTATGTCCACCTCAGATCTTTACAGCCTCCCTTAAAGCCTTCAGTGGTTGTGGTCAGTGGAACTTATTTAATGAGATGCCCATGTAACAAGAAACATGATGGGTACTTATTTTGTTGGTCGTGTGGTTTCTCAGCTGGTTGTGGCAGTAAACTGGAACTGAAAATATCGACTGAAATCAGCAAAAGATTACGGTTAAAGCCCCTGAAACTTTACTTTAAAGCAGCTTTAAACTAAATCCTGATTGGTGCACAGAACAATAGCATTTTTTTCCCAACTGATACCAAGCTGAAGTTATTGCAAGTGTCTGACATATATAAATAGTATGAACATCGACTTCCAGATTGTAATAATTATGACTGAGAAACTCTTTTTTGAAAGCTCCAATATATCTGACTTGGGGCTTAGTAATAGGGAAATGTTTGAAAAGAAAACAAATATGAAATGCCTCACATCAGCAAAAGACCATAATTCACTGTAATTAAACCTAAATTTAACGAACAGGGAGTGTTATTGTCAATGAACAGCATTTTAATCTTAACATGACCAACTCTCCATTCATACAACCTTCGTCCTGTGAAGCTAACAACATGGGAGTCTTTCCCATTTCTATTATCCATTCCATTTGATGTGAATGTGGCATGAGCCACAAAAATCTCTCCTGTGAAATGTTCTAGTGTGTTCATGTAAAACACAACCCACAGTGAGAGGCTGATTGAGAAAATACATTTTCAGGGCTTTTAAGGTGACAGAAACATCATGGTTTGGGTTGAAATAATTACTTAATTAAGGTTAGAGGACCTTTGTCATCATGGATAACTTTAGGAAACGGCCACAGTTGCTGTAGTCGATTGGAAACATGAAGTAAACAGAAGTCTCCCATGTTTAAGTCAGATGTATTATTGACCCATCCATCTACTGCAAGACCGTGTTGCTTTGTAACAACTTGTAACACCTCATTTCCTCCTTTGCTTCTGTTGTATTTACCACGGCCAGCAGAGGGCTTTGTCACTTCAGTGAAAACATTTGTCATTTTGGGACATTTGCTCTAACAGCTGATGGTGTGGTTTTTCTTGGGAGGACAGTCTCACAAAAAGGCTACAACTAAAGCTAATGGCCACTTACTATTTTGTACACAGAGTGAAGGAAAGAGAAGGGTTAATATTTTGATTCAGGCTACTCTGTCTCTGCTTATGATTGTGGTCATTGTTACTCTTTGCTTGTTAGCAGCTTTGGCAATGTAAGCCAAACAACAAATAAAACGCTTTAAGGGAACTGGTGCATGTACCGCTTTAATAAGCACCTTGTTTACTTGTTTGGCCACTGTAGACCACATCCTTACTCATAATGGAGTATCTCCTGCATCACAGTCACCTCAGATCACGCTCAAAAGGCTGTAATATTTACCAAGCCGCTGTACTCCTCATTTAATGTGATGGCTCTGCAGTCTTGGCACAGCAGGTCCAAAAATCTCTGCCTCAGACCTGCTCTGGTGATGTATTATGAGACCTTGGGAAAATTCGTTCAGTGCAGTCCCACAATCCCTTAATTACAAATGTAGCTTAGTGATTTGCAAGCAGTAACCTGCCTGACTTTGTACCTCAATGACAAACACAACCAGTGTTTGTTTGGAGTCTAATTATGTATATAATTATATTACATTAGATATATAAAATATGAAAATGCTTTGTTTATCTATCAAAAATATCCAGCGTGTCATTTTTTTCATTTAGTAACCTAACATGTCAGTTAGAATCTAATTAAGTTCGTGATAACAGAGCGTCACAGGCAGCAATAACAGAGAAATAAGATTGTGCAGCCCTGAGAAAGAGAAGTTTCAGCTTGCATGACCGAGAAACAGATGACAGACGTAATCAGTGTGGACACCCTGAGAAACCCTGCTATTAACTATCTCATAAACAAATCCTAGGATGGAATACCAATGTAGACAGCTGGCTGAAACCGCTCAACTCCAGCACTGAAGGCATCATTTGAAGATCATGTTATGTGAATTGTATGGGATTGTTTTGGGTTTTACTTCTGAGCCCCTGAGAAAAGGAGTTTTATAGACTGAACTTCACAGCAAACATATTCCTGTCTGACGACCTTCTGGGTTGTTATAGTCAGTTTGTCAGATTGGGTTGGAGTAGTCTCAAGTTTCACAGTTTTGTCAGTTTGATTTAAAGCAAACGGTTTTTTCTTCTTGCTCCTCCAGTCTCTTCTTTGGCAATTACATTTTGAGTTTTGCAATGTTTGAAAATTTATTAAAACTATGGGATTAACCACTGGGTTTAATTTACTTGGCAGACTAGTTCGATTTAAGTCTGTGCTCTGCAGTTATGTCTCACTGTGGTTACACAGTTGTCAAAAGCATGCAGGTGTGTTTAAATTTGACTCAGGGCTGCAACTAATGATTCATTTCATTTTTGATTAATCTGTTGATTATTTTCTCAATTAACTGATTAATTGTTTGCTCTATAAAATGTTAGAAAATGGAGAAAAATCCCATCACGATTTCCCAGAGCCTAAAGTGAGATTGTTAAATGACTTGTCTTGTCTGACCAACAGCCCAAAACCGGAAAAATATTCTAATGAATAAGGAAGCCAGAAAGTATTCACATTTGAGAAGTTGGCAGAAGACAATTTTGACATTTTCTCCTAAAATCATTAAACTTCCACACTGCCATCAGGACATATTCAGTCCTTTTCTTTATGCTGAACTCCTCCGCTTCCCCTACTTTAAAGTTAATGCTCACAAAAGCAGATGGGAGATGGCCACTTTGGAGAAAAGTGCTTATTTTTAGTGCGGGTACAGGGCTTTGTAAGACAAAGAAAACTTTAGCTGACCAACCACAACTATAAAGAGATGGGGCGTTATGGCCCAGATTACAACAATAACAACAACAACAATAGAATGGAAGGGTGGTTGGTGTTTTTTGTAGGTTAGCAAGTTACATACAGGAGGAACTGTTTGTTCATAGCCGGAGATGCTGCAGCTCATCCTTGTGGAGTAGTGAACTTTTCCACTGGGCCTTTTTCTCAATATGAAACGTGTCAACATGCCTTTATTCTTCAAACAGTAAGGTACAGTTTGTTCTTTTGTCAAGGGCATGCAAATAGATTTCCTTTAAATAATTTCTCATTTAACACAAACTATGCAGATCTATAGAAAGATTTCCAGCTGAAAAGAAAAGCCAAAGAAAAGCAGTGTATTGTCTGACTGTCATTAATCTGCT
Source organism: Toxotes jaculatrix (assembly GCF_017976425.1). Taxonomy (NCBI): domain Eukaryota; kingdom Metazoa; phylum Chordata; class Actinopteri; family Toxotidae; genus Toxotes; species Toxotes jaculatrix. The sequence continues at coordinate 20,978,149 of NC_054402.1, read as the reverse complement.
GTCTCAAGTGGCTTGAAAAAGATACACCAGTGCCATCATTTCAAAGAAAATTTTCTTTGAGAAAGGAGTTTGTATTTGTGACTGATTCAATCTTTAGTTTAAGATTAGTTAGACTGAAATTGAGGATGGGTTTAAATCATGCATGTTTTGGTCAGGGTGAACATTTGAGTGAATAATGTAGTCACTGGAGAGCTTCATAAGGACCGAAGCACAGGGAATGTGGCTACGTTGTGACTTGCTTCTATCTTGTGTGTGTGTGAGTGCCATTGAATTTTCACACATTCATGCACAGCAACATGTGAACAAAGTCATCAGTCTGAACATGAATATGCATGCGGTTATGCAAGGATGAGCTACAGCCAGATTTTGGCATTGGAACTCTTGACTTGAGTCACAGTCTAGTCACAAAACTGACAAATAACAAGTCTTTCAAAGATCGGTCTGGCATTGTGAATATTTTTGCCTAATTTAGTTTTTTACAACTTTGCCTTATCTGAACAACAGTCTCAGTTTAGTATAATTAGCCGTTAGTGCTAGCCTTGACCTCACGACACTGACGCTCTGAATGTGTGAATGCTTGCTAACTTTGTTTAAACACCGTTTTATTTTATTTATTTATTTTTACATTTAAATAGCAGTCTGAGCCACTCTATGAGGCAGGTTGGCTGGCAATATTAGTCAAATGCTGCTGCTATTCACTGGCCATTTACTGTGTTTTAGTTCTGTTCATTTAATGAGATGGATGACTCTCCTAACCAGTAAATCAGATTTTATTGTTGTTTTATGTGACCAAGATGTAAGAAGCTACATTACCTAAAACTGAATTTACAAAAGATCTTCAGCTGCTGCTCATCATAATCATCACTACACAGCCAAAACCTAATACATGTGCCCTCTTTGCCTTTTGTTGGATGTCTGCAGATGTCACTTCAATTAAAAAATTGAAGTGACAAACAATTGAAAAACTACAGTTTACATGAAGTGAAATCCGTGGAAATAGCCACATTGTTTGTAAGTTTCAACCGTTATGGAGACTTAACCTTGATCTTCATGCTGTAAAATTGAGACTTGACTCTGGCCTTGAATAAAGGACTTGGGTCTTGACTTGGACGAGCATTTTGTGTCACATGAACATCTGTGTTCCCAGCAAATAGTTGAGAGCCTTGCTAGCTGAGCGAAGCAGCAATTCCGCCCAGGCAGGCGAAGGCGTGAAGCAGTGAGACCACAGGCTGCCAGACATCATTATCTCTCTCAGCAGCGCCCCCCCCCACACACACACACACTCTCGAACTCAGTTCGCCTTGTGGATTCCAGGGCGAAAGACACCCGCAAAACAATAACAAAAATAACAACAGTGCCAGTGTTTGCAAATGGTGTGGGACCCCCATCTCGGTAGCCACATGTGCCTGTGCAGACTTACAGGATCCAATCCTGCCATGATGCTGACAGGATTTTCCCCCATCACACTGTTTCTTTTTCGCAGTTCTTACTCTTTCTGTAAAGAACAAAGACTTGTCAAAGGTTGTCTGCCCACTACGTCCCCAACAATATATAGAAAAAGGGAATAAAGAAAAGAAAAGCTACTGTATAGAAGGAACTGTACAGAACTTGCAGAGGCGCAGTTACTAAGGCCCAGTCTATTGCAGCTTGGAAAATCTGCTATTGAATATTGCTTTTTCCTTCCTTCTATATCCACGTCTCCATTCATTTGCTTGGAACAAAAGCTGCCTTAACTTACAAAGGAGCTTTACCTGCAGTAACTTTGTGAGCCATCTGAACCTTGAGGGTTCCTCTTCAGTTTCGCAGGAGGAAAATGAAAAGGAGCTTTCAGTGTCTAGCACAGATCTGTGAGGCAGCCACTTAGATCCATATGGCTCGCAGGATTAGGCAGAACAAATCACTCTTCTTTAGTGCAAACTGAGAGGAGAGGCAAACACACCTCCAGCTTCCAGGTGCAAGAAACAGATGTATTTGATGAAACATGTCTGGAGCACAGATAAAATGATGCAGTAATTGATAAAGACACACAAACAGAATGGCTTTCAATCAACGCGTTACCAAACTGAGATGCTGTCGACTCGAGCATCTCCATTCATCACACTACAAGCTTATCAGTGGTTGGGGACATTTATCTTTTCTCTGAAATTGGATTAAATCCCAAAGCAACAGTATCACTTCTATCTAACAAATGCACATGTATGGCGCGATGAACCAACACACATACACACACACTCCTTGTGCACACTTTGATGTCATGCACAAACACAAACATGGCTGTAATACATGAGAACCTACTTTATCAGACACTTTCCCTGTGGTTAAATAAACATGTCCTGACCAGGGGTATACCTCAAAGCTAGTAGCTCTATCTGCAACTGCTTACTTCACAAAAATATCAGTGTAAGTATCTGTATTCAGGAAGGTGTTGGAAATCGTCTAGAACCCACATACTCAGTGAGTGGACTCTGGTCTGAATCCAGACTGAAATACAGCTACCTTTAGCAGGCATGTTGTCAGGGGTACGACCCCAGGTTGAAAAGGTGGCATATTAGGTTTAAAACTAGTCATGCAAAGAATTGTTGATGGTGAAAATGTGCACTTGAGCATCGACAGACTGAGAAATACTTCTTCGTTCTGTCTGTGAGAAACAACAGAGAAACAGAACCATGTGTGCAATTTTCAGTGAAACAGCTGGTCCTGGTGCGGAGAGGTAAAATGAACCACACTGTCCTCAGAGCAAAGAGGTAAAGACAACAAAACTGAACCATCTGAAATCATCAACTTGAGCCACCAGCAGAATAACTGTAAAATTAATTGGACAACAAGGGCAGGCAGGGGTTCAGCCTTTTCAGCTGTGAATACGGTGGAAAGGTCAGAGCACAGTAAACTCTTTAACACTTACATTGCTATGTCTGACCATCACAGCTTTTGTGCCCGAGTTCAAGGACTTTGTTACACAACAAAGGCGTACTATAAGGTTTGCGTACACAATTCTGGAGTTATAATACCTTAAATACAAGTTACTGAATCCAACCTTTCTTTGCCTTTGATACTGTGGAAATTTTGCAAGTGGACCAGTAATTGGATATTTCTGGTTTCGACTACTTAATTTTCAGTGTTTTCTACTGCCATTTATATTTTTTAGTATGAGTTTAGCTGTTGACAAAATACAAAATAACAATGTTTTAACTGTTTACCTAAATGAATCAAATTCAAGACAGAATTAAATTGGGCCATATTTCATAATTTTCTTTAAAAACTGAAGGTTGTATATATTATGCAAGGAGGCCCAGATGAACTTAGTGTTGGTCTGAAGTGTCTATGGTAACAAATCATTGGGCATTACTGCATTTTTTTTTGTAAGAGATGGGGTTGTGAATAAAACGGGAGGAAGTCCAGATGAAAACACTTTGTTTTAAGAGTCTTTGAGAAAAAAAAAGAGAACGATATTAACAAAAATTTGAAAAGCTCTGGAGCAGTTCCTGTTTGCGCTGTGATAATCTGAACTTGATATGAGCCAAGATTCTGAAGCTCTAGGGAGCGGCTTATTTCTTGTGTGTGTGTGTGTGTGTGTGTGTGTGTGTGTGTGTGTGTTTGTGTGTGTGTGTGTGTGTGTGCAGAGAGTGTGTGATGTATATATGTTTTGAACTGACTGAATTATGATTCATATTTGTTTACATCCCCAGCCCTTACATATACATCATGCACCAAAACATTTAAGAGAGATTTATCTTTTTAGGTCGCTTAAAAAAACAAAGTTGGCATTTTGATAATGACAGAATCTGGCACACCACTGGCCAGACATCTAGACTGACATACATCATAATGAGTACTGATTGGATGATTCTTACCTGAGGGGTTGAGCAGCCGCCAGGTGATTGCAGGGTCTGGCCTGCCACTGGCCAAACAACTGAGTGTCACATTACTGCCCTCATTCACTGTGATGTCTTCTGACACCTTGTAGATGTTGGCTGGAACTGGAGACACAGGAGAAATGAAATCACGGTTAGAGTTTGAAGACCAAAGTTTGCTTTATCTCACACAGACAGACAGATGATGAGAGGTTTCTAAAAGTTTAACAACTGACATCTTTGTTCTTTTCTTTTTTTTCACATAACTTGAAATACTGAACATTTTGTTTTCATCTCTCTCTGAAAAACACTCAACAAAATATTTGAGGCTGTGGCAATAAAAACTCTCTTCGTTTACCATGCCAGTGACTTTATTCCCATAGCATCCATATCTTCAAATTACTGGCTATAAAGAGAGTTTAAATGCAAACACAAGCTGACCTTGATTCTCTCAGTTGAAAGGAAGAGTTTAGAAAAGCTTTAGAGAACCCTTTTTTTCCTACTGCTGTAGCCCTCAGAGGTACTTACAGTAAACTTTCTCAACCTAGGATCTAAATAAGCAATTTAATCTTCTACCCCGGGACCTGAGCTCATGAGAACAGATTGCTTCTCTTGTCATACGGGGACCCACCAGACGCTTGGCACTGATTCTGAGTTCAGACAGATACTTGCAGAGTATGTGGGCTTTAATACACAACTCTAAATTTAAAGGTGAAAAGAAGAATGCTTTTGTGTTTGTGTATGTGACACTGACGTCTAAAGAAACACAGAGCTATTTCGTCTCAACGCAGTGTTTAATGATTCTCCTGCCTCGCAATCACCATCTACTCCTCACTCCTACTCCTCTCACTCCCACACAAACAAAAGACACGAACCCAGAGAGACAGTGAGAAGGGAGGGGGGGGCTTTGCTCTGGCATAAAAAAAAAACAAAAAAACAAAACTTAAATTAAGATGGTCTGCTTTAAAGGGAGACAGCAGCTAGGATGCAATCAGTCATGAAGGATGTAGAGGGCATACAACATTTCATAAACTTTGTGTGAAGGGGTTGGGATACAGTATCGTGTGTGCAGATATGCTGAAGTACAAATAATGATCCATGAGTTTGGAAAATGATGGATGTTGGGACAAGCACAATGTCAACAAAGAAGGGTTTGTTTTTCTTTTCCTCTAAACCTGTGATATGTTAATTTACTAATCTAATTTCAGGTATGCATGCACGTGCATGATTCAGGTCTGTTCTATTCTCAAGGGCTTGACATTCTAGGCAAGGTCGTATCTCTTTAGTTAACCCTATCATTCCCATCCAATGCTTAAGTGAGGTATGTCTGTGTCTATAAACATATCATCAGTTCTGTTTCTTACAAGAAAAATGTGTAATCAGACTTGATTGTTACCCCTTCTTGTTGTGCCATGTTCTCAGTCTAAACAAATAATAGTAGCTATGACGCCGAGGTTAGCAGCAGCAGAAAGGAGGGAAGGCGGCTGCTGCTCTTATGGTTGTTTGTTGCTGCTGCCTGAGTTGGTGATTATTCATTTCTTTTGACTTGCCGTCGTGGTTCGCTGTGTGAGCATGGCAACCAAAGAAGCTACAGCTTTCCACCAGCAGAGAGCAAACATTTTAATATTTGGGAGGAGCTATTTCCAGTTGCTTCTGTAAGGAAATGTTCTATTTATTTTTGCCATAGACGGAGCTCTTCTACAGCTTGAAATAACATGAAACTCTCCAGGTTCAGTCTTCAGTCCAAATGAATAACAACTACATTACAAAATATCTTTGATAAAAATTCAATGGTACAAGCCTGTGCATATAAAATGTTGGGGAAGAAGTTAACTTTAACTTTTGTGGTGCATTTCAGTAAGAAAGATGCAATCAAGATCTTAAAATTCTGTCGTGTGAGCTGCTAACGGTGGGCAGGAGATAAAGATTTCCGTACCGACCGGCTTCATCTCCATGCAAACAGCGCCTGAGGCTCATGGGTCTTATTATATATAGACCTGTCCATCATGCCAAAATGAGGGACACAGCATGATTTCTCAGAAATGAAGATGAAATGATTAAAACTGGTGCCATTCCTTACACCTATGGGGTCACTACATTATATAAAGTCCTGTGTTTCTGTGTTAATTAACATTAATTAACACTAATACAGAGTGGGGAAAAACATCACTTTCAGAGGTCTAGGCCAATAAACAACACTGATGATGTTTGCAAAATGTGATATAATCGTTGCATATTACTAACAACTTCTTCTATTTTAAACTACAACCTGCTATTTTCACTTGTTTGATGAGATAGCACTAGATGGACAGCTGCAGCTTGTGGTGTATGGTACAGGTGGTTAGTAGGACAGGAGGTTTAACTGGAGTAAAAGTTAGGTAAAAATTACTTTGAATGAAGGTTTGTTGTTACACTTCATCCATTTTTTGCTAAGGATTTTGTTGGTTAGGATACTGTCATAAGAGCATAGCTATTGTCAGTTACACCAGCAACCTTACATGTTTCATTCATTACACCTTGACATTTTTAACAATTTTTTTTCTAAACTTTTTTTCCCTTGATAAACTCAAACACTAAAATAAATATAATTCATTATATGTTTTGAATTTCAACTCTTGACATCAAATATTTATCCATTTTAAGAGTAAGCCAGGTAAAAGTAAATGTACAAAAATGTAAATTTTGACCAGGATGTAGTTCAAAGTGATATGTGATGCTGGAGCCTGTGAATCTGTGCAAAAGCAAGTCATCATGAATGTACAGACTTGCAATGTGATCGCGCAAAGCAAAAGCTTTTCCTCGATTTTGGTAGATATTGTGTCTCAAGGACAACCATTGTTCACCAAATGCAGGTACTCCCATGATCCACTCTTGACCTGCATTCATTGCCCACAGTGTTTGAAGAACATTCACAGTATCATTTAGTCATTCAAAGTCAATTTATAAATAATCTGAAAATATCCTTGTGCATCAGGCAGACAAAAAGCAGCATTAATTGCTTGCAGCATTGCTGCAAGCAATTAACACACTCTTTAACTGCTCTGCAGTCCATGGTCTGTCATTTGATGTTTTCATTAATTTCTGTCTACACCCAATCAATTCTTGTAAATTTAAGATCAAGAGGAAAGTAAAATTTGTTAAAATGCCCATAAAGTCATATAACACCTATAGCAGCAGATGCTGGTTAATAGCATTAGTGAAATGAACACTTATAACTTGCTTGTGTTGCTGTTTAATGTTTTAATTTATGTATACGCTTCCAACTTAAAGGACGATTTTGTTTTTTTTTTTCCCTTCAAACTTTAAATACTGCATTGCGATTCATGTTTATAATCCTCACTGGGATGTAAAAGCTAATGTAAATATATACATGCTAGAGATCTTTCTCAAAAATTAAAAACAATTTACACAGCTCCTCAACAGTACGCCATGCCTTTCAGCTATCACACCATCATCAGAGTGGCATCTGAGGCTGGCTCTGGTTTCCTTACAATTCATTGGTCAGTCAACATATACAAACATCATTATTAACCACCATTTCGTAGAAATCAGTATTTACAAATTATTACTTATAGTGGATTAAAAACGACCGTAAATTCAGAGTATATAACATTACAGCTATAATTCAGAACAATCTTAAGCAAACACACTCCTTTATCTTTACCCACAACGGGTATCAGTGTTGTACTTTCAAATCCTTTCCATCACTTTACATTTATGAACAACCCTGATTTCATAGTCAATCTGTTTGACCTTCCATCCATGAATTATACAGCTGTTCTCAAAAACAAAACAAAAAACAAAAACAAACGACAACAGAAAAAAACAAACAAACAAAAAAACTTATTTGTGAAAAATATAATCTAGTAGACTATAAAACCAAAGAATTTTAAATGAAGAATTACACCTGAGGCCATTTTTGATGGACTTAAATTGAAGGTGATACTGATCTGCGTGTTGCTGTGTGTGTATGTTGCCAAAGAAAGAAAGTGGTCCTTTTTAATCATCAGATGGAGTGTGTGTTTAGGAGAGTGTGTTTAGGTGAAAAATGTGTGTTTAGATGAAAAAAAAAAAGGTGAAATGTCCATTTTTTTGAACAGAGTCACTGCATCAGAGTTATGAGTCAGTGGTAATAAACCTTAATTGCAGAGACTGAAATAACCAGCTACAGTTTCTACACCTTTTTTTAAGCCCTCCAACTCATTCAGACACAAAAAGCAGGGTTGGGAAATAAACAATTAAAGCTTATGGATTACCTGCTTAAAAGTGTCAACAGCAACACAATCACTTGCAAAAAGCTGGTGTAAAAAGTAACAGACTCTCAACAACTGTTGTCAGTTTGTCCATAAACAGGGCACTTAAACCCCAACTGCTCCATTAAAGTTACTCAGTGGTCCTACAATAAAGAATGCACAGTAGTCATACTCCTGTAGTGGGTGTTATCTGTGCCAGCAGACTATGGCTTCCTCCTGCAGCGAGACATGATTCCAGTTTCACACTTTTAATTTTGGTGAAGCTGCTTTAGAGACTTTTCTTGATTTACTACAAAAATATCACTAAGGTTTTTGTGTTGGACTCAGTGACTGTATAACCAACAAAAACACATATGGAAAGTATAAAAACTCCATGATGAAAGCATTTAAGGATGCCAAGCTGCAAACACATTTGTGAGAACTACATCATGTGGGAATTCATATGCTATTTAAATCTATCAGGACTTGCTGTGTTGAACTGAAATAAAGCTGCTCTGTTCTTCTATCGACCATGTTTTCCAAGAAACAATATTTCAGTGTTTCTCTCTTTCAGATTGTTTCTCCAGCAAGGTTATTATTGAAGCTTTGTCTCTGTACAGCATCACTAACAGCCTCCCCCCAAACTAACATCTCTCTCTCTCTCTCTCTCACATTCACACACACACACACACACACAGACACGCACACACACACGCACACACACACACACACACACACATGCACACACACACATACATACATACAACATCCCCAAGTACCCCATCTCTCTAATACCAACTGACAAGACAGTCACAATTGTGCCAAATAGCATTTTAAATGAAGTCATACAGAGTTATTGCTGTAGTCAAATGACCAAGGCAAAATGAAGATGTGTTTTCCAGACACAGGGAGATGGAACAAGGGGATGCCGGGGTGGAGACACTCGATTGAGGTGACAAAGAATCCAATTGCCTTTTTTTTTCTACCTCAAAAACAACCAAAAGCGAGGCAGGGTGGGAAACTTGATTGGCTGAATAGGATGTGTGACTGGAGAATTAATCCTGTGACGCATAGATAAAAATGGATCAGGGAGGAAACAACTGCTCATACTCTGATAACCCTGTCACCCCTATAAATGGGAGGCAAGGGAGGAGGAAAGATGGGGAGAGAAGTGGAAAAGGAAACGAAATGAACAAAGGAAGACAACAGTGAAGGAGAGAAGTGTGAATGACATTTCAGCTCTAACGGCCGTATAGCACCAGGAATCCAGCTGTCAGCAGTGAAGGGGAAGGAGGGAGAAGAAAGGAGTGAATTGTAATCTTAGTCATAGGTCAACCTTCAAGGAACAATGTTGGAAAGGGCAGTTATTTGAAAAGCACTTTACCTCTGCAACTGCAGGATGGTATAGACAAAGGCGTGGGCTAAAAACATAACATTTAATGTCACATTACATACAGTACAGACACAATGGCAATACATTAACACTTGCTTTCATATATATACTCACACACACTGGAACATGTAATCGCTAATTTATGATCTTAATTTTAATTTTGTCACCCACTCTTCAAAGTAGGAAAGTAGAAAAAAACTTATATATTTTCTCCTGACAGGACCAAAATATTGTCCTCTCAGGCTAATGATCTTCTATTTGGTTTGGCTTTCCAATTGCTCAAAAATAATAAATCTCTGATGAAAACGTTATAAATACACTGACCTTGATTTCAACTCTAATTTCAAACTTCAAAGAAAGAAAGAAAGGAAAGACAGAGTGAAAGAGAGAGAGGGAGTAGAGAAAGATGCAGAGAGAGCAAGAGTAATTAGGGGGAATGTGTTTGTGTTTGCAGGTTTATGTATTAACTGTGTGCCTGCGCAGAGCAGAGAGAGAGAGAGAGACAGGCAAGCCACGGGCAGTTCCTTAGTCCATGTGACAATTTATTCACCATGTGGGAAAATGGAACGCGATCACTAAACTTTGCATGATTAACAGCTCGGTCTCCTTTCAGTACTGGCTACATTCACATGCACCTATTATTGCAACTACTGCATAATAATCACGATAAGAATGTGATTAAGTCTCCAAAATGATTCTGTAGTATGAAACCTCTGAAAGTAATGAGTTCATGAGTGTCTTCAAATAAGGGCTACACATGTTAGGACTCACTATTATCAGTGAAAGCACACATATGTGTATTACGCTGTTATTATCCATTCATCAATATTAATAAAAGACAGCATTTGAAACCCCAGTTGTTATTGTGCATAATGGCTGCAGAGATTCATTTACGTAAGGGAAAGGCTTTCATGTAGTTTAAAAGCAGCTGCGGATGACAAATAATCAACAAGTCATTTTCAGCAAAGAACAAAGTGTTCCACTGCCTATCTTGTCATATTTACAATGAACTTTATTTTTGATGCAGTATTCTGCAATTACTTTATATTTTTATCTGTGTGCTTTGTTCGCCAAATTATCAGCTGTCCATATCTGGACAATACTGCACTTAATTTATGTCTGTTGTCAATGTTCAGCACCAACACAAGCAGGGAGCAAGCAAAGATACAACTGGGGTAGTGGATGGGCGAGTGACATGTCTGAAACAGACATTTACACATTTGTCCATTTCGTTTGGTTCATTTGGGCTGGTGTGAAAGCAATCACTTGAACCCTGCTCTGGACCAAGAATCCAGACCAAGACTGCTTCAAAAACAAGGTTTCAGTCTGCTTCTGGTGTGGTTCATTTGTAAAGCACATCAGACCAACTACATGAGGTATTTGATAGTAGATATAGTGATGTCACAGCAATACTGTACAAGATGTCTCTTTTTTTCTACCAACCTAATAAAGCTTATAATTATTTTTTTTCCTCAGTGAATGCTTCAAAACACCAGAGAATATAAGATGCAAACTGACCTGCTGTCAGTCCACAGGATTAGATTTGCGTCATGATGATGTACTGATGCTACAGGAAATGCACCAAAACTATCCAATCATAGAGTTATCTGTCAATGTGTATAACTCCTCTTTACTTTTCATGATAGCATCCTAAGTAGCTTAACTCTAACCATACCTTAACCTTAATTTATTTGCCAAAATCTTTCATTTCACATTCACAGAAAGTAAAAAAAATTATAGATATAGTTTTGTATTGGATATAGAGAAAACAAAAAAAAAAGAAAAAGAAAACATTTTCCAGGGCTGAAAAATCAAAGCATGCACAGATCAGTTTCTAAATTTATGCTGCCAATATGAATGAGACAGTTGGTGTTTGTCACTCATGCATACACATGACTGTGTGCAATGAGCAGTGGTAAATCCCACCTGCTCCACATCTGCTTGTGCACAAAAATGCTCATTTACAACAAAAAATGTTCCCAATTTACCAAATATGATAAACAATGTGCTTATCAAAGGTATTCTAAATGTATAGTAGAACAAGTGTGGGAAAATGCTGTAGTTAGTAAAGAAAAAAAATGAGAAAAAAAGACAAATGGACAAAGAGGTTGAGGTTCTGCTAAATATGGTTCAGCAGAACAAAGGTGTTTAAAGGTGGAGTAATCAAATAGGCTTTTTGTTAAAGACATATTTTTAAGGATTGACTGGGACTGCAGACGAGGGGCCGACGGTAACATTAAGGTTAATGCACGGAAGGTGGCAGCGGCAGCGTAAACTCTGCAACATAATCACATTGTCAAGAGAGAGAGATGGCCGAGGGGCCAAAAAGGAGAAGGTCAGAAGAACAAAAACTGAAAGAAGAAGAGCTGTGATTAGGCAAGACCAAAAAGCCTTGTGAAGATTGGTGAGAGTTTCCAACAGTGAAGACTGCACGGCCAGACTGGGAATAGAAATTCAGCCCTGGACTTATCCGCCCGAATGATAGGTACTCAGTGAGGGCTGCTGCAGAGAATGACAGGGCCAATACAAACTTTAAAAATACTTTATCGATGTTTTGATGGTCCACAGTGATGCACCGAACCACCAGGATTTATCCCAGTAGTCCCCCTTGCCAGTCTGACTATGGTTGAGAGACTACAGAAAGTGTAAAAGATTAAAGATGGATGCTGTGGTTGCTCTGTTTGTGCTTGACACATGGGTAACATTAGTTTTGCTATGTTTCACAGCGCCAGTTGGTCACTGCTTTGTCCTGTTTGCTAAGGTTTTTTATAGCTTCTCACTAGTTTTACTGCTGTGTTTTGAATGCATGTGGTTGGTTTGATGACATTTTACATTACAAGGTTTGTTTTGCTTCAGCAATGAGAAAGAGTCGCTGCTCTGGATTCCACCATATTTCTCTTTTGGTCAGCTAGCCTAGTTGTTAGTGTTGTTGCCTTGGCAGTGCGTGCAGTGCGCAGTGTGAATTTGAGAGGGGGAGGTTTGGACAGAGCCCTGAAGGGAGGCGTTTTGCTGTTGAGGTCAAACATCAACGGTGTTTCTGTAGAATCCCATACTCCACCTTTAATTTGGTACTTTCCCAACTGCCTCATCCAGTTTAGCAAAATGCACAGTACAGGGGAAAGTGTACACTGTGTACTCATTATAAAACCAAAAATCAATAAAACAAATAAAAACAAAGGCATCATCCCTGACTGGTGATACAGAAAGTGCCACAGAAGAGACTTGACTGACACTTGCAGTATAACAGAATAACTGCTAAGGACAAATATGGTATACCAAACAGACTGCATTTCAAGATCAGGAAATTACAGACTTGTCGCAGCACCGTTTGCATCCAGGGCACTATGCCCCTATTAAGAATTTGGTAACACACTTTCCCAACACTCTCTCACTCCCACCTGGCATTTCTCTCCCTCTGGTCTCCATCTCTTATAATCACAGGTGGTCTATTCTCTGATGTATCAAAAATATGCCAACCTTCTTGCTTGGTCCATCTCAGATGCAGGCGTATTGAGCATGAAATTAGCCTTTGAACAGAAGCAGGGAAGGCAGCGGGTAATACATAACACAACCTTGCCCACCTGGACTCTATCAGATTGCTTTATATTCAAGCTAAACTGTTCATTACAGTTCAAGGATTACTGCACCAAACTCTGTTCCACTCTTAAGGACACATACAGGAAACTATAAACAACAAGACACCTTAGGGCTTTAACTATGAAATTCATTCTCTTACTTTGCCTCATCTCAGACTGTTGGTTAAAATAACAAAATATCTGTGACTTTAGGGACACAAAACACAAAGTAGTGCCAAAATAAAAGAACATTTTGGAGTTAAAGGGAGTTTTTTACTAGCATAACCCAGGCGCAGTTACAGTTTTATATCAAAGACATTATTGTACAGCCATAAATCATCTATTCTGTCATTTATTCTGTGTATACCATTTTACATGTTTTGTATTTTTCCCCGTGGGCTCATTTTGCTCCCTCCTACATTTAACCCCCGCTGGTTCTCAATGTGACATTTAGAGGAGTGATGTGGCAGGGAGAGTAGAAGAGGCGTGTGATTATGCTCAGCTAATTTGAAACCATTAGAAGATAATCAGGAGAAAGCACTCGCAGCTCTTTAGCTTTTAGTGCTTGGAAGCTTTACTGCCAATTACCTGCTTTCTATAAAACAAGGTCAGCCCAAAACCTAACCTCCAAAGACCCCGACAAAGAACAATATAAGCAGCCTGTTGGCCACCAGGGTGGCTCCCATGACAACTCAGAGACTGAATAACATCACCTTCCTGTAAATAAGCACCTGCTGTGCCTTAATGCTGGTGTGTGTTCATACGTGTACACGCAAATTTTGCCTTCTTCTGTAATCTCCAGTTTGGCACCTCGACCATAGAAGGTAAATCTGTTATTGCGGAAACTCAGTGATCAACAGTCAGAGAATCGTGGCCATTGAAGGGCTGAAAAGGACTCTCTCACAGAAATCTTTGATAAATCTGCAACAAAATTTGCACCCTTTCACATAGTATGGCTTACAGAAAGACTTGAGAGAAGGAAAAAGGCAAAAGGAAAGAGAAGCTACTAAAGGAGAGAAAAGAGCAAAATCTAATCTCTGTGCTACATCTCCAAACGTCTGCAATGTGCTTGTGTTGATAAAGAATATCTCTTTAGATTAACACTAAGCCTTGTGGCTGAGCCGTTGGTTGTACTTTTACTACTGAATCATACGCACACAGCTGTATGCATACGCATACGCAAGTACTGTCACCAACACACATTTTTGTTTTCTGTAGATTAGATGTTATATCCTCATACTGTGTGACTCATTGTTGATATCCACCATTGATCCCTTCAGTTATTCATGTTGACATTGTTAATCGATGTAATGACAAGATACATTTGCATAGCATAAGCCGCGCACACGCACACTTGTACACGCATTTTGCCCGCGCTATCCCGTCACCACATGCAAAATAAAGAGGAGCTCCAATTTTGTTTGATCTCAGGCCTCGGGGTGTGTTTTCTGCAACAACACACATACACAAAACACGCACACTAATTCCTCTCTGCCTGGCACTGCAGAATTGAAAGGAAAGAGAATGCATTGGTCTGAAAAGTGGGCTGACTCTGCTGTTACTGCTGCAGGAGAAGAAGCTCAAGTGGCCTGGCAATGCCAATGGGCCCCTCCTTCCTCCTACACACCCTTAGCTGCTACAGAAGAGAAGAAATGAAGGCAGATGAGAGAGAGGTGATGACAGAAGAGAAGACACCACCTCTCCCCAATCCCAGCTGTAGCCGTCAGCAGCGGCAGTGCTTTAAAAACCCAAGATGCCTGTGAAACTTTCAAAGGAAGTACCGGATATGAGACAGATGCAATGGCCCGCTGGAGGCGCTGATGGAAGCGAGGGAAAAAAACAAAAAAGGAGCGTTCTCTGTATTTTTCTGAGGAGCATTTTCTCCGTTTGAGACCCATCACATGCAACCATTCCTGATTTGTAGACCTCAGTTTACATGGCGACACCAAGGTGATTAATTAAGGAGATGGTTTTTCAGTCTGTGTTGAGAGGTGTTTTTCCAATCAGGGTCCTGCTAGGGCAGCAACTCGTAAATCACATAAAACTTTAATTGGTGTTTGCATGGAAAGAGGGAAAACAAGAGGTGTAAGGTAGAAAGGTGTAGTAACAGTTTTTGCTAACAAGCTCTACACAAGCAGCTGGGCGGGGGAGGGCCTGAAAAAATGCTACAGATAGTCTGTTTTTTTTTTTCATAGAATCAACTAATGGCAGCTCTTGCCCTTATGAAAAATGTCTGTGTTTATATATTCCATATAAGCTGTAATTCTTATCTTGGCCTAACGGAGGTACCTCTGTAAATCCTTTGCCTCCTCAGGAGCAATAGCTTTGTACTTTAAGCTTGGCATCTACAAAGTGTGGAAGGCTTGCCAAAAAGGCAAAGCAGATTTTGCATTCAAGCCATCAGATGATTTAGAGGCTTACGATATCACACGGCTCATGATAATGAGAAAAACAAAGATGACTAGACAAGCTAAATCCAAGGTTATAGAATCTTGGCCGCAATGGCTGCATTTCTCTCCACAGGAACCATTTCTTCAACTGTTTAATACCACTTCCTGCCCTTTGCTCTTCCACTTCCAAATACCATCCCTCATTATGTCACTTTGTGCAGACAAGGGTTATTGGAGATCACAAGCCCTCCCACAACCCATATACGTATGCAGTTAAGATGCCTTTTATGCCCCACCACTTCCCATTTTCCTGCCAGTGTGAAACCACCATCACCTCCATCACCTTTCCCATTCCAAAGCTATTTCCAGTCTCGTCCAGTGCAACTGGTTCAGCAAAACCTTAATTCCTGATGAAGAGTCATAAGTTGTTGGATTGTGAAGAGTTGTGAACATTTTAATAATTAAAACAGGACATGAACTGATTCAAATTGAACAATAAAACCTCAAACTGACTAAAAATGTTCTTAAAGTTTATCTTAGCAACAACATACCATCTCAGCTACTCTCTGATCTAGTACAGTTGTTCTTGCTAACCAAGCATTACAGCAGCTACCTATGCTGTTCACTACAGAGAAGTGAGTCATTCACTCACTTGTTCACTAAAACTAAAAAACACTGTCTCATTGTTCGGTCAGGCTGTAAAAGGGATCTATCAACTTACAGCCTGACTTGTTGTGGCATTCAGATGGCGTTTCAGCTTAATTTCCCTGATCATTAGAGCCCCTAAAGGGTGTTCTGTGGATGTCAAACCAGCAATCAGCACTAACTAATCAATACTACCTGATTTGCCCCCCATTTGCTACAATTCACCAGATTAAAGAGCACCACATTATAGGGAGAGTGTGACTGTGAATGGCTATGTGGGTTCATTGGTGTTTAAGTGCGTTGTGCGTACATGCGACCATTAAGAATTCAGATCCCTCCCCAGAGAGGCCTCCAGACTCCTTGGTTAGTAGCCATTAACTTTTAACCTGAGAGTGGGACCAAAGGTTCATTTATTTCAGTCTGTAACCTCATTGATGGACTCTCAGTACTCTTATGCTAATGACAAAAGAGCAATGGGATTAATGCAAAAGAGCCGTCTGACACATAACAATATAATCTGTACACCATGAAATTTACACACCCAAGTGAGCATACTGACACAAAAACTACATGCAGTTTGATTGATGCTCTCTGAGACACATTAAATGAGGAGCAGAAAATTATCTAACTGAATCAAATGTACAATAAATGTATTTAAGTTGAAGTTTTGAACTTTTGCACCCAGGGTATGTGAAGGGGTACTCAAGCGATTTAGTGTTTAGCCTCCAGTCTTCTGCCAATGAGCTAAACAGGACTTAAATGGATAAGAATCCAACAGTCCATTTTATGGATGTACCTGCGGCTGTCTGTGATGTGATACTTCAATAACCAGCTTACAGCACTCCTTACTCCTGATCCACACAACACAGTAAGCACTTTAACGGTTTAGTGCCTGTGTGAGCACTATGTGCATTCACAACACAGCACAAGCCTAACCCAAGCTGTCACAGGGAATTTCATGAGCTGGTTCTTTTCCTTCCTCAGTGAAGCCAAGTGCTGAGGGCAAAGTGCTTGGTGGTAAATACCACCACAGCAAGGTAAAAGGATACAGACCAAAGCAAAAATAGTTTATTCAGAATTGATTGGATCAGGTTTGCACTCCTCCTTTTTTATGAAGCAAGACGCAGGCATATTCTTGTTTTTGTATATCTGAACTGAAAGAGGAGCATCAAGAGGTACAATTCTTTGCATTCATCAGATATACAGTAGATGTACGTTATCTAACTGAAGTAATAAAAGCTCAAGTTAGAGCTTTAGTGCCTTTAGCAATGAAATGATTGGTTAATTAATTAATCAGTTGATCATCAAAAAATGCAATGTCTGTTTCAAGCTTGTCATAACAAAGATATCATCTTTGGTACTTCTTTTCATGTTTAAATTATAAATGATTAATGGCTTAAAAGAAAAAAAATGCATTAATGACTGAAAAGTGTTGTGCAGTTTCTGAAAATCCAGGAGCAACAACTACTTAATACAACTGAAAAGTGGTACCAGGCTAAAATACTGAATCAGAGTCCCCCGCATGGGCTCCAATTTTCAAAAAACTGCACCCACAAAGCCCAGTCGTGCAAGTCGTGCAACCTGCTCACTCACTTCCGGATTACATTAACACAGAACTTGCATGATCGCTGGTCTGAGGTTATCAGTTGTTTTACATGATGTACTGACCCATTCAGATGTACTGTCCTATTCAGATGTGCGGTCCCATTCAAATGTAATCATCTGTCAACATACCCAGAGTGACTCCATATTGCCATCAGTCAGCTGCATTCTGGAATAATGACGGATAGAGGGCAGAAAGGTTGTGCCTCAGGCATTCACAATAACAAAATTGTGATGGTTAATTAGGCTTGACAAAAATTATGCCAGTTTATGTGTTGTGTTTATGTGTCTTTATTTTCTTTTCTGTATTAAATTTTATTTTTCATACTTGCTTATTCCATCTGCTGCCCTCCCACATTTGATTCATTTTTAACTGTGAATTAATATGTACTTACTATTATATTAATTAATTAATATGAATATATACATATATAAACACACTTTTACCCTCTACACATATATATTTTTTTTATTTTTGTGGGTACCAAACCTTGAGCGGGATTTTGTATTGGATAACAAAAACTGTGAAAATGTATAGGAAAGACAGTTTGCACAACTTGCAGAGTGTTATTGGCACGGAAATGTGAAAACAAAGTGCTGCCATTGTGTTAGGGTTGGGTCCCAGATCTGTAGACTCTCAACAAGCTTGTTGGTTCTCACTGTGTGAAGAGCTGTGAACAGCTGGTAGAGTGGAGAGCACCTGACATACTCAACTGGAGACCACCCCGTAATGCTACACACACACACACACACACACACACACACACACACACACACACACACACACACACACACACACACACACACACACACACACAGAGTTTCTGACTGAGCTCACAGCTGCTGCTGCTGTAATACTTGCTGAGGGGAGGGGTGTGTTCACCATCACACTTTCTCTCCTGTGTCTGTGTCGATGTCAGTATCGCTGCCTTTCAACTTTATGCAGATATTCATTTTGTGTACATATGGCACATATGAACAACCTCCGTCTCTCTGAATCTCTTTTTCCCTCCATCCTGCCTTGAATTTCCTGTATTCTCTTTGTCTGCTGTCATTCTGTCTCCTCGACTTTTGCCTCATCACTGTCACTCTTTCTCTGTCTCCTTTCCTCTCATTCTTTTTTTCCTAGTTTCTGTTTCCGTGCTTTGCCTTGAGCTGCAGTCTAATGAGCAAGTAGCTGGTGTTGGGAGAGTGCTTTCTTGCTCTGAGGAGAGATAACAAGCCCATATGTTATTTACCACAGTGGCCACTGCTGCAGCCGACCAGTGCCAGCTCTCAAAGACCCTCCCAGGGAAAACTATTTCCCATCAAATCCGTGGCTGTGCCATCAAAGTGCAGGCAAGAGGGACATACTCAACAACACTCAGCTACTGTGGCTGTGAGACACCTATGCATTAGAGAGCAGCACACTGAAATGAAGAGTCATAAATATTTTCCCTCCATAAGTGATGAGCAATTCTTTTCTCATTAGTATTTTTAGTTTCTCCAAGGGCCTCTGTTTCAATTACAGCGCATGTGTGTGCTTCTACAGAAAAAACAGGTGGAGTGTGGAATAAGTTTGAACAAAGCAATATCAAGACAGTGTTTTTAAAAGTTAGTTTAAGTCACTTTGTGGAAAGCAACCTTAAATCTAGCCTGATGTCATACTTTTGCTTGTTGAATACGGAATACTGTCAGATGAGAATGATCCTGGCAAGGCTTCACACCACTTCTCACAAAATCTTAGCTCAAATATCGACTGCCCCAGCATTTCTGAAAAGCAGCCCCCCATCAAAAAGACATCCAACAAGCCATACGCTCATCACAAGAAGTGTTTAGCACCCTCCTGCCGGCACAGAAGACTTGGTATGTAAAGTACTGCATCAGCGCTGGCTACCATATGGTCCACCTAAATGACATGCCAGACATCTGGTCGAGCAGTGGGCACTGGCAGAAGCAACAGCCAAGTACAACCACTAGAAAAGACTGAGGATGTGCACAAGTATGCAATCCATGAAAAGCACAAGATAGATGTCATCCAATGTATTTTGAGTCTCTTTTAAATGTGATAATATTTCTCAGTTCAGACTGAACATCAAACAAGAGTCTATGAAAGCAGCTCTGTGAGGCTGTACTTCAGCACAATAGTGCTAAAGGCTAACATCAACATGCTAACATGGTCATTAACAATGCCAAAAGCCCCTCCTCCACTGAACAACCAAAGTCATCACCAAAGTCAGCAGGATTCATATCTGTTGGAAACAATATACAAAAATTTCAAGGGAGCCCATCTACTAGTTGTTTTTTTTTTGATGGACTGACTGACAGACCAACAAGCCAACATTGCCATCCCTCTAGCTAGGCTGCCGGCATAGCCAAAAGCAGAATTAATGGTTTATGCTCCTACTGTAAGAAGGCCTGCACTTCTTTCTCTGACTGCTGACAGTAGAAAGAAGTGGAAAAAAGGTAGGAAGTAGTCTGAATCCACATGGGTCTGAGCAGTGCTGAGCCTGGTACAACTGAGCCACCAGAAAGTCTCTGAAATCAGATATCTCTCAGCATGTGTCTGAAGTGCAGGCTTGTGCCATCGACACACATTATGAGCACAACAAAAACAACAAAAATTCTTCCTCATGCTGTTTTCTCCCCTTCAAAGGCCTGAATCAATTTAATATGTGGACGTCATTAACGGACCACAGCAGCCATCTACTGGTCTCACCAGTTCAAAATGAGGAATTTCTGCTAATATTTAGCATGCTCTTTTCAGTACTGTTGTCATGTCTCTGAGTAGCACCCGCTGTGTTTGCTTCTCTATTCTTATCCAGCTCATGGTGATAAAAGTGGTATCAAGGCCTAGCAGTAGGATTGACCTGAACACCAGCAGGGCTGAGTGGCAGGAAGTTTGCACAAAAAATATGCACAAACACAGCAGGTGACCCTGAGTAATGTAGGGCACAGACACTGAAGAAAAGGTGATAGCATTCTGTTAAAGCACAGCAGGGTAAAATGTTAAAAAGCACACAGCTGCAACTTATGAGGGTGACATTCTTGAAAGGCAGTCGCAAGCCAATATATTTACCTATAGAGGACCGTGCACGCAGTGCTAGATGTTGTGACACACACTGACACAACCTCTACACTCACCTGACCTCATCTTTTCCCCTCAGAGAAAACAGATGAGGTCAGGTTTAACTGTGCCATTCAATCTCACTTCCAGAGACATCCACAAGCATGAGAGCATCACAAGCCTCACAAGCATCAGCCAAAGGGCTGTCCATCTATCTGACAGGCCCAGGTCACATAGGAGATGGAAAAAGATGGAGGGAAAGGATACTGGCAGGTTCTATACAAGTAATGGGTATGCGTGTGTGGAGTGGAGGCGATGGAGAAAGAAATAGTAGTCCTCTATATCAGAGATAAGACCTGTGGAGACACTGGCCGGAACCGATGGCCACTGGCTCGCCTGGTTAGTCCGTGAAATATGGCCCCGATGGCTCACCTGCAGCCCCTGTCAATACCCCTGCTGTCATGGGATGGCCCCATTTAAATGCATGAGAGCACCTCTCACAGCCAGCATAAAGAAGATTAAAGGAGGCTGCAGTTTTTTTTTTTTTTTTTTTAGAGACTCAGTCTAAGCAACATAAGCTCAGCAGCCCAGGGAGAAAAGGGAATGGTAAATTGTTGCTTTCATTAAAACTTCAAGGAGTCAGTTTTATTATGAAGGTTCAAAGGCAATGGAAAATGTGTGTCTGCTTCTCCCACTCTCTCTCTCTCTCTCTCTCCATCTTCTTATTCCTCTCCTTCATCCAACTGGGTAGCTGCACGGAATAATGGGCAATGTGATGGCTACATGTAATCTTGTCCCTGGAGGGCTAGTGTATATGAATGCGTGTCTACAGTTGCCTGTATGCCATCAAGCTCATGGCAGGCACAATGAGGCATGGAGGGGCTTACTGCAGGCCTTCACACAAGCCAGTGCTTCTGTGGGGTTTACTTGGAGCTTTTCAAACGCTCACACCTTGGACTTCGATTTCCTCTTAATATCCTGAATGTTTACAGGCTAAAAATAAAGCACCATGAGTGTTTTCAGAGATGGGTAAATCAAGTGTGTAGTAATGCATTTAAAGCTGCACTGATCAATATTTTTATATTAACAATGGATCAAATGACTTTGTGTAACGTGAGCGGGGTCGATCTTGGCGACAAACCTACAGAGAATCATCACCCGACTCTGCAGTTCCCCTGAGCTCAAACAGTTTTAAAGTCTTCAGCCTCTTTGTTTTTCTTTTAAGGCATGTGACTCTTTTGGTTCTGTCTCACCATTCGCATATACACTGCCTCTCCAGAACCAAACAGCAGACCAAGTTAGCAACTGGCTGATGAACATAGTAGAGCATTTTGCATGTTCCTCGGGAGATAGTAGCAACCAAAAGTAGACCTAAAAGGAGAGAGAATATTGAATGTTCGTCAGGTGGCCAGAGACATGACTCCAAATGAAAGCTGATGCTGCACTCTTTTTGCCGGATGTGTAAATAGGCAACTGTTTGCTACTGTTATAACAAACCTTTAACAGCCTTTAACAACTTCATAAAGCAATAATATGTCAAAGTTGGGTTTACAGGTCATTCTACTGTTCCTAAGTTGCCTAGTAGCCAACACTAAGGGTGTAAAGATCAACTAATACAAAGTGGAAAAACTAATAAAAGAGTCAGAGCAATCGATCTGAGCAAGATCAAAAAACGTTTTTCTAAGTGTTCTTCCATGTGTGTGATCCAGCTCTCCAGCTATCGCTCTCCCCATTAACTGTCTGCCTGTCCATTTACTGAGTTCTCATGCCAACACAAACGTTACGTTTTACTGTTTACAAAGCTGTTAACATAGCCTTAGCAGCCTGTAAAATTCATAACAAGGCTAAATCATGATTTAACATATTTATCTTTTTTTTTCATCTGATCTCAGACCATGTATGTAGATACCTGTCAAATCATGATATTGCAGATAAACACCCTCAGTAAACACATGTCGCTGTCTTGCTTTTGACATATCACAAACTGCAGTTTATAGGCAGCATCAAGGGTGGTGTATTGTATGCTTGGACATTGGACAGAAACTAAATTGTGTTCAAGGGCTTTAAGTGCCGTGCTCCACAAACTTCTCGGCTGCTGGAAAGTCCTTGACAAGCAATAGCTTTGCCTTCAGTGAGAGACTGCTAATAGCAGCTGTATGGAGCTCGGTGAGGAAGAAATTTTGCGTATGTGTTTACTTATTTTCCCTTTAAAGAGCAGAAACTTAATTGATCTCTGTGAACATGTAGGTTTCAGACAGGTAAGGAAGAAAGAATGTAGTCTGAACTTCACAGCTGGCAGCAGTAAAAGCAGTAATGTGTATGTGGGTGTAATCGTGGTGCTGTAACAGTAGAGCCAGACAGACTGCTAATATCTAATATTAATGATAACCATACCTAATCCGCACCTACCCTCCGCATCTCTTTCAGTTTGTCTGCCTGTTCCAGTCTCTCTATCTCCACTCTTGTCCATATAAACCCAGGGGTATTGTGAAAGGAGGTAATAAAACAATAGCCCAGATAAGGGGTGGCCCATGATGCACAAGTGTGTGGGT
This sequence comes from Toxotes jaculatrix, assembly GCF_017976425.1. Lineage (NCBI taxonomy): Eukaryota > Metazoa > Chordata > Actinopteri > Toxotidae > Toxotes > Toxotes jaculatrix. The sequence continues at coordinate 20,954,863 of NC_054402.1, read as the reverse complement.
TGTGCAGGGGGGAAGAAAAGAGGAAGGAGGAGTTAAGATGGCGAGAGATGGAGCGGATAGTGGATAGATGGCTTCACAGGCACAGTTGAAAGGTTCTGATTGTCCCATGATAATTGTTGAAAGGTCAGTCCTCCTCCTTGCACAGACTGTAGAACAGAAGATACGGGCAAACACAGACACACATATGTGCACACACACGTACACCTACCCCCTCCTGCTAGGGTGCTCTTTAGAGTGACACGGCTGCCTTTAGAGAGTTCTGCGGATTAGCTCCTTAAATACCACATCATTGTGATACAAGGATGGAGAAAATGAAAGGAAGAAAAGATGGATAAGTGTGGAAGAGGAGGTATTTGATGGATGCTATCTATTCATTTGAAATTCAGTGACGGCAAGTAGGGATAAAGGTTGTATCCTGTGGCTGGGTTAGAGTGTATATTAAGGTTAGAGCTCACTGTGAAAAAACAGGAAAAAGAGCACTTTCCAGATATGAAATAAAAGGTTAAAACAACCTGCTGGAGGGGAATTTGTCTTAAATTGGAAAAAATAAGGTTATATATGGCTTCTTTGTTTACACCAAGAGTAAACATAACTGTAACACTGCACCAGGCTGTGATTGTATTTGTCTGATTTCTTGCTGTGACCGAAAACGACACACGCCGGGCGCCCTGGTAGCTCATCTGGCAGAGTGTGCCAGAGCGCAGCAGCCTGGGTCCGAATCCAGCCCAGCGCTTTGCTGCATGTCATCAAGAACAAAATGATCTTAAAAATATTAGTTCTGTCAATTCTCCACACTCCAGAGCAAGTGTATGCAGTACACTGAGATGTGTCACTTCTCAGTGGACACAACATATTGAACAGGGGTCACAGCAACCAAGGAACAGCTGCTTACGGGTGTATTCACTTTGTCTGCTACTTTATAGTCTCCCTGTTTCTGTGACATTTATGAATGGATATTGCCATCTGTCTTGGAGGGAAAGCTGCTCACAAGGAGGGTTTGGGTGATAACTTGTAGATTTAAGATCTAATTCAGATTGCCTGGACAGGCTGGTTCTGGATATAAACCCAACAATATAAGCTTTACGATGTGGTATTGAAAACTTGACTACAGTCAATTGAATATGACTTGTTATTTTACTCCACTCGAATGAGAACAGTGTTGGAAGGTTTAACAAGAGATTTGATTGAGAGGTTAACAGATGAACTGAAATTTTCATATGAACAAGGCTACTTAAATAATTTTAAAGATCAATGCATATTAAAGTGCTGACTTCAATTCAAAAGCAACAGCATCAGATCAATGCTGATTTGAATCAGCTGATCAAGCACTGTCATCACAAGTGTAAGAAAGAAGTAGATTAAAAAAAGAAAGAAAGAAAGCAGCAATGGGAGAGCAACATGAGATCAATACTACTGAGAGGCTTCGAGGAACTCATGGAACCTGGCAAACAACCAACACCCACTCTCATATTTGGATGAGCAGATTAGTACACTTCCATAGAGATGTGCAGGCATGCACACGGACACACATGCATTCGTTGTATAATCACTAACAGCAGGACGATGCATGTTAAGATCCCTCAAGCTGCAAATGTTCCTTCAACTCGGTGTGCACAATTTAACAGAATGACTTTCAATTTACTTGTGGCTAGTGATTAGGTCAGCGATTTGAGGCACTACACAATGAAAGCTGACTGGCTGTGGTTACTATTATTTTCTTAACTGGTGCAATTGTCACATCTAATGAATGCTGAATGTTGGACAGAATGAAATCAGAGTTCAACAAGCTGTAATATTTCTGATTGGGGTCAGCAGTCTACAGGGAGATGTCAGATGTCAGTAACAGTGAGGGCTAAATGAACTAAAAGTTCCACTCCTGTGGGATGAGTATTATAAGAGGACCTCATGAGATGAATGAATCACTCCCCAGCCTCTGCATTTTATGAAAAACATTTGCATAGCATATTGAGATTTGCTGAATTTGCTGAAACACTGCTGCTGTGGACGTGGCTGAGTAAATGAATGTGCAAAAATTATTGGGGTGGGGATTGAGCTATATTTAGGCCTATGTTTCATGTTTTTTTAGAAAAGCAAAGCCCTCCCCCAGCATATCTTATGTTTTAGTGCACCTCCTCATTAAATTTGATAAAAGCACTACCACCCAAATTTCTCAGAATAATTTAGTGCAGGGATTTAAACAAGACTAAGAACCCATAGCAATTGTAGCTGTTCTGTGAGGCAAAAGCGATGCTTTAAACTAAATACTAACAACAGGCTTGCAAATAGGCTGATGTTTGGCAGGTCTGGGGTTTGTCATGATCTACATCTTATCACTAAATACAAATTACAGCTGAGGCTGATGGGAAAGCTATTGCTGTTTTTTTGTTTGTCTGATCATAAATCAAATACTGGACACAATTAAAATTAAAATAATCCATCCAGTAGTAGCTGAGGCATTTCACTTCAAACCACAAATGTCCACCACCACAAAGCCTTGTGGTGGTGGTAGATGAGAAATCAGAGAATCACCAAAGTCAATAAGATGCAGCATCTGGAAACCATGAATGTTTAACAAAATGTCCATCCAGGAGATGCTTAAGTATTTCAACTGATAAGTGAAAATTGTGACCTAATGATGGTGCTACAGGAAAAAGGCAAAGGAACTTTAGGAACTTACTAAAGTAATCATAATTCATCCAGTGGCGAACATGAATATATGAGTCTAATGTCATGGCAGTCCATTCAAGTGGTTGAGACATTTTAAAAAAAGAGGAAGGGTCAGGAGTTCACTAAAGTTGATAGGATTCATCTTCTGGTGACAAACATTCATGTCATTCAATAGTTGGTGAGACATTTCAGTCTAGTCCAAAGTGATGGACTGACTGGTTGACCACCTGAGTGACAGATTGACACTGCCATCCCCAGAGTGACATTTATATACCTGTATACCTCGTGCTTTTTGAAAACTATATTCGTATTAGTTCCTGGCTAAAACTGCATTGTCTTCTTTTCTTTCTTTTTTTTTTTTTTTTATAACATAGGAAGACAGAAATTGTCCAGCCTCCGGGACAAGAAAAATAAACTGCATGCAGAGTTTGATCCACCAGGGATTATTTTTATCAGAGGTTCTTTGTCTTCACCAAAATACAGTATATTATTCATCTATCACAGACATGGTAGTTCTGATTTTGCGCTGTCGTATTTCTTGATGCATCTGCATTACACCCACTGATTGCTAAGATGATAAGATCAGATGTACCTATATTGATTCACTTGGGCGAATTCAGTTTGCTATGATATGAATTATAATGTTCTCTGGGCAATTTAATACAAAAATTAGTAGTTTTACAGGACATGCACCCTCTTACATATTTATGCAACAGTTTGCTATTTGTACAGAGATCCTCTTATACATGTCTATTCTCACATGATCAATATGGTTTCATTACCCCACCTATCATGTGTTGCTTCCTGGTTTCCATAGTGCCACTCTTTTGCTCCCATCTCATCTTGGTTCACTGCTTGCTGGTCACTGTAATGATGTTAGCTGTTTAATAGTGTTGTTTATACCACGTTACACTGAGCAATTGCTAGGCCATGTGTGTAAATGAGAACGTGCTCTTTCAGTGACTGAGCGTGACAAAATAATGTATGTAATAATACACACAAAAAATGGGAGTAAAAAAAGTACAATTATGTCCACAATTATTGCAGGTCGCTAGGTGGGAGTGACATTAGTCCAATGCAAATCGACTTCAAGAAAGCTTTAGCTCATTCATACAACAATATCTATGAAAGTATAAGCTATTAAACTTTTTAATATGTCAAATATTTGTCTTTTACACTGGAGACATGCAGTCCTGCCATCTGTCCTTGAGTAGTGCAGCAGTATCACTAATGACAGCCAAGCAGTTTATACGGGCTACAGACAGGATTTAACACCGTGGATATCAGCATGAAAGCACGGACTGTTCCCCCTCATTGGGACTGCTGTCAGACACAGTGTCTACAGAGTATACTTAAAAGCTGGAATATTTACCTTGAATTTTAAGCAGGCTCCAAAAATCCCCTCAATGCAGCACAGTTATAATTTCAGTGAGATGATATTTGGTCAAGTGTGTAAAGTGTATTATTGTATAATACCTCTCCATAGGCTATAGGAAAAGAAAATGGAGAGATTTACTGATTAAAAGAAAAACTTCACAATTTTCAACTGGGACCATAAATCAAACCATATTCTTAACCTACTTAAAGCAATATTAAAAAAAAGAAAAAAGAAGCATAGAAAAGAAAAAGTGAGCCATACTCACTGACATAAACGTATGCAGGTACGCACAGATGCCTAGGCTCGCCCATCAGCTAAACTTCTATGTCTGTGTTTCATAAAAATCAAATTGGATTGAGTTGGAAAGCCTGCCATTCTATTGTGATTCTTGTCATGTGCAGTGACCCTGCTGCTTGGTACCACTCGTCTGAGCCCTGCAAGTCCGCCACTTTTTCATCCACCGCAAATTTACTTTGTCTGATCATTTGTTTTTCAATTACGTCGCTGTCCCTGCTAGCAGAAAATTGTCAGCTTTGGTTATGTGAACCTGCTCTTGGGTCTGTAACCAGGGGCAATGTTTGATGCTTAGAACATTTTTATACCCATTAAAAGATGAAGGCAGAGTGAATTATTATCCTGCAGAGTTGATTGGGTTTTGCGGGGGTTAGTTTAGGTTGCTGCGTGTGGTGGTATAGTGGAGCCAGACACAAAGACACATTCTTATCTTCGCTTAGTGAAAGACTTAAACCTACATGCAAGAGTAGAAAATGAGTGGATAGAAGTAGATGAAAGCAGAAGCTGAAGTGAGTGGTGGATTGTTCATAAAGAAGGATTTTACTTACTCTTGTAATTTAATCACTATTCCACATTCAGTACTTTCCTCACATCTGTGTTTATTTGACCAAACTTTAAAAGTGAATAAAAACGTCACAGTATTTGTTCACTGTAACGCATTCACGGTAATTACCTTCAGCGCTGCGCCACAATTTGGATGAACGATGCACGAACTGAACCTCAAGGAGAAGATTACACCCACGTAAAGGGGAAATACAACAGATGAGCATAACAATGGCAGCAAAATTGAATGGGACTTTGAGAGGCAGAGCAGAGGACAAAATAGCGGGGAAAGAAAGCAACAGAATCAATGTTTGGCTATAACTGTCGCATTAGCCCTGATGAATGAGGCCGCCGACAGAAACTCTGGAAGTCGACGCAGGACATTCCAATGATCAAGCGCTGAATAATCGGACACAATGGATTCTGGGAAGGAGAGGCAATGTGCTGCCATGGATCCCAGAAGAGAAGCATATATTAATATATTGACCTTTAAAAATGCTATTAATGGATGGTATCTTCAGTTCATAGCTGTATGACAAGTTCTCTAGTAGGCTATTGTGTGTGGTGAAATCACACTGGTGCACTTCATCCGCTGACAAACTGTAGTATTTATCTGGGGTCGGGTTTCACATCACAGTCAAAACAGAGAGAGGCAGTTAAAACCAAGACATATTCTGATTAATGAAACAACTGAGTATTGTGAAATGTATTGAGTTGCTACTTTAGATTTGTCACTGTACATATACAGCACTTTGCGCTGTGCATCTCACACACACACACACACACACACACACACACGTATATATAAACAAACAAACATGAGCACTCTGGTGCAGAGCTCCTGTCTGTCAGGCAGCCTGTTTCCGACAGGTTACGAGCAATTTCTGTAAACTAACTCTGGCTTTAGAAAATGAGGCTACAGAGACTTGGCAGTAGCATTTTGATGCCTAACAAACTCTTCATTTCTTCTGGCCTTGATGCACAGATCAGTGTTTTTATTGCTCTCAAGCCTTCGTGGTCCAGATAAGTTGCTGGCAATTCAGAAACATTTCAGTGGGTTCCAAATATAGGTGTTAATGAGGCTGCTTTTGCTAAGATTGTTTGTTGGTCATTTTTTGTATTATTAATACACAGGAAAGACTAGGACACAGTAACATGAGGCAAAAGTTAAAGGACATACAATCTGATATAATATGCACAGCAGATTGTATATTACTGCAATTTCCTGGCACTTTAGGACTACTGCACTTTGGGAATATTTTGCTCATTCACTTTCTTCACAGGGAGAAACAGCTAGCCTTGATCTGTCTGAAGGTAACAAAATGCACCTACCAGCACCTCTAAAGTTCAGTGATGAACACAAATCATATCTTGTTCGTTAAACCTTGGTGTAAAAACATCAAGTTGTGCTGAGATAAGCTTTCCAGCTGCTGGTTCCAGATACATGTTTACCTCACAGGTAGGAGAGTGGTATCAATCCTCAAATCAAAGACCTCTCAGTGAGAAAGTGAATGAGCATATTTCCCAAAAATGTCAGACTATTCCTTTAAGCAGCTTAAACTGTTGTACATTTTAGCAGTGACCGGATCGATCTCCTTAGGGGCTCTGTGGCAAGTCATTTTTGACCCAACAGTACTGTAGAGCTGAAATGGCTAGTTTAATAATCATATAGACAGCTGAAAATTAAATCATTTGGCAACATTGTTTTCATTTTGAACATTATTGAACATTTTTTTATTCACATTATTTGAGTCAATAACCAAAAACTCACTGGCACCAGCCTCTCAAATGTGAACATGTGCCAGTTTTCGCTGTCATCTATGGCAGTAAACTAAACGTCTTTGGGTTTTAGACTGTTGGTCAGACAAAACAAGCAATTTGAATATATAAATATGTTGTTTTTGGACATTTTACACACTGAAAAAATGAATTGATTCATTTAAGAAAATAACTGCTGGTTGCAGCCTTACAGTTCTCCTATACTGGGATACCTTCCCCCAGATTTGTAGTGTTTTAATCACTTGACACAGAAGGAATAGAAGCAGCTTGAATAAAAACACATTACAACTAATGAGCTCAATATAAACTAAAACAATCAAGATCTTAAAAATAGATTTTGAGATTTTAGATTGATGCTTTACACGACAGAGCCACAATAAGGACAATAGAGGACCTGTCTTTGTGTGGCTGGTAATCCAGTCTTAATTGTAACACTCAAGCAAGGTGAAGCACATTTATCTGCATAGTGCCTTAAAAAAGGCAATTCAAAGTGCTTTATATAAGATATAAAAAGAAAGACGGCAATATAAAAGACGTATCATAATAAACAACAAATTTAAAAGAATGCAATAAAACAGAACAGAAAAATGAGTTGAAACTGAATAACCTCTAACTTAGCAGAAGAAAACTGGCATAAAACGTTTGTATAATGCCTTGATTTAAAAGAATTGAGAGTTTGTTCTTGATGTGTGATGCATAAAAACGTAATGCTGCTTCTTCATGTTTTGTTTTGACTCTGGGGATCAAGAGCAGATTGGCCCAGAATGACCTGAGAGGTCTGGAGAATTCGTAACAGAGCAGCAGCAGCAGTTGATCAGAAATGTATTTAAGTCCCAAACTATTGCTCTGTAAAGCAACCAATGTATTTTCAAAGCAATATTTAGACATGCAGGAAACCAATGCAAATATCTCAGAACTGGAGCCATGTGTTTCACTTGCACCAGCATTGTGAGTGTTACTGACTTTTTAAATAGTTGTTGAGGTTCTTCTACATCTTGCTGAGATACAGCTCCTTTAAATTCTTGTTATGTTTTAAGCTGATTGCAGGCTGATTTTGTTATTGCCTTAATGTTGATGTTAAAATTTGAATCTTTGTCCTTTTCTGGATTGGTTCTTTTTTTAACTTTTAATTGTTTTTCTCTGGCACCAAAAACAATTATTTCAGTTTTATCGTTGTTTAACTTGGGGGAATCTGGGCACATGCAGTCAGTGATTTGTTCAATGCGTCATAAATTAGCTGCTTGGTAAAAGCATTATGTAAATTTGTGTGTTGTCCTTATAATTATGGTAAGTGCTTATGTGGTATTTTGTGTGCTCAATTCTTAAAACTTTAAAAACTAGCTATGACATTAGTAGTCTGAGATGACTGTCTGCAGATTTCACTTCCCCGCACCTACAGGGAACAACATGCAGAGTTAGAAGAATATTGGCTGAAAACTGAACATGACTGTGCATCTGCACACACTGTCAGCCCTCTCAGGTACAGTTTAATAATGTTATAGCATTGCTTTCTGTTTCATCTCAGGACCTACAACCTTAAAGCCCAGAAGACAACTTTTGGAAGACATTCTGGCAAAAAAACTTTGAGGGAAAAAAAAAAAAATTCCACCCTTCTGGCTCTAGATCAAATCCTGCAGCGACTTCTTCTCTCTGACTTCTGCTCTCCCCGTGATTATCTCTCGCTCTCAACTTTCCTTCTTTCTCCATTCAGGAGTAATAAGTTCCTATTCTTTGAAATGGAAAACTGCTGCTGAAGGCTTTTCAAGTGCACTTAAGATTCATTTGAACTTGAACAAGAAATTCTGTTGCTGTAGGGGGGGTGGGGTGGGGTGGGGGTGGGGTGCTTGTGACATACACCTTTTTTTTCTGACAGTACATATTCATATATTTTCATTGCAGACAGCTTAGAGGGACACATTTTCACGCTGAATAATAGAGAGTGGTGACACTGCTTGTGTGCTATTGGACAATGACATCCCTCACTCTTGAGACATTTGAAATATAATTTAAAATGTGAAAAAAAATGTTATAAAGGAAATTTGGGGCTGACAAGTGGCAGCAAGTTTCTGTTTAGCATATAATGTGGTTTATTCACCCAGTTTCCAAGTTCATATCCTTCCAGCTGGCATGGATAAGCAGTGTTTTATATGTTTACTTTTATTGCAGGTATTTATTGAGGTATAGCTTACCTTGTACAATGAGATAGACCTGTGAGGTCTTGGGCTGCTGCTTAGTCTGTATGGAGCAGGTGTATGAGCCCTCATCATACACGTCTACCTGCACACATTAAAGCAGAGTATTGTTATGTCATTAGTTTGAATGCATATTTATATTCTCATCACAATATTATTGGCAGAGCAGAATGTTTTCCTTCATGTTACTTTGTTACCTTTTACTGATATAATACTTTATATTTTCCCTTGTATTCATCATTACTTTCATTCTAATGATTAGAATTCTTCAACTATTGTTGAAAAATGTTTTCAATTCACCTTTTTATATTTTATATAATACTATTTTACATTTACAAATGTTCTAAATAAAAGGAGGAAACAATCAACTAGTTAAGTACCTTTTATTTATTGACTATATAATTCAAAATGTAAAAAGAAACAGCCTTTTCCATGAGGCCATTTATATAAAGTATTCATTCGTTGAATTTGCAGAAAATTTGCTGTATCATGATGAAATGTTTCCTTACTGGAATATTTCTCGCAGAGAGTTGAATGCTGAGATATATAACAATCTCAAATTCTGTCCATTAAATATGAATGGCTTTTTACCTTTTGACTGAGACAAACTTGCTGTTTACCCCTCTTTCTAGTCAACTGACCATACTGGCTCCAGCTTCTTATTTAGTAGGCATGCAATCATATTTCCCAAAATGTCAAACTAATTCTTTAAACATTCATTTATGCTAGCAGAGATTTTTATGTAAAAACATCTGTGTCTCGGGAGAGCACATGGGAAGTGTTAAATCAAAACTGAAGAATGATGTACGGAAAAAGTCCCTTTGACTGATTCTGCTGCATAAATAAATGAGTTAATGAATGGATAAATATTTAAACAGCACATCTCCTGCTCTTAAAAAGAATAAATTTAAGTCAAAGTGTGTAGTTTATTAAGGTCATGTTTAATGATCACTGAATAGGATCCTTGAAACTTGTGTTCTTTTTAATCCTTAAACACAACTGTCATCCAAACCCTGCTCACCGTGAATCAAAACTATAAGGATTGTAGAACAGTCTTTTTTTTTTTTTACCCGATGAGGACAACATTACCTTTTGTATGCGCAGGCTGTACTCCAGCTGTCCTTTAGTGACCAGATCTACTCTGGGGTCCAGGGACCACTTGTCTTGGCCGGCAAAGATGATGTTGGATCGATTGAGCCAGGCCACCTTGGAGACTTTGTCATCAACGTAACACCTGTGGGCATGACAAGAATGAGTGAGGTGAGGAGACGGAAACCGAAACAGAAAGGCTTGATTTCTCATTAGGGGGATGCAGTGTGAAAAGATGTGAACAGAGAAGGCATCTGACTTGTTTCATTTCATGATGTGAAATCTTATTAGGAGAAAGGAAATGTGGAGTTTTGTAGATAGGAAACAAACAAACAACAGCAATTATACAACCGCACAGAGTGGGTGGGCTTTAGGAAATGTTTTAAGAAGCATTTTAAGGAAGGATTTATACACACGATCATGTCTTGAAACAATGGGCCAAGCTGGTTATATTGCAACACCACGCAGCTGCTCTATATTTGATACTGCTGACCAGCAAAGGTATTCCAAAATTAGTTAACTTAATCAGACAACTCAGCACTCTGTGTATCCTGAGGTCTGGAAAGAAAAGTTGAGAAGCATCTACTTCTCCCTCCCATTCCACACTCTTTTCCTCCCACTCATTCTCTCATTGTCTCCCTTTTACCGTCCTCTCTCCTTCTCCTTCTTTTAAGCTGCCTCCCTTCCAGTCTCTGATAAATACATCTCCTTTAACAGTGATCCTATTCCTGTGAATGAGAAAGGACACCGATATCCTCTTGTTTACTTCTTGTTGCATGCTGTCAGAGCATTACGCCAAGTAAGCTCAAGCTAAGACATTTTGCATGGGAGGGAAGGGAACCGAGCGTCTGCCTAATGAATAAATGTAAATGTGAGAAGACGTCGGAATCAATGAGAATGGATATCAGCTGTAATGCAAGCCGACAGTGGATGCGCCTCACATGCAAATTCCCGAAGACTCCCCGCGCCTTGGCTGCGCACACTGCTTTGCAGCGTGTTGGTCTACAAGAGAGTAGATTAGCGAGGCAGTGGAGTGAGGCTGTCTTTGGCAGGTGACCCTGGGTGATGCACGGAAGTGTTGGTGCAGTCACCCCAGCCTGTTACCCAGTGGGAGCTGGATGTCAGATTTGTTGAGGGCTTGTACTCGCAGCTTGAACTCTTGCTGATGCTCCTTCTCTTTGTGCGGAGCACAGATAACCTACTGTATTTACTGACTCGCTTTGACATCTATTGTCTACTTCCCTCGCTCTGAAGTGTTTATCCAGTTTTGTTTCAAAAAATCTTCAGGGGACTAATTAATAGAAATAATCCAAAGCAGCCTAACCGATGCAGGCACATTTTCCTGTAATCATGTAGAAACCTTTTGAACTCTTGCCCCAAAACTTTCCATAAACCAGACAAAACATCTGGAGCACTAAAATGAAGCCTGCCTCACATAATTCAAATTTGTATAATATATATCATTTTATGCCTTTAATTCTCCAAATCATCCATGAATGATGGGCCCCTGCGGTGTGTGATTCATGCAAGTTATATGTTCAAACATATAGGTACATTTCAGAGAAAATGTGTATAAATGTGCATAAAATATCTCATGATTTTGCCTAACACAATAATGATTTACTTTCTGTTATATTGAGGGTAGATGCGAGTTTTAGGCTTTTTTGGGTTCAGAGACTGTAGAACTTTTATTCACCTGATTGTAAAACAGAGATTCATCATGCAACTAAGATGTGTTAAAAAATGTTAAATGCAAAATGTTAAAGACTTTAAATTCCAGAAGTGGATCTGAGATAAGATGAAACTTGTGCAGAAAGTGAGTAATTAAAAGGAGCATACACTGTAACAGAATTCAGGGAAACTTCTAAACATTTGTCCTGGACAATGGAGATTGGTTAGAGAGGTTATTTCATAAATGGCCACTTAAGGTGAGGTGTTATTACAAGCATTTTTGATGTTGTCAAAAGTTTAAAACACAGCACAGACACAGTTGGAATGTCTCAAATAGTTTTTGTGATGTTGCCACCTTGACAGTTTTAGCCAGTCTCCAGTCTAATCAGGACTAAGGCCCTAAACATGGTCCAAGCAAGAATGTAAATGCAGATACTTCAGGCTACGTAAGATCGATTCCATGCATCACAGTTTCCTGAAATGTGTCACCTGAAAAATCTTGCAGCAAGTGCAAGCTGCAGTGTAGTGAAAGATGGAAAGTTAAGTGATGTCTGTAATGTTTGTACAAATTTTTATGTCAGTCAATCTTATAGTATATGTATTCATGTATCCATCCAATGACTGTTGACATATTTCAGTCAGGACCAAAGAAGTGGACCAACCAACCAACTGACTGACTGACTGCCATAAAAACAGGCTGCTATGACTTGGCAAAAAATAACTCCAGAAATCTATTTTCAATGAGTGGAAACTATAAAAGAATTAATGACATGATGCCCATCACTACACTAATGATTTTGTGAAACGGGGGTTTGATTAAAACAATTGAAATAACATAAAAATAAACTCCCGATAGGGCATTGCTACAGTATATCCTCTGCCGTAGGAACTATGAAGGTAATATCAGAGTAGCTTACTATGATTCCCACAATCCTCAGACAGCTGTCAAGATCTTGGAGTAAATGTCAGTTTGTAAGTCATGAAGGAAGGAGGACATATAGTGAAATGAAAGCATGTGTTGTATGGCAGGATGCACCCAATTATACCCTGTGTCTAAGTGAGACAAGCAGTTTTAACTGTGAACAGCACTCATACTGTGAGTGTGACTCCTCCAAAGCATCATGCGAGCTCTTGGATAAATACAGGTGACTGGGACTATTAATCATCCAAATGTTCCTAATTGTATTACCTCCTTTCAGTTAGCGGTCACCATATGCTGCTCCATATGGGTCAAAGAAATAGATAAATAAATACAAAACACATGGCGCAGTACATGGCGCCACTTCCACTTCTGCCACTCATCTCTCATCTCATCCTCCCTTGCCTGATCTCTTTCCCTCTCATGCCTTCACACCTCTGCCTTGCCACTCCTCCACTTCTCTCCCTATCCTCGTTTTCTCACCCAGTGTGCCTCTCATCCCAGTCCTCCTCTTGCTGCTCTGTAGGTTTCTTCTCCCCTCTCATCTCTCCATCAACACTCTAAAGCAGAAGTGGACAGCATGGAATAAAAATCCAAGGAACCATTCATTGATCTGAGTCACAGATCGGGTTTCTCGGCTACCTCTTGCCCTCCACTTTGTCTGTCTTCCCTTGAACTGCTCATGCCTCCAGACAACCCTTGGTACAGAGTGTAGAGCATGCTCAGTAGTAGCTATTTCCTGTCCTCACTAATGAGGGACTGCCTGGGAAGTGGAGAAGCTCCTATCACTTGTCAGTACAGTTGTCTGCCTGTAGCTCTTGCTTCCGTCTAGCAGAGAAGCTGTCAAGGTGTGCCTTCGCAGGGCCGGGTTTCCCAAACTGTGCCGGGGCCCTGCTGGACCAGAATGAGAAATAAAATCTTGGCTGTCTCTGGATGTCCCTGATCTGAGGTGCATTCAACAAGTCGCTTGCTGGGAACTCAATTTGATTGGAATAGTCAGCCACGGTTGAACGATTTGTAATGAAAATCCATCCTATTAACTGGCTGCAGCCCTCACAATGATGCAGTATCTCAGCTGTGTTATTTAGCCAGTGTGAATTTATTTATTTGAATATTTGGCAAAAAAAAAAAAAAAAAAGAAAATCACAACAGCATCTCCATGTTTGCAATCCTTTGCAGAATCCTTTCGAAGCCCATAATCCTCTGTAGAATACATAGTCTCCGCTAACATGAAAATGCTTGTAAACGCTAGCAAATATTTGCTGATGCCTGTAAACAAAAGGCCTTGTTAAATGCACCTTTTTTACAAAGTGGTGCTGTTGTTTATCAGTCCCTTCAGAGACCAGGGCTGGGTTTACACGAGGTCTCGCTTGTGATGGATGCCTGGGTTGCTGTCCTGCACTGTTTTACCCTGAACTTTGTTGATGGATTCTCTGCTGTGCTATATTATACTCTTTTCTGCCCTGCTGTGCTGTGCCAATATGGACTGGCCAATAGGCTATGGCTGACAGGGGACTGTGTGGGCTGACAGATGCCTGGGCCAGAGCTGCTGAGCTGGGCTTGTGTTGACAGGAGGGCTGGGCTGGATGGATCCCTGCTCCAGGGCTAGCCGTGGGGGAGGACCAAAGAACAGGCTGGAGCCGGGGAGTGAAACTGTAATGAGAGGAACGATGTGCCAAGACTGACAGAACAGCCACACCACCCGCTATCCCCATCAATACCCAGTTCTACTCATCTCACCTCGTCTTTTCTCTCCTTTTTTTTGCCTCTCTGACACCTCTCACCCCTTAACAAAACACTTTTTTTCTCCATTTCCTCTTTGTAGTGCTTCTGTCTTGTTCTGCCCTCCACCTTCTTCAACCTTCTGCCTCCATCTCTTTCCCCTCCTCTCTCCTTTTCCCCTTTTTATCTTCATATTGACTGGGCAACCTGTGTCACCAAGGTATATCTGTGTGCATGCATGTTAGTGGAGATTTCTCTGTGTGTGTTGCAGCAAATACCCAACCTACCATACGGCCAGAATTTGAAATCTTCTCTCTGAAAGAGTCAACTTGTTTTATCAATCAATAAAGATTAAAGGTGAGGCTGGCACACCGGCTGCATGATCGAAATCTGTCTCACTCCAGCCTTGTGGGCCAGAGCTGCCAAGGCTGGCCACTAAGTTCTGTATCTTTGTTGTGTATATGCATGTGGCAGGAGGCACAATGAACAGAGGGAGGGAGGGAGATGGAGAGACTGTCAATCAGACCGACAAACAAACAGACAGTCAGAGAGAGAAAAGATGTGTCTCAGTAGAAAGCAATACAAAGAAAAGAGGGAGAGAAAACGTAAGCTCAGGGATAGGAGCAAAGCTAAAGCTGCATATCAAATCAAAGTCAGGTCATTTACTTATAGCCCTCAAAGCAGTTTCTTGCCCCAGATATTCACTGCATAGTAGGTTAAATGTATTTCTAGTAAGGTCTAAGTTTATCCCCTAGGACCGGGCTTAGAAGAACAAAGTATTTTTTGAAATACCTGGTGCAATGCCATGGAATTCACCTCACACTGTTTTACATTTGACAGAAAGGGAGACGAAAGCTAAGTTTTCACTTTTGATACCACTCACCATTTTAACATGAAACATGTAAGTAAGTATAACTGGACTGTTACATTATGTGGAATTACAGAAACATGTTAACACAAATATGAAACTTTCAAGGTGAATGTATTATACCTACGTATGCTATGCACGTGTTCTTGTGGATGTCACCGTGTGTGGTGTGTTAATTGACAATCAGCTGGTAAAATCTTCATTATTCCACTGTAAATTGGTGTTGATACCAGTGGGAACAGGTCACATTAATTATTGTGATTTCAAAAGACAGGTGCAAAGTGTTTGAAGCTTGTTTATGAAATTCCCTTTGCAGGTTTAATGAAGCATTTAAAGAGAGGAATGATGAGGGTGATGTGTCGAGGGTGATAAACTGTCTCCTTTCATTAATAGTGATTTTAAACAAAGCCGTTATGAACAGGAGGAGGCCCCCCTGTGAGCCCTGCAGAGGACCAGCTTGAGATAGCAAAGACCAGTGTCTCAAGATGGTCCAGCATCTCTCTATCTTTCCAAAAAGGAAGAACAACAGACCTGTTTTAACCCTTCAGCTTCTTCAAGACCTGCTATCGGTTGCTACAATCACTTCAGCTAGTGCCCTCATCCTTTACCACTCCAAAGCCAAACTCTGGACCCAATCCCTGCTGGGAAATTCCTGGTGACATATTTGCATCAGGACAAACTTGGAATAATTTTTGTTGCTCAGTTGATGTTTCCTCTCTGCTTCAAAACCCTAAGACAGCCCCCATCATGAAGCCCCTCCATCTTGGTTGGCATGCACCAGTGCTTAGAGCAAGCCATTAATCAGGGCAGGAATGATTGTTTTGAGACTTGGCCAGCAGACGTAGCGGGGGGAAATTATTAATCTGAAATGGTTACAAACAACTCAGGAATTTGCAGGTCTGCCTGATTCAAATTTGCTTGGCACAGGTGTGAATTCACCTCCAAGGCTTAACAAGTGCCAGGGCAGTTAAATTTCCGTGTGTGTCGTGTTTTGCAAAGTTTCTGAAGCTGTTCCAAAAAGATGTTGTGCTTTGGTCTGCTGCGAAGTGCAAGATTTGAAATCTCCACAGCAACTGTTGGAGCCAGTAGAAGAGGGCAAAGGCAAAACATGCGCCAGTGGAAGCCAACATCTAACTGCTGATCAGAGTTCATACTGTACATGTCACAGCATGTAGGAGCTCTGACACTTCTCCCGTCAGTCTGTTTTCACTTTGACCCGTTCATCCTTATTTTAAAGTCAATGTGACAACTCCACCAACAGTTCCACCTTCCCCTCCTCTGTGTTGTGTTTTTAAGGAGGGTTGGAGTGTGAGGGAGAAGTGGCTGGATGTAATGAGCCCATGACAGATGGTGCCTCATTGAGACGTAGGCAGGAGGATCTATGGCAAGGGCAGGATGCTGCTATTAAATCTCAGGAGAGACACTGTGCTTCTTCTTTCTGTCATATCTTCTCTTTTTGTTGCACTCATTTTCCTTTCCTTTCTTTCTGCTGTTTTGTACCTTCTCTTATCTGTCTGTCACTGCCCTTCCCTCTCTCCGTCTTCATTCTTGCCCCCATCATTTCTCTCCATCCCTTGCCCTCTTTGCACAGCCCTCTGTCTGTGTTTATGCCTATGCATCTGTTGTGTTTTGTGTGGATAAAAGTGTGTAAGTATAGGGGGGAGAGATATTATTACTAATGTAAGCCACATGCCTCTTACAGCTGCAAATTATATTCATTATGCCACAATTACGGGCTGCAGAATGTTGACCTTTCCCCACCCATCTCTGTCTTTACGCTGCAATCCCTCCTCAAAACACAACCTGCTCTTATTATTACAGGATGTCACATAAGGCCTTGTCTCCGAGTGTGACACTGCGGAACTACTAGCTCATTTCTCTGCTCTCCACATTTTACCTCTTCTGCGATCCATCACTGCGTTCTGCTTTGGTGCATTACGGGCAGAAAGAGGCGAATCAGTTGATGATGCAGTGCCACCGAAGGAGAGCCCCAGCAAGAGGGGGAAAAAAAAAAGGTACTCTTATAAGTGCTAAAATACTCCAGACCTGACTGCCTCTATTTAGGCTGTGAAATGAAATACAGCATCATAAATTCTGTCTGAAATGAAATAGGCTTATTTGAATTTGTTGGCCCTGCACACTGTTTATCGTTCTTGGGAAAGCTTCTGATAATGTACAAAGTAGAACCGCCAAGGCCTGCACTACATCTCAACAACACAGATTCCACACACATCTAGTAGTGCTTTAGAAAAGCTCAGAGAATCACACAAATATAAATCAAGAGCATTGCTACCTTTTCTTGCTCATAGTCTTTTTTTTATCTCAAAGGTAACACTTTGAACTGAAGATGGATCTTAAATAATGATGGTGTGAATCAGAGTTTGGGGCACGGGTTGTTTCATCATCATTTCCTATGTGAGAACTGGCTTTTATACCCTCTTGCCAGATTAATCAACATATCTCCCCTGTGAGCTAATTTTCTCAGACACAGCCTTATTAAGCAGGTTGCGGGGGATGCTATTTTGATGCTTTAAAATGTACAACATTTGTGGCTGGGCTTTAAAGGTTAAGCAGCAGTGGTGTGGGAGTCAAAATATCAAATACATGACTGGCAGGTGTCATGTCAAACGAGAAGGTCAGAGAGGCCCTTTGTGATTTGTTGCCAGTGATGGAATGGCTAATTCACATGCCAATGCAGCAGGAGAAGCTGAAAGGTTGACAGCTATCCTTCATATCTATGTGAAATCTTACAGGCAATTGGGGAAGCTACCTATATCATTTAAATGCATACATTTTGAGACTAACTAATGCACTTCACTTGCAATTTAAGGGACTGGAGAAAAGTGGATGCATACGACAGCTTAACATTGATAGTGAGTCTTTTCAATGATTAAATATTCTGCTTTTGATATTTCACACAAAATTGCCTTAGGCTATTTGTTATGTGTCGTTTGCGAATGATTCGTTCAAAATGGGTGGAACGAGCTGAACTGAGTCACTTCCTGAAACGATTTGTTCATTTCTCAGTATAGCTGAGTTTAACATTTAACACGCAACTTTCAGGGACATTTCTCATGGGATTGCCATGATTTTTAAGCTTTTTGTGGGTCATTTAATGCCATATTATCCTGTGTGTCATTTAACACCATATTGGGGTTAGGGGTTAGTCAGTAGAGAACTGACATGCTGTGAAATGACACACTTAACAGCAGCAGTAGTGATTACATGCAAATAGACTTAAGGAAACTGTCCTTTTACTCATGTGCTGTTTGCTCAGACTGTAATGAGAGAGAAAGAGTCACTGAGTGAGTGACTCTTCAGTACATTAGCAGAGATTCCTTCACTGAACTACACAGTGAACATGAGCCCTGAGTGATAGTCAGCATCTCACACTCAGAATCAGGCCAATGAAATTCAAGTAGTAGTAATGATGACCTGTTTTTCAGTTAAAAAAGACTTAAAAGTCTTTTAAAGTTTACTACACAGTCCATCTTTATGTTATAAAGAGTTTAACACTCAAAAACTCCAGTAATGTTCTTCATCCTTGCCATGTGGGTGTGGTTTGATCAGATTTGATTGACTGTGACACACTGATACAGGAATCTCTTAAGTGAAATAACTTAAACTGTTCTAACATTGGCAAAAAATAGTTTATTAGTTTATTTAACACCCCATAATTTATAGTTAAAGGCTGATTGATATGTTTTCAGGTCTTTAATGGTATAAATTTGGACATCTATTATAGATTTAGTTGTGTGCATCCTAAATTTTAATAGGATGTCTTAACATACCTCTGAGCACCTGAGTGAGTTGCTAGCTGGAAGACAGTTTGCATCTAAATGGTTTCATGGTAATAGTGAAGCTATAGGGAACCATGCTGGGGCTGTATATGCAATATGCAGTATAATATAGTCGCCCTCATTCTGAAGAGAGACTTGTTGGCTAACATACGCTCTAATGGCTCCAGTATTCACATGTAAAGTACAGCCACATTTGCCTGTGTGGAAGAGGAGAGGACCAACCCTCCACTGTGCAACCACAACATCAGTTGAGGGTGTAGTCATGGCAACAATGAAACATGTCACAATCTCAACATATGTTACTATAGTTCTATTATTTTGTCCTTTACATGGGGTATAATCAAAATCAGTCTCTAACAGAGCCATTTCAGATTGTGTTACATGAACTCAGCATGAATTCCTGCTGTTACAAAGATCTTTCAGAGCACTTAGCACCAAGGATAACTCATCGCTTCAAGTAGTCCCATGAGCGTGTACAAGGCTAACTACTGTTAACAACCACTGCGTGCTGCACAAGGCTTTAGTATGAAAGGTTTTTGCTCTGTCAGTTATGAAGTGATTTCTCAAATAGATCTTTAATTAATCACGTTATGCTGAGTTGGCAACTGTCTACTGATCAAAGAACAAGGAAACCTTAACAGACTTTGATATGTGTATGTTGATCTCTGTATCCACAGTGCCCTAACTCAGTCCTTCACAGCAGGGAGCCTGCTGCAGTACATTTTGACTGTGATCTCATCCAGATCACAATGCATGATGATAATGAGGTGTATATCTATTGATTTATTGATTGATTCATCTGTTCATGCGGCACATGCAGCACACAGAAGTGCTATTAGGTTTTGCTGTGAAACTCATTGCTGCAAACTAATGACATTTTTAAATTAGAATTTAGACTCAGCAGGTGACTCATAAATTAATATAAATAAATTAGTATCTTATTTTTGACCTAAATTACTGTTTAATTGTGTAGCACAAGCTTGTCTTCTTAGCAGCTTGTCACTTACTGTAAACCCAATAAAAGACCTTAGATCACAGAGAAAGCGAGCTCTTATTAGAAATAATTTTAAGACCGATGAAAACAGTTCAGTGCTGTATTGCAATATTGTTCTAATGGAGCTGCATGTATAATTTAATATGAGTGCCCTGACATGCATATATTAACCTAATGGTCATGCTTGATGTACCATTTTATGCACCAACAGCAGGGGAAGTGCATATGTCATTGTGTGATTCGCGCTTGATAATTAGCATTTGTCTCCAAACTGTAGTCTTGTTCATTTACAGGCACATGAAGTAACAGCATGTTAATACATAGCTTTTCAACAGTCATAATTAATGATTAAAAGTATTCCTTTGGGTGCCCAGAACTGAGGTCCTTTTGTCAAAACTTGGCCACAACAATTTCTTAGAAAAGGAGGACAGGAAGAGAGAGTGAAAGAGAGAGAAAGAGAGAAACAAAAGAAAAGACAGCAAAGATTTATAACCTGCATGGTAACTGTGGTCGGGAATAAAAGGCCTCATGCTCTCAAACCTTGTCATGTGTGGAAACCCCTGTGCTACCACTCAGATATGTAATGATCCAGCAATGCGTTATTATCATAAGAGCCCAGGAACCTTTTCTGAGATGGTATAAACACAGACAATCTAGCAGACTCCCTTTTAATTGCTTTCTGTTGTGCACAGGGCAATGAGAAAGGGATGGGGGACTTGGGTTGTGGTGGTGGCAGGGATGGGAAGGCAGAGAAGGAAAGGGAGGGAGGGGGGAAGAGTTTGTCTTGTTCCTCAGAGCAACTGTTTCAGTAGATAATGCCAAGCAACCCTGACAGGGAAAAGGGATGAAGGGAGAAGGAGGAAACAGGCAGCAGAAGAATTGTGTTTTTCTGGGCTTGAAATCATCCCTACTTTTTGCCTTCCTCTGCTCAGATCTATTTGAGAGAGAGAGAGAGAGAGAGAAAGGGAAAGCTTGAAGCAAATAATCATGCTAAAATACTCAACTGACACTAGAAAATAAACAAGAATGTAATTTCATCACAGTGGTGGTTTAATAACAAAAGAAACTATGCCACTGTTGTAAAACTCCAATTCTGTGCGGGAGGAAATTAGCCTCTGGCAAAACAAGGATTAGAAGGGTTTTTAGAACATTAAAACAAAATGCCACACACTGTTTGTCTTTTCACATAGTTTTACTTAATGCAACGGTCCAGTATCTAAAAATCACCAATAAACCCAATGAATCGTTGCCACTGATCCACAGTTATTGCCTAAGGGCCTGGTTTGCCAAACCTGTAAACAAGGTTGAATTGGCATCTTAAAAAGACCATAGCAGTTGTTTCATATGTCTTTGTTACTGACAATTGCATTACTGCTGACCATTTTACAAAGATTGATTCCTTATTTTCCAGGGAGTCACTGGGTTCCAAAAATTTTAGTGCTCAGTGAAAATCAACTTTCCAAAACTTCAAAGTTTCTTGATGTGTAATCCATCACATTGAACATTTTATTAGTTGTGTGTTTTTGATCAAAGTTACTCTGTACTGATGTGAGCAGGGGCTGTTCTGAGACCTGTCGCGAGATGGCTGCAGCAACTTTGAAAGTGAGTAATGAGAAAATTAACATTATCCAATTGAAGGCATATGTTTGCTTATGTTCTGTGTTCAAGTTTTCTAAAACATATATGAATGAAATGATTTTCTGCTGCAGTCTGTCAAGTCTTAGTAGCTGGCACATCCCTTAGAGCAAGAAAATTTGCATTAGAAACTGATGGCCACATAACACAAATGAAATACACAACAAATAAAAATATACAACCCCCACTAGAAGCACCTTCAACCTCTTCAATTTTCTTTCTCTATCATGGTCAAACACCACACACAGTTTGTCAAGCTGTGGGATGTAAGGTGTTATCATGGACACAGAGGAGATAATGAACTTATCTTTCTAGGCCAGTTGTATCACCTGCATCCACTGATAGTATCTCCACACTCCAACAGTGTGTACCAGTAAGTCACCAGACCACCATCACTGTTTGAAGCAATCTAAACTCCTACTGATTTTGATTCCCCTCGAAGTCACTTGCTTTGGTGCTTTTGCTCACATCAACTGGAAAACCCATTTTGCAGGGCCTCAGCCCGGCCAATTTCTATCTGTCACAGGTAGCGGGGAATTGACTGTGCGACATGTAGCATATCACTTTAAAGTGACAGTAAAACGGGAAATCACTTTGTGCCAGCCACATGCTCTTGTCGCCTTCCATAAGAACTTTGTTCAGTCAGAGGGAAAAGTCCTTAAAGCTAAATGGTTTGCGGGGGAAAAGATAGCGAATCAGTGCCAAGTCCTGTCTCCTTGCACTCACTCAGGACACCCGGTGCAAGAAGCAAATGAGTCTCAGTGACTGTATACTTTAAATCGACAAACACACACGAGAAATGAACACAACACATGCACAATGAGTGTAAACTACCCACACAGAGAACTGCATCAAACAAGCTGAGCTCTCAGGGCAGACTTTGGAGTTTGCTGTTTTTGATAACCTGTTCACTCATCTAAGACAACCGGAGATGAACTTCAGGAAAGTTTCTATAGTTACACGACCAATGACAGATGATCAGATTTAATCCTGAGAAAAGGTACAAACAAGACGGAGGTAGACTTTTCTTTTCAGCAGCAGGTACCAGCAGTCCAGCTACATTCATGCATGACCTAAAGCTGGCAATGTGATTTCTTGGAGCCTTAGCTTGTCATAGTAGATTTGACAGTGAATGAAGCTTGAAATGTGACTGTAGGACGGTGGAAACCAAAACCTGACCTGTGGAGGTGTTTCCATAACCGCAATTATTTTGTCATTGGCTGTGGCACCTGCCACAAACACTACAAATCATTTAAAACCTGTTTGTTTTCAGTTATCCCCAGTTGCTATGACTACAAAGTCATACAAAAGAACCCAATATCCACAAAATTGCTGCAGTTTGAGAAAATAAAAGTCATGTTGTTTTTAACATTTATCCAGCTGTGGTTTTATAGAATCACTTCAAATTTTGATAGGTGCCGATCCTCACTGCACAGGCACGCTGTTTTCGCATTAATGGTGATAAAAGTCGTCAGAGTGAATATATACGTCATAAAAAAAGAGCTGAATTCACAGTGTGCCGTTAAAGGATTGTGGAAGGGACAGTTCATTTTGGCGTGTCAGCTGTTTATGTGGTTGTGGGCATTTTGATGTTTCTTTTAAATGACTGTGTCAAGTTTATCGTATTGAGTATCAGCCAGTGACAGAAGTGCGTGTGTGTGTGTGTGTGTGTGTGCGTGTGTGTGTGTGTGCGTGTGTGTGTGCGTGTGTGTGTGTGTGTGTGTGTGTGTGAAACAGAGAGACAGAGAGCCAGTGAAAAATGGTTCAGGGCAGGAAGACAGATTGCAGAGCTGTTGTAACAGCGCGAAATGAGAAGGGTTTATACAATATATTTGCATGGAAAATGCGACTCGCAAACGTTTCTGCGGCTTATATGTATGTTTGTTAGTATGTGTGTGTGCTGTGATAACCTTGCAGTGTAGGATGCTAATCTGGGTCGATCAGAGCAATTTAAGGTGAACTTCACACAACTTGAAATGTCTGCGGTGTATCTGATCGAGGAGGAAGTGCGTTTTTATGTCTCACAACCAGACTGTGTATCGCAGAGCATGTGTGAGTGTGAGCGTGCGAGTCGTTAATCACTTGGATAGTACAAAGCTTCAACTTCAGTTCAAACAGTGTCAGAGAGGAACGAGGACTTCACACGAGAGGAAAATATACTGTTATTTTTACCACGAACACTGGGAGTTGTCAGTTAATAGATTTGCATGAGGTGTTTCTGAGAGGACGGGAGAGAGGTGAGAGCAGGGCTGGATAAACACGATCAACGTTTTTGAGGACTATTGTTTCAAAGAAAAACTTCTCTGTGATGTAGTAGCTCTGTCTGAGATGTGAATAGAAGTTCACTTCTTGAAACACTTTTGATTTATGAGGCTTTTCCTCAAGCCAGTTTCCTGTTTTTTTTTTTTTTTAAGTAATACAGTTCACTTTGTGCTTCAAGGTCAGATCAGGACTTTTTGGGGTCCCAAACTCAATTCAGTTTGCTTGTGGGGCTGAGTCAATGTGTTATTTTGGTGAACTTTCTCAAAACTTTACTGTGTAACATTTAATATTTTTGGAAATATTTGTTTGGGGTTTGAGCCAATTTTAATTTCAGATAAATCCGCCTTCCTTAAGCATTCTATCTCCAGTTAACCTGTCGTAGCTGGGGGCTTTAATGAATAAATGGAGCGTAACTGCAGATTTCAGGCAAACGCTGTACAGAGTTTAAACTATCAGTTCAAACAGTACATGTATGGCAGTGTAAAGGCATATAAATGCTGATGTATTTCTCTTTTTGTTATTGTTTTTGGTTGAAAAAAAAGAGGTTGTTATTGATGTTTAATTTTACAATTTTATAGTTGCCTCATTAGCACATGCTCCCACCTGCTGTAGGGGACAGAGACCAGGCCCGCCACTGAACCGTGCCCCATGCTACGATGTACACAACCCACACAGTCCTGATGAAGCAGACTTGAAGCTTCATCATTGATCGTGTGTAACTATGAACTATGCAGTATTATTTGCCAAAGTGTTTCCATATTTTGTTTACAGTATCTTTAGAATTTGTCCATTTCACATACAGAGACTAAAAGTGCTGAACCTAGTGTGGCTGGTGTTTGTTGTGATTTCTGTGCTTCTGTCCGGAGAGGTAACGTCACATCCATCCAACACCGAGGAACCAACCACAAACAAATACAATGAGGACAATAAGCTGGTGTGATATAGACCACAGATAAATAAAAATACAGTGTTGCTCTGCTCACTGGTTTTGTTTACTAAGAGGTCATTAGGAGCTACAAGGGTTTTGACACTCGTTGGCAGAACATTGCTTTTGACTGCCTTGTTAGAGTGTTTTGTTACTCCAAGACGTGGCAGCTAAGAAACAAGACCAGCCAAACGTCAATCCTTTTGTCTGGCATGGCTTGTGGTTTTGGACTCAATAAAGTGTTTGCACAGTGGTAGATCAACTCGAGCTCTCTATGAAAAGAATTTCAAAGGGAATGCTCTGCAGTTGGTGCTGGCAGTACGCTAATGGCCAAATCAGATTGCTCAAGTCAGAAATCCATCCAGCCCCGTAGGAAATAGTTGACTAGAGCCAGAAAAGAGGGCACGCACTGTGAACTGGTCTGGCAGCTTGTTAAGCTGCAGTGATAAACCAATAAATAAAACACACCTAGTATAATAAATAATGCAAACTGTGTTTCAGGTAGCTCAGTGAATTTTAATGCAATCTAATCATTACAATTAGGGAGCAGAGCTTTATTGATAGATAGGACACAAGTCCCCTTGGGCTGAACACATTCTGCAGCTGAAGGCAGACAGACAGGGCACATTACCAAATAAGTCATCAAAGTATCAGAATCTCAAAACAGCTGGACTATGCTCACATCTGGAAACACCTCGGGCTGTTGGCCTTCCTCTTTCTGTTCAGTCTGGCAGCAAAGAGAATACTAGAAGCCAAGCGTCCCTTTTTTTTCTTTTTTTTTTTTTTTAGCAAATGTGTTTTTACTTTCCTACAGCAACATGAAGCACCTCAGCACTTGAAAGAGAGATGCAGTTGGCCTCTGCTATGTTTCCCTCTCCACTGTTGTTGAAACACAGGAGGCCTTCCTTCAGAGGACAAACTAAATCCAGCTTCAGAAAGATTTTTTATTAGCAGCTGTACAGTTAGTTAATAAGTTAGTGTGGATCTTGAGCATCACTTGAAAGTACTCCTACTTTCTCTAACTATGGACAATAAACGACACTCAAGTATAGAGTTAAATGTAGTCATTATAAAAAAATCCATAGCTACACAGCTTAATGCAGCTGGATACATTACTTTTAATAATTCCTCCTAAAAATACATTGAGGCCCATTTATGTTGTTGGTCTATACCCTGCCACTTCCCACAATCATTTTGCTCAATCAAAACCAGCTT
This sequence comes from Toxotes jaculatrix, assembly GCF_017976425.1. Lineage (NCBI taxonomy): Eukaryota > Metazoa > Chordata > Actinopteri > Toxotidae > Toxotes > Toxotes jaculatrix. The sequence goes on along the minus strand of NC_054402.1, from coordinate 20,928,910 downwards.
GCAGAGATATACAGTATTTCATCATTTAGGCAATCAGGGGTGATAAATGAATATGATATATGTACAGATCACGTTGTTTCCCTAATCTTTACCAAGCGCTGTGAGAGCCTAAACATAACCTTAAAAAAGGGCTGGGTAAAACTGACATTTCATCTTTCACCTTTTGGACGACACTGACATGGCAAACTTCCTCACTCCTCAACTTTAGCTACATTAGGGGCTGTGTTTCTGGCCACCTTGCAAATGTAAGTTCAATGTTCACTCTCCTCTTAGCTCTGATTGTGGTCTCCGCCATCTCTACAGTCTCTACATGTGTAAACCTACATGGTAAATTTCCTGCAATACTGATGTTCATCATTAATGACAGTATCATAATTGGAACTGAACTGCATCTTAAAGGTAGGAAACTTTAGTCACTTTAGTCTGATGGTGATATGTAAACACCAACAAAGAGAGTGCACCTTCAACAACTGAGGTTTGATTGAGGAATGATCACATGTTGCCTTTTTCCTACATCCACATCTAGGTAGATAGCAGTAGGTAGCAGTGCATTTTGATCATATGGTGAGTACTGCCCCTGTAAACTCTGACTCTGCAGTGGATGTAGTTTTATTCTCTGCTTTTGCTTCTGGCTTGCTTTAAATTATGCTTCTCAGGGAGCACTAACAAAACAGATTTGACATGATAATAAAAACCAGTATTTGGCTTCTCTATAAAAACTCAATCAATAAGTTGCCTGAAATGAAGCAGAGTTAGTTCTTAGCTGCTGATGCATCCGCTAAGTTGTGTTTTGCCACCAAAGACTGAGTGGGCTACTTAAGATGTCATCCCCACTGCTCATGCTCTGCTGCTGCTGCATATGCATCTCACAACACAACACTACAACAGCTGCAACTGATGCTGTTGCTCGCCCTCACTTATGGCTGCCTTTAAATTATGCTTCATAAGCAGTGGTATGAGTCTAGATGCCAAAAATCAGTATATCGGACTCATCTAGAAACAAATTATTCCTTTAATTTTTATCTGACCTTAATGTTAACTGGACAATTGCTCAGAATGGGCATATTTCAGAAATGATTTTTTTTTTTTTTTTTTAATTTGCTTGTAAGATCAAAGTTTTCAGACTGACTGAGAAAATGTGATTAGAAAGTCCCCGCTATAAACATCTGCCATAACATTGCCCCTGAGGCAATTAAACTTCTGAAACTTCGCCTCTGTATTTTAATCACAACTATGATGGTTGACTTTTGCAAATGTCCATAAGAGGAAAGACCAAACATGCTTCTAACAAACCGTACCATATCACTTAAACTGCATGTTGCATTACTGACATTCTCCGAAACACACCATGAGGTTTTATGTTGATTCCCCACATTCTCATATGGATTCCATTCATTTACAATACCAATGAAAATCAGCTTGGGGTGCAGCTTGATTTAGATGCACCATAAGAAAAAAATGTAATGTAATAAAAATGTTTTCAATTTTTGCTGTTGCAGATGCAGCTACATGATTACAATATGGTCATGTGGTTATGTGGCTAGAATACAAAATGGTCCTTAGTCGTATTAAAGGAAAGTGACATCTGACATTCAGTTCAGGCTTTGTTTCATCGTGATACAAAACCAATGAATTCTGGAAACTGAAAGGCAGGAAGTTAACTTAAAAACACTTCAGGTATCAAGAGGAATCATGTTATGCACTTAATGATTTATGACATGGAGATCAACAGTGTTTCCCAACCCTCGAACTGAAACTAAAGCCTGTTGTGATTGTGAAATCTACCTGTGGAACCAACCACTAGCAGCGCAAAGTGGTAATCTCCGAGAAACGACGTTGCCATGAGCGTATTGATCTCTTCTCTCTAAGAAGAGACGAAGTGTTGTCTGGACAAACCTCCACTTAATATCAAGGAAAAAGACGTATTTATCTGCCAAGCATTCAGTTAATTAACTAATTACAATTTTCAGATTTGCAGTGATGATAACTGACATTTGTAATTAGTGGTTTTCTAACACTCATAAACTACTTTCAGACACACATAATTCTCTTGACATGACAGGGATTAAGGAAAACATGCATTTTTCTACGCTGGCAGCTCAGAATGCAGAAGCAGTTTCATACACTTAACCAGGCTAAGAACCCGTAATAGCTGCTGAGCATAAACAAAACCCTCATGTGCACTTTCACTGCTACACTTTATCAATTTGTCATGGTTTTGCATTCTGTGTTTCCCAGAAAGCCTTTCAATAACCTCAGGGAATAATGTTTGAAGCTCTTGCACTGAACATGGAAGAAAAAAGTAGCTTCATATTAGTTACTGAATACAAAGTGACGATTTATTTCTCTACTTTTCAGCAGCTATTAACTCCATCACATACCAATAACTATTAAAAGAGAACTGATTTGTGGTTAAGGAATGAGAAAGTGTAATTCACAGCTTTTTAAAAGACCTTTAATCTTGTGATCTTGTGATTTGCCTCACAGAGTAAATGTGCGATTGACACTCTTTTCAATTTTTCATTTTGCTTTTTAACTTGAGAGACCTAATATAGCCACACTACTCTAAAAACATGTATGTTGCTGATGCGTTGCATTGTCACCTCACAAAATTAAAACTGAATTTTCTTTTTGAGGTTGGATTTTCACAGTGGGTCTCCTTTTGCATTATTGTTGGAAAAAAAGCCCTCATGCCTTGATTCAAAAGTACTAAAATCTAATATTTGCTGCTTTTATTTTAGATAGTTATATAGTTGATGTTTCTTTCATTAAATTTCATTGTGATTGCACCAGGAAGTCAGGAAGTGACATCATGCTGGCATAGTGATCCATGGGAATACAAGAATTATTTAGTTTAAGGGTGAATCTTTTGCTTTAGGGACTAGAGTGTAAAGATGAAACTCAAAGATACAGCTCACGGCTGTTCAAATAAAGCTTGTGATAGTCAGCTCTGCCGTTATCACTATTTTGATCGCAGCAACATCAAGGCAAGCCAAACACTGATTGCAGATTCTCATCTGAAGGGTTGATATACTCAGTCGATATACTGTAGGCTTGGGGTGTCTTGTGATGTGACTCTAGGTGTGTAGGTTCAGCATTAATGTTGTCTGGCAGTCTGGGCTTTGGCTGTGTGGCACCCTGCCTGGACGTCACTGGGAGACAGAGGTGTGGATCTGTCTGTCTGGGAAACTGACTGAAGGTTGTACTCTCCTCCCAAGCACACTGTCAGTTGGTCTATTCATTAAAGCGAAAGTCAGAGAAGACAGGTTTTATTTCTTTGAAAGTGGAAAGTTTGAAAAAATGTGTGAACAATATGTGTGAACAAAAACAATGCTAACAATGTCTAATTTGACAGGATGGGAGCCAGAATGGTTTATTGAGATGTGAAATATAACTGGTTGTCAAGAATGGACTTGGAAGAAAATTTGAACTTGGCACTTTTTTCTTTTTTTTTGCAACAATGATTCCATTTATCCATTCATTTATTCATCTATTTAACACAGGATGGAGATTCAGTCTAACACCTGCCCGGAAAGCAATGCTGTAATTGCACACTGGCATATCAATTAAAATGTCAGCATGAAATCTGAAAAGATACCAAGTCTTCCACAAGTTAGATACGACTATTCAATTCCCATTCAAGTGTAAAATTCAGTGCCAGCAACATGTAGTGTGAAAAGTAAAGAGATGGACTTCAAAGAGGTGGATGGGTACATAAGTGGTAGAATCCAGTGTTCATGTCTTATCTCACACTGTCGTTATTGTTGACATTTTCTATTATCCAGCCCTGATCATGACGTTCCCCTAACTTAAACCAAGTGGTGTGATGATCTGAAATCTGCACTGATCAATATTTTATATTAGGTTTGGATCAATTGACTGTGTGTAATGCAAAAGGTTCCCCTTGTTGTGACAAACCCACAGATAATATGCTGTTTTCATAAGCATTCTGAAGCAATTTAGTCTCTTCCAGCTCATTGTTTTGATTTTAGGACCCACAAAGTGAATGCTAATGGATGGAATTTCTCAAGGTGATTAAATGTCAGCATTGTGTTTACAGGTTGTTGTGCTGCCTCCAAAAGGGCCAAAAAATTAATTAATGCATGTTTAATCAAAATTAAGCTGCAGATACTTAAGGAATATCCTGATGAAATAGGGTGGCAATATACAGTAAGTGCTTGTGTAATTTGCTGATGAAAAGGATGGTCCAGGCAGCTTTATGTCAACATTCAACATGCATTTGTTGCTAATGCACAATAGCATTAGCAATTCATATGAGATTTAGCTGCTAAAAGGCACTGCTGCAGGAAATTACATGGATCACACATTCAAAAATACATAGTCACCTGCCAGGCACTGTGAACACCTCCCTTATAAATAGCATGCAGTAATTACAAATAATGCGTACCTTTTCTTTTTGTAAAATAGCACTGGTAGAGCACTTGTCCAGTCTAAAGCTCAGCCAATGCATTAGAAAATTCAAATATCAGGGAACATGTTATGCACATATTGTCTGAATTTTGAATTCTTCAAACCAGTGTCTGTGTACCCAGAAATACACTGACTGCACTTTTCACTATGGCATATGCAGAAGTGAAGACGGTTCTTAAATATTTAGTGCTGCTGTCCATCTGCCTTAAAAATTCCTCTCAGCAGTGCTGCTAAGGTCTTGGCTACAAATCATTTACTGTTTCCTCTTCCTCACTCTTGGATCTTTTGAAACACTGTTCAAGGGTTGTACTGCTTTATCTTATTTACTATTTTGATTTGAAAAGTTTGCACTTGCCTGCAGGCTACTCTGTGTTTAGCCGACCCTTGTTATGCTGTGGTCAGAGCTGGTCCTGACCTCCCCAGGGCCCAAAGCAAAATTCTGCCAAAGGGCCCTCCTAACTGACCCGTGAGCCATGTAAACCATTTTACAAATATAAAATTCTATTTATTCTATGGCTTGGCTGAACACTTGATGGTTACTGTTTACTGAGAGATGTTCAGCCATATGGCCCAGCGCGCCCAACTAATCAGCATTTTAAAGTCAATATTCAGTCCATTCAATAGTAAATGTCAATCCATTACTGACCACCTGGCATTATTCCAGAGAATGTTTATGAATTACTAAAAAGACTATATAATCACTCACTTGTTTTTAAAATATGTGCACCTATGAGGAGTGCCATCATGCTCATATGTTGTCTGGAGGTATATCTGTTACTGAGAACACAGTCTGTTTCTTATATTACTCATGCAATCTGTGTAATAGATCCCATGAGTGATACTCTGGTCATGTGCTCAAGACCAGACATGGACAAGCTACTGCTCGCTAGACACCACGCTTGTCATGTGAGACATTAGGGCTATGGGGTTAGAGTTAGGGTTGAAACCCAATCGTCGTTTCAGTTATATTATTGGTATTGATCATTTTCGTTGCAGAATAAAGTGAAAATCAAATGACAGCACATTAGTTATTAAAATGAATAATATATTATTTTACAACCAAAGATTCACATTTTTCTTTCCATTTTTTTCCTCTTTCTCTTTTTTAAATTTCCTGTGATTGTCAGAGGAAACGGAAATCTACCATGTGTAGAACAAACCCCATTGTGATCTTTTGTATACTAATTAGGTAGCGTTAACATGTTGCCCTGGAACACAGCCACAACCATAGCTCATTGTCTGGACTGGTCCCGACAGAGAGTGCTGCTGAAAAGCATGAGTTTCATGTTGTGCATGTGCATATGAACACATGTATGTTCAAACACAATGCGATAATTTGTTCTGAGCTACAGCTTGTAAAGACCATTGATGTTTATATAGTGTAATAAATGCCATTCACTCTCACTTTTGTCTAGCGCAAAGTTGCAGAACACAGCCCTGGAAGTGGCTGGCAAGCAAGCAAGACACAGACAGACCAGCCAGGTTAGCAAGACACGTCCACTTAAAGTTATTGTTACTGTCTCTTTCCTGACCAGAAGGCTAGTCCTGATTCATCCTCTCACCAAAGTTTTAAACACTGACACCTGCTTTGACACAAGGGGGAAACAGGGCCCTTGCGTAATTTGCAAGGCCCTACATAGCCCCTGTAAGCAGACACGGCCACCTGTCTCTGTTTCAAGCTCTTTTGTGGGACTTTTCAAGCGCTCTTGGGGACCCAAGATCCATGGATGTCCCAAGCAGGCACTTAGCTGGTTTGTGTGTTGGGCTGGCTTTTACTGTGATGTATTCAGGTGCAGAATTAGCCTCCAACTTCAACATGTCATGACTTCAACATTGTCGGGTGTTAGTTCAGTGTTTGTTTTAGAAGTTTGATTTTCTGTCAGCTTAGCTCACGGATACAACACTCTGTACACTTAATATTTTAGACACACACACGCAGCTGCATAGACACAGAGAGAGTGACCTGTTTTCCAGTTTGGAACATAATCACTTGTGGGGTTTTGCCTTGAGACAGGGATCCAAATCAAAAGTGTTAAATACTCAGCTCAGCTAAAATATACTGTAGCTCAGTTAATGAATGAGCAATAAAGGAGAGGTCAGCACCTCATCAAAAGGCACACTTCATAGACTTTAATGAAGTAATAACGTTAAATTAATGTGCTACACAAAAACCATACCAAGAACTGGTGCGCTTTAATGTCAAGTCTTGAATCACAATTGAATAAAAAAGAAAAGAATAGAGAACAGTTTTGCCAAATATCAAAGAGTTGTCTCACTTGGATTCTAGTAGTCTATAGTAGATTTCATTCAGATTTACAGTATTTGTTAAACAATCTAAAAATCATGGGAATGCATTTTAAATTATGTTGATCTATCCTTTATGTTTTCAAAAAAACAATGGATATTATGCAAGGAAAAAAATGAGATGTGGGGGATGAAGGGACAAAGAGAGAAAACACATCTCTTTAAACTGACTTGCAGTGATCCTAAGTAATTACAAAGAACAATGTTCTCCTGTAGAGAAAGTAGAGGTGGAAAGGGAGAGAGGTGGAAACAGCTTGGCAATTATCCCTCGGGTGTCTCTCTAAGGTGAGTGACACAGACGCCCTTCCTCGGCATGTGGAGACTATTTCCTGGTGATTGAACTAGCTGGAGTTGTGATGTCGCTGTCAGCTTTCCGTGCTGGGATCCACTCTCCATTCACAAACTGAAATGCTAATTTCGGTGCATGTGCCGATACCTCCGAGTGCGACTGTGTGAGCAGTACCTTTGGAGTCAGGGAAAGGAAAGCTTTTGTCCAGAGCTTATTACCCAGGGTGCATAGCAGCTAGACATTTCTGGCATTCAGGTCCTCGGCTAATGAAGTGCCTTGTCAGGGTGTATGTGTGTGTAGGTGTGTGGAGCATCCCATTGAGGTATCACATTTAATTGTACTTTCACAAGCCATTGGATTGGAAAGTGTATACACACACACACACACAGACACACACACAGACACCTACTTTTAAAAGCCTGAACAGAGGCACACAAGGACAGTCATTGTCACATAAGTGCTGGATCATAAAAAATAATACGTCTCAACCACACTTTAAACAAGATCAGCCAGCTGTCACTTTACTCTCAAGGAAATAATATCAACATGTTTCCACAAACAACATTATTACAGTAATGTTCTATTAAATGCTTCTGTTCTGACAATAACAAAGACAATGATAAATGACTGTAATCAGAAATGCCATATTACCCTACAGAACACCCACAACATTTCGAGGGACACACAATTATTGAAGCAGCCATTAAAATGAACTCCCAGAATAGGTGACAGCATAATTTTCATGCTTCCCCACGATTGCTGCATAGTTACGTCACCAAATTTGTATTATATTATTCCATATTTATTCTCTCGTCAAGCCCACACTAGACAACATATTCACAGTTGCCAATGTTAAGGTAAAAAAACAAAAAACAAAAACCTGTCTATCCTACAGGTGATGACAGAGCAGCTCATGCCAGAAAAAGGGAAAAGTGCAGTTATGGCTTCCCAGACAGAACTTAGATCTCTAAACGCCTAAGAAGAAGACTTCCACAGGCAATGAGAGACCTGCAGCCCTCCAAGTGCAAAACATAGTAGGCATAAAGTGATGTTTACATTCTCCTGTCTGCTCTGACACGTGGGAGGGAAGTTAAGCTGTGGTGGTCTCCAAAATGAATGAGTCGCCCAAGGCCTGCTCATGGATAGCAGTGATCCCAAGCTCACTGGCCGCTACTAATGTGTGTGCTCGTGCACGTCGTTGTGCCCGCATGTTGCTGTGGTGTGCTTTAGAGCTTCGGGGCTTGTTATTCTGTCAGCGCAGACAGGAACTTAAAAATGTCAGGATGCTTCTCAAAAGTGCTCATGATTTTCCTACAACTGAATGCATGTCGAAAAATCATTAAACATGAAATGTTGACAAGTATACCATGTGCCTCGTGGGGCTACAGGGGGCTTGTTTGTACAAGTAAGAATACTGATGCGAGCAAATAGCAGCTAGAGTGTCGAGTCTAATTTGATGCAACAACCTTAATGAAGATCTAGCTGGTGGATGCTGAGGAGGGAACGGATTGGAGGATTCAAAGAGCGTAAGGATGTTTCTATGTTTGTATCGACGGATGAACAGATGGATGGCTGGCGAAACAGATGACTGAATGAATGATAGGCAGATACACACTGAGATGAATGATGGGCTGATGATGGATGGATATTTTCACTGTGTTATATTTGTACGGTAAGTGTACTGACAGATTGCGCTGCAACATTGCCTCTCTACACCTGGCATATGTGCTGCGCCAACAGCTGTTCATTCACCCATTATCTGCATCTGACACAAGATGTACGAGCTACAGATAACCCCACATTATTATAAACTTAACTGAGCTCCAAGCCAGTTTAGCTGAACATTCCTGCTCAGCTCTAATCAATAACGTTAGATTATGTTCCTGACAACACAGATGCAACAGGTGTTGGAAAATAAATGGAGCTTACTTTATGTTAGTTTGTCTGGTATTCAAATGAGTACATAATAATATATTGCAGTTCTGCCTCCAGATTGTCGGATCTCACTGCCAAACTGTGTGTGTGCGTGCGTGCATGCGTGCGTGCGTGTGTGTGTGTATCTACTCGCAAGTGTGTACGTGTATGTCATGGTGAATGAGAATTTGATGAGAGATTAAACTTTATTGATCCCCATGGGGAAATGGTGTCATTTATTACAGCAGCAGAGCTGAGTTGAAAATCAAACAAGTCATAGATTTTGATATACGCAGAGGCAGCACAGAGCAGGTGGAGAACAGAAAGATGCTCAAGGCAGATATAAGTAGTACTTTAAATCTAGGACATATCTGTTGTTATTAACACTAACCACAGGTATGCAGTGCAAAACAAAGCCACACCTGCAGGGTGCATGGATGTGCAAATGTCCCTCAACTAAACCTAGATTAGTTAGATTCACAGATGAAGGTAATGTTGCATATAAAGAGAAACTATGTGCCATCCACTTGTTCCTTGTCAAAACCCGGCACCTGCACTACCCACGATGCAAATGTGCCTGCTGACAGACAGACTGCTACTTGTAAACTGTATGGAAATTGTGTAAACATGTGTTAAAGGGGATAAAACGAAACAATTATCTGACTTTGTGCAGAGTTCAAGGTTTAGTATTGTTCCAATAATTAGAGTGGAACCTGAACAAAGATCAATACAATGAAGAAAGTGATCCAGGTTATTACTATGGGAAGCAAAAACAAAACCAAGAGCTCAAATCAAAAACTGTAATAGCCTGAGTTCAGGGTTCTCCAAGTTAAACATAAAGCTTGTTAAGTCCCTTATAATACCAGTTCAAATCAAACGTAAGACCACTTTCATTCTGAAATGAGCCTGGAGACTAAAAGAAGAAAACAGTATACATCTCTGCAAACACAGGAATACTCATTAGAGGAGTAAAGCAAAGACAAACCCTGTGTTTTAAGACCTCTAAAACCAGATCTCAAAAGGCACAGCCGACTACAGTATTGTATATGTTGGCAGCATTTCATTATGATAGGCTGTAGCTGGAATTACCTAGTGTGAACAGCAAGGCTCTCACAATACAAATGTCACAAAATCACACAAACAGTTTCTGGTCCTGAGCTCGTCTGACTCTCATTACTTGCAGAGGAGGTAATTTTACATCCTTCTTTGTTTCTTTGCTTGTTAGTTAGGAGGATATTTTCAAAAATATATCTGTGGAATGTGATGGAAACATATGTATGGATTATTAGTTTTTGTGAGTAAGCAGAGAAATATATAATAATAATAATAAAATATACTTTGTAGTTTGACTCCTGGACTGTGAGATGTAGTGCAGAAGCAAACTTCGGACGTGAAGAAGCATTTTTCCTTCTGAATTCTCTCGACTATGTCACTTCTAACAACACATACTTTGTAGCTGTTACCATTTGAGCTAAATGCATAAGCATGTTTGAAGGAGAGTTGCTGTACACATATGCAAACAAAAGCTCATTACAATGAACGTGTGAAACATATAGCTCCTTTGCGAATCTTTTCTCTTAGATTCCCTTTTATAATACTCACTATCACTCATCATCTTGTCAGCTGTCTTGTTGCTGTCGTCTTCGTTGCTTAGATATCCAAAACACTTACGTTCTGTCTGAGTCTATCATCCCTAAACTTTTATCTTCGCATCCCATGTGGCAAATCTGCGTCATAGTCTGGCACATAATAAAAACGCATTCATAAAGTGGATGTATAACTATGACTGTGTGTGTATGTGTATGGTTAAAGCTGGATAAAGCTGTGCATTCGTCAACAATAAAACTGAGTGAGTGAGTGAGTGAGTTGACTGACACAGATTAAAGCCACACAGACACACTGGGGAGTTTTTGCCTTCTAAGGGCCCAGAATCTGCCAACTGTGGATAGCAGGGCTTCAAGTATGCATATGAGGATCTTTTAACAATACTGAAACCCTCTTGACAGAGTGTAAGTCTCTCTGTCGCTCCCCATTGCTGTCTCCATCATGACTTTCCCCAGCGTATCCCTTTTCTCCCTCTTCTCCCAATAATCCCCCCTTCTCTTTCTCTTCCTATCACTCCCCTTTGTTGTTTTAATCATCATTCTTCTCTGGCGAATTCCTCTCCTCTGCTCAAACTCCCTCTTCCCCTTGTTGTGATGTTGTGGATGTAGCCTGTGGACCCGTTGGAATAAACACCACTTCCTTCTATCTCTCTTGCCACAGGCCATTCACTTATCCCCATTAGACAGGACTTAGGGGAAAGATGCCGCCAACAAACAAATGTTCCGCCCGCCTACAGATACCAAAACACATTTGCATGGACATATGCATACACACACACATTTAAAAACACATGAACACACAAGTGGATACTAAACTTTTTAGCACCCTGCCGAAGGACAAGCAAACTCTTGTTTTTTAATCTTTTATGTTTAACATAAAACCTATTTTATAAACATGACTCAAATGATAATCTCCTGGCGCTCTAATTTTGATAATTTGTTTGTTTGTTTGTCCAACGTGGCTTCTGCATTGTGCCGTGGTCTTTAATGAGCCAGCAGTATTAGTTACCCTTTTGGATTGAGTTTCAGGGTGCAATGAGCCGTACTTAGACCCAATGAGTGGACATTTTAATGTTTGTTTGTATTGTTATAAAAACATTATCATCAGTTTTGTACTGATTCTGCCCCACTGAGCGTGCCTTTATGGAGCCAGCAGTCCACATTATTATTGATGACATATGGCACATTTAGACTGGCATATATATTAAACTACATAATTAAGCATCTAACATGAATTACTCATCAGCTCCAAGAAAACTTCAGACTCTTTCTTACACTCTTGGTTTTTGGCCCTTCATTTCACATCAGTGACTTAACTCTTGGAAAACTAATTTCAAACAGGCGTAGGAAGACAGTAGGACTTTCTTCTACCCTTCTGGGGTGGGGGATTCTTCTCTTTCTCCCTCTATCACACACTCATATGTACACACACAAACACACAAGAGATTAAAGCCTTAGAGTTTTAAGAATTGAGTGCCAGGATTAGAACATGACGATCCTGTTTGTTCCAGAAAAATGCCAAAATAAGTTAGATTGATAAGAATAGTGCCTCCCTTGTTTCCTCATGCTTTTCCATTTTTTCTTCACCTCCTACCTCTCTTCAGCACACCCACCCTAATGCCAGACAAGAATGTCAATGCTGGATGTGTTTTTTTTTTCTTTATGTCCAGTGGCAACATTTTAAAAAATTATTGCTCTCTACAATATTCGCACATGGTAACTATGACATGGCTTCAATCAGTTAAACAAAAAGGGCAAGTAAAACATTTTACTAAAAGAAAAATCTTGATTACGGTTAATAAAAAAAATGTGAAAGTTAACTGAAGGTCAGTGACTGTCACGAGGTAGAGGCCAAGGCAACTGGGAACACGAGGGAAGAGAGGACCCAAATGCAAAAACCCCCAAGACAGGCGATGGGTAAACTAAAAGTCTTTTGGATAAATCACTGGAAGAGTCCAGGGCCACGGAACCAAACTAAAACAACTAAAAATCATCCACACAGGAGAAAAAGACTCAGGAACAAAACTAAATGAAAATCAAAAGTTCTTACTTGAAAACAAAGGCAACCAACACAAATCCATGAGGGGGAAGATGCAAGGCACAGGTACGGGACTCGATTACAGACACAGACGAACTGACCGGGACACAGGGAAATACATGAGGTAAAGGGCAACAGGTGACACCCATTAGGGCGGGGCAAACAATCACAAATGGCAAGAAACAAGACAAAGACAGGAAGTAGAATAAGACAAGATACACAAGGGCTCTCACTTCAAAATAAAACAGGAACTACTAACAAAACTTAGCAATCTAAATAAGAGTCCAAAAAGGTCCAAATGTCCACAAAAGAGTTAAAAAAAAAACAATAGGGTTCATAAAACAGCACCCCTAGGGGCTAGTCATTACAGTGACAGAAAGTAAACTCAGATCTCCTGTCTGAAAATCTGACATGCTACGCACCTGCCTACCCACCCCACCCACGTACACTTTTACTTTTTAGCTTGCTATATAAAGGCCTCACTACTTCCTCCATTGGCACTGAATGTTGGCATTGCACGTAATGGGTTACTGGGGGGTAACTGTTTCAATGTCAATCTGTCACTCAGCCTTCAAGCAGGGTAAATGGTGAGGGGAAAGAGAAACTGAAAGGTGTTAGATTTAAGAAAAAGCAGAACCCGAAAGTGTGAGAGACAGATGGCGGAAGAAAGTGAAAAGGAACGGGAGGTCGGTGAAGAAAGACAGAGGAGGAGAAGTTACTGAGATAAAAGGAAACCAACAATCGGGGGCTTTGATTACAAAGGACTGTGATCAAGGGCGTAGGTGTGTGCATGTGCATGTGAGTTATGTGAATCAAGTGAGCCCACTTGACCAGGCAGAACAAAGCAGTGGACAGAACTCCTGTTGTTACTGACCCAGTCATCTCCTCTCAAAAACTGTGGTGTGCTAAAGACTGAACAAACCCGTGTGTGTGCGTGTTTGTGTGTGTGTGGGCTGTCCATGTTCCAAGCACACATTCTGAATTATTCTATTCCCCCCTCGCAGGCATTACTGAGCTGACGGTGTTACAATATGATTATACACAGAATACGAACTGTTTTTCCCAAACACTGTTTACCGAGACTGTTTCCTGGATAAATACATTACTCGCCATTTAGGACATTGTGGTTTATTTGCAGAAAACAGATGGAAACTGTGCTTGGGAAAAAGGCATGGTAAGATGGCCACAAGCCACAACTGATACCCATAACCCCCCAGTGTGCAGGACTGAGCAGATCTAGTTAGGCAGAAAAATGCTAAGGCATAAAGCAATTAGGCACCGTGTTCTAAAATGCGGACTGGGGATGGAGAAGTTTTACCACACAAAAGTCCCTAATGAGAATGAGAGAGAGGGAGAAGAGGCTGGATCTAGTGACCTGCTCTCTCCACTGCTATCATTGCACAGACCAGCCGTGCCAAGAGCTGAACAAAGATCAGAGTCTCTTTCCCATCTGGTGTGAAATTCCATCTGGTGTTACCAAATTACTGTAACTCACAAACCCCCAAAACAGGCATCACATTGGAGAGAAAGCTTCTATTTGATGCTAGAGACAACAAACTGGGACAATACCATCTAATCTAATCTAATCTAATCATCAATGTGGATCAAATTAATTGCTCTTGATGAAGTTAGATAACGACTTTTTCTATTCAGCCATGTCGGGCAACTTCTTCTGTTCATTCCAAACACAAAAAGAAACATAAAACGCTCCTTTTTTGCTGCATCACAAACTGTTCCCTAAGCTCCAGCTGTTGTTTTTCAGTGACACTTGATTTTACATTAAATAGCAGTGAAGGGCTCTAGGTATAGGAGACCTGGGGCCGAGCAGTGAGGTTTGCTTGTTTTCCATTTCCTGTTGATATGGAGTGTCCTCACTGGTGAACAAATGTTGGTGGCCCTTTGTTGCATTTGACTTTTGATTTGGCATTTCACAAATCTGATAGAGGAGCTTTTTAAAGCATGAAAGGCATACAATGATTCCAGGATTGGTTTTTTTTTTCAGCAATTCATTTTAATGTTAATGTAATTTTAAATTTAAATGACTCAATGAGGTATTTTAGATAGACTACCTGACATGCCCTCTTTTTCTTTAATTAATTTTATGACTGATTGTGTTTTGTTGCTCCTGTTCAATTGTTTTTTTTTTAAAACTTATTTTAATGTAGCACTGGCAATTTTCTGTATTTATTCTGTGAACTAATTTGCATTTAGGTCTATGTAGGATAATGTGTCTTTAAACCCACAGTGTGTATTAAATAAAATCTTTGTATTACTCATACAGATAACTGAACTTAATTAAACTATGTACTTAATAAAATCAGCATTTGCTACATGAGCCCCAATTGGTATTAAATAGCAGTTGTGCTTACAGACCTCATCAGAGGGCAGAACTTCTCGCCCTCACAGGGCTTTGTTCATGCAGAACTGGGGCAGTCACTGTCATGGTGGTCGTTCATCAAGGATTAGTGTGTAGGGCAAGGGCTTAGGGGGCAGTTTGAGACCTGATGTTCCAGTGCACCAGAGGGCTCCTTCCTACTAGTACCTGCCTGAAAGCAGCTGTTCAGAGTAGAAAACATGAAGCTTAAATGCCCTGAAAAATTCCTTTCTCATTCAGATTCTCATTATGATTGAAAACAAGGTTTGAGTTTTCGTTATTTTATGTAAGATAATCAGAATTTAGCAATATTCGAATCAAAAGTCAAATGACAGTGGTGGATAGTGCTGCCAAGCCACTGTCAATCAAATCAGATCAAACCACACAGAAACAGTCTTTGAGGGCAGTTTTTGAGAGTTTAGCTCTTCATGAATAATTCCTAACTTAACTTTGATTGTTGCTTATTTAGTCTTAAATTTAAACACAGGTAGAATAGAGATGAATGTCTTCAATTTGAAACCATGTTTTTAGGAACTTTAAAAGAAACTGATCACAGGTTGAAATTATACTGGATTTTAGACCATTGTGGAAGAATACATATACTGTAGAGAACACATATTTGGATTTGGCTTGAGGCTGTGGATTAAAACTGCGTGATGCATTAGTAATTTTGCCCAAGTAAAATCACATTTAAATTTGTTGCTAACAAAGCTATGTAACCATGGCAACATGGTGAACAATAAATAAACAAGTAGTAGCAAATGTTTCCTTCTTTCCTTTCAATTCTGAATCCAAAATGTTAAAAATAAATAAATAAATAAACCAATGCTTGTGTTTAAAATTTTTTTTGGCCGATGACCATGATATAAGCAGGATAATCCACAAGTGGGTGTAAAAGGATTTCAAAGCACTCTGCTTTGCGTTGGGGGTTCCTTCCCTCTGCATCGTGTGTTAAAATCCTTCGGTGGATTATCTCTTGCATGTCAATCAGCAACAAGAAGCAGCAAAACTGTATTCAACTCAAGGGAAATGGACAGAAGTACTAAACAACAACAAACTTTTGCAGAAACCTAATCTCCACAGATGGTGTTTTTTTCTACATCTACCACCCGGAAACAATTCTCTGCAGGTGTAGCAGCACCTTCTGCTCTATATTCCAACCTCACTGCAGGTTCAAGGCATTTCTTTAAGGTGACACCTTTAAAGAGAAAATCTCTTTGACATATCACAGCACCACTAAATGCCAGAGAAAACGTGCCTTCTTTTGCACATCTCTTATTTTCAATGAATGGCAAGACAAAGGTTCTGTTTATCTTTTAAACGTCTATTTTTCAGCACAATGTTAAGCTGAAATGACTAGGAAAAAAGAAAAAAAATTTGGGAAATGAAGACACAAGTTTCTAATTTAATCGAAATGATACACTGAAGAAACTGAGGAATTTCTGTTTCTCAGTGATTACACCTTTAAGGCTGCTCTCCCATCAGTTTTTGCTATTCAGTCTAACAAACTGGGGTTTCCAGTTGCACTGTGGGCCCCTGTTAGTGCGTGTCCTGCTCTATACTGAGCTAAAATCATGTTGTGAGGACAGAGGGCTCTGTGGTAAGCACAGTAGAGGAATGTGCATCCAGTGGGGAGTATCAAGCCTCCATGTCTTGTTGAGTTATAAGCCGACATAAATTAAGTCCTGAAAAACACAACATAGGTTCCAGCTGATGCTAGCTTCCTCTGTGTGGTCGCTGTACTGCACAAGCCAGCAGCATATTTTTTGTGGGTGTGTGTGTGTGTGTGTGCCCGCGCGTGTGTGCCTACACAGCGCTAGCTCAAACATTATTAAGTGATGGTGGGATGGAAGGCACGTCAGCTGGGCGATGGAAGACAGCTGTTCAATTTCACACTTCCTCCCGCTCTCACTCTCTCTCTCTCTACCTACACTATTTACCTTCCCACTCCCCAGCACTCCCCCCTCCCCCCAACCCCCTCCACCAACCCTCCACCTCCATATCTGTCCAAACCGTATGCCCTCTTTCCTCGTTGAATATACAATGATGCCTTTCAGACAGCAGCCTCTTAGGTCTTTCAAACCCACTAGGGTGACACACAAACACACTCACAAACACACTCTCTCACACACACATTCACAAATACAGCTTGTTCTGACCCAGACCACTGGGCTGAGTCAACATTTCAATTATTTATCACAACTCTCCTACAACAAACAGGGGCCGTCCAGCAGAGGGATTGAGAGAGTTGTCGCCACAATAACAACAGTGATGAGTTCCTGTTACTCGGCTCAGCGTTTTTCTACTAATACGACAAATTGCACTTCCAATACCATAGGGCTGGAAACCATTACTTGTCATCATTCAGTAGAGCTCTTTCCCCTCCCTTTCCTTGTTCCTCTGCCTTGCTTTCTTTTTTTCTCTGTCACACACACAAAAAACCTTTAACTCACACTATGTAAAGCCTTAAGCTCAACTATTCTTGTTGCTCTGAATCCAGTTCAGGTGAGGTGACACATTCGGTACACCCTTTGTGATAACACACCTTCAATGCTGGAATTCAATTAAGCACATTATAGTCATGTACTTTCTGATTTGGATTAATAATATAAAATATAAATCAACTATTAAATTATGATATACTGTATGCAGCTATCCAGTAGTATATAGTAACTCAAATTAGCCCCACCTTTACCAGCTGCAACATTAGTGATGCTCACACATGAATGCATCCATAGTCACAATCCACCTGTGTTTATGCACATTTCCAGCTTGTGGGAACATAAACCTGAGTGGAAACGCCAATAAAAAAAAAAAAAATCCTTCAAAATATCACAAAAAAAACCCCAAAACGTTTTACGCTTGGCTGAGCTACAGACTTTGCAAATAAATGATGACATACAGTACAAGAAGCCTGTGACTGAAACATCCACTGAAGCTTCTGCTCCACTGAAGAGACATCCATCAGTTTTTTGGAAGTAACGACATCTCCTTTTCTCCAGCCGTGGCCTCAACAAATGAAGGCCAAGTTTTTCCAGGAGAGTGTGCGCTTCTTAGATCTATCGATTTACCAAGTTTGAAATTTGGCCCAGAAAAAAATGTGGATCTATAGCAGCAAGGTCAAGGCAGTTGAGGTAATTAAATGAGAGACTGTTGTCCCTTTCAGACCACATGTTTTCTAAGCTAGCTTTGTCATACTCAAGCTGCAGGTCTGCTTTTAAATGATCCAATTCACAAATGGCTCAAAAACGTAACTCCTCATCATCTGTAGCCTCAGACACATCTTCATTTCCAGAGCTGCTGTCATCAAAACCCTCCAATCTCAAAGAAAATGCTCTTCTGCACTAAACCTGTCACCCAGGTGCTGTGCCGCAATGTTACTTCTTCATCACTGTGTCTGAATTTAATGTGTCTCTGTGTTGTTTTTATCTTTGAAAATGTGTAAAAAAAGACCTCAAGTCATTGTCACTTGGTCTCACTTCCTCTTCCTCTTCACTGAACACATATGTTCAGTGTGTTAAGGGTAGTGTTGTTCACTGTGCCCGTTCCCTTTTCTGAAGATGAAGAAAACAGAGGAGAGCGACTTACACAGCCACCGTTACCTGAAGATGACCTCATTTACCTCGACATGAAGTGCTTTCAATTGATGCTTTTGGAGCTTGATGCAACCGATAAGCAACAACACGCACACACATGCTTATAAAGACAGAGACACGGGCACATTGACACCGTGGCCTCAGCTAAATTGTCTCCATCTAAATGGATTAAAAAAGGCTTTGCCCCAGAGGCAGTGGCAGAAAGTTCAGCCTGCTCAGAGAACAGGCAATGTGAGAGACAGGAGGAGAAGGTGAGACAGTGAGAGAGATGATAACTGACATGTATTGCTCATCTCTACCATCATGATGTATTCATTTTCTGTTGTGAGGAAAGCCTGTTTCCAAGATAGGATGAGCTCAGATTTCATGTTCAATTTCCAGCTTGCCTTGAGAAAAATGAAGAGTGCAGTACTGCTGAAAGTGATCAGACACCCGACTCTCGCTCGACAAATCTACTGAATGAGGCTCCATTCATTCTTGGCTCAAAAACCTCATTATGCGTCACACATCATGTCAAGTTTTGCTGTTATTGATTGGGCTTGACTATTACAGTTGCAACAGTGTTGTCCATTAGGCAGTAACACATCCGAGGATTTCAAGTGTGTTTTACACAGATAATTGTATATGTAAGCTCTCACTGAACTCTCTCTACTATCATAAAACTGTCAATATTGGAATCATAACAGAGATTTATAATTTGTAGTCATAAAAAGCAGGAAGTGAGTCAGCACTTTTGAGCACTTCTGCATTTTTCCCCACAGGGTAATCATTAAGAAAACAAGGTCAGTGGTTAATACATGGCTGAAAGAGTTTCACTTTTTTTCCTGAAATAAATTTTGTCATCGCATAAAGTGCATTTGTGATTATTGCCTCCCAACATAAAACGCTTGGCAACCATACTTTCAGGACCTCCAGGACAGCGAATTCCACCCAGAGGAGATAAGTGTTGTATATTTGTATGTGCAGAAAAGATGCTGCAAAGTGAATGTCAGCATTTGGAGCAAGTGAGGCCAGATTTATAGTCTGGAAGGCCCAGTTGAACTACATCAGCTGACAATCCTCCCAGTCAACCAACTGCTTGCTGAGGTTGGCCAGGACAGCCTCCAATACAGTGTGAGGAGTGACACACCATATGTACTCTGCACCTCCTAGGCACATTTAAGTTTTCTCCTTAGATCTGAAATGAACTGAACTCAATATTTCCGCTTTGATTCCCACCACCCACCGGAGCACAATCTGGGGGTGATCAGAGCCCCCATACCATCTAGGTCTAGAACGTGCCAACAAGGACAGAAGGGAAGGGAAAGGAACAACAAACACATAAAGGAAGCACTCAAAACGTGTGATTACCCCAACAGGGCCTTTATCAAAACCACAAAAAGACACAAAGCAGACAAGGAGAAGAAGGGCCATAAACGGAGCAACATTGTTATTCCTTATGCTGCAGGAGTATGTGAGAAAAATCAGGAGGATTTTTAACAAACACCACATCCCACCAGACCTATAGATTGAAGAAAGAAAACGACCACTTCACAAATGCATGGCACAGCACAGAAGAGCCAGCTCCTCAGGTCAGGACTCAGCAGTCAACCTAAACCTAAAAGACAAGGGACACATGTTTGAGGACAATAATGTCCACATTTTGGCCAGAGAAGACGGATGGTTTGAGAGAGGAGTGAAAGAAGCCATCTACATCGAACTGGAATGACCAGCACTCAACAGAGGAGACGGCCTACGACACCACTTATCAGCCACTTATAATGCAGTTTTTGGATATCCCCGTGGACAGCGCAACACCCATTCACACCATGATTCATGTGACCCTAACAACTCACATGAGGGCAGGGTGGGATGGCTCACACGTGACCTTAGCAACCCTCAGGTAAATACCTGGATCCCCCACTAGTCAGTCAGAACTGAAGAGGCCTTTCAGATGAGAGGTGAAATGTCTTCAGTAACCTCAAGCAAGTCCAGTTGCCTTTGTATAGCTTTCAGAAATACCATGACCTGAATGACTGAGAATCTCCACAATCTCTCTCCACTATTATAACACTGTAAAGAAGCAGAAGCAAGGAGTGAAATACTTTTCAAGAGGAGTGGATCTGATTGGGCATGATTGTCGGTAGCCTCTGACACACACACACACACACACACTGATGATGATTTCCTCCTAATCCCACTAAGTTCTCCAATGCATCACATGCAACATGCATCAGTGATTTTACAGATGCACGTCTGTGGAATGTAGTTCTGTCTTCTGTTCCCTGATGATGAAGTGCAACTGTTCACTTTACACTTTTCTCTCTCAACATTGCTGTACATATGTTTGTGTCTGTGTGCATGTTCCACTGCTAATAGAGACAGTTCCATTATTTTGTGGCTGTTGCGCCACTCAGGTTCCTATAGGACAGTGTGGTCACACCTCAAGTAATTTTCAAGATAGACTCTCAGACACAATGTCACACCTAGAATTCAACCCAACTCTCCCCAGAGAGCCGTTAAAAATACGCCATCCATGACAGCAGCCTTACATCAGCTGAGGATCTCTTTGTTATGTCTCTGGTAGAGAGTCTGGCTGTTCTTTTTCATTTGATTTATTCACTTTTATCTTTTTTGAGAAAGCCGCAGAATATCTAGCACTGCATGTACTGCAGATATAAAAGTAACTATGTCTTTGTGGGAAAAACAAAAGGAAGCCTAATCCAAGTCTATAATTTCAAAGACTGCTTTTCTTTTGTGTTCTCCCAAAAAAAGTTAAAATGCTCCCTCTGCAAAGCCTGACCTCTTATCCAGGGTCCACAACATCTTTTGCAACACCAGAAGTGTGCTGCACATAGCTGGTTTAAGAGGCTTCAACAACCTCTACCTGGGAGTTTCTGTTATATAGACCCCAAAAAACTATAGATGAACATTAACAGATTGTAAGTTTTTTTTTTTTCCAAGCAGATTCACTGGAGCAAGAAATAAAGAACAGAACTGGAAGCTCTTCCTCAGTTGTTCAATGTGCACATTCTTATAATTCAGGGATGGAACTGCTTTGAAAACGCTGATAGCCTGATATTAATCTTCTGATGCAACTTTACAAAATGCAAATGTCTGTTTGTCATTCACAGCAGTGCTTTACCGTTACTGAATTAGATGTCTCTAGAGTTATTTTCTATGGCATTTGAAATTGAATGGGACTAAATGAGCCGCAGAGGTTTGTAAAAATTGATTTAAAAACCTCATTAATTATGGCATTTGCATATAACAAGTAAGCCATTATGTCTAAGACCAAAAAATGGATTTGATGTTTCACTGTAGCACTTATCACTCACATTTGGGTCAGTGAAAATGCACATTACTTAGATTAATACAGTGTAAACACCATAACAAATCTAGAAAATGCCAGGATTCACTTTTACTGATATGCATAATTTTTACACTTGTAGGCATATATCAATATCTGTTGCACAACCAAATAGAAAATATGTTTGGAAAGTAGGCACGCTATGTTTCTGATGTGGACAATCAATAGTTCTGTTTCAAATTCTGCAGCACATCAGCACTGACTAACAATTTTTCAATGATTCCCATGATCATGTTAAAGAATCCCCATGTCCCCAGATTTCCTCCCAGTTCTCTGAACTGGGTGCTGGGAGAGCTTATCCTTCTATACCACTGGCCTAACTGTTCCATGTCTCCACACATTTAGGTAAAGTACTAATGGAAGGTTGTCATCACATAATAAGAAAATTATTCCTTAATTAAGAAATCAAATATTCTTAGACAGATTTAATAAATACTGTTATACGTTCTGAAAGTTGATAGGGCCACAGTGTTTTTGCTGTTCTGGGGCATCTACAGCTACCAGTATAATCAGGAATATTAGGGAACATATTTGGGCTTTGATGTCAGAATCAAAGCTTGAATCATGGAACCATATAGAGATCATCATATGTAGAGCCCAGTTTGCACATTTAATCATATACTACATCTGACTTTTTATGTTACAGATCATGACTTCCCTGAAGTGTAAGACCACATGTGGCTGGTATCTAAGGGCTGGATCATGCTCAAAAAAAAACTAGTTCATCCAACCACATTGGAAGGCAAAAGTGTTTCTAGATGTTCTGAACAACCACACTCGAAGGCAGGGTGTCATAGAGAGATGCAAGGTGCAAAAATCTTTTAATTTTGAGACAACGGGACTCATATTTAGACAGTCTTTCTCGGAAGAAATTCAGAGTGTTGCACGGGGTTGTTCATGAAAGTGACAGAGCGAGCACAGTGACACTTTTATTTAATTCTACTGCACTGTAAGAAGGTTTTTTAACTTCTAAGAAGTGAAGGCCATGTTTGAAACAAGAGAGCGAAAAGTAAACTTCAATAATTTACTACAAAGAATCACATGAATGTAAATTGTGTCACATGAAGGACATGGTAACATCAATAAGGAAGAACTTCAAAGAGTGGGCCTCATCAATCCCTGCAAGCAAGCTGCATCTAAGTGAGGAACAAAGACAAGATAGTGCTGCTGGACGTTTCTGAGAATGTGACTAAGGTATGAAAATTGCTTGTTTAGTAGCTTGCAAAGAATAAAACAATCTTAGACTTCTTACAGTGAGGAGCATCAATCTTCTCCTGTGTACATATAAATAACAAAGCATGGGCTGCTAATACTTTTGTGTCACCCTCGACTCACAAGGAGCACACAAGGTTTTCACTGTTGCTTCCTCTGAATCAAAAACACATCCTTGGATTGCTGCTCTGAGCACAACAAATAAAAATAGATTCTGCTTGTTGTCTGCTTCTTTCCCAAAGACCTGTAATGAGTGTAATTTTGTTGATTTTGCAGCATTACAATACAGTGCACATATCAAGTCAAGATGAATGTCTTGGAAATGTGCTTAGAAATGTACAGTGCATGGGTGGCGTGTAATAGACCATAGGACTTAAAATTTTTGAGAGACTTCACACAGTTGAGCACCTTGTGGTCTCTGACAGTGAGGATTCAGAGTTTGTCACTGGGACTGCAATTATACTCAACAAGCTAAATCAGACTTAGCATGTCAGGCGTCCTGGATTTGAATGTTCCCCATTGTACGGTCAGTCATTTTCACCCTGCCCCTGCAGGCACATCACTCAGCTTGGCACAGAGATCAAGTAATGTCATCGGCTATGCAGAAAGACGTGTCAGACTGGTAGACACATACCTACACACAGGCACATTTGTTGGCTTAAAGTACACTAGTGGATGAGAGTTTCAATTATTTAGACTGGCTGAAGCTGCAGCTTCCACCAGCTCTCTCACTTACTCTCACTTATGGGCATGCAAATACATACAGCAGGCACATGCATTAATTCAGTCTCTCTGCAGCTCCCTATACCTCATCTTTCAAAATGACAGAAAACAAGTCAGTTGTTTCAGTATTGAGCTGCCTCAAAATCATTCCTTCACTACACACACACACACACACACACACACACACACACACACACTGCTGTATTGAGGCTTGCTTCTTAATAGAGGCCATATGGACACAAGGGCTTGGGGCCGGGAGGGCTTGGCCAGCAGTGAGGCTTCACAGCTGTCCTCTGGCAGCGTCCAACCCACCTGCTGGTAGGCCACCATCATTAGAAGGCCAAATGGACGAAGGGGAGGATCTCACCAACCTGGAGGTGAGCAATCTATAATGTCCACGGTCTGACAGAAAGATCGCACCCGAGTGGACAGAGAGAGCAGAGAGAGAAATGCAGAGGCAGACTGGAAAATATGCAGACAAACACACACTGCCAAGGCAAGAAGTGTGAAAAATGTCAGCTTTTATGTAAGTCTACACACACACACACACGTCTACAGCGACACACACACACACCTTTTGTAGACCATAACATTTCTCAGGCCACAGCCTATACTTCGAAACTACTCTGCTGTTTGCAAATACTCCATAACAACACTATTCAGTGTAATTCACATGAAGTATTAATGTGAGCATTATTAACTGCAAGATTTAAAATAAAGAAACATTTCTCTTACAGGTTAAACAGCTAACATGAAATGTTGGGTATAACTGCAATTAACGGTCCAAATGAGTTTTGGTGTTCAATACAAAAACTATTAGTAGAGACACAGCTACTGATGCCCTCAGTGCATTTACACTCACATTAGTTCCACGTTTTTAGTTCTGACTAGAACACAAGCAGTAATTACTGAAGAACTTTTCTAATGGAATCCTAGTTCAAGTCAGCCATGAGACTATTTAAATGATTCTTTGGATAGTTACCAGTTATTGTACCTCTCATGATCAGTACTGATAATAACACTATCACTGTGAACTTTGAATTCCTATTTTACATTTTAAACACCACAGTTTCTAAGACACCAAATTTACACATTTTGTCAAACTGTATAGAACAGTGAGTTAAATTAAATGTGAATAAACCAATATGAAACAAATTAAGTCCAGCACATTAATAGAAAAAGAGAAAATTCTTTATGATGTTGTAGTATTGAGTATCTCAGTGTTGACAAACCACGAAAAGAATTAAAATAAAGAAATCTGCCACCTTAGCTTCATACAGTTGCCATATTTATTTCATTCATGAATAGAAAATGGTTATAAGCACAGAAAACATCAACACTGTTGGTTTATCATGTCTGAAAGCCACAATCATGCTGCCTTTTTTTTACCCACATAATTGGAACTCTATTTCCCTTGTGCACACAAATCATAATTTGATATTTTCTAGGCTGTATAACAAAACTGGAGCCACACACGGAACAACAGCATTCAGTGGTTTCTAGTGGCTCCTTATCAGACTGTTCAGATAAGGTAAAGGAGACACAAGTTACAAACAGACAGCTGGGTTCTGATCCTTAGAGGAGCACTTTGCAGATTGTCATCCTTGTTTTCATGAATTAGTCATAGGGGTGTCATGTCTATAACATCCACAGTGTGTGCTGATGTTCTCTCCGTATCACTGCAGTCAGCTGCAGCAGCCTAGTTTACTTTTGCCATCTACTGACGTCAAAACACATCAGCGGAGGCTGGGAGAACTACAGGGAGAGTTAAGTTTTTGTTTTTCCCTCACTGCCTCCAGGGAAGCATCATACCCTTCAGTCAGCTCTTGGATATGAGGATGACATTTTGAGTAGACTATATAGCTTCCTGGTATATTGTCACAGAGGACATTATGGATTACTTCATATTTCATAGCACACTGTCAGAGCCAAAGACTAATGGCATGATAAGCCTGGAAGAAGTCTGAGCACCTCTTCACTATTATAACTTGATTTCTTTTTACTCAGGTAGAGGCCTTGCTAATCTTTAAATAACATCCAACTGAAATGAGTTGGATGCTATTCAGCTATTCATTTTATGTAATGCAGTACGGTTCAATGACTCAGTAGAATAAAATAAGAGATAAGGCTAATAAAAGGGACATAATGGCAGCCTACTGTGAAAGGACCTTCAGTGTTCACTTTATGAAGGAATGGATATATTTTATTTGATAATTCAGACTTTAGAAAGCTGTATCACCAGCATCTTAACAATCCATTTAAAAACTGTTAAGGGTAGAAACAGCATAGATGGATACAGCATTACAAAACTATATTGGAAAAAAAGCACAATGATGGCTTGGCATTGTTCTGTATATTATAAAAAGCCTGGCAGCCATCTTTTTGAAGATATTTTAAAATTGTCAGCACTGTGCATGGCTGTCTCCACTGAACTATGGCACTGTGCAAAAAGCACTCTTTTGATCAACTGTGAACAAAGTCAGCAGGATTGCCTCTTGAGGCATTAATTTTACTGTCTAGACAGAAGAACTGTTTTGGTAGAATGACTAAAGTGCAGAGGGACTAAGCACATACAACCGTGTAGATACACACTGAAAATCACTGGGTTAAAAACTGACAGATGCAGTTCTGGGTTTAGTTTACCCAGTGACTGCTAGGTTGTCTTAACCCAGTGTTAGTGTTACTGTCATATTACTTTCAGGTTTCTGCATCAAAACAGCTGCTTGTCTTGGGAGATTTTCCACCCATGGGTGCTGAAGTGATCAGCTGTTAGATCAGTGAACTGACAGACAAATTTAGACATTAGGAAACATCACAATGAGCTCTGACAAATTAAGACTAAATTTTTACTACTAGCTGACAAGTGACTAAATAAATGACTAAATAATCATTGGAATAATGAAAAATTAATAAATAAATAAATTCAACTGTATGTTAAATGAATAATACAAACATTATCTCATGGCCAGGTGCTATGTTATCATTAATGTCAAAAGACACAAGGAAAGGATTAAATGCAGAAGCAATGCTCGTAAAGATAAGCCAATAAAGAGGTCATAGCTACAAGTCACCACAGGAATAACACAATTTTTAAAAAATGCAATAAACAAAGAAAACATAAAACAAAGCCAGACAGGGTAGTTAAAAGTAGGAAGGTGAAATAAATAGGCCTATAAACATGCTCTGTACCTGCCACACTCACCAAAAAAATAATCTCCAGCTGTACATTTTAATATAAGACACCTCTGCAACAACGTTGTAAAATGCTTTAATGAGCCTTTAGTAATAAGCTAATAATATTTTCTGAGTTTTATTTACACTTTATGCACAGTGGTTTGCAACAGAAGTTTGAATCTTCTCCAGATGGCTAGAGTTTTGATAGTGGCGAGTTGTGAGTCAGACATAGTGGGAAAGAGACAGAGAGGTGGGGCTGTGGGAGGGCAGCATTAAAATATTACCATCATCCATAATTAATTTGGAGAATTCACAGGCACATATAATCCCCCAACCCACAAACACACACACCCACATACACACACACTCACAGTCTAACTCCTAAAGGTAAATCCCTTAGCAGCCCTCAGTTAGCATGTCAGCGTGCATCATCGATGCCAGAGCTCTAAAATGTTGTTTCCTCCAATTATGTATGGGCAGGTTTTTCTTTTTTTAAAGCAGTAACAACGCTGTTGTGTTTGTAACAACAGTGTGATTCACCAAGATTTTTTTTTCAGGAATCAGACGTAATTTCACTGGACTAAACAATGTAATTACTGCACCAGTGCAATGTAATTTTCTGCTAATCTTCTACAATTTTTCAGGTCAGAATCAAGCTATTAGGGCCAAACAAAAGGTGTGTTTGGGCGTATATGTGTGTTTGCGGGGAGGGCACGTTGCTTAGAGGCAAAGATTACGTGCCTGTGAATTTCACAAATTAATTATGCATACTGACTTAACCTTCAAGGTGGCAGTTTATCTGCGCTCCTCTCTTACTCCCGTCTGTCTGTCTCTTATGACTTCTTTTCATTGAGGAGAGAATAAATACAGCTTTGGCGCAATTGTAGCTCCAAATCAACGGCTGTTTGGAGAAAGACCCAGCTTGTACTGATCCTCTATCTATTTACCATGGTGACGGATAACTCTGACAGGGTCAGCCATCTTCTCCCTGGCTAATTCACAATGTGAGAAAGCAACAGGTAGGTGTGGGCGTTTGTAGCAGACTAATGCATCAGGCTATGAGATTATTTATTTAATAGAATGTACAATTTTGCAGCACTTTTAATATGCTGGAAAAATGATGAACTCACTCTCTCTCTCTCACACACACACACACACACACACACTTATTCGCATTAACAGCAGTGAAGCATCCATCCAAAAAATTCCAATCAACAAGAACAGCAAAACAGATTTCCTTCACTAACAAATAAACAAGATCCTTCTCTTGTCCCTTCTTTCTCTCATTATTTCTGTGTGTGTGTTTGTGCTCATGTACAAATATTACAAAACAGCAGCAATCAATCTTTCACTCAGGAAATAAATGGTCTACACTTGTAATAATAGCAAAGGTTTACGTATTAACAACATACCCTAAGACAAAGATTGTGCTACTTTTCATTTAGTATCACTGTACAATTACCCTCTGATAATCTCATGCAAGGAAAAAAGATAACACCCAAGATCACTATGGAATTACCACCTTTGCTGTGGCATTTTTTTTCCGTACTGCTACTATGAAATGATGAGTTACAGCCTCTGACTAAGTGTTAAGTATTTGAGTCAATGTCTTCCTCCCAGAGCCCAAGTGCTTTAATAACCTTTTGAGAAAGTGATGGCATAGCGCTGCGTTGGTGAACGCCATGCAGCTGACTGTTGGCATATCTGAAAGACAGGCCGCCTGAACGACAAGCTGTCTGTTTGATTGACTGACTGGCTGCGCGTCCAACTGGAAAGCGAGCAGACTTGCTTCTGACCGACAGATTAACTGACTGATATGCTGACTTGACTGACCAACTAACAGGTCGCTGACATGAAGTTGATTGGCAGATGTCACTAGAGTCAGTGGGTGGCCTGAGCGTGGGGTTGGGAGGAGGATGCTGATGTGTGGGTAGACGGTTAATGCAGAGCTGCTCGTGCTGCTGAAGACAGCAGGGAAGAAGGAACAGCAGGACGAGGAGGAGGAGGAGGAGGAGAAGGAGGAGAAGGAGGGAGGAGGAGGTTCAGAACTGAAGAATGAAAAAGAGAGAGCACCAGCACCATGTTTTCCTGTGAAGCAAAAACACCTCCTGAATTTGTGTGTGTTTGTCTTGGACACAGGCATCCTGGGCAGGCAGACAGCTCTAATAACCTCTGGCTGTCAGCATGACACTGTGAGTCGTAGGGGAATGCCAGCAGGCACAAGCAAACTGTGTGTGTATGCGTACTTGTGCATACTCCTTTACTTTAGACTTGTATGCATGCATGCATGTTTGAGTGAGTGTTTCTGTGAACCTGCTTTGTAGCTCTTTAACAGTGCACACCTCCCTGAGCAGTTCCATCTGAACAGACTCGGCTTCACAGTTCACAACAGCCCCAGCTGCATTGTGTGCCAGAGACCGGGGTATTTGTGACACAGGGCTCAGCTGGCCCTAACTGGCATTTTGACGGCCAGACTTTCAAAACAGAATAAAATTGCTCCAGCTTGGCATGTGTGAAAATAGCATCTTCTCTCTTTCTGAGATACCTGTGGCAGCTTGTGCCCAGCCAGCTAAATCTCTGCTCACCTCAGGTGTACTGGGGACTGAAATTATATTCTGTTTTACCGGTAGTGATGGGCAGAGGTGTCAACGAACCTCATCTCAAGAAAATTGGAGAAAGAGAACATTTCAAACTATTTGAGCCCAGTGTTGGCATGCGTGGTGACGATCAGGAGGATTTGGTTCAGGCCGGTACATTTGCAACCATGAAATCACTGGAGGTTCAAACAGTTCAGGGTGAAATGTCCATGAGACCCTTGAGACAGCAAGTTGTGTCGCACAGAAAGTTAAAAAAAACAAACAAAATTAAAACAAAAAATAAAGTGAAATATAATAATCATTGCTATGCATCTTCTTTTTATGCATTTATTGTGTCATGATGAAATGACAAACGTATGGCTGCTATTTAAAATTAAGTTACCTTTGCTTTTTTTTTTTTTTTAAACTAGCATTAGCTTGCACTAAACACTGACAGGTTTAATGACAGAGGATAAGCCAGTTCTAATAGATGTTGAAGATTAGATCCATAGTATGATACATTATATTATTGCATTTGTGTAGTGTAAGTATAAATACATGAAAAGTTGCATTTCTCTGTGGTGAATGTAAATACCAGTCCCCGCAGTGCTGTCCCATACCTTTCTACATCCACAAGTAGCCAATAAACAGCATCAAAGAGGGATTAAGTGGTTCTGAGATACTCTGTAACAGAACGGAAAATGCACAGAGACAGAGTTTACATTTGTTATACATCCATTTAACTTCAACTGGCAATATTGGCTGCAATTTGTTGCCATTCCGTTTCATTGTGAAAACTTAATGAAAACCATCCATCTCCTTAGAAGCGTTTGCCTGATCGCTGTTGCAGACTATAGATCCCCGTGGCAGCTAATTTCAGAGGCTCCCTACAAAAAAGTGATAATGTTCAACATGCAAGCATGGAAGAGACGTGACGATATTTTATCCAAGAGAAATATTATTTTAAAATGGAGGAGAACAGGGAAGACGGTTCAGTAAAAGCTCATGGGTGTTTATAATGTTAATGTCATTGAGGCAATCAAGAGTTTTCTCTTTACATCCTTTAGGCTGCCTCCATATGGTACTGGAGTGACTTTCACAATTCATACTTCACGTCTTACTTCATCTTCCTGTAATGGCTCTCCGGGAGCAAAGCTGTGCTGATGATAATCTTGCCAGATGGTGTACGCGGTAAAACAGTAGAGGCAGATTCTTGTCTTCATTTAAATATCACTTTCTCAACAGGGAATGTAGCTTTGGACTGGGGAATCTGGGCGAAATTATGCACGGTAAATGATAGCTGTGGCGTGAACTATTTCTTCCTGTCACATTCAAACAGATGAAAAGAAAGACAAAATGCTTGGATTTGATCTGTTTTGAATATGTGGAGTCTTGTGTCATTTAGTTAGATGATGAGTCAGTACAAGCGTTCATCTAACATCCGATCCTTTTCGGATGTAACCTGGCTTATTCAGACCTCTGACTGATGCTGAGGAAGGAAATAAGATGCATGACGTCAGTGTTCAGTGCAAGCCCACGCTATATTCCATCCTTGAGTGAGCTTTTCAGACTAAAAGTCTAATTTCTTTTTAGAATAATAAAGGGGTCAAAGCAGGCCTTCCCAGCAGGCAGCTACATAAAATGAACATGTTATGTCTCAGGGATAAAAACTTTGGATGAGCAAATTATTCATGAGGGCATGTCTTCATAAATGATCCCATCACATTTACATTAATAAAAACCATGCTAATGGCAGAGAAAGATGTTAATCCCAGAGTTCAGTATCAGACTAAAGGACACTGGTGAGGAAGAACTTAATGAAAAATATATGCACATAGCAGCAATATCGAGACTAAATACACAACATTTTGCCAGTGGAAAAGAAATTCACAAGCCAATTGTTTGCATTATTTTTTTTAAGTTGTTGCACTTGTCATACTTACAATGACAAAAATGTTCTAACTATTCTTCAGGAATTGGGCAGGCTACTGGGATTTATCAAGCTTGCATAAATAGCTATTCATAAAAATATCATGAGGTCAGACGCTAACAGCACTCGGGCACTACATTATTCCTGTACATGAATGGCGATAACTGTGTTTGTTACCATGGAAATGTGGCATGCCATGGCAACTCATATTGCTCAGAATGGCAGTTAGGTATCTTTTTGCCACTGTCTCTAACAATAGACTTTTTAAGGACACTCCATTGTACACCAGCACAAAGAAAAATAGATTAAATTCAGCTTTAACTCATCAGAATTGTGACAAAGAAAGTTTCTCTACAAAACCAAGGCAAGGAGTAAGAAGTTTGATAAGGATTCATAAGTCATTGACGAACCTCACTGTGTCTCTCCCTGGAGGAATAGAAGAAGTCTAACTGTGGAAGCAGACCAAAAAAAAAAAAAAAAAACACAAACACAGCCTCTTATTCCCTCTCTATCTTCTCCCCAACCCCCCTCTTTTGCACCAAAAACCCCCCTTTCCTAATAGAAATCAGTCACTAAGCTTCCCAGGGACAACCTCATTAGAAGAGCAGAGCAGACAAGCAGACTTCCATCTGTCTCCCAGTCTACTAGTTTAATGAGCTTTTACTTGTGTGCTTCACCAATTGCAAGACATGATTATATTATATATTCAGAATGACATCATCCACAGGAGGCCAGTACATACACAAAAAGATTAGCATGATCTGAACACAGAAAAGTATTTGTGTTCAACAGAACATGTTAGTATCAGCACTTGTTGTATCAGTGTATGTGACACAAGAAGTATTTGAGAATAAACTTGGCATCTCTTGTCAAGGACAGTCACTTATCCTTCTGGAGTCCATTCCTGCCAGCCTCTATGTGTAATTTGGAGTTGTTGACCAGGACTAACAGGGATCATATCACTCTATTCTGGCATCCCTACAGTAAATTTGCCCATCTGGTTTAGAGCTGAATTTCAAGGCTTCACTCCTGGCTTTATCTCCTCTCTCCTCGAAACAATGAATCGCACATGCTCAACATTTTGGATTCCCATTTGAACAGGTGAGGATTTGAAGAGGCATTACTTTAAAGAATGTCAGCACTCAAAGGCTGTGTGTTTTGGTGACGTTTTTATACTGAAGAAGGACAAAGGCTGAATATTTCTCATTTCTTTGCAGCTGTGCATTAAAAAAAAAAAAAAAAAAAACATCAAAGGCATGCAGAGCATTTTGTGACTGTTAGCAGTGTGTCAGAAAAGTGGACTGCTCTCTGAAAACAGAAGTCTTACCAACACATGATATGTTAACTGAATGTGCAGTGAATACATACAGCTATACATTATATTGTGCTTTATGCAGATAATGACCTATTCCTTATATCTGGACAGTGTATCAAATTCACATTGATTTACAATGTAGAGTTTACTGAATGGGGCACAGTCATGCCCCTTTCTTGGGAAAGTCACCCACCCCACCCTCAGGGCCTAGTTTGGGTGGGTGCTGCCCAAGTGATAGAGAGGTTATTTCAACTTCTGTACTTTTCTTAATATGACTGGTTAATATTCATGATGATTTATGTATGATTCTGTGATTATGGAGGGTTTTATACTGTTGGTTTATGCCATGATTGTTAGACTCCTTAGATTTATTGGCAGCTCATAAGCTGTAATTGATATCTTATTGGCATATAAAATTGACAAACAGTTTCCTACGGATCCAGCATACAATAGTTATGGAGCAACATTAGCATTCATTTGGCATTATGTTTCTGGCTAGCTGGTTAATGTAAGATACTCCCTCTACCTTTAGTTGTGTTTTGCTCCACTGGCTCCTGAGGAAAATATCTGAACCTTTACCTGCAAAATCTTCCACTATGTTCACCAGCTAGTCACAAACTTTATCTGTTATAAAGTGGGTTTATCAGAGCTTGACCAGTGATAGTAGTGACTGATTCTGCTGGAAATTGTATTGGTGAGAGCAGAGAAAGAGTGAACCAAAAAGTTGCTGGCTGTAAAACCAAAACAATGAGCTGAAAGACACTAAAAGACTATGCACAATTAAACGAGTCAGATGACAATTCTCTGTGGGTTACTACGAGAGACACTGTTCAATTTGCAAGAATTCATTTCATTCAGTGTTAATATGAACATATAGATTAGATAGGAAGAAATAGTTCACACCACAGCTTTCATTTACCGTGCATAATTTCGCCCAGATTCCCAAGTCCAAAGCTACATAAAGACCTCCAGAGACTTAGATTGTTAATCACAGGTGCTTCATTTTAAAATGTCTGTAAGGGTGGATGCTCAGCTATTCTCTGTGTATTTTCACAAAAACATCAAGGAGGCACTCAAGATGTCAGCGAGCTTAAGTGAAGAACAAAAATCTATTTTGCTCTCTTTTGATCCTTACCCTTCACCAAGGCCATTTTACCCCCGCCTCCCCGTGATCCTCAATCATCCCTGAACTTATCAAACCAGCCGCTGTTGTTCTTGACCAAATCAAAATCTGAACCAGTCAGGACTGCAGGCAAGCACTAAGCAAAGGGAAAAAAACCCACAAATTCAAGTTCATTTAAAAATCAATCAGGTCGTCACCTCAGAAAGTTCCTCATGACACCTCTCTCCATCTCCCTTTCGGTCTCTCTCTTGCTCCACCACGTCGCTGGCTCGCCCCAAATGATCAGAGCCACTGAGCCATGCAGGCGTTAAAGTGAAATAGGGAGGTGAGAAATGCATGAAATAAGTAAACGTATGAAAATTTCTCAGGTGTTTATGTTTCAGCGAGCAAAGGAGACGGTGCTGAGACATGAGGCACGGGTGTTAGTTCCTTCACGTCTTTTGGTGGAAATGGCATGAAATACAGTCTATTTCACAGGCCACTGGGTGGAGCTGGGCCAAAACGGCACAGACCTACTCTTTACTCACTCTCATTAAGCACTTCATTTTGCAATGGAGCACAATATGGAACAGATGCATCTACTGGGGGGGTGCTGTGGGTCTTCCTTTTGTTTGCTGATGATGGACTTCATTGTCTGTGTGTGTGTGTGTGTGTGTGTGTGTGTGTGTGTGTGTGTGTGTGTGTGTGTGTGTGTGATGGGTTATTGCTGTGGTCAGTACTTGTGTATAAGAACAATGTGTGTACAATTGCATGTGCAAGTGTGTATGCACATGCAATTGTACCTATGCTATCACAGATGGTTGATTTTATTCTGCTGACTTTGTAATACATTTCACAAGCAAAATCTTCTTTCACAGGTTAAATCTGCCACCGAAGCAACTGGGAAAGTAGCACCAGAGGTTTGTTATCAGTATTACACAATGCTGTGATTTATCTTACACCATATGCGCTGTGGTGTGTTGTTGGTAAATACTTTAAGTGTAGGTGAATATGCTCCAGCTTCATTTTTGACTGGGCACTGCTTTATCAGTCCTTACACTGAATAAATAATTAGTCACGCAATCAACAATGAAAATGACACGTAATGACTATGAATATAATCAAAATGATTTCAACACCAAATAGGACATGCAATCTTCAAAACTAGTCACAGAGGTACAGACGAGGCACTGCTAACTATGTTTAATATCTCTAGTAAACAGCTTATGTTTCCCAAAAGACACACCAGAGGTCTTTTGACACTATGAAAACACATGTTCTTGTACACAGACTGATGATCTTGAGGTTCTTGCATCTGTGGATAAAAAATGTTCACTCTAGTTGACCGCAGAGTCCCTGTCAGCGGAACAATGTCTGAATTGTTCAAGTACAGGTGCTCCTGAAGGATGTACTCTTTCTCTTGTATTGTTCTCCTTGTATACAAATGATTCTTAAATAAAGCTGAGTATTTAGCCCTTCAGGCATGGTGCAAAACTAGCAACTTCATTTTGCTAAGACTAAATAAATGACTATTTGTGTTCAATTTTACAGTCAACCTGTTGAGACTATAAAGTTCCACATATCTTAGTACAGTCCAAAAACTGACACACAACGGCTTCATCTTCTCGTGAGAATCCACTGTTTCCAAGTGCTTCAGTCAGTCTTAGAAATTGTTTGTTGCCGTTTTGTATGATCTGTTTCACAAAACCGTGAGAGTGTTTTAACATTCCACTTCAAGCTTTGGTCACCTGAAGTGCAGGCTTAGGAATAAGCTGGCTAGAATATTTGGCATTGTCAGCAAAATCACTGGGAAGCTCCAGATAAAGCTGAGTGAGCTTTATACTGTCAGGACAGGAGATACAACCTTAAAAAAAAACTTTTATTTTCTCAGTGTGAGAGGCTGAACTTTGGGAGGTGCAACAAAGTGCCTTTGGCAAGCAAAAATATTTTGAGATGTATTTTAGTCCTAGTATCAGCAATTTAAATTTAAAAAATGGATTAAATATTTTGTGTTAGTATATGGTTTAATGTTTCTTTTTTTTTTGTTTGTTTTATGTGCTTTGTATTTTTGTCTTGTTGCCTCATGTTTTTTATATTATTTGTTTTATATATGTTATACAGAGTGTAATTTTCACTCTGGTGGACAATAAATCTGTATTCTATTCTATTCAAATGTAATGTAAGAGTGGGTGTCATATTTCTGAATGGGAAATATCTAATTTTGAAGTGAAAACTGGGGAATGAAACAGTCCTGGAGCCTGAGTCCTGTCATGGCTCCAGTGTGAATGAAAACATCCTGTCAGCACAGAGAATCCTCCTCTGTCGGCACTGAAGTCATGGTAGAAGCATGGCTGTATTGATTAGCCACTATAGCAGCCTACTGGGCCAATAGGGCCCCTTCAGGGCCTGCCAGTCAGCATCACTCCTTCGGTCTGAGGAGTGGAAACATTTCATATCAGGCACACAGAGGAGAAATAAAGTGTGGAAGAGCACTGTTGCCTCTCTTCTTTGGTAAAATATGAATTTTGCTTTAAATGAAATCAGGGACCGAGCAAAGGAATGTATTGGTTTGCAAATTACTTTCTGCGCCTGTATTTGCGAACACACCCTTATACACTCACTCACTCACACACACACACACGCCAACACAAGACAACAGCACGTGCAAACACAAAACAATCCAATTTAAATGTTCACGGCCCCATGAGGGAAACTCTGTTGCAACGTGTGGTTTAAAATACAAATCACCACATCATGTACCATGTAAAATCAAAATAACATGTATAGAACACACACACAAGCAGTAAGCCACCCTCCATCCAGCCTTTAACAAATGCTGCCCTAGGTTTTCTCTGCTTACTCTATTAACTTTCATAATATATATGGGACATTCCTACGTATGAGACAACACTTTGTCAGCGTAATTGTCACTTGTGGGGAGACAGAGACACACATCTGTCAGGCCAGATCAGGTATATCAGCCAGAGAGCCCTTGACGCTTTCAGTTCAGAGTGAAGTATAGTATACCAGAGCTGGGCCGAATGGCTTCTCTGCCTTCTATGCTCAAGGTACGTTTGATTCATACTTTCACATGCAACCAAGGGGACTACAACAGTCCAGCGAGGGCAAAAGCATTATGTCAGTAAAGTAAATTCAAAGGAACCCTACAAATTTGACTTTGCACATTAGTATTTTCTGTTTACTAGATTTAGGTCAGTTACACTATTGATCGCTCAACAGAAACATGATAAAATCTATATGCGAAATGACACAAACTAAACTCATCTTATTTATGCTATGGTTCAACAGTAATATAAGAAATGGAAATGAAATATAGAAGAATCACTGATTGGATCTGAACTAAAAACGGTTGATGCAGAACATGTCCTTTTTATTGCAAGAGGGTAAATCTTTTATGAGAGTACAAGAAAAAAGGACTGAGATTCAGAGTGATAAAAGTTTGAAGACTGAATAAACTCTTTAGCAATGTTTACTGTTTACTGTTTATTAGTTTTAATTTTAAATATATACGTCATCACAACAGCTTATAAAGAGATGAGAGATGCTACTTTTCATAAGCTGCTTCAGAGGATGCTTCATTTACTTGCAACAGTGTTGAAAACAATATTTTCAAATGAACTTCCCGTGTATTCCACATCACACAACACGACTATCTGAGAAATGAATCCAGTCCAGCAGAGGTTCTTGCTACCATTTTAATAATACAAGGAAATGGGAGTGGATGTCATGTTCCTGGGTAGCTTCTGTCAAATCAAGCCAACCTCTAGTCTCTATTACCAGTGTGTGAAATATGCATTGAGTCTTGCTGTACTCTCTCTACACTAGGGCAGGGCAGGTTGCTATTAAATTAAATGTGCCTCCAGACTCTGCATATTACAAGTATTTTAGATATGCCTTCAACCAGGGTCAGGTGCATTACTCTGCCTCCTCTTTCTGAGGTGCATTAGCCCTTTTCTCTTTACTCTACAGCTCCTGAGAGACTGTATTAAAAAACATCTAACCAAGCCCTTAAGTGCCTCTAGGGGTCTGAAACCCTGCTTTCCATGGATGTATCAAGTCAGTGAGCGTGTGTCTGTGTGTTTATGTGTGTGAGCCAAGGGGTATCTGTGAGTTTACCAGACTCTCCTAAGTGGGCATGTAGATTACCAGTCAAAAGTTTTAGAGCACCTCATTTTTTCTAGCAGTGTGTGGAATAGAGCAAATAAACAACGCAAGATTTTATCTATCTATCTGTTGAGCTAAATTCAATCTAAATGTTTGATTCATTCAGCAGCCGGACACAGTTCTGACGTCATTTCTACAATGGAAATCAAATACTGCTCAGAAAGTTTGTCCCAAAACTGTTGCAAAAAATTCCCACAAAGTTGGATGAAGCCCTGACCAACCAGTCTGTCTTCCTTTGTTACTGGACTTTCATTTTATTCCTTGGCTGGAGGAAAACTGTAAATTAACCAATTAAATTTCTGATAAAGACCTGTTTTCTATGATATTTACATGATTTTTAAGTTTTTTGTGACCTAAACATTTTAACCTTGGGCAGTTTACTCCTGACCTTTATACCATTTTACGGTTATTCACTGGACTTGAGGTGTTCAATAAAACTAGAAAAATGGGGATGTTCTAAAACTATTGTAGAGTTAGTGTACCTACGGCCAATGCACAGGTATCTCATTGAATGAACAACAGCTCTTCTCCTCTGCCGTTCCATCTCTGTGTGATAACTCCTTCACCATCTTGTCCTCACTGCTTCCATCCTTTCCACCTCATCCATAATACATGGAGGGCGCTCTTGCTTGTCAGTTGCAACCGAAGGGAGACGCAGATGTAAAATTCACGGCTGCTGACTCGGAGGGAATAGGTGTATGGCCGTCCCTTCCCATGATGTGAATATCATTTCCCCTCCATTAGCACGGTGCCCTGTGTTGTAATGTATGCTTGCAAGCATAAGAATGAACGAGTGTGCTCTAAAGCAAGTGAAGTGAAGAGTAAGAGGTTGAGTCAGTTTATGATGTTTTATTAGTTCCTTTGCAGAGTTTGGTATAACTTTGAAGGTATGTTTGGGTCAAAATGCATTTTCTTACACTAGAGATGGCCTTAGGGCCTAATTTACCGGTAAGCCATGCGGAATGAACAATTTCATGTTCGTGCAACATGCAGGTGTACAGAAAGCCAAAGGCATTTTGAATTTTGGGAAGGCCAAACAGGTGTCCCAGAGCATCTGAGGGGGTCATTCAAGGCTCTGGAAAACACATTTTAAAAGAACTGTGTTAGATATAAATTTCCATCGTATATATTGAGTATGGAGAAATGCATTTCCTGGCATATCCCTATTTGACAAACGTCCATGTGGACATAATACTACAGGGACTGGTGCAGTGGAGCTCGCAAGAAAAAAAGTGTCTTGCTCAAAGCGACGTCAGGATAGGTGGACACTGACCGCGACCCTCTGGCTACAGACTGCCTTACCTACCCAGCAGGCTGCAAGAGTACTGCTCAGGCTTCAGCACTGGAACCCCTAACTGTTTCTTTTCTGTATGATCTGAATGAGTGCAGAGAAAAAGACCTTTTTTTTTCTCACTTCATGCATTGAAAAGACAACTGTTTTACCCCTAGATTCAGCCTTAAATGATCAAATCTCTGCCATTTCTTAAATACTTAGAAATCCCCTCCCATCATCTTGGACATCAGTCAACCCGGATCACTTTGTTACCATGTAATACT
Organism: Toxotes jaculatrix; assembly: GCF_017976425.1. NCBI lineage: Eukaryota > Metazoa > Chordata > Actinopteri > Toxotidae > Toxotes > Toxotes jaculatrix. Next base: position 20,889,237 of record NC_054402.1, on the reverse strand, counting down.
TCTCCGCAAGAAATACGAAGGCAAAGCTTCAGATCTACTTTAAAACATGCTTTCTGTTGGCGATTAAAGGAACATGTCAAAACATTGAGGATAATACATTTTTCTCGACAGTTTGCAGAGTCGTCTATTCATCCTGCCTCATAAGAAGACGAAAAAACACAAAAACACAGCACCATTAATGTCAAAAATAATTGCCCACACTAACTTTCATGTAGCCTCATCAGTCAACTAGCGGGAAATAATTAATTCCATCTGTCCGCTATCGAAAGTGGTTTACATATTTGATATGCAGGCTTCAGGAGTGGAGCTGAGGCCCAGGAGAGAGTCAGGCTCGACAAGCCCCAGCTCCACATGGCTGCATTTAATTAGGAGGGATGCTGGAGAGGATGTGGGGGTGGTGCTTATGTTAACTGATTTCCCTCTTTAATCAGTGCTAATCTCCAGTCATTTTCACAGCACAATGCCGGCTCATTCATGAAGTCAAATTAATAGGTGAGGAATATAGTGTTGGCTGGATCAGCCTGGCATCATATGATGTTGGAGTCCTATCTCTTACTGTCTCTCTTTTCTCAATTATTTTATCTGTACCTCTGAGGGGTGGAAAGTTGGGGAGAACTAGAAAGTGTGTGTGTGTGTGTGCATGACAGAAACATAACGAGAGTGTGTGTGCAATAAAGTGAAAAATTGAGAATTTATTGCTTTCACCTGTCTTGGATATTGCATTGTGGGAGCGTGATTACATGTGTACCTGGTGTCCTGTCTTGTCCCTGTCCTGCAGAGAAGCTCATAGCAGCCTCGCATGATATGGCAACAATCTTTTGAAACGCATGGTGAGTTTTGAAACAGACAGACTGTTCATGTGTGAGATAGAGAAAGAGAGATGTAGATGGAGCAAGGGAGGAAATACCTTTCAACGAAGAGGTGATTTTTACAGTGCAACAACTATCATTAAGGCAAGCAATGATTTGATTGTAATATCAAAGCTCTGTCTATCCCTTGTGTCTGTAGTGAAGACACCCCTCCTTTCCATCACAAATTCCACAAGAAGATCAATAAAAAGTTCAGACACCTCAGGATTTGCCAACTGGCCTCCTCACCTCACCTGGAGTGAGGTTTTGTTTTCCCCTTTTCACAATCCACTGAGGGATAAAGGCTTTGAATAAGCTTTGGTAGAAGACTCCCTGGGCTGTCCAAGTGCACCTCTCTCCCCGCTCACAACTAAAGTGTCAAAAATTAACACTTGCCAGCAGGAACAAACCATCTCCAACACAGGGAGGCTGACGTTTTGATCTGACAATAACAAAACTAACAAGGGACTCAGACTCTATCGAAGACCCTTTGGGTTTAACTCGGCAGGGAGTTTGCAGAGGAGGACAAGACAAGTGCTGATGGAACCAAAATAAAGATTTATATAAACAAAATGAAAATCACCAGAATTAAACACATAGTGATCTAGTGATCTCTCTCTCTCTCTGTGTGTCTCTGTCTCTCCCCTCTCTCTCTGTCTCACACTCCCAGTGAGCCTCTGATAAGAAAGCTGCCGAGTGCCTTATTATATATTGTTAGAAACATTCCAAAATGGCATTGCATTGATTTTCTCCATGTTTAAATACATGTCTGAAATTAACAAGAATCAGTTATTTAAGTGTTCACTAACCTGGTTAATATTACTCAACACATGTTGTTATGAAAATTAGTCCAAGTCCCATATTTGGAGGTTACTGTTTTTGGAAGTTATTGTCGTCTGGCCAACAAAATGACTTTCAGGACTATTTATTGAGTCTAGTTAAGGAAAGTGAAAATCAGAGTTTATCCAACACCAACTAATGTGAAACCAAGAAACTAGCAGAAGCTGCATCACAGCCCTTCTGCCTGCTTGCAAAAAGCCACCATCAACCTCAGATCTGCTCCATCCATGCTGGAGTGAAACCACAAGACCAGCTGAGCAACTCTGCTGAATGACCCTCGTTGCCTTGCTCCACGAGATCCCCTGCTGGGATAGTGGCGAGTAGACTGGCATATATTTAACTACTTTGGGTCCAACAAAAAAGGACTCAGCTCTGAGACAAAGCTGCAAAAAAGTCATAACTTCATTCCTCCTGTCTGTGATAAGAGTTGATGTCAGATTGTGCTCGGAATTATTAATATTAAGCCCTATTATAAATTATTCATTGCCTTAGTGTCTGCCGTTATCTGGTCATTTTGAATTCCACACTTCATTTCAATATTGCCAAACTAAGTGACCAGTTCATTTTGTCATTCAAATATCCACTTTATTCATCTGTTTGATTATTTGTTATGTGTTCATCATACATTATTATTATTATCATTACCGATTGACATTTAGCCACAATAAATATCCTCCATTTATTGCTCTTGGTCCTGGTACTCCTTCAAAGCAGAAACATGTGATCCCTGAATTGAGACCTTAACTATTAAGACTGATTAATTTGGTTTAGACATATTTTCCTTCAAGTGAAGGTGGTGCTCCAATTTCTAACAAGAGCAAATTTAAACTCAAAGCGTTGTCCAATAACGCTCCATGCCCTAGAATTAAACTGAATTGGACAGAGGATATGGAGTGGAGAATAGAACTGCCACAGAGGCTCAAAAACAACCGCAACTAGTCGGGGTAATTTTTATGCTCCAGCCATCAGACTGGCTACAGCTTTGCTCAAGGTTTGTATGAGGGGCTCACAAAATATTCCAGCTGTGTTTCTGTACCTGGGTGTGGGGGTGTAAATAGAATAAAAATGGTGAAGAACAGGGCTCCCATGGCTTTGAAATATTGCAAAATAAAATGAATAAAACTATTGTTGGGGAAGGTCAGGGAGCCAACAAAGACCATTGCAGAAGATATGTGAGCCAGAGACAGAGAGGCTCTCAACTGAAGCCAGATTTGCAGATCTGGATGTAGGAGGGAGAGAAAAATGGCAGTGGAAGTGTGTGGAAATGTGTGTGTGAAGAGAGAGAGAGAGAGAGAGAGAGAGAGAGAGAGAGAGAGAGAGAGAGAGAGAGACAGTGAAAATAGTTGTGGCCATCTGCAGGATTATTACAGGGTGCTCTGCCAGGTTAAATGAGGCAGAAGGCTGAGACTTTGCTGGCACATCTTAGGTAACAGTGTGCACATATGTAGTGTGCAACTGCATGTCTCTGTGTGTGCGCACACTCATTCACGTCAGCGTGTGAGTAGTAGAACAAAGTCCTCTCTCAAAGACGACTCCTCTGGACTATGACCTTTCTCTTTGCTCTAAAACATGAACCAATATAGAAGGTAAGTGCTCTGATGAGGGATTAAGGATCTATTTTAGAACCTGTCCTGTTCACTACAGTCTGTCCTGCACAGTAATGACATTGTGCTGTACTTTATGTAATGGTGTAGCCTATCTATGTAGATGACACAGTCCCATATTGTAATGCTCGATTTAGCCTTATCACTAAATAACTTTAGCTTTCATGCAACAATATCCACCTAAATGAATGTTGGCTTTTGCTTGGTTATAAAGCGGAACTAAACAGATTATGATTTTATTGATATTCACAAGGGAATCTGGTCCACGACACATGACCTTTAAAGTGGTTCAGCCACAGGTTTCAACATTAAAAACTGAGCATGGGAAATCTGCTTTGCCATACGCAGGCTCAAGCATTGTGGACTCATTTAAAACAATTTTATACACTGGTGTCTCAGGGTAGTTTCAAAGAGCTCATTAAAAGAACATTAATTGCAACTGTGTTTTTATAAAAAATAATTTGTTGATACTTTTCTCAGACTTACATTGCCCCCCCCCCCCCCCCCCCCCTTTTATTTTAATGCATTCGCTTGATGTCTTTGGCTCTGTTTTCGTGATTTCTGTCTTTAATTTTTTCTATTTGTGTTTTGTTCTGTTTTGTGTATGCAATGTGGTTTTTAAGTTGTAAACTCAGCACGCTTGTGAAAGAGGGCTATTGCTCCTCTGTGTGTCTTTCCAAGTGTAAATAAAGGTTGAACTTAATGTACCATTCATCTGTGGTTCTACTTTTGCTGCTGTGAGAAAGTGATGAATAGTTTCTCCTTTAAAATGGATCACAATGTGGTTTATGCTTTTGCTAAGTGTGACCCACAACAAGTGGCTATCTGCCATTTCTGCTGTCACTTTTATTTTCACGTTTATTTCTGAGTAGACAAATGTATTATGCCTTAAGTTCTATTATGGTGTCTTGGGGTTGGAGATATCAGATGGTCAGTTGGTCTCTCCGCCCATCTCTCTACTGCTTTAGTCCAGAACAACATGTCTCAACCACCACTGGATAGATTACCATTACCCATGGTATTGTTTTTTAATAACTGGAGGATTGTTATTTTGGTTTATTATTTGGTGACTACATTCAGTGAAATTTGCTGCAGATATTTGTGATCCCCAGAGGATGAATCTGAATGTCTTGACCTTTCCTTTAAGTCTAATATCAAGCTGTAAAGAGAAATAACCTAACAGGCAGAATTCCTTGAAATGAGTGATTTAGTATTGCAGTTCTATAAAGTTGGGGGACTTGATAACAAAAAAAAGTGAAAACTGGAGCAGTAGATGCCAAGATATATGACTTTTAGCCCCTCGTATCAATCAAGCTTCAGAAAAGCTGGATCTTACAATTCCCATAATGCAATTTGGTAACATGTGTCATTAGACCTAACCTGCCCGATAAATGCCCTCATCTTTCAAACTGCATGTACCCAATTTATAATGCGGGTTTTCTGTCAAATATTTGAATTCTCAAGCTAAACCCTGACTCCAGTTATTTTTTCCACACTCCATCTCCTCCTCCTTCAGAGAAACTGAAGACATTATACAGCAGTAAACTTCATGATGAGCGAACTGACCTTTATGTGTAAAACTTTTTTACTTTTTTTTGCAATGGACTTTTGTTTAGTTCCACCCTCAGGGCAAACTTTAAACTAAACACTTCTACTGAGGATCTCCAAATAACAAAATCATCAGTAATGTAAAAGTATTTATCACTGTAGTCGGCAGAGATCAATAGACTTTAGACACTTGGTGTTTTGCTTTTTCTTAACTAATAATGTCTCACTGTTAAGCACATTACTGTCAGTTAAGCTGTTGACTGAAATGCCACAACAACCAAAAGAAAAGATGGCAAAAACTATGAAAAGACCCAGGTTGAAAAAAGGACAGCTCTGCATTTTCCTTCAGTTCTGAGGTAAGTCCTAAAAGTCAGATGTTGACAGTTTCCTTTAATACTAATCTGGCTTTATTGCCAAATTGAAAAAAAAAAGAGGTTGGAGCATGTGTGAAGGTGAATGAGTCGTTGTGCTTTTGACTCACAAGAAGAAGCAACAGATAATTTTTTTCTTTCTTTCTTTGTTTTTTTTTTTTTAACACCACAGACTCTCTCTGATCTCACACGGCATGCTTTGAATGAATGAATAAGCATGTAATGCAATATCCACACACTGCATGTGCCAGTTAGTGTGAGCGTGTATATGTGTGTGTTTACTGAAGGTCAGTTATGCTCCCCCACCCTTACAAATCCCCCCGGCACTTCTCACATCCTCTCGCCAAAGCACCATTTACACACACGCACAGACACTCCAGACCAGACCAGCACACATCTCTCCCTCCCTGCTGCCAAGACTGTGCCTATGTTGAGGCTGACAACACAACGGGCCTTAATCCCCCTACCTGTGACTTTTTACAAACAGGATTAGTCCCAGTTTCCCCACTAAATTCCCCCTGAAATACCGGTAAATCCAGGGCTGCTGGCTGATCTACGAGCCATGGCCCTAACTCTCTGTTTCATGTCCTGAATACGCTGCTGCTCTTATCTTAATGAACAGCTCTGCTCTAGATGTGAAGCACCTCTGTTCCTCACTCTCGCACTCTTCAACATGCTGCCATGTGGACAGAAAAAGCAGAGCTGAATACATGCATGACCAGGGAGCACACACCAGTGAATGTCCAGCAATGAGAAAAAAAAAAACCATCCCAATTCCATTTTTTCTTCACATACTCAGAGGCACATTAACACACAGACACTCACATAAAATAAAAAATCTGCTGGTGAAACATGACATCTATAATGCAGCAATGGGTGCATACCACAGAATGACAAGCAATACACATCAAGCCGACTTTTTGAACATCAGTAATGTGGGTTAATGTGGGAGAGAGATGGATGGAGAGTGGAGGAACACCAGCGATGATTTACTTATCAGGCTGAACAAGTAATACATCTAAACACTGTGAAGTAGCACATTTGCAATTTATGAGCGGGATAGTCAGCATAGCCAGACATATAAATGAAACCAGGTAAATTCCCAGGAGAAGAGCTCCGTAGGGTTTGAATTTAAAAAAATAAAAAATAAAAAATAAAAAAAAGTATGGCACTGTGGAGGACACAGTGCATTTACTTTACAAAGTAAAAGCAGTGACAAAATCAGTGGCAACAAGAGCACAAATTGTAATGTTTGGCTAGACGGTCCTCAGTCCAGAGGGAAACGGCTGAGGAGAAGATGTAACAGACTAAACTGTGACATGTTTTATTTCTTCTCATTCAGTCAAAAGACTTCTGTTATGGCAAATTTTGCAAAATATAAACAAAACTGTATTTGCTGTTGCATCAATCATTATTACATTGGTGAAACAGCAAAAAATGTAACTCATTCACACTGTTGTGTTCAAATATTGTTGCTTCGCTTTTTCGTCCTAAGTATGAAGCCCCCTTTCTTTCTGTCCATTAACTTTTGTCTTATCAACTGTACATCCTTCATCCCTATTCCCTCCTTTTCTCCTAAACCCCCTTTTATTCTAACCGGTTTCATTTGGTAGGCACAGACTTTGTCAGACCTTTTGTAATTGACACAGAGCAAAAGAGAACAGTTCAAATAGAAGAAAGCTACAGAAGTCCCTTTCCTGTGCCTTAGAAAGGTCATGAGCATTTCCTCCCATTAAGAAGAAGTGACACTACTTCTAACTGGATCTGATAGGCAAGAGAAATTACACCAGCACCGTGGTGAGAGACAGCTTCTAATCTTTTCCTACTTTCCCCCAAGTTTTGTACTCTGACTATTGGTTTTGAGAGATAAACACTTCCACCGCTTTTAAGAATCCCATAGTCACATCTGAGAGTGAGTTGAGGGGGCTATTCGGATGGATGCAGCATGACACTTCAAGCTTGTAGCTGTCCACTGGGTTTATTAGGTCTCCCCCTTAGTGAAGAGAGATTTGAGAGGGGAGTACATCAGAAGTGATAGTGTGTGACACATCAAGCTACAAAGCCCTCACACGGCTTTTCTTAAAACTGTCCCCCGGTCTAAAGGAGACATCAGTGATATGAAGTGGATATATGTGCCCATGCATGTGTATATGTGTGAGTATCTTTGAGTGTGTGTGTGTATCTGTTTTTGTGTGTGTGTGCATAAAGGATGACAGCAGGCAGCACTGATTACAGTGCCTTCAAGAGCTAAAATTGCTCCGTGATTCACGGGCTGTGACAGCAATCTCTATTTCAAACTCCGAGACTTTTTCAGCAGCATATGAATATTCAATGAGATCCAGGAGTGTGCTCTGAGTATGCAAATACAAGTTCACAGTCAGTCCTCGGCTATATGCCCATGTCAATGATGCAAACTTAGATTCACATTAGGTATCCTCACTACTAAATGGTCCTGTGAGGAATACTTTCATTGTGCAAGAAAACACCACCTCAAAAACAAAATGTATATTACTGGGATGAAGTTGTTCTCTTACCTGCAGTAAACCATGTGTGTGACACGGATCATTCAGGTGGATGGCAGAGGCACACGAGTCCCCAGGAGTCCCCAGGAGACCACAGAAGAGAAAAGACAGATAAAAGCTTTGTTAGCTATCATGATAATTAAGTATGTGCAGTGATTCTATAAAACTAGACACATAGTCCCTACCTGTGTTTTACAATGGCAAAGAAAGATGGTACAACAATGGTAGCACATTAATGGAAATTTTCATACAACTCTTATTTCTACAGTGAATTTATTCAGTTTAGTTTCCCATTCTGAACCTGCTATTGTTTTGTGAAAGTCCTGGAAACCTCAAGACAGATATGAGTCATTTAAAATAATTTGTGTTGTTTTCCTTTACAGCAGCACGTAGCTGAATAATGACAGCGATTCTATAGAGCAGACAAAAAATAGAGAGTTCATCTCAGGAATTCAGGGGGATTTTCATCCTCATCGTCGTAAGCAACACCCCCTACCTCTACCACCGACATCATCACTACCAACCTCACCAACACCATTATTAATATGAATACCAGTTCCCCCAGCACTGTAATCATCATTAATCTCAAAATCCTTGTAGCAGAAAGACAAAGAAAGAAGAGAAATCCCCTTTTAGCAGCCAAATGTAGTAACTCAATTTACTGAGAAAAGTTCTTCATGTACTTTAAAACAGAATTCAAGGCGATTTTTTTTTCTCTTTCAAGATGAGTCAGGAAGGTTATGCATGTATAAAACTGCCTGTGTGGGCTGTACCGTAATTCAGCGAGGACACACAGACACAGCCACTGTACCATACTATAATAAACTATTCATGGTGTCATATAAATATGTAGGGGTTAGATTCCCTTGCTTGCAGGCATTTCTTCCCTGAACTACCTCTATAGTTGATAGAGAAGTTATTTCACACCTTTTGCTGCAAAGCTGTTTTTAAGTTACTACCAAAATTTACTTGGTGAGAAAGCTGAAGCAATTCCCAAGACCTGAACTATATGTGACATGCTACCTCATGATGAACAACCTGCCAGATGGGGACGGTTCCATTTCCTGTTCATGTTGGAGCCCAAATCCCTGTCTAGTCTGTTCTCACAACGAGTATAACCTTTCAACTTCCCCACTTGTCATCACAGCTCCCTGTGGGGCCTTACGAAGGGATAGACGACTGTTATAAACGGCAGCATTGCTTCTCTGCTGCTGCTGCTGCTGCTGCTGATTTCATGTTTCACCGAAGAGAGGTCTGTGACAGATCTCTGCTGTTCCAGGGACAGGTGTTGAGTTGTGGAGCGGGCCCTGCCTCGGCGCTATGGAGGTAAAATGGCAGAGTATTGATTGGAAAGACAGAGGACTTAAAAGCCAGAGCGGGAGCGTCCTTGGGCAAGGTCACACACCTTTTTCGTTCAGCCGTGATCAACAGCCACTGTGAGACAAGACTCTCACACATTCATACTTGTAGACAAGTGCAAACATACAAGCACCCAGCGCACAAGCACACACAACAGTTGCATTATGAGCAATTACTTGTAAGCAACCACCCAAGGCTTTTTCCAATAATAACAGTCTCTTTTGATAATAACCACATAAAATGGCAAGATGAGATTCCGCATGACGGTTCCCCTGAGTTATAAGTATAATGGGAAAATGGCTTCGAGTTCACAAGTAAAACTAATTGTTGATTTGATCATAAATCGCCGGCAGTTGCCTTTGAGATATTAATTCATAAAGTGTTACTAATAGTATTGGCGAGAATTCAGCCTGCACAGGTATTCGACTATAATGAAAAGCAGCACATCTTAATAAAAGCTTGGCCGGTTAAATTGGGTTAAGAATGCATTCTAATGCATGACTTCCTTGCATGCATATGAGCGTTTCAATAAGCTGACATGCCCTAACAGAAGTTAACAGGCCAATGTGTTTTAATAAGACAAGTCTTGCCACAGGGCTCCACGCAAATAATGAACTACTTTAAAATCAGGGCATGATAAAATTACACACACAGACTATATAACAACAAAAGAATAACAAATACATCGCGGTGGAAAAGTTCCTTACCTTATTCGCTTCAGAAAACAGGGTCTCAAGACTATGAGTGAGTTGTGAAAAGGTTACTTCCTCTGACATATTGAACGGGGAAGGTTAATGAGCAGGCCGGAGAGTAGCTGTGCCACATAGCTGGCATTTAATTAACTGTGCATTTATATTGAGAGGTTATGGACATCTAGTACTTCCCTTACAACCAAAGGTCCCCTCTTGTGATATATGCAGGCAGGTTTGATTGTGAGCTTTAAAGGCAACACTTTTTAATTGCCTGTTAACGGCTGACAAACTTTTGATGTGTTTAATGCATTCAGGCAGTCAGTACATGAATAAACGGATGGCAGTGAGAGAAAATGATTTATTCTGGATTTTGAAAAAACAGTACCACTTTTCCACTTCTGTTTGCTCAGGGGATGCTGTTGTTAAATGCCTCGGGAGACACCAAAGAGTTTCAGACTAGTTCAATCTTTCAAGAGAAGTACCTGTCTTGTGGACTATGGCCAGATGGGAAGATTGATTGTACAGTGAGTTCAAACTGTTTGGAAACTATGTACTGCTTTGCTCCCACCAATATAGGGTCCACTCATGTGTTTCCAGCGCTGAAATAACAGAATCCACCTTTTACCAAGGGAAAAGCATAACCGTGAACTCAATGTCCTCTCAATTTTCAAAGATTTTAAAACTAATATCTACCTTTTCTCTCACTAGCTTCCAGAGTTGCTAAACGACTTGACCAAAGTTCTTGATTTCTTTTAGCGTTGGCAACGGCATGCATAAGCAAGATTAGTCCCAGGAGGGCACAAATGTCATTCCATTTAAAATCACTTTATAAGATCTGGTGCAACTGGTTATGTCACCTCGTGAACCACCCGGCTAACCTTCATCTCAGTATCATAGCGTTTCAATTTGGTCCCGGGAATTGAAAAGGCTTTTTTCATCTGCAGGCAGTCTTAGATGGTCGTCTCACAGAGACACCACCTTTCTCTGTACAAAGTGAATCAAGGTCTGGGCAGAAATGAGTCCAGAATGAGACAATGTTGGAGAGAACCTGCTGTGGTTTGAGGCTGGGGACCATGGTATTAAGCTGTCGTCCGCTGCTGGGATTTCAGGAATCCACTTTCCAGCAAAGTGTTGCCAGAGGCTGAGTATAAAAATGCTGTGATGATATTTTTTCAAAACAAACTATTTTTTGGGATTGCTTTAGTTTGCATTCAGAGCCATTCTGTACCATGTCACCTAAATTGTACACCAGTAGCTGACCTACAGTATTTCATTTAAATCATGGTCTGTCCTATCTCTTTGTTTGTGCCTTTGAGCACCATGTTTGATTTCTATCAGAGAACGTCCCTCCTGGGTGAGAGCTAGCTGACAATTGGTGTTTGTATTCCGTCTACAGTATGTGTGCTTGATTCAGTCATTGATTGTTTGTGGCGTTTTGTTCAACAGTCCAAAGGGGTTGACAAGTGTTCAAATTGCACATTTCATTCAACATAGAGCAATGATGCACAGTGATCTGCAGCCAACAGCAGCACAAAATCACACAAACACACACGTACAAGCCCACACTATCCCAATCAATCTGTCTGACAACCTCTACTGGGCATTATTGGAGAAAAAAAAAGGATGAGAAAATCAATAGGCCAGTGGCCACCCTGAAATAGCTGCTGCTCTGCCGTCATATGCCATTTCCACGTGTTTCTGCTGTTTCGGACTAAAAGGCGGTGGAAAGAAACAGAGAGAGGTATGCTGGAAAAGACAGGGACGAGCCAGAGGCTCAGCTTTATACAAAGTCGCAACAGAATGCCTTACATTTGTGGGTCATTCTCGAATTTGTGAAACTAAAATTGCATGTTTGTTGAACTGCTTGAAATTTGATATGATGCAAAAATAGAAATGAGCCTTCCTCCATGGAGGAAGCCTCATTTCAGCATAGGACACAGGCGTGAATGAAAGTAAATGGGAGGCCAGCAATTACTGCATGTGGTCCACTTTTAGCCAAACACCCACTTTGTGAGGTTTTGTCTGAAGCCATGTCCCATTTGCTAAGTGTAATTTTCACATTGATGCCAGAACAGTGAGCACAGGAGGAATATTTATGGACACGGAGTTACACAATTCATGATGCACTCCTCAAAAAATGATTTCAGGTCTTGCCCTGCTCTTTTTTTTCCCTCACCTGACAAATAAAACAAGGACTTATTCATTAGATCCTTGTTTAAAGGACAGGAATTTTATTTACTTTAGTTAAAAAAATAACAGCAGATAAAACTCAGCACTGAGTTGACAGCGTCTCTGCTGGTGACGGACATGGCTGAAACTTCATTTGCCAGTGTGACACACTTGGCAAGATGTCTTGGAAAATTCAAGTGTTTGATATTGATGGGACTTACACAACTCACAGTTGTCCTGCTTGCAACAGGGTGAGCCGACCTTCTCACAGCAGGACGACAACAAGTAACTGCCAATTCTGACTATTTTGGATTAAGTCCCACTTGAACACAACTTGGATCAATTCAATGTTTCCTGTAAATAGCCCCCCCCACCCCCCGAATTCTGTACATCCCCAGATAACCTTCAGTGACAAAGTGGTTGTTTACCTTCAATACAATGTTTTCCAATGCTTTTCTTCTATATCTTTGCATAGCAAATAGGGTAATATCAAAGTTAGGAAGATCATGATTATGCCAATAAATAATGGTTAAGGTATGGTTCAGGTCAGGCAACTAAAACACTTAGTTAACCTGCAACATCCAGAGCAAAGGTCTGTGTTGCGTTGTGGCTCCGTCACGGCTGCCAGAAACAATCTGCTGCTATTCTACCCAGTGTGTGTGTGTGTGTGTGTGTGTGAGCTGCACATCTCACAACCAGCTCTTTTCCATGCTCTGCTGTGTTTATATGCGGACTCTATTTTTGCCAGACCAGCTCACATCTCTGAAGCGTGAAATTCAGTTGTGAATGTATATAAAGCTTCTATTTAGTAGTAATTGACTTAAAATTAATTTTAAAGCTCTGTTTCATTTGTTACTATGTCTTAACACATACCATGCACAGTAAAACTAGTCTTGTTTGTAATCAGTGATTGAGAGACAGATGGAGAGATAAAGCAAATTGAGAGGAGGATGGAGGGAGACACTTGTTCTGGGTCATCCTGCTTTCTGTGATCACCTACATTGTGTTTCAGTGCAGCCACATTCACAACAAAGTTATTCTCATTTACCTGCTTTTCTGTTTCTGTTGTAAGATGTCGGAACAAGTGTGAAATATGAGCTGACTCTGAACTATATTAAAAATGTGGCTGCTGAAGAACAGATGCTCTGCTCCTGAAACGTTTCCAGCGGACACTGAGTGCAGCCGGAACACGATGCAGCTTGTTTATGCGGACACGAGGAATAAAGATAATGATATTCGTCTATGATCAGAGATGATCCGCGGTCTTGTGTATGAAATAAATATGAGGCACACAACTTCTTGCGTAGGCACTGACTGTTGGCGTGGTGCAGGATCATCCAATATGGATGAGACGCCTGTTTAAATAGATGCTATTAACACTTATAACACACGTTTTCCCAGTATATATATTTACCTCATGTTTATAAAATCAAGTACTGTTTCACTGTTATGAAATACATAAAACTCTATATATGTAACTGAAAACCTATTAGTTGATAGACATAAAATAATTGTTTTAATAAAGATATTTTATATACAATACATTATTTAAGTTATTTTTCATGCAAAAATGCTCCAAATTCCCTCGTCATACCTTCTAAAATGTGAATATTTGCTTGTTTTTTTTTTTTAACAGAATATCTTTGAGTTTTAGCAGAATAATAGTCTGTTACTTAGGTTTGTGTTGTGGAGTTATTACAGTGAATCAGACTGAGAGAGAAAGGAAAAGGTGATGTAGGAGGCATGAGAGAGAACGGTAAGGTTTGTGTGTCAAGCCTGGATGAGCATGACAAGAGTCTGCATCTCAAAGGTCATGACTGGACCTGTTGATTGGTTCTCCCACACGCCACCCCTCTTTCTCCTTATCTTCTCTTCAGTATGTGTCACAGAGGCCCTCCAGATCTTTCCCTCACCTCCAATCTGGGCTTGAGAAGGTCAAGCCCAGATTGGAGGAAATAGAGAACAACATTGTGAATGTGGGAGAGGAAAAAAAAAGAGGAGGTGTTTGAGCCGGACACTATGGAACACACACACTCTGACACGTGCACACAATACTGCTCAGTATTTGATTGTTAAACTGTGTGAAAGAAAGTGGGGAGGGGGGACAACCTGCACAGAGACACACTGACAGGCTTATATCTGTGTGTGTCCCTCAGGAGGATGGTGGCTGAGTGAGGAGGACCAATGTGAGGAAATGAAAAAGTTCATGGACGCATGCAGTGTTATCTCTCTTGCTGCACTGGAGGAAAGATGAGTGGAGAGGTAGAAGATGGAGAAAGAGGGACAGATAGACACCGGGGGGATTCGTAGATCGAGTCCACAGGGGTCTGCAGGACCTGAGAGACTGGGAGAAGTGAGACGAAGAAATGAAAGGAGAGAAGGAGAGCATGAAGGCATGTCCGTTCGAACGGGCTTATCAGCTAGCTTTTTCCTCCCTAGAGAGGCGGGGAAGGAGGAGGATGAGGGCGGGAAAGAAGGAAAAAGAGACACAGAAAGAAAGAGAGATGGAGGATGAGTCAAGGAGCAGGAAGGAGGTGGAAAATTGCAACAAGGATGAAGTGAAGCAAAAGTGAAAAGAAGGGAAAAGAGTGAAATAAAGAACAGAGAGTAAATAGAAAAGAGAGTGTGAAACGTGTGAGATAATTACTTGGAATGGAGCAAGATAAGAGGACAGAGTATAGAGCTCATGGCAATAATAGGAAAGACAGGTAAAAGAGGAAATGTAGCAGCAAAGTGAGGAGTTGTTTACAAAGAGAGTGAAAGGACGAGTAAAAAGATACAAGAGGGTGATGAGGAGTCAATAAAAGGATGAACGGAGGCAGGGAGAAGGAGCAGGAGATCATGAGTTTGCAACGGCAAAAAGCCAACTGAAAGAGGCTTTACCAACAGTGAGGGACCAGCCTCTCTGACACTCCCATCTCCGTCCTCACCTCTGTTTAATAAAACATCACCCTGCAGCGATCAATACACGCCTACATGCTGAAGCACAATGCACACATATAGGTATGCGCAGGCACATGCACGCACACACTGCTTTACATTCTGAACCACCGCTGGAGTGAAAGCCCGAAGAGAAATGTGAAAGAAAAGCGTTGTCTATCCATCCATCTGCTCTTTCGCTGCTTCACTCCTCCCTCCCAGCCCTTTGTCTTTCATTATGAAAAATCAATCTTTCAATTTAAGCTTACATGTGCCGCAGACGTCACACACAAACAGAGGTTATTCTCGCAGAAAGGCTGACGCACAAGGAATCTGGAGTGTTTCGTGGACCAATTTTCGAGCTCTGACTGGAGTTTGTCTTGCGGCATGTATGCTTGCACCTATCCTCCCACATACGGAGGTCAGATTGCAAGCAGATTGGGATTTCAGTTGTACACAAACATATCACGGAGGCAGAGCGCTGCTTCTTTGAAATCAGGATTTATCTCAATGGGTAGAGGCTAGAACAATATATTTTTTTTAATTTGTTTTGGTTTTTTTGTCTGAAAATAAAAAGAAGCTGCAGAGAAGATCATTGGCTCATGTCTCTAAACTGTGGAGTGTCTGTAAACCAAGTGTAGCTTTGACAACCTACATGTTGTCTTTAGAGACCAATACCACCCGAGACACTCTCTTCACCTGGCACAATACAAAAGTCTTATGTACTAGAGTGGAACTATGAACTACAAAATAAATTATTGTGTTTTTAAATATACTATTCTTGATTATCATATAGACTTTCTTTAAAATGATAATTCCAGTTGTGCACACTGTGGGAAACATTATTCTCACCAAACAAAGATCTTAGATATGCAGCAACATCGCCAAAAAGAAGACAGATGGTCCAAGAAAAAAGGATTTTTTTTTTTTTTTTTTAACAAAGCCAACCTTATTTCAAAGAGAAAACAAAGGCAAACCGTGAAATAATTACTCAAACTGACTGGTGTAAACATTAAGTTTCCAGGACACTCTTATGACCTGCATTGTAGAAGTTTATCAGCAAAGAAGTGTCCTTGGAAAATTGTTCTAACGTCTAACGGGGGAGAATAACAGGCTTATTTATCAGTCTGCTGCATTTCTGTTCCGTTGACAAATTGTGATTCAAACGATGAAAAAACTTAATCAGGTAAGAAACAAACTAAAGACCAAACCAACCTCCCTTCGAAATACATACTTTCTGATCATGTGACTACTCACGTTTCTTGCTCCATTGGGCTATTTTAGCGACTTCTCCCAAGTCTCATCAATTACTTTGGTGAGTTGAAAGTTGTGGTAACTGACAGAAATGACAGAAACACTACAACACTAAGAGCCAAGTTGTAATAAAGCAGAATTTTCCTCTTCATAACGATTTATGTTAATCTCTTTTGTGTCACTACCAAAGGAAACATCTGTGCACATTTAAGAAAAAGAAGGTGAACAACAATCTTTTAAATTCTTCTTCTACAACACCTTGTGATCCAGCAGAGTCCTCCATAGCCTTAGTTCAGTACCATGCTGAGAACCACTGTCTTTATGCAAGTACACAACACAGTTAAGTGCCTGTAATTAAAAGTATTACAGCAGCTTTAAATTAGTTTAAAACAGTCACACCCTGAGAGTCCATTTGTATTATTTAGGATACTTAGTCAAGTCTAATGTTCTCTACAGTGAACTTGTACTTGAATAGATTCACAGCCCCAGTCATTTACACAATCCTCTGTAGAGATAACCCCAATTACTGCTTCTTAACACTCAAGCACATACACACACACACACACGGCTACAATATAATGTGAGATATACTCAGCAATTGAGAGCCAGGAGTCAGCAAGAAGATAAGAATGAGAAGATAAAGATGGAAAAGGACAGAGAGGCGGGCAGAGGGAGAGAGAAAGAACTTGTCTATTTGAATTAAAGTGAGGTCAAAGGTCAGAGTACAGGGGAACGCTGATGATGACACCGGAGACCTGAACTCAAACACAACCCCTGTCCTCTGCTCTCCCCTCTCTCCTTCTCTGTCCTTTCTTTTTTCTCTGAGTGCGAGAGAGTGTGTCAACACATACATCAAACTTTATTTCCCCCTCTCCCTCCCTCTCTCTTTCTCTTTTTCTGGCTTTTACTTCAGTATGATATCATGCCCTGTATTCAAAATATCCTCTCCTCCATCCACCTCATGCTCTGTAGATACCCTCCATTTTCAAAATACAAATCGATTCTTCAAGTTGTTAAAGTGTGAGATGTGAGACGACTTTGTGACCAAGAGACATGCCCTCCAGCTCATTGAGAGTAGATCCGTGCCTTCTTGCCCCCAGTTACGTATTTGTCAAGGCTCAGCGGTGGTAAAATAATACTTCAGTCCAGTTACACAGCAAAGCACATACTATCAGAAGTCCAAGGATTATCTGGGATGTGGTTTTTCTCGAGGGTTAAACCAGCTGTACGGAAGGTCAGGGCCCAACTCTTCATGTGTCTGTGTGTGTTAAGGGAGGTGACCGGAGGGTGCTGAGAAAACAAGAAAATAAGCACCTGGAAAAAGCTAAAAAATAATAGTGTAGATAAATTAACACCTCCATCATGGTCCTGTTGAAACAGTTTAGCAGATTTGTGCCTATTGTTTGTTTCTTCCAGGTAATGTGGGTTTTTAAAATAAGAGTATAATAAAAATCCTTTACAAAATAATTATATTGTGGTCGTACAAATTAGTGAACGGTCATATTTTTCATGTTGCGTAATATACTAATGGATATGTACATGCAGTGGGTGTTTTCTGCTGGCAATATCTCTCTAAGCGCTCAGTGGCATACTGGGGCCATTCAGGACACCCTGATGTTTGACCTGCATCCTTACATCTGTTCATGTTAATAAGTTAGATTACCTCCTCCTCTGGTGTGAGGAGACAACAGCTCCCGCCAGCTGGCGAAAAAAGCCAATCCAGAGGAAAGCCAATCAGCTTTCCCCTGGAACAAAGACGATGCTAGTTTTAATGCAACAAGAGAAGCCAACACAGAGAACACTGCTTTCAGGAATGTACCATGCTGAAAGGTTAAACTGTCTGTTTGCTAAAGCATGACGGTACTCCTGGTAATGGCTACAATTATTTCAGTGTAGTACAAAGGTTGCTGTTAGGTAGTTCCAGAAGTGCTCTTGAAGACATTAACACACTCATGTTCACATACACAGACTGTCTGGACTGACTGGATGCACCCACAACCCCAAGGCTTGTGGGTGCGTCCATCCATTTTGTCTACCACTTGATCCGTCAGGGTTGCGGGCACTATTTATATATCAATATAAAAAGATAGAACGGCAAATACGGACTCTAATGCTATGTAGCTATTAACTTCTGGAGTTAAACTACAACTTACAAATCCAAGTCCAATTTTCAGTCGCTGTTTAGCTCTAGCTTGGTCTTCTCCAACTCCTGAGAGAAATATCTGCCTCAAAACGTTTCTTGATGCTCCCCAGCTCGTCGCCAACATTGTCTGT
This sequence comes from Toxotes jaculatrix, assembly GCF_017976425.1. Classification (NCBI taxonomy): domain Eukaryota; kingdom Metazoa; phylum Chordata; class Actinopteri; family Toxotidae; genus Toxotes; species Toxotes jaculatrix. The sequence goes on along the minus strand of NC_054402.1, from coordinate 20,870,837 downwards.
CTGAGTTTTGGTGCCAGGGCAGGTGGAGTACACTGCATTTATGAGGGCCTTTTTTTTTTTTTGCTGACATCAGCAGCTGCCTGCCGTAGTTGAGGTGAACTGCAGAGGTGGATGATAATTATGCATGGGTATATTCCATGAGTGATCCCTTACACATTACACGTACTCAAGTCATCCACTGCTTACAGATGCTGAGTTACAATTTCCTGTATCTACCACAAAAACTGTTTACTTGTTCCCTCCCACCAAATTTCATTTAAATCTATTGACAGATATTCTATTAACTAAACCAAACAAAAAAATACAACTTCTTTTGCAGAGGTAACATCGCAGTACAGCATGGGTTAACCTGTATAAATATAAGAATTACAAAAAAACCCAGTGTACTCCAACTCGTTTTGTTAAACCCGGATCAGCATGGTGTTAGATATCACAAGTATTGGAAAATACATGAATGAGTCGATGTAGATCAATCAATGATCTTCCGCCCTGTTTCATCTTTGGTGACAACTGGACAAACAGTCATTCTGTGCTAGAAATTAGTTTGAGACCAAAAGGAATTTAATGCTGCTCTGACCCATCACATTGCCTTGTTGTAATTGGAAGTTAAACCTTTGCATGGACCTCTGAACAGCTCCTTTTTTTTTTTTTTTCTCTGGAACACTAAAATGTCGGACTCATTATTCAAAAACTGAAAACATTTCACCCCCAAAACTAGACTGCTAGGAATTCTGCTGGTTTCAAGTCATGTCAACAAATCAAAGCTTTAGCCACTGAACTGTGTAAGTTTATTTTGAAACAATTTGTATGGCCTGTATGCTTGTAGTGTGAAAGTGAACTCACATCACTTGAAGACCATTTTTACATAGAAGTATACAAATTGGAGTTGCTTAACTTATGAAAGGACAAACTGCTGTGGTTCTTGTTGTGGTTGAGGAATTCAAATTCAGTATTTCTTTTCTGCTTCTCCCTCCATTGCTGTTCAGTGGGCCTTGATCCTCCAAGCAATAGGAAGTGGTAATTGCCTAATAGGATTAAAGGCTGAAACAGTTTCTGAGGTACAGCTGTTGGTGAAAGACCATCCTCGATTAGGGACCTCCTCCACTGCTGCTACCAAACCCCAAGGCTTGTGGGTGCTTCCTGACAAACTGGCCTGTCTTTATTGATGACAGTGATTGATCAAGGCCTCCGGGGAGTTACAAGCAATAAAGTTATTTCTAATTGAAAGTTCACACAGTGCAATACACACACGCACACGAATGCACGCACACACACTCTCGTAGTCCTCAACAGAGCTTCCTATAGGCGCAAAACCCACACTGGGAAATGGTACACGCAGATTTAGAGTTTGCAAATGTGTGCGCATTCAGCCAGACACCAAAGGACAGTTAAAGACACGCACACACACATAAAGATACACACACACACACAGAACTTTGTGTCAACCGGCTAGGAAGAGCTTGGCTGACATAATCAATAAGGAGAGAAGAGTCATTGCGCATGCACAGCCTTGTCTAGCCAGCCTTCCCTAGTGTGGCATGACCAACATACCAGATAGAATCTGTCTACAAATCCACAAAGCACTCCTGCTCTGTTCCTTTAATTATATTTTTCGGTGTTGCATCCTCTGTTTACACATTTTTTCACTCTCCAGCTGTGACTCTCTCCCTCTTCCTCTCTGTCTTGTTTTCCCTGTTTCCACCTAAAAGACAAATCTTGTTTTCTGTCCTCTCCAGTCTACTTGGTTTTTCACTCAGACTCTTGGCAGCTAACTCCCGCCCACCCACCCCACTCCCCCATCTGCCCCCCTCCCACCTGCTATCCTCCTCCGTATCCCTCCATCCATACTGAATAGATGTTTGCAAGTGTGTTGGCCTGGCTAAACTATTAATTAATCCCAGAGTGTGTGGACCTCCGTGGTTATGGGTGGGGGGTGCAAATACTCTTAAAGGGCAGCGAAGCAGGCTGACAGTTCAAACATTTTAATCACAAGGCAGTAACTACTATGCTAACCAGAGTGTGTGTCTACAGTATGTCAGTGTGCTAAGATGGATAAACTGCATAAAAATGCACAAACAAAAGAATGTGCATTAAAATTATGCAAAATACACTTCAATGGAAGATAATGAGAATATCATGGCATCTGTGCCTGTGTATACACACACATACAGACACACACGCACAGATACAGACACACACACGCGCACTCTAACTGAGAGGTGGATTTATTTTGTGAGAGGAAATATTGTAAATCCTCCTCTTAGGTTGCTTCTCTAGTCACTAGAAACTGTATATCTCTGGCTGCTTGACAGTGGATCAAACTGTGGGCAATTAAGAACACCTTTAGCCACTGGTGTCAGATGTGTGTGTGTGTGTGTGTCTGAGAGAGAGAGACAGAGAGAGGGTGGGGGGGGCTGAGGAGAGAGAGAGAGAGAAAGAGAGAGAGAGAGAGAGAAACAGAGACACAGAAAGAGAGGGAGAGTGCTTATGGTGCAGCCCACAGCCAACTCTAGTCTAAATGGCTCCTTAGGGAATCACTAAAGCAGAACAATCGATTTCAACAATGGATGGCTTAAAGAATGAAAAAAAAAAAAGGGGGGGGGGGGGGGGGGACCATGGTGTCCGCTCCTCACTCTAACTTCAGTTGTTTCCTTCTAAGCTATTAACTGATTCCCTCACCAAAAGGAAGGTAATGAGAGAGGCGCCCTCAGAGCTGTAATGACCGCCAAAAAGTGCTACATTACTACAAGCTGTTCACCTGGCTCTGTTTGGTCTGCTCTGACTACAGTGAAGGAGACTGCGATTGGATTATCCCCTGGAACCCAATTAAAATAGTCATACGAAGTGGATCGTTTGGATGGCTGCTTATGTGTAATCTAATTTAAGTACAATCTGCTTTCTTATGCTTAGTTATGTATCTTGTTTTCATGGTAATTGGTTGACTTAAAAGTGGAAACTAGAGACCCTCTTGCCATGGGGTCACACCAGCAGTGACGCCAGCCAACGTGCTGACAATCCGACCTACAAGGACTCAGCAGTCATTACTATATTATTACATGAGAACTCATTATGTGGGCTGGACCACACCCATCTTCAAACTCAACGTTCATTTTGATCTCACATCTGTGAAGTTTCATGACTGTATCTTGCACAGTTTTGTCGCTACTGTGCTCACAAAATGTGTCCACAGACACTAAACACCTGCCAAAGTAATCAAAACTGTATCTGTGGTAGTTTGGGCTACAGTGGGTGTCTCCAGGACCACATTTTGCCATGATGACACATTCATACACAGTCACACAAGGTGAAAGCAACAGCACACACTGTTGCAGCTCGAAACAAATGTGTTAAACTGGTGTGCAGGGGTGCTGTGTTTCTAGTTGAAACTGCATCAGCATTAAAATGCCCAGTTGTGTCTGTTAATGTATTTGTACCATAGCTCATATAGAGCCACTTTTAATTTTTTCATTAAATGGATTAGGGCATAATTGGGACTCTTGGGCCTCACATTAACATTATTTTTTTTAAGTTGAAGACATGCAGTTTAATTGCCGTGTTGCCATCTGGTATCTTGATGAAACTGAAGTTTGCCATTTGTGTAGAGCTACCGTTATCATAAGGGAAACCTGTGCCCTTCTGGACTGAAATGTCAGCTTGGTTGACGATGGTCGGGTAAGCCTCCACCATCTGACATGTTTAGATGAAGTTAGCTGGCTTGGGTCTAAGCCATTAATTATTTATGAAGCTGCAGCGGTTACCATTTAAATGTGTAATGTGTCGGAATCTAATTTATGGAGTACAACAATGCATGGTGGTTCTGTAACACATAATGAGTACATTTCCATATAAGCCAGTCACTTGGACGGATCAGCTTGCAGCACCCAGCCTTTGATCAAAGTGTTTATATGGTTGAAAGAGATATGAATTCTTCAATAAGCTCTTTTACATACATCAGACTAAACTTTTCATGTCCAAACAACTGGAAACATTGAGCAGAGATGTATAGAAGTGTTTCCTGGATTGTGCTTAATCTCATTATGGCCCAGCTCCAAATAAGATAATTAGATAATGATGTTTACATGACATGTTTATATAGCCTCAGACCTGCCTTCATTAGTGTTTAGTGTGATTTGTAACTCGTTGTTTGATTGGTGCTTTGTCACATTGATGTTTGAGCTTCTGTTGAGGCAACAATCATAATGTGTTTTCACCAAAATACAAACTAGAGTGACAGTTTCTCTGACCTGAAACTTCCTAAAACAATTACTTCCTCCACCCAGCGCAAGTACTAACACCACACATCAGCCATGCGTATCTGTAAGCGGCTTTGGACTCTACTCATGCGTAAGGTCAACCCCGGTCAATTATGTAGTTATTTCTGCTTGGTCAAGCAATTTGGATTTTAATCCCATGGCTGTTATCTCAAAATCCATTTTATGAAGTATGGGATGAGGCAGCCAGCGGAACCCATATTTCACCCTCTTCTGCAGATGTTCTTACAGCGAACAGGCCAGAACAACCTCACAGACAATAACTGCGATGGGTTCAGGGGAGGGCAGGAGAGATAATCCTCAGATAATTTGTGCGTAATAAAAAAATAAATAAATAAACACATGACAAAAAGCGTCAGAATTTCATCAGTCAGCTCACTGTCTCTGCCTCCCTCCCCATTCTGCTCTATACACCACAGGCCTCGTTATGGAGTGCTTCGGAGATTGGCTAAGACACCGCCTGTTTAAGATGAGAGAACAATTAGTGTCAGAAAGCATCACTCTCTGCGTTCTCTGACACTCCACAAGGGTCATTATCTCACATCAGTTTAGTGCGTACAGATGAACAAGGAGACTCTGGAGTCATAAACATTGTTGAGACAAATAAAGGGAACATGCAAGACAGGCAGAGGCCCTCAGTTTGGGGTTACTGTACCCATCTGTGCAGAGAGCCTGTTTAAGAGTCTTCATAAAGACTGAATTGATGTGTATGGCAGCGTTGGCATATGTTTTTTTTTTTTCTCCTGTGTTGTTAAAGATAAAATGCATGCCATGCACACTTTAAACGAATTGATTGTTGATGAGCTCTATAGTTTAGCCATCAAAGGAATGGGGAGCTGCCATTGTTTCACTGCTGGCTCCATATCAAGTGTGTCTCTGCACAGGAATGTATGAGCACAAACGTCCTTGAAGTGCACTTGCCACACACAAAGTAGCAAAGTGGACTAAACTTTCTTCTTACCATTTAACATGCTGGAAATAGGAAGTAGAGAGTCAATAGTTCTGAAAGAAAGAACAGAGGGAACTGCGCTAACTCTAACTGTGCCATTAACAATTGATAACAATTGTATTGATTTAGACGGTTAACTGTCTGAAAGTTTATGAAACACACTCTCAAAGGGAAACTAGAGGATAAAGAATTCAGTGACTACCACAGGTTATGGTGATCATTAGCACTAATTTACTGGAGAAATCACAACATAACCTCATTTGAATTCACTTTTTTTTTTCCCATGGTCATTTTTTGGATACTTATTTCCAGCAGGACAACCCAGATAATTAGTAAGGTTCAGTTAATCGAGAAGTCATCTTCCTTTTAATCAGTTCATTTTCAATATTAAAGAATGATGAATCATACAAGATATAGCAAGATTTTTATTTTGTTTCTTCAACTTTCTGTGTGGATGACCATTTAGCGTTCTGTTTGCTCACTTGCTATGCATTGCTGTGATCAAACCATGCTGAGCTTTTCATTCACACAGGATACCAGATGGATAAAAGGTTTTCTTGCTGAAAGGCCACTACAAAATCACAGTAGATGGGGATATTGGATACTGCTATGTGCATCACCGGTAACGCATAGTCACGTCTGCATGGGGACAAAGTCCCAGAGGTACAGAATATAAATAATTGCTAGAGGTGGTTTTCTTGCAGTGCCTGTAAAGTGAATTACTTCTGATAAAGTGCCTCTCTGTGGCCACCATTTTCAACATATATCAAACGGGAAAATCAGCTAATTAGCAGTTACTTTAAGTGTTATACATATTTTATCTGCCAGGTCATGTTCTCAGAAAATGAATCAACAGTATGGCACTCTAGCTTTCCCACTTTCCTGTCATGTCTTGTTTTTCTTGCCCTTTTTTTCTCCGCAATTTGGAAAGTCCAATTCCCTGTGCACTGCAGCTCTTGTCACTGCTACTTCTACTGTTGACCTGATGTGTGTCAGGGGAAGCCATGTGTTTCTTCTGATACACCCTAATACACATGCTTCAGCATGTGCTGAGATTCAGTGTCCCAAATAGATCCCGCTATCTCTCAGAGGGAAGTTTGAATCTATATTGCAGCAACAAGGCCATGATCCTTCATTAGCTTCCCACCAGCTAACAGGGACAGTTGTGTTCATTGAAAGACGAGGGCAAAAGAGTTTCTGACACGGTGGGAAAGAACTTTATGCTTGCACCACCCGTACTTCTAGACCCCATTTACAGCTGGTATTATTATGCTATCTGTATCTGGATAAGGAAAAACGTGTTAGGGCAAGGTGTAAATTGCACATTACAGGTGGAGTTTTATCAGATCACACCGTGATCGGATCTCAGCCAAATACAATCTGTATTCTTCCTGCTATCTTTACCAAGCCTGGCATGACCCCTTTCTCAGTAAAGGAAAGGGTAACCATCGCCATATCATTTAACGTTAATGTGGGACGTGTTAGTCTACCAGCTCCACCCACCTAGGCTGCATTTGAACATTTGATCACAATGTGGATCAGATGTCATGAGTTAAGTAACAGGCACAAAATGCATGTTAATACCAGGTGAAAGTAGGATCATAGAATATTATACACATTTACAAGTTTAGTATATTATCTTTCTCTGACACCATGTTCAGCTAGCACTGCAGTAGTTTCCACAAACTGAAGAATGGTCACTTCCACTGTTTGGGAGACCAATAAAAATGTTTTAGAGAAACGCCTCCCGGCCTGTGAAAAAAGCTGTTGATGCTGCCCACCCACACTGCAATAATGTGGCAAGATGTTTGAGCAAATGAGCATAAACTAAATTAATAGTAACAGGAATCTTAAGTCACCCCTGCCAGGAAAAGTCCCTGGGGGGGTGTTTGCATGGCTGACAGGCAATGGAATAATCCTTCCATTTTATATACGAGGTTATAAAACTTTGATGTCGCTTTTTCTTTTTCTCCTATCGGCACTGGATGATTATTTGCCATTCTGTTGAAGGTATCTCTGGCTTTGTAATGGTGTTTTTTTTTGTATAGATTCATGAAGGAGCCTTAGGCATGTTATTGATGTAAGCATCTATACAGCAGCGAAGTCAGATGCACAAAGATGTGCAATCACAACAAGCAGGGCCCTGTCGGATGCTATTTGCATGCTGTCATAAGCAGAGCTGGATATTTTTCAGGGCTGACATTGACGTCTGCGGCTGTCTTGAATTTCATTTGATGCGTTGATAGCTGATAGCAGTAGTGGCACATTCTCCCTGCTGATTCAGTAGTGCCTGCATACCAAAACAAAAGCAGCATTGTTTCTTTAGCCAGTAGCAGAAGTCATATACAGTGGCTAAGTCATTCAAATGTACAGCAGTAAGCAAGAGAATCGTTTCTTTCAGAGCTGAGGGACTTCATTTGTTCGATAAAGAGCCAACTTGGCTGATGCGATTCAGCAGAACAGAGAATGACAGTGATAAATTGACTGTCCTTCCTTCCTGTTGGACAAAAGAAACCTATAACTCACAATATAATGTGACAATAAGCAAGACATCAATATTTGCGATGATGGTTGTGTTTGTATAATTGTAGATGTGTGAGGCAGAGAGTTACAGACAGAGGGAGGGAAAAAAGAAGGAGCGTAACTTTAAAAAACAACTGTTGATGAATTCCTGATTCTTGTCCATGATCTCCTGTTCAACTCACTGCATGCTTTGCTCTCACAGAACAATCTCCTGCCTGACTAGAGCTGAGGTGATTTACAGCCACAAATATTCAAATCCATCACCTGATCAAGAGAAGGATGTCACATAGAGAGAGTAACTGCAAAACCACATAATGTTCTTCAATTAGATCGTGTTATTCATGTTCTCATACAACCTTGAATATCTTGTTAATCTATCTTTCATTTGGCTCCATATTCATCCCTCTTCACTTTATTTCACAACAATGAGAAGATGCTGGATCTTAAAAATTAAAATAGTTAAATCTGAGTTAAAATAAAGCAGGAGCCCTCGCATGTAACTAAATTATTATTAAGATGGAAGATCTTCGCAGATGAAAGTCTCATACCTGAAATTAAAGGGGTTTCTTCGATAGTGGATGATGGACAGTATCTGCTGGGTGCTTGTTAACCTTCTGTGCCACTCCTATTACTACACAAATGAAGCTGTAAGCTCAAACTGCATAAACAAGGAACTGAAGACATAACAGTTTTGGTTGGTAACCACAGTATACAGCAGTATTATCTTATTATCAGGGAGCAGGAAAAAAAATATTTTTATTGATTAAATCTGAATTTGTTAGTCACATCATCCTAGTTTATGTGAAGATAAAATCCCCATGGAAGAAGAATTTTGATGTCCCGTTGTGGAACATGTTACAAACTGCAAAGTCAATCAAATTCCAAACCCAAAGTCAACTTCCAACTCCTGTGCTCATTGCATTTCAATCCCAATTTACATCATACAGTTTAAGCCTGAAGAAAGCCTTTCAGTTCTCTGTTGTTGTTGTTGTGAGTCAGTGTATACCCCTCTCCAGCTACAACAGAGGGATTCTTTGTGTCTCTGAGGCCTCTTTTCTGTGCTCTCTTTCTCTGGCCACTCTTCAACACACATACAGACATTCACACTCACACTCACACACACACACACACACACACACACACACACACACACACACACACACACACACTCTCTCACTCCCAGCGACTGAACCTCTGCTATTCCTTCCTAGCTTTGCGAGGGGAGGACATTCCATTCCTTGAATATTAATCACCTCATTCATCCACCAACGCAGCGTCCGCACTCCAGCCAACAATTAGTCCCTTCCTTCCCCTGCTCCTCCTCCTCCTGTTCCCAGAGGAAAAGAACTCTAGCCTGGGTCAAGCTGCCTATAATCAGCTAGCCACTAATTACGAAGCCGAGTCACTATGCTGACAGCTGAGGCTGAACCCTGAAACACTTACTCGAGCAGGTGCGTAGAGTCAGAAACATTATTTTTCAAGGTCTGACACTGATAGGCCACATTTCCTTTTTGTTTTTTTCCCCTGTTGTTTCAACTGTTGCCTCTAAGGGTACGCAGGCGAGTAACATGATTATGGAGAATAACACACACGGTAGACACTGAAACCGTTGTTCATGATAGATGGATCTTCGTGGGGAGCAGGAAGTTGAGTCATCTGATGGTTGGCTGTTTTCAAAAGTAGAGAAAGTTTTCTGCTGTTTGTCTTAGTTGGCATCCTCATAATCCTCTTAGCTGCGAGCAGAGGCGAGAACAAAGAGCCAGTGATACAGCTGCAATAAATGTGATTGACCACGGACCCAAATTGTCCCTTAGTGATATGGCCTTTTATTTTACAGCTGGGACAAGGGACTTTAATGACTTGGGCGGAGGCCAGCCAGGCACTAAGATGGTCAGACAGTGGGACAGCGTGGCACCACTTAGCCCCTGTCAGTAATGGCCAGGACACCTCCATCCCTCTCCTCTGTCACAATGGTCTGGCCTTGCCATCCCTCACACCGTCCCTTTCTGTCTGTGCTACTCTCTCCCACACACATACCACAAACACAACAGAGCCAGGTAGACTGAAAAGCCGGGTGATGAGAAGAGAATGGGGTGAAAGGGTAAATGGAGAGAAAAGAGAGAGGGACAGTTAATGGGGAGGGAGGACAGTGAAGGCGCCATCAAAGGAGGGGAGGGTCTTGTGAAAAGAGGCAGAGCGACAGAGAGCAGTGAGAAAAAAAGACAGAGAGAACTTGTGGATCTAGATGAGTTGAGATAGTCAAACCTCCCTTTTTTTGTTCTCTGCTGACAAAAGGGTCAAGCTCCAATTCATGCCTGTGGGAATGTCTGGGCCAAATGCAAGCACACAGTGAATCCAATCCTTGACTCACCACAACAGCTAAAGGATGACTTCTGAGCCACTGAAGCATCCCTGTAAAATCTCCACTTCCAAAAACAGTTAAGAAAAAAGCAGAAAAAGTCACCCTTTTCATGTTTGAAGTCTTTCAGTTTTCTTATCTACAGCTCCAGTTGGTTTATTGGAAGCTTAAATTGTGAATGTGCTGCTTGTGTTGCTTGCTAGGCCCATGCCGTCAACGAGCAACATATTTTCATGTCATTATGTGTAATATTCAGACCAACATACAGTAAAACTCTTTGTGAATATTTGGTGTTATGTAAAATAAGGGTCCACTGTGCCAAGTACTGAACCTTATTGTGTTGTAGAGACTCTTTCACTTTGAAGGACAAGCTCCATTTTGTGCTGTTGTCTCCTAACATTCACCAAGAGAACACAACGTTCAACCCTTTTTTTCTTTTTTAATTTGGCTCTGCTCTCACTGTCTCTCTGACCCTGCCTTCCGTTGTATCTCTTTCTTTCAGCCTCAAAACATTTCTAAGTATAGACCAAAGCCTGCCTGAGAATGAAGGTTGACATGACAGTTGTACCTGTCACTTTTATTTATTTATTTTCGAATAACTTGCCAAACAAATTGGTCCCCCAAAGACACAATGTCAGGGGCAGAGCAAATTGTTGGACAGAGAGGAAAAGGAATCACAAAGCAAAGAGAAAAATGTTGAAATTGTAGGAGGTAAAGAAAATGACACACACAACAAAATGTACGGTCACACTTGAGTACAGGTTTTTTTGACAAGGTTCTGGTTGGGAGTACTTAGGAATAAAGTGACTTTTGGCTTGGCTTTTTTCCTCAACTGTGCAACAAGTGGAGTGGCGACCCCAACGTTACTGACTTTTATTCAGGTCACTGCTCACTCTTGACGTTGCATCCCCTTGGAAAACAGAAACTGAACAAGACGTTTCTTGGTGATGTCTTTTGTTCTTTTACGCAACTTGATCTTCATCAAGTCTATATTTGGTTGCTGAATATGAAATATAGAGGTCTGTGCTGGTGACAGAGATAAAATTCACATTTTGCAATTAGGTCAGCCTCTGAACTGACCCAGTGCACTAGCCAACCATATCCCCCAACAAACCAGCCTTTGATCTACTTCAGCTAATGATAGAACTGTCTAATCAATAATAGCCTCATTGAGTGTCACTGAACCCCTCACACACATATATGCATACACATGCACAAACACAAAACATCTCTCTCTCTCTCTCTCTCTCTCTCTCTCTCTCTCTCTCTCTCATCCTGCCTCACACTTCCTCAGTGTGTCCTAATTCGCTAGTCCACTCTGCCTGCGGGTCAGCAATCTGTCTATCTCTCATTAGAGATCTGTCATATTAATCCGGAAACCCATTTTTTTGGCAAAATATGAAACTGGGAAGTCCATGCTGTGCCACATTTTAGACTTTTATTTGAGGAAGGAGCAGGATTGAAAACAGGACAGATAATTCACTTCAAACATTTCTAGTCTCCTTTTTATTAGCCAACAGTAAACAGTCCTATACATAACGGTGGAAGTCAATTTTCTGGTATTTTTGTCTTTATTGAGTCTGTGACACGATATGGAGAGACAGCGTATAGCACAGCAGCACAGACTGGGAAACAAGACGCAGAATCTGTCACTTTAATTCCTCGCCTATAAACTATTATCACACTTTTATTACCTGTCATAATGCTCCAGTGTCCAATTTAATTAAACCTAATACACGTGGAAAGAAAATAATAACAAACAGGTACAGAGATTGTGTTATTTATTCAGCCCTCTCTAGGTCTGCATGCTCAACAAGGGCATGGTAGTAATTAATTGGAGCCTGGAGGTTGGAAGGACTATCACATGAGGTCAATACGGCACAAGGGCCACGCCTGTCCTGTAATAAGCTGACATAGTTACGGCCGTAATTGGCTGGCGCAGCCAAGCGACAAGGGCAGGCCGGATGGAAGCGCTGACCGTGGAAAATTAGAGAGGATGGTTTAAGATTGATCACCGAAAACCTCTCCACCGGGCTCCTCCGCTCATAATAACCCACAAGGATTACAGAACGGCAGGCAGACTAATCTGAGGGAAGGGAGTATAATTGCAGAGGCCATATCTCTCAGAGTGTTAGCTTTTTAAGCCTAGTCATCCGTTTGTGAAAGATGACGCTTTGTGGAACAAAAAAAAAAGTGGTAGACAAAGAACAAAGAAAAGTTCATCTTACAGAACTGCTAATTTATCCCCATGTTAAATATTCTCTTTGATACTTACATGCTAACTGGATGTCACCCTGCACAATGCCCTTGTTATCAAAGTACTCAGTGGATGTACCCTCAATCACTCTAGGCTCAACACAGGCAGCGTTAAAAAGATGTCAGGAGCCATGGTGATGGCGGTGTATGAAGACAAACCTAAACCTAAATCTGTTCCCCCACAGGACTCAGCCTGGATGACAGTATTGACAGCCAGGGCTGCTTGCGTTCAGCCTAATTGGAATAGTGATTTCCATACAAACAAGCAACAAATTGTTACAAATGACACGTTAAGTGGGAGCGCATAATGCAAGGTGGCGGACTGCGCAAAACAAATTGGGAGCTGGAACTAGCGCCTAAATACAGATTGTGGGGTTCTCAGTCGACCAGAAGGAGGGAGAGAAGGGTGGGGGGGGGGGTCCACCTCAATTAGGCCAAATGGGGGGAAGTAGATGGCCGAATCAAGAGTTGGGGAAGTGAATGGAAGATGGCTGGTTGAGTTGAGGACTTGACAAGGAAGGAAGAGATGAGGCAGAATGTGAGGGAGCTTCGTCACACCTCTGTGTCCTGTTTTTCTAGCCTCTGGGCGCTGGAGGGATTGGCTTTGACATGCATGAATACATGCACACAGCCCCCTTGCCTATGTAATGAACTGCCATCCACCTACTGCTTCCATCCGGGCCTGATGTGGAACTCCACTCATCTCAACAGCTGCCAAAACACATCTATTCATTTAAGTACCCGCTCGCTCCTCAGTGTGTCAAATGAAATACCCCTGAGACGAATCACAAATATGGCTTCTAAATACATGTAATTGGCCATCCTGTCAGCTTTTTACAGGGTGAAATGACATACACTGTATGCAACAGTTTGAAATGCACACCGCTATACTGTTTGCGGTCTAAGACCCATTTCCCATAACCCCTTGTGGTCATACATCATCATCAAAATGGATGACATTCATGCCAGGGTACTGGGCGCTATGTAAAATTTATGACTGTAAAATAAATATACAGACTCTTTGACAAGGCAGCACACTGGGATGATATTTATATACTGTATACTGCCAACGGACAGTGTATACATTGCTTCACAAATAGATAGAACCCGTATGAATTCCATTCAGCTCTTACTGGGGGCAGCATATATTTTTCAAGGTTATGTAAAAATGCATTGATATCTCCCGCTGACATCTAGACATACTGCTGCAACAGTTAACAGCAAGACAGAGCGACTCCTCCAACACTGACACTGTGTTTTTGTTTTTCCACTAATAGCTCTATTTTTCTCTTGCCATACATCAAATTAATTTAGTGCCTGATATGCAGTCCCGGGCTATTCTGATTTAAATAACTAATGAAGCGCTTCTTGCTGCCAAGCAGGAGCATCTGCTCAAAGAGACGCAGAGTCAATTTTCATAAATTTGAAACACCCTCTGGGGAATCACAGAAAGAGGGAGAGGAAGGATGAAGGGATGAGAGGGAGGATGGGAGGAAGAAGAGTGGGATAAACAAGGTTAATCTGTACGTTAATGTACAGCTTCAGACAGTTACATGTCTGGTGCTGTAATACAACCCAACACCAGCCTCACTGGACCAGTTGCACATTCTTCCATGCAATTAAGCCTTTTACAGAATGTAAAGCCTAAAAGTGATTCAGTCCAGACCTAAACCACTGTGCATGTGCTACCATGGAAACTGAATAATAACATTGGTAGTAATCTAAAATAACATGCTATGTTATGATATCAACAAGTGGAAACTATCAGTGTGTGTTAAAGGTTTTTGCCACCAGTGGGTTCATGAGTCTTAGTTTGTAAAATGAAACATCACAGCTGCAATTAAATGTGCAATGAGAGCTGTGAAATAATAATAATAATAATAAGAAGAAGAAGAAGAAGAAGAAGAAGAAGAAGAAGAAGAAGAATTGAAATAAAAGTGATACCATTTATATCTTGTACTAAAAAAGGTAGGACTGTACTCTGATGATTATTCCAGATTCCTGATCTACGCTGTGCTGTCATTGCTGATTGATCACTGAATAACATGGAGCTAAGTACCAAGACAATTGGCACTCAATGGAGCAAAGCCATGTGAAGCTCCTTCGTTCAGGCAGACATGGAAACATACTGAATATTTAACACATCCTTTATTTGTCTACACTTTGAATGACAGTGCTCAAGCTTAACTGCTTACATTGCTGTTGCAATCTTCACTGTTGCTCATTATGCTGCTGCCAGTCATAACTGTTACTCACTAACCAGCTTTGATTGTAGGACACAAGATAGTAATATCTACACTAAGGATGTTTCAGTTTGTTGTAAATAAAGTATGACATGAGCATCTTTTTTTTTTTTTTTTTTTTGCTCAATTAAACTTTTTCTATCCATGTTAAACTGAATTACAGTAATTACTTGTCAGCATCTTAACTAAAGATTTATATATATCTTGACGATATAAAGGTGTTTTATCTTAAGAATATTAGAACTCCCACAAACCTTTGGCTCATTTCCTCCCACTCACTTTCAAAGAGCCTCTCTGCAGAGAATTGGCAAATCAACTGAACTCAGTCACTGAATAACTAACCTATATATGCACTTTTTCATAAAAACCCTCAGTTTGGACTTGGAAATTATGTCCAAATCATCCTACTTGTTCCTTAAAGTTTCCTCATTATGTGATTTGGATCTTGAGTGGATACTACACAGGAATTATTCTAATGTAGGTGGGAGAAGGTGATCATTTTCATCACAGAATAAGTAGGAAATTAAATTTAATATTTGATGATATATAATGATTATTATCATTGGGATTAGCGGTGTATGTGAATGTATTGCTTTAATGTCAGCCAAATTTCAAGATTTCACCACATAATGGTAATTTTCAGTTGGGTGTCCCTAATCTAAACCAGATCTAATGATGACACTATTACTGCTGCACTGTTACAGCACCTGGTTTGAATCTGTTGCTAAGAGAAACAACATAAACTGTCAATGTAGACAGACAAGACAGAAAAATGCATCACTTCCTTTAAATGCCTTTTCCATCTCAGAGAGCAGTCTACATCTGGTATACATCTAACAGCATGCTGAGGTTAGACGTATACCACAATCTCCTGCTGTAAGGTGCATTAGTGAAAAGCACAACACGGCACATTACAAGAGGGCACGTTATGAAGCAATACAATGTGGATCAATAACTGCACATTTCCCCCCTATATGTGTGAAGGCAGACCTTGACAAAATGCAAGGGCATATAGCAGAGAGAGGTGAGGCAGACGCACTGCATTCTACGCAGTATGCAGTGAAGGTTGTACTTTTAGCCGCAGGACTGGTTGTAAACGTTAGAGTGATGCAGAAACAGTAGAGGTAGTGACACCAAGTGCATGTCAGGTTAAGTCGAGATTTACTTTAACTGCACTGTAAACAGAAACATGTATTGCCCTCTGAATGTGGAAAATTGTTCCATAACTGGTTCCTGAAAGATGAAAGCAAAACAATTTGACTTGTAATTGTCACAAATGTGCAAGTACATGTAGGACAATTAGACAACGTACTACACGTCGTTGCTACCCACATATTGTGACAGGTTTAGCAGAACGTCTTATTGCAAAGGTCAAAACAATGAATTTCAAAGCAAACAGTGTGACAGGGATGATAAAAAATAGAAGAAATCTCTTTATCATCCTTCCTGCAATCAGAAACTGTAATGCTTCAAGCTTCGGTGATAAATAACTAAAGTAGCATTAGCCAATGTAAGAACGGTCTAATACTTCATTTCAAGTTGATCCTGTTAGTTGGATTCAGCCTAGTTGTTAAGTCCAGTGGCTCTCTAATTCTCTACATCTACTATCCAATCAGCTAATTCCCTGCATAAAAAAGTAAATATTAAGTGCTTCCTGCGGCTTAGTGTAGTTATGACCCGTAATGTTAAGAAAGACTGGCAGAAATGATACTTAAAGTAGTGTTGCTTATGATGGGAATTACTTGGATTCTAATCAGTCCAATCAGTGGCCAGTTATTGGTAAAGATCACACAGTTCACACACTTTTTCTTTTTTTTGAAATGATAGATGAGTGGATGGTCACACTGGCCTTCCAGTCTGTGAAATAATTCAATACACCATTCATGCAATGTAAAATTCACAGCATGTAAGTACGCTCAGAGGTATGTTTTCAACGCAGATCAGCCACGAATTAACAAGTTTAACCTCAATCGGCTGCGTGCGTCAGAGAGATACCGAGCGAATGCATGTGCGTAAATTCCAGCCAATCAGCTGGATGAAGTCATGTTCTTCAATGACACCATTAGATGTGTCACAAACCAATTCATCTGCCATCTCCTGAAACTCGTTTCATTACCACCGTCACCCTCAGAGCTTGCACACCCTTCGCAATCACTCACGTCTGCATTGATTAGATCTGTTGCATCTTGAGAAGTGAACCATTTTCTCTGCATGCTGGGGAAAATCGATGTGTGAAACACTGAGTAGTTATAGCCACACTGGAGAAACCCTTTATGAAGTGGATGAATAATATATGCATAATACAAGGAATAAAATGCATGCCGAAAAACAATGAAGAATATTTATTATTCATCAGTAACCACAGAGATGCAGAGACTTTTTTCATGCCTAGAGACAGCTAATTGAAGTAGTTTCTTGTGTGTTTGTACTACAAATAGAAGGTGAATGTGATGCATAAATCTCACACTGTAACCAGAACCCGAGACAAGAATATGCAACATAAAGTGGTTGCGTTAGGAACTAAAGCTTAGAAGTTTAATTAGGCATTAATCTTACAAGTACATCTTGGCTGTCGTCGCTTCTAATCTTGTGTACATCATTTCTTTGAAGTAATTATGGAAGTGTCAACCATGCCTTGGTTATTGTTGACAGTTATGATTATTGTTGAATGGAGAGAGATAAAGAAAAATGTGCATATACGTGGGATAAAGCACAACAAGCTCCTATGGCTTTTTACTACTGTGATTTTCTAGTCTTACAGACTTGCTCAGGTTTTTTTTTTTTTTTCATTTTCCTGTTGAGCTTAATCCACCAGAGATAGGACTTGCATTAGTTCAGTGGAGCAGCACACATCAGGTAAGACAGCAAAACTTAGCAAGTACTTAAACACCTGCACACATACTTAGACCTTAGGGGGGGGGGGGGGGGGGGGGGGGGCACTATACTGTAGCTATTTTTTGCAAATCTTCAGTTTTTTTTTCTTTTCCAGGGATTCTTTGAAGCAGTGAACTCTGTCTCTGCAAGATGTTCGATATTGTTTTTCCCCCAAGATCAATGTGAGTGGCAACACACAGTGCCACAGTCAAAGAAGAACTATGTAAGACACGACTGGAATGAAAGGCAACGGTGCACATTTACAACAGCAGCTAATTAGGATTCCTCTTGGAAAGCATGTCGCACTGCCACCCAGTGTGAGACTCTGATGTGAAGAGGTTGAGAGAGACTCCCGTAAAAAAAAAAAGACCATCAAAAGCTATTCGTCTGTTAACTGGCCTTTGTATGTCAAAGTTCAGGATAAGATGCATTTTCATTAACACTATGTCATCTGCTCCTGTAAGTTATTGTACGGTAATGAGGTGATTTATCTCTTCTTCAAACTACCTCCCCTCCACTTGGCTGGTATGAAAAATAGCTTGGAGAAATGTTTCTATGAGCTCCGCCTGTTGATGCTTTAGATCAGAAGTTCATGCAGTAATTACCAGAGGTGGGTGCTTAAAGTTTTAGAATGCAAACCCTCTGTGAGTGTGTGTGTGTATGTATATATATATATATATCTGCATTTGTGGAATCTTATGGTACTCTAGACTACACTTGCATGCGTGTATATATGTGCATGCGTATTAAATCAGTACCTGTGAAGTTGAGTCTACAGTGGTAAATTCCCTGGTGCCCTGCAAAGGTTGAAATGAAAGTTTCCCCTAATTATTGTTTATTTTTAAACTTGAATTAATAAAACCCTTTTTGCCCACAGATATCAAGTTACACCACACTTTGGGGAAAAAAAAAAAAAAAAAAAACTTGAAAGCTCTCTGCATGATCTGCAACAAGGAGAAGCACGCTCTGCCAGTTAAATAAATATCGATACGTGCTCTGTTCTCATTTGCTTGTTTGTGTCCCGCACTTAGAAGAAAGTCAGTAGCATCTGACTAATGAGCTCATTAGCAAATCTTTCAGCACCTGAATGTTTGAAGTTCCTCTTAATTGGTGAAACAGCGTGTGCATGTGTAGGATCTGGCTATATACAGTGAAATTATTGAAATTAAAGGACAATGCTTATCATAATGAAAAGGATCTTTCTAAACCAATTCATATCCTGTTTAAATCCTGTGTTAACGTGTGAGTAGTCATTTCTCCCATGTATGGCAGTATTGTGTATTCCCTTGTACATATGTGTGTATCTCCTGGGTCACTAATCCTCTTATTAAGTCAACCTTTACCATGAGTGTCATGTCTGAATCTATCAGTTGCTAGGGGAGCTATCACAATAGCTCGAACATTTTGTTCTTTCTGAGGCACAGCACATCCAAAGAGATTTAGGGCGCACAGAAAACAAAACAGAACAAAACAAAACAAAACAGATGACAATAAACAAAAGGGGGAAGAAATAATCAGCAATGATTTACACCTTTACACGGTTTAAAGAAATTCATTTTTGAGGAAGTAAATGCAAAACAGAAAACTGTCTGGAGCTCTTCTCAGCCTCTAATGTGAGAGGTTATGTGCTTTTGAATAAACACAGATCCTCTGGTGACTGGGGAAAAAAATAAGAGGTACTTGACATGTCTCTTGAAAAATAGAGGGTTTGTTCTTTTTGACGAGCTGTAGTGCATGTTAACTATGCACACTGGTTTATGATTTGGATTTGACATCAGGTAATCAACTATATCCACTTCACATTCTCATTTGCATGTTTATTGCCTGTCAAAGATCCACATGATTGTATAAGTTCAAAGAGTGAATCAATGGTTTTCAAACATTTTGCCCTTTTCAACCCGAATGGTAATGTCAAAGTGTGTGATTATAAAGAAAAGATTTAGCATTGGATCCAAAGGACAGTTTAAGAAAACAAACACGATCGATGCGACAGAAGCTGAGATATGTTTTTTTTATCCCACACATTCTTCTTCCTTGTCAAAACCTGGCATCTACATTACCCAAAATGCAACTCAACCACTGACAGCTGGGTGAGAGTTTCAGGTGTGATCTTCAGCCAGTGTAGTCTTCAACTGAAGTTGCCTCACTTGAAGCAGTTTTTCAACATCCCCTTGAGCTTTATACAACTTTTTTTTTCCCACATATGCAGTAGTACTCCCATAGACCTGCACACAGACTTTGATATGTAAAATCAGAGGAGTTTCCCTTTACAGTTAATTTTGTGATGAAATCAAACCCCCTCTTTGATACTATTTATGGTCAACAGCATGCTGGATTCAGACTGCCTTCTCACACAAAGTGGGTGAAGGCAAAGCGAGTGAGGTAATCCACGGTTGCTCTTTTAATTTTATTTAACTGATACCAGTGTATGTTATGCGTGAGACCTGTATATCTTTCTTCTTGTAAAAACTGAACATTTCTGCTGCTGCTTCATAAAGGGAAACATGCAGTGTATTTGCCATCAAGGTTAGCAGTAACTGCAATCATTCAACAAAAACCCTCATATCCGAGGGTAGGGACAAATAACCTTTATGTTCATTTACGCTGGAGGAGTTGTTGGGCTGAACACCTCCCAACTCCTCAGAGCCAGCCGCGCTGTGCTCTGTTGTGTGGAAACACACACAGAGTTTGTTTGGCTGCACTGTAAACAGATACACCAGTTACACTTCTGTTTTATTCCTGACAAAGTATCTGTTCAGATTTGTGCGTTTGCTGTAGCATCAAATAGCCCTTCAATAAGACCTTTATCTTTTGACAGAAAACACGTGTTGTGACATCACTGTGTGGGTGTGGCCAATGGAGTGATGTACTGTGACATTCAAACCCATGGGTAATACAGCAGCAGCTGATAACTCTTGCCGATCAACCCTTCCAAATTTTCAGAAGCAATTTTTACTGTGAGCAAGATTCAGTGTGTTGGCAGCTGAACTTGTCACCAGTCTCATCCCACCACCCCCACAAGACACAGTCAGCATGAACACCATCTTCAATCAATCGTGATTTCTCAGTAATTTGAGTTTCAAATGAAGTTAACTCTCTAAAATAAATAACAAAAATCAGAGGAAGAGAAAAGAGGACACTATAAGCAAGGAGAAGGAAGCACAGGGATGCAAAGAGAAACATAGGTTGAGTCAACGATGAATGAAAAAGAATAGAGGTGGTATCTGACAAAGCTGGATTGGCTCAGGAATTAAGCTTTCCACAGTCAAAGGCCTACTAATCATGACAGTCACCACTGTGGTGAAGTTTGATAGCACACTGTTTCTATCATACATTCTCTCTTTATTACTGAATCTGCATGCAGCACGTTCCATCCCTCCAAAGCGCAATATTTTCCTATGCAATTCAATTTATCATTCAGGCATGCTGACAACCACTCTGTCACACTACCACAATGTCAAAACAATTACAGCTCACAGAAAACAAGATTCAGAGTATGAAGAGGCTCTGCAATCCACTCAAGCAGCCGCAGACCATTAGCCTTTCATTAGTGCAAAATAGAACAGAGTTGGAAGCATGTTTAATTGTATTGCACTATAAGAGATGAAGACACATGATGAACATGGGATGCAGAGTTCTTATATTTGTAGCTGGTGGGAGAGAGGGACCTAACTCAAGTAGATTGCTAATATACAGTAAATTTGTGCATATACTGTACATGTGTCTGCATGTGGATTCATGCTGAGCTTAAGTGTGTGCATGACACCAGAGGAAAGGTGTAAATGCGAATATCTAGGCCAGCAGTAATGAGTTTTCAGTTGGAGCAACACCAGCCACACTGTGATCTATTTCTACTTTGCCACTGGAGCTTGCGTGCCTCGAACCATACAATATACTGTACATATCTACATGCATAATTGTACATGAATATACGTGTGTGTGTGTGTGTGTGTGTGTGTGTGTGTGTGTGTGTGTGTGTGTGAGTCAATGCATGAGTGCCTAAACAGGAATGCTGACTACATGGCTGGGATCCAGATTAAGGGAGGCTGTAAGGAAGTTTAATATTTTAATCTTCGAGAAGGGTTGGCATTTCCAGAAAGCTTGTTCAGTTGTTTTTTGTTTTTTTTTTTTTTTACAATTGTGCACCAGCTAGTTTTATACTGCATTATAATGACACAGTGCTGATCACACATAATCACATATGCAACAACACACCCACAAGCTAACCAACCAATATGCACCCGATCAATCTTATCTGTTCTGCACATGTGCACACAAACATAGACACACTTACAATGCTTATGGGCATCCAGTTGATTAGCAGTAACCTAGTTCAATAATATCCACCACATGTAGGTCACTATAATCTAGGACCCGTGTGGCGCTGGTGGTATGTGTGTGTGTGTGTGTGTGTGTGTGTGTGTGTGTGTGTGTGTGAGTGAGTATAATAGGGCTGCAGTAAACCTGCTGGATGGAAAACAGCAGCAGGTCTGCCAGGCCACTAGCTGGGGTTCAGCTTGTAAAGGTCAAAAGTCTACTGGTACAATGGAAACCTTCATATGTATATATACAGTTCCATCCACATAATTATCACATGTAATATTAAATTACATGAAGGAGTCCAAGTTTTAGAAATGCATATTTATTTGGAGGTTGTTGAGATGAAGTCAAAACTTCTATTGCTGCCCCAACTAAACAACAGTTGCACACAGGGTGGCAATATCTGGTCAATTTTATATTCAGTTCTGATAAGAATAAAGCTGCTCTTTAGAACAGGTGCGCTGATGGCATAACAAGATCCAGTATTCTGATTTGACAACGTCTCATGCCACAGACAATTCTCACTGAGTAAACTTCAGCATGGCCAAGTGGGGTTTTGCCAGATGGCCAGTACACGATGTTTACAGATCAAAAAAACACCATTAGTTTATTTGAAGTCGCGGTCCAGCTGGATGTTGATTTCTGCTGGCAACAAGACTTTAAAAGAATGAGAGAAATTTGATGTTGGAGAACTGTGTTTAAGTCGTGGCTAAATAATGAATAAGCCCTGGCAGGCCTTGGTTGTAGTTAAAACATGAGCTACTACAGCATGTGGCGCTCAGTGCATGACAGTTTCACAAAGTCCAGCTAAGGTTTTTTTCTTTTTCTTTTTCTTTTCCTTTCCTGAACTCTCCATGTCTCTCTGGTTGCAGGATAGATTATCCACACAGTTTGTCTCTGCTGAATCCTGAGCTGGCCTCAGTTCACTGAGGCGGCAGCACTCAATTAAGAAGTGATATCAAGGGAATTGATTTAAAAAAAAAAAAAAAAAACTTTGATGAATTGGTGAACTTCCCACTCCCCTTATGGTGGCAAGACCTAGTTGAGCAACACAGCAAAAGATGAAAGGACAATTTGTACCCAAACCTAGGCGTGCTGAGAAATATGAGCTAGTATAATGAGATTGTCTAAAAATGATCTCCCAGGGCAGGATAAAGATGAAGAACTGCTCTCCTAATGGAATCAATTAGACCGAAAAGGATTGCTGCCCCAAAACAGCTTTTCATTGTGATGTGCAGATCCTTTTTTTTAATAAAATACAAAATGTAATCAAAGGGAGTGTTGAAAACAATGTCAGGGCCAAAGGTTATACCCATGGCTGATAAAGTTTTTTTTTAGTTTTATATAAAAGTAAATCTATGAACAATGATGCACAGTAATAAAAAATAAGCCCTACACTCCACAGTGTGATCTCAGTAGTTTATCAGTAGTAGTTTATCAGCTGAATCACAACTTGACATAAAATCTGTACCACTGTATTATACAGTTGTTCATTAATTCACACAAACACTATGCATTTCTATTGCCAGTGACAAGAGGTGCAACCATCAAAGGATGCCTGTCTGGAGGACAAACTAGCGGTAAATCACCCAAACACCAACACAGCATGCAAAGTGCACATAAAAGGCCACTGATGGGAATTAAGCACAAGAACCTGTTGCTGTGCTAATGACTTCGCCACCGTCTTGCCCTTCTTCTCCACTCTCCAACGCACACCACAGGGGGCGCATGAGAACACAAGTACACGCACAACACCACTCACAAACACAGCTTGCAGCACAGAAATAGCCGACTTCTCTGCAGAAACATAATAATGACAAATCAAAATTAAATTCAGCACACTCTGGGGCAGATGCACACACGTGCAAATCAGCAAACACACTGACATCCTCATGATGAATGATGCCATCTTAACCCAGGTTTCTCCTGAGGTGATAATATCTCCACCACCTTAACTTTAACTCATCAACACTAAAAACAAAACACAGGCACCACTTACCCATATTTGTTTAGCCTGTTGATGCACCAATCTAAATGTCTCTATGACCTACTGTCACACTTCGTCTCTTGGGTCTCTTGTTCCCTCCTTTGGATCTGCCATCCCCTTCTGCTTTGTTTGTCCCCCCAGCACAGTCAACTCGTGATCCACTCGCTCACCAGATGTCTCCAGGCTTCTTCCTGTCTCCATGTCCACCTGTTCACCTGTTCTCCATTTGACAATCACTGGAACTTCACTGTCTTTCTACACACCTGGTCCTTATTTACCTCATGTGCTCCCTGGTTTTTATATCAGCTCTTTTTCCCCCAGTCAATTGTCAGATCATCTGCTAATGATCATCTGCCTGCCTCCCAGCTGGCCAGCCTCAGGCCTGCCAGCCACCGGCTTGCTTCTGCACCAGCTTGTTCAAGGCCTGTGAGCCACTTGCATCTATCTCAGTCAGCTAGACACCAGTTTGCTTCCAAGTAGGCTAGCCTACGACCTGGTCCTGCTCCTGAAGACCCTCAGCAGTCACCCTTCCTGGGTACACGCCTTGGTTTTTCCAAGATGGGTCAGAGCCCCTAGAAAGAAGCATATGCCCTGAAGACATTGGTCCCCTAGGCTGCCCAGACACCCAGACCTTCTACTGCTCAGCACCATGACCGATGCCAAGCCAGGCCCCCGGTTAGCAGGCCTGAGGTTTACCATTTTCCCCAGTCAGTTTTCTGATTGTCAGCTAATGTCTCTGTGTGTTTCCCGTTGTGTTGCTCATACTGTGGACTTCCGTTCCTGTTACCTGTGTGTAGTTACCTGTTTTCTGTGGCTGCCTGCCTGTAAGCCTGGTCCTCATTATTTAACCTACTAAAGTTCCTTCAATGCACCAGCCTGCCTGTGTGCCTCTGATTGGATCCTTCTCCCCATCTACACTTGCATCCACCGGTGTGTGCAAATGCACTTACATATGCACCCACGCATGCTTAAAAGACCAGCACACACGTGCATTGCAGCATGAAGGCATTTGTATCATACAGGCAAATGCACATCCACTAATATACTTTTTACATATGCAGTAAAAATGCACACACCAAGTTAAATACAAGAAATTGTCAATATGGTTAACAAATCACTCCATCCAATCAGAGGCGGTCACAGTCAAAAACCAGACATACTAGCAGGAAATATCACTGCACAAATACAGTACATATGATGTGCTGTGTGGATAGAGATTAATCAGATTAGAGAGACTGTCATAGGGGCCAGTGCATCTGGCACTAAGCTTGGCCTGCAGGCACGCACTGATCCCACAGTAGAAAATGCATAAGTAGGTTTTGTCTGCAACCTGCCAGCTCTGCAATCAAAGTGAAGAAGAGAGATCTTCCACATGAGTGTGCCCTCCTATTGAGTTCTTTTTTTAAAGGACCAAAATAAAAGATGATGCAAGAAATGCTTGCATAATAACTTTTTTTTTTATGTAAGATAGATTCAGGCGTCTTGCTGGCAAAGAACTAATCAGGAAATATAGCTGTATGATTTCATTATTTTATTATTAAATGTGGCAAAACTAGTGCTCAAGTATTATAAGCCCTAAAAAATATGACTAAAATACTGTCCTAGCACCCCCCCCCCCCCCCCCCCCCCCCCCCAAAAAAAAAAGCAAAACTACAAATATCATTCATTCTGTCAGGTAGATATGTGTTATGATGGCTGTTAAGAGCATTCGATTTCAGTGGTACATAAAACACATATGATCTAAGCTCGTCTATGTGAATCTGTGTCATAAAGAATTCAGGTTTTTCTGAAGGCAGAACTAGGGGCCTACCTGATGTCCACCAAGTGTACACACCATGAGTATCCTGTCAACAAAGCAAGCCTGAGCAAAGAAAAAACATCCCACTTCCAGCTGTTTGCTGCATGCTGTATATGTGTTTGGTGATTGTTGGCTAAGGCCCAGAGGATCCCCTCCTCAAAAATATGACTGAGCTAAGCGTATGCAGTGCTGAGCTGAGGGTCTTAATTGGCGGGCTCCCATGCTGCTAAGCAGTGGGGCGTTTGAGGCTGAAACTCCTGCTCAGAAGTGGCTTTGCCTTATGATTGATTATAATTATGGCCTTCTCTGAAAATCCTGGCTTTCCTGGGTGGGCGAGCTAACGTGTCTGGCAGAGGCTTAGATGAGGGGGTAAAGCACAGTAATATGCCATGAGCACACACAAACATAATCATGAGTACACGCACACATAGGGAAGCAACAATGAACACACTGAGTCATTTGCACACATGCTCACACATATTTCTTCTCCCAGCCCTGTCCTTGAACAGTGGATATGGGAGTTTGACAAAACCAGTCAATTAAGGAGAAGCTCTGGCTTCCTGTGGAGGAAGCAGAGAGGAGAAAATTGGAGAGGAGCAGCGAGAAGAGAGGAAGAGAGGTAACAAAATGTAATGCAGTGAGGATGATGGTGGAAATGAAAGGAAGGGACCAGGGCTGTGCTTGTAAAAACCTGAGCAAAAGCTTTACAGAAATACCACGTATAGCAGGGAACAAAAGAACATTTTCAAATGTATCATCAACTTAGCTTAATTATAGAGATTTGTGTTAGCTTAAGTTGTCCACAACATATCAGTGAGTCATATAAAGGAGCAGAAGACAAACAAATAAACTAGGTGCTTACATTGATTAAAAAATAGAGGGAGGGACAGAGACTTAAAGCCAGAGAGAGAGAGAAAAAGACTGGAGGTGCTCGTGAAGCAAAGTCTGAGAGAGCATTAGACAGAAGTGTGAAAAGGAGCACAAATGGCAGCTTCCACATGTGGAAAATGCATAGCCTGGAGCACACTGACATTTCCACCCACTCAATGATCAATCTCTTTCTTCTCTCACTCTCTCCCTCCCCACGTCTCTCCTCACTCTGCCTCTCATCACTCTCTCTTTGCCAAATCATATGAGGCTGATTTCCTTTCAAGTGCCAGCTTGTGTGTCATAGACAAAACAGGCATCATGTCTCTTTGTTTTCCATAATGAGGTGGAACAAAGGTTAAGTGTATACATTACGTTTTCAAAAAGCCTTGCATTGGGTTGGTGAGGGGCAGGGGGGCCTCTGCATTGGAAACCAAACCAAGACACCTGGCAGATTTTGGTGAGAAGGGGGCTGTCTACGGGGACCTGTTGTACTAAATAAGCCTCTCCTCACTTGTTAGCCTTCCCTGTAGCTAATGGACTCTTTTATTATGCTTTACTGAGGCTGACAGTGACCTACATGCTTAAGCATAGAATGCTATTTCATGTTAAACCTTAATGCACGCTTCACATATGAATGGCACATGTATACACATACCCTTTAAAACACACACAGCACAGAAAAGTATTCAATCTGCAACATGTTTTGTTAACTTAAAAGCAGCCATGTACAGACGCAAATTAACTCACTCAAATGTCAGCCTGAAAAATGCAGTAAGCCCAGTTACACACGCACACACCTCTTAGTCAACGGTACCATCAGAAGCAGCAGGCATGAACTCGGAAACATGTCCCTCAGGTTCTGCCTCTTTTGTCTTGGCTGTGATAGTGTGTCTTGTTTCTTGTATCCTGTGATCTCTCCCTCTGTTTCTCCTCACAGCATACAAACACAACATTTATCACTCCCTCCGTGCACTCCATATGCTGGATTAACCAGCTCTGAATCAGAGATAAGTCAGCTGGGATGGAGCTGTTGATCCTGCACCATGTCAAACTGTTTTTAGACTCATGGAATCAATAGACTTCCCTAAGATAGAAGAGTTTGCTCAAAAGATTTTTTTTCCCCCTTTCCACCAGCATGCATACTATCACACTAAAGGAAGAAACTCTCTGCTGCTATATTTTAGTCTTACTATCAATGAAGAATGGTGGAGACACAATGTGAATCGTTGGACTTCTTCTATGGTACAGCTCTTGCAAAATCAAAACAAGAGAGTTTTGCAACATTGTGATGGGGTTCACAGACTCTTCGTTTTATAATCAAATCATTTCCATTAAACTTGACATCACTGAGCCCTTCAATTAAGTTTCCTTCCAGAACTGGCACGATCCAGCCCACCAGTCACAAAATACTAAATTTAGTGCCTGCAGATGAGACATTTCTGACTCACCATCTTGTTCATACAGACCAGAAACTCTGGGGAAAAGGCCGCACAGGTTTTTTTTTTTTTGGTCCCAAATTATTCCTCCTTTTTGTTTTGTTCACTGGTTTGCACAATAGTGCTGACTTGTAGCTCTTCCACAGCCCTGAATGTGAAACTTACAGCCAAGGTAATTGCACTTCATGTTACTCCTCCATTAGGCATTGACCCCAGGATAGAATCAGACCAGGTAGAAAGTAAGTGCATTAATGTTGAGTTAAATGTATTGAGGAAAAAAAAAATGTTACACACACACATCTATATATGTATCTATCTATCTATCTCTTTCTCTCTCTCTCTCTCTCTCTCTCTCTCTCTCTCTATCTATATATATATATATATATATATATATATATATATATATATATATATATATATATATATATATATATGTGTGTTGATAAATGTATTATTACATTATGATATTACATATTATTATTGTAATGGCTTTGGGTGACACCCCCAAATGCATTGAGGAAAAAAAAAATGTTACAATTGGGATTAGTCTCTGCCTTTATCTCCACTTTGCTGCTGAGATAGATCCTAAAGTAAACCCTTATGTGATGAATGGTGGAAAAAAATTGTTTTGAGCAAGTCTAGGTGAGCACACAAAAAATGATGTAAATATAGCACAGTCAATCAAATATGACATTAATGACAGCATCCCACTGTTAATGATAATAGGAAAAGCTCATTACCATAATTAAAATGTGAATATTCTCTTGAAAGTCCCTCTACTCATGCATATGCTCATTATTTTCATTATTGTCTACTCCACTGCTGCTGTCATTATCATCACTGTTGCCAGCATCTTCTTGTGTCCTTTGCTATACACAGTGTTAAAGTCCTGGAACCTGCAACAGTTTTGACCGGCCAGAAAAGCAGCAAAGAACAGAGGGGATTGTGGGTAGGTCTACTATACGTCCGCAGGTGATGGATGCAATGGCTCCAATATTCTTAAGTCCCTTTTTATTTATTCTTCAATGTCTTGGCATACACTTCCCTTTAGATAAAACCTATGATAAAGGCATAACACAGTATATTTTGGGAGAAGGCTGTAGAGTCCCCAGGGACGTCGGGAGGGACTTCTGCATCTTCACCTGCTCATCAGTCAAAGTCTGCCTTTATAATACCACTGTGTGACATAATTCTGGAAAGCCCCACTGTACTAACGTTTCCTCGCATTGAGTCTCTCCAGAATGTGTCTAAGAAATGACACAGATATGGTGCAATGGGCCATAACAGCTACTGTAAGCCTAGAACAAAGAGCAGAGAGAGGCTACCCAGGGGAGAGCACTTTGCTCACTCAGAAAGAAAGAGTATAAAACACGCAGTTGGTGTAAATGTATCCTTAGCATGACCCTGTGAAACTAGAGAGAGACAGTTTGTGGCCAAAAACATGAACTTCATTGAGAGTTTGGACTGTGACAGAAAAGTAAAGCTAAAGGATATGAAAGCAATTTGAAACCATAAGGAGAAGCAGAATTACTGAAACTTTTGAGCAAATATAGGACATAAATTAAGTAAAAGTGTTTTGATGGTCGATTATCCAAAAAGACATTCTCTCAGAAGCTAAAAGTTTCATGATGCCTTTTACAAGTCCGTGACAAATTTAAGGTTTTTAAGGTGGCTTAGTTCAGAACAACTGAGACATCAAAATAAATAGAGTGGAGAGGAGCGCTGCGGAGATGAGACAAATTATGAACAGGGTAAGAAGAGAAGTGGGATGTGCATCAAGCAGAGAGCACAGCGGGGTACAGCTGGGCCCGTTTGAAAATGCTGACTCTCAGACAGCAAAGCTAAGAACGTTGTACAAACATGACACGCATAGTTGCTGGACAACTAATGGCATATCACAATGAAACCTCGGGAACAAATTCACCGAGACAGCGCTCCAAGGGAGATCTGCATATATTCTGCATATTTTCATATATTCTGTGACTTGGTTGATTGACTGGAGATTGCAGATTTTTTTTTTTTCTTTAAATCTTATTTGCCAAAAATAGTCCCGCTTAACATCCATAGTGAGCACAAAATGTATCCCCGAAGTTTAAGGCTAATCCACCAAGGCTTGCAACCTGGTGCCCTACAGCGCCATTTGCACTGGGTTGATCCATGAAAAAAAAAAAAAAAACTCTCCGATGCTCTAAATGGCCTCACCTGCAGATAAATCTTGCATGGGCAAAATAATGAGATCTGCATGCTGTACCAATTTATTTTGCAATTCTATGACAGGCACTGTTAAGAACACTTTCCACTGCCTGTGAACTGTCAGTGAACAGCATGCCTTTCCTGTGTTGTCACTTTGGCAGAAGCCTTTATTGACTGTGGGCCTCAGTCTGAATCTGAATAAAAACAGAAGGGATTTGTGTCTAAGACTTGGACAGTCTTAGGAATGTAGTCAATAGCCAAAAAAAAAAAAAGGCATTATAGAGTGACAGAGAGAGGTTCTTTGGGGTCTACAAACTAGTATCATTTTGTGCTTTAAAATGCTTAGTCCATTAAAACCCTCATTAGTCACCGAAGCCGTTTTTGTCCTTGTGTGCAAGTTTTTGCTATTCGTTAAGCCACCATTTTGGCTGTGTTAGTGCATGTGACACATTCTTTTGTTACAAAGTCTCTTTCTTGACAAATTTTAAAATTCAAATTTTAAAGAAAGGGCTTAACTCCCATATAAGAGACCTGAGCTACCCTGGAAGCAACAAAATTTTGAATTCGGGGGGTTTATTTGAACAACTGATAACATTAGTGTTTCTAATGCTGCAATCAGTAATATAAGACCTATATAAAATCAATTTAATATCATGTCATCTATAATTTTAAATGCATGTGTGACATTATTTCCTCTTAAATAAAACATGCTTGACATGGACGTGTGCAGTGTTTTTTTTTTATGAATGCCCTCTAAGAACAAACAACATCACTGGTCATTCCAGTTCCCTAAAATGACATGTTTACATTAAAAATAAAAATACTAGCAGCCATAGTAAATAACAGGAGTGAAGGAATAAGTCAGGTGATGTTGTTAGGGTGACAAACTACATGAAAAGAGGAGGTCAGGGTAGATGGATGGGTTACATTTCATGGTTCAATTGGTGCTTTCATCTTGCTTTGCTTTCTTAGTCTATGCTTAATTGTTACATGCAGATCTGGTGACAGATGAGTGATTCTCAATGGCAAGACTGAATACAGTGTTGCCTACTTGACCATACCTCCTACCGGCCCACACTCCTTTGAGAGACAGGTTTCTCCTTCAGGTTAGCCACAAAAACAATATTTCAAAAAATAATGGATGTGGGAAACACCCTCCCATAGGGACTTTTCCACACAATGGCAATTTAGTTATGCAGAAGTTTCCCCACATCAGTGTTTAAAAGGCGCCCAAAAAAAGAGACCCCGACCCCAAAAGCCACAGGAGCCACTCAGACACTGCACAACTGAGGACTACTTCCATAATAAGATTTACTCGTTTGTGTTTATTATGAGGAGTGGAGAGTTTAAAAACTTGTAGAAAAGAAATGATTCTTTTGCCTCGGCATTAAACATGAGAGGTGGTTTGGTTTGTGGATTAAGTAATGACTGTTTTAAAGTCAAATCATGTGAAACCATCAGGTGTTGTCTGTAGCCTCTGGTGGTACTTCAAAGAGATGTAAAAGGCAATTTTAAGGATCAAGGAAGTCTTCAAAGAGGGTATGTAAGGGTGTGTTTTAAAGCAT
Organism: Toxotes jaculatrix; assembly: GCF_017976425.1. Lineage (NCBI taxonomy): Eukaryota > Metazoa > Chordata > Actinopteri > Toxotidae > Toxotes > Toxotes jaculatrix. The sequence continues at coordinate 20,839,193 of NC_054402.1, read as the reverse complement.
ATCTGGGTGTTAGTGTGGCAGATTAGGTGAGGGTTACAAAATCAGCCCTGCACTGAAAAAATGAATAAATACTAATTCTGAATGTAATGAAAATACAAAATGAGAAAGAAAATCTTTGCTCTGAAAGTCAATCAAGGCAGCACGGTGGTAAAGTTAGCGCTGCATGAAGGGTCTGTATTCAAACCTGCCTGCATGTTCTCCCCGTGTTCCTCCGGGTGCTCGAGCTTCCTCCCACACTCCAAAGACATGATGGTTTGGTTAACTGGCGACTCTAACTTGCCCATAGGTGTGAATGTGAGCTTTAATGGTCGTTTGTGGGTTCTCTATATGTCAGTCCTGTGATAGACTGGCAACCTGACCAGGGTGTATTCCACCTTTCACCCAGTGTCAGCTGGAATTGGCTCTCTCCGCCCCCCCGTGACCCTCACAGGATAAGCAGTATAGCTCATGGATGGATGAATGGATAAAAGTGAGTCAGTAAGAGTTCACCGAGGCATGGTAGATACACCTCTCTACACACACACACACACACATACACACACACATCAGAAGAAGCCAATTCTTCAGGTTTAGGGTTTTTTGAATATGTCTGCTCAATGCGTTGTGTCAATATTGATTAAAGTAGGCTAAAAAACTGGAGTGGCATGGCCACACAATGCTTCCTTTCCAATAATACAATATGGTAGAAAAGATGGTTGTGGTCCATGGTGCAGTCTATGGAGTGTGTCTGCCAACCCTTTTTGATGTATTCTGCCACGTCTGATTGGATAACCATAGAGGTTTCTAATCTTTTTAAGCCTGGTATAATAGCCTTCTCACATAACTGTTAGTGGCACACACACACACACCTAAACACGAGAAAATGGACACACACCCAAACATACTGTAGGTGTAGACACCATAATGACACATACAGATATAATACTAAACACAGAAGCACAACACTTTCCTCTTCACTTCCCTCCAAACATATCACACAACTCACACCATCTTCTCCTGTACATGATTTATTTTTGACAGCCTCTGTTGCAGGGGGTGTAAAAATTGAATGAAAATGCCCTCAAGAAATAAAACAGACAGTATTTTGAGCAATGGCTTATAAGACTGAACTGAGCCATGGTTAAATAGGCTGAGTGGTTTCCTTTCTTTGTTTCCTCTCTGTTTGAAGACACAAAGGAAGGCTGCCACTACAATCTCTCAAAGGGACTGTGTATTTGTACTTGGCCACCTGTTCCTAGTCATTGGGTACAATGTTTACTCCAGGCATACCACACTGCGTTACGTCCTCCAGCACTGAGACAAAGCAATAAGGTGCAAATGTCTGCAAACTCTTGCATTTTAGGGGCTATAGCGGTTAAGCAAATTGAAAAGTTAACACTACTTTAATTAACTTCTCAGGCATATGAATGCTTCATTGGCACATAAAATAGAAAGTACGGGTCAAATTACGAGTTTGAAGGCTAGACATTTTCTTCAGGCAAAGCAATATTAAATCACTGATATTCGTAAACACAAATGTTGTGGATGTATAACTGAGCACTAAAAATTATTTTTTACTAATTTCTGCCTGTTTCCACAAATTATCTTTAAAATGCACACAAGTAGTCACTTTGCAGTGGATTCCTCTGAATTATATTTTTCTCTGTTATAAATTTGCTCATGCTGGACCAATCCTGAAGAAAAAGCATGTATCATGTGATTCCATTTCCTGAAATGCCACTTACGCTTTGTACACAAGTATTAACTAAAACAGGGGTTTTCATTTGTTCTTAAAAAAAGAAAAAAAAGCCCATCCACACGTGCACTTAAAAAAAAACAAAAAAAAAAAACCACTGTCAACAGATGTCAGGAGCATGCCAGATCAACAGGCAGCGATATAACCCTAAACATGCAGCCATGTTGGCCAGTCAGACACACTAACAACAATGGCACACGGAAGAAAGGGGAAAAGTAACTGAACATTTATGTGTAAACATGTAAATGTAAAAAAAGTACATGTAAAAAGGCCTGTTAGCAGAACAGCACTTTTTTTGGCTTTGTCCATCATTGCACAAAATCACCTAATGTAAACAAAGAGACAATGGTGCACACTCTGAAATCACAAGCCCAAGCCAATCACTCCATTTTCCCTGTCTACATGTCAACACTGAACAGAGAGCATCTGAGCATCTTGGCCCTGGAAGGAGTTTTGTAAAAGGTTGTTTTCAGTGACCTACAATGAATTGTGTGTGGACAAAAGGAAAGAAAAAGCTTTATTTTCAAAAAATACCTGTATATACCTGTGAACTAGGCTTTAGTCCGTCAGTACATGTGTCTGTCATGTCTGTTTAGCTAAATATTTACATTCAAATACTAATATCCTAAATCAAATGCTTGAGATGACTGGTCTGGCTTGGATTGATTGTGAGTTTGTGAAATTGGCTCAGACTGAATAATTCAACCCTTCACACTGTTGGCTAATCTGCATAGCCAAAGTCATCCAGACTACTTTTCAAACTGAGGCAAAGATACTGCGTGAGACAAAAGGGGACAGGTGCGTGTCAGAGCTCTAAAAACAACAGGAGGTTAGTTTCTGATGTCTTGCTGCAGCTGAATTGCGGCAATGGCTGTGACACACACACACAGCTCATGGAGGCAATTAACTTACTTTAAGACGTTCGAAGCCCGATTGCTGCAATTTATCTCAAACACCACATTCCCTCTTGCAGTCATAACTCAGTCAAATCATATTCAGTCAAAAACCTTTTTTTTTGCTCCAGTATGACTTCTACTTGTGACAATATGGTGATAACAGCATTGGCAGGGAGGCCCCAAACACAGACTCAAAGACAGGATGATGCCATGAAGTTGTTTTTAATGTAAGATAACAAGACATACAGGCAGATAAGTTGACAAGCAGGCAGGCATGAAACCAAGGAAGGTAGAGGTAAGAGGATAATACCCACTGGTAGGAGGAACACATGGAAAAACACAGGAACACAAACAGGAATATAAGCAGATGAAATGACAAGAAGATGGTGACAATGGAAGGTTTGTATACTGGCTTGGGTAATGAGGGAGCTGAGAACAGGTGTGTGAATGGGGAGGGAAGCACAGGTGATTGAACATGGGAAACAGATGAGCAGATGAACATGGGAAAAGTCCAGGGACATCTGGTGGGCGGATGGAAAATGGCAGGTCTGGGAAAATGAAGGGATAAACATGGTCAGGAAGAAGTACGCAGGGGCTGGGGGCAGGGGCTAAGGGGAACAGAGGAGCAGATCGTGACAATTCCTTGGGATATGATTATATCTGATTTCATTCATGAATGATTGTCCATTAATCTGCCGAGAAATCCTAGAAAGAGATGCTCCTTATAATATATAGCAGGGTCCTGTCTCCTCTGGTAGTGTAGTCCACAAACTGAGTGAAAGCAGGGAGAGTCATGTCCGGTTGAAGTCCCAGGAGATCATGGAGATAGCACTGAGGAGGAGACTGTGGAGTCTTGGGGCAACAGAGTGGATGACGTCACACACGGTTGTCAGCTTAGCAGAGGATGATGGTGTAAACAACAGCCAAGATGGCGTGTGAGATCTCCCTGGGGCTGTCATGTGAATGTTAATGGTTCAATGTCTGGGCTGCAAAAACCTTCCACCCTGTCGGCCTGAACCATCTGAAAGCTGTCGATGGCAGCAATGGGAATCTGGAGTATCTTCCTGTAGTCATGTCTCTGTAAGACACATAACACTACTCTCACAGAATTTCCTCAGATTCCTCACTAAGGCCGCTAGCTTGTCCATCTTATTGTCCAGTGACCCCAGTGACGATGATATATAGGGAGATATGCTCTTCTCCACTAGGCTCTGTTGTCTGGACTCAGCTCTTCTCCCTTGTTGTTTCATTCCTCCTCTGCATCCTCTGTGTGTCCTCTTCCTGATTTCTAAGGGCGTTTCCATTGTTGTGGTTGCCATGCTGGCCAGCTTCAGAACGATGAGCTGGTCTCTGATGTAAACAATTCAAGTGTGGAGTTGCTGTGCAATGGTAGTGTAGATGAATGACACCATTCAAAAAGGTAGGTTTTACAAAGTTTGAAAAATAAGAAATGAGCAGGAGCAGCTGTAGAGAGAATCATCCATTTTTAAGTTTTCTTCAGTATCCAAATAATCCTGTGATAGGTGTCCATATATCCATGGGTAAAATGGGAACAACAATGCCATAAACTCACAATCAATCCAAGCTAACTTTAAACAATTTTACATTGGGAAGCTGCAGAGCACCCTAATATGTTGTTAAATGGCCTAATTATTGTGTTTTGACATTTACTTTGACCAAACTGAAAACTGCTAATCTGAATATGAATACAACAAAGCACTGACTTCATACAAAACTCCTTTTCAGGACAAAAGCATAATTTCCTCTATCAGCTTCTGCAGAAACCATAGTCGTAGTACCAATCATTGCGTTATTCTTAAAGTTTTATTTACTTTCTCCTCATTCCCTGATGTGCTGCCAGACACTGCCAAATGCCATCCCTTGTCCTCAGGTGATGAGAGGGCCTTTGTATGCAAACAGCCTTTTAAATGTGAGTGCACCGTAGTGCTTTAGCTAATGTAGTTTAAGTGCTGAACATCAGGTAATAATGAATTAGTCAAGCCTGTGATGTACTCCTGGGTCAGACCGAGCTCTGTATAAGACCATTGGTGGCAGCTGACGAAAAGGCTTTGCCAATGGTCAATGGTACATTAAAAAAAGGTACAGGAAAGTTTATGAATGGGGGGTAGAAGTAATCAATACCTGAGCTATTCAGTGGGGGGGGGGGGGGGGGGGGGGGGGGGGGGGGGGTGATTTAACTGGAGATAATAGTATACCATGCAGAGAAGAGTGAGATTCCAGTAATTGAAAACAATGTTGTTCCATTGGGTGGAGGATTAAATTGAAAGGGAATAATTAATGGAAAATGAGACTAACAATGCTGAACTCTTGTTTCCTGCTAATGTAAATGCTGAAAAGTTAGATAAAAACTGAAAAGGATTTCAGTTAAACTTTTTTTTTTTTTTAATATACAGCTGACAGATTTATGCTTTACAAATCAGAGGGGAATCCAGAGCAAGTAGGCCACAGAGTCATCCCCATTTCCTCAAATGCCAAATGCTCAAGAGAGAAACTCTAATTAATCTTGAACACCTTAGCACTGTGGCCTTTTCATATTCCTTTCTTTTGAAATGGAGAGTAAAACTCAGTAGGATAATGCAGATCAAAATATGTTGAAGATAAGACTAGTGTTTGTAGGAATGCATGGAACATTTCACTCTATTAGTGCCGGTGCAGAATACGTGCATGCTGCTGAAATCTCACTTGACACAATGATACAAAACAATAAAGGGTACTTTCATTATACTGATTCAAATTTATCTTGGGTTTATTAAACACACATAAATTCAACAAGCAACGTATCAACCCAAGAAGTTGAAGGAGATGGCGAATTAAATTAAATGCACACAGTAAGATGTTAAAATGTGGAGGTCTTGCGTAATAGGCATGCTGATGTTAAACGATGTGGCAAACTGCACATAAACAAGCTGCTCTTCACAAGCACAGGCACTTGTTCTTTGGGTTGCTTTTATTTTTGATAAGCGAAGCTGCTGTCATCCCCAGAACCTGGCTGTTTTCCCTCGCTCACTAATTGCTTCCAAAGTAATTTGCACTGAAGGAATTAATCTTAACAAACCTAAAAACAACTCATTTTATCCTCTGATATCATCACATTTCATCGTGAACAAAATTTATTGCAAACATCATAATCAATCATGTGTTTAAGAGTTTGCTGCTCTTGTTTTTGTTCATGCTAAAGAAGAAGTGAATTCTACAGATGAAGACATTAAAAATGCAGTGGAGTCCAAAAGTGCTGTGTTATAAGCTGCATTATACTGAGAGGATGCAAACCATCAGAATATATCTGCATGGGGATAATAAACACCTCAGTATCATATCCAATTAGACAAGCCCTGCTAATGAGTAACAGTGGGAGATTTTTCACTTTTTGAGTCATGAACTTATATTAGTCAAATGACTTTTATCATCAATTAAACGACCTACATTTGGCATTTGGAAAAATGATGTGGCATTGCAGTGATTAACATAGTCAAGTTAAGGATTTAATTGTCACACAAAGCTATTCTGGTTGTTTCTCTACTGCAGAGAATGAGCTGAATGATAAACTTTAAAACAGCAACACACAAACGTGCTTATCATCAGTGCAAGGCAAAAAATAAACAAACTTCTGTGTATCAAAATCATGTTGGTGTTTAAGAAGTGGGTCTGTGAAGTAGCATGGGCTGCTTCCAGCATCTAACCTAACCTGCTCATTCTTTACTAATTACTTGTGTTTATTACTAAACTACGCACTGCCAGTAACTGCAGTGGAAGCATTGTACTGTATGAGTTACTGTGAGCTCACTTTTAGCTGTGTGAGTGGTGACATGTTGTACCCTGTGGATATACTGTAGCTCAGTGGACAGCGCTGATGCATTTGAGCTCTACTGGCGAGCCTGTATACTAGACTCCACTGGACTAACATGTCTTACCTCTCATTTCCGGGCTTTTGGCCATATTAAGGATCTCTTTACAGCTTATCGTCATTCATTACAAACTACTGTTTTTGGCAAAGCAAATAATGTTATTTTGAGGAATGGTAAGTGAAGAACTAGTATGTATAATATTTGTTTTATGGCAGTGTTGTGGAAAACAGAACAAACATAGAAGACCAGCATGTGTATTTGAGAGCTGACCATGAAAAGCAATTCACATAAGAAGGTAAATGATTTAGGTAAACGACTTTTGTCCTGTAGTTTTGTTGCTTATTAAGTGTGTTGTTTTGAATGTTGATGAAAATATATTCTAAGTATCTTAATTTATTTCTGTTTTGTGCTATTAAATACATGCATGGGTTTGTATTTACAGTAAAAGTACTACGTTACAAATTTAAAATAAACCTTTGACACTTATACACTTCATAAAATAAAATATTCCTTTTTATATTATGATATTCCTAAGTCATGACAGCCAAGGCAGCCAAGGCCACTGACTACATTTTCAACAAAAGGGAACAGTAAGATTAAATAAATATATAAATAAATAAAAATTTGCTCAGATCCCTACAACACAGGATACAAGTATCACAGATCAGTGCGTCATGGCCTCTTTTGGCCACAGGCACACAGCACTTGATTTGAGATGCTAAAACATTCAGAAAGACTAAGCTGGTTAAAAATTCAAACTGTCCTTCATGATAGGATTGAATGTGTTTGATGTCTTAACCCTTCAAGTACAGTTACTGAGGTGTTTATGTAAGCAGTTGTGGTATCTGGTTACACTGCAGATTTGCAACAGTGAACACCTTCATGCAGTAATGTATGATAATTAATGTATAATTTACACAAACATTATACTTTACTGATGACGTCCACACAGCTGTGAAACCATATCTATCATCACAGCGTGAGGCCATCTTGTTCAGTATGTGTCAGTAGGTCTGTGAGCTGTTTTTTTTTTTTTTTTTTGGCTGATCTTAGAAGATATGGGAGGTAAACAATGAGTGTGCTCATCCAGGACTATACTTACTGCTGGCCTCTAATCTGCTTTGAAGCCATGTGGATTTGTGACTGCATGGACACAAGTCATCACAGCTCTAACCCACATGTTTCAGCTTTAATCTGAATTCGTCCTGACTGACTGAAAGATTTGAAATGTGTTTAACCTGCTTCCACGGTTCCAGCTGAACTGAGCTTAACCCGGGCACAGTCATCTTATTCATTTGTCCCATTTCATGTCAGGGCTGACACAAGGGCTGCTTGCGAAATTTTTAAATTGTAAATTCAAAGTCTGCTTTTGTTCTCTTAAGTTTTACAGAACAGCTAAATTGCTGAACACGGTTTGGTTAATGGCAGTCGAGATGGAAAGAGCTTGTGCTTTTTAAGTAGCTGTACTGATTTTGTAATTAATCTCGATGGCACACAAGTAATGATACAAAAACTCTGAGAGATGAAAGCTCTGTTACAAGGACAAAGCCTGAGTGAAAAGGAGATTGTATTGTACAGCGGGAAAGACATATACACTGTGTTGTACATTGGAGTATGGACAGTAATTACTTGAAATGTGCCCTTTGTGTCTGTACCAATTTTCTAATACTACATCTACTGCAGCTCTACAACACTCTGACATTTTGGGGTTTTCTGAGAGCAATAAGAATACTCTTCTACTCTACTTCTACTGGCATCGCCTATAGGTAGCCAAAGGCTGTAAGAGATTGCTGAGTAGTTTAAATATGCACTTAGAGACAGTCTGGCCAGTCCAACAAAAGCCTAAGTAAAGAAGGAAATGGAGTGGAGTTGCTTTTAGGGAGAAGCTCTGCTTTAATATTCACTTCTATCAAAAAACATTTCAGGTCTGGCTTCTCTGGCTGAGTTATTCACAAAAACACATTGAAAGCACATAATGAAGAGCTCAGAGTGTCCTGGTATGTTTTCTGAGGATGAACCAGCAAACATCAAACTACAAGTTGAAAGCATATCTGGTTGGGCGGCTTTGAAGGAGGCCCAGACAGCTCACTGAACTGTATTGGACTGCAGAGCTTCAGATGAGTGCGTCAGAACTCTGTTCAGTTGCCATGTCAAAAGACTTCACACTGTCTCTGCAGGCCATTATTCAGATCCTACTGACCAAGATGAAAGCCTCTGGAACTCGTGATAACTCAGCATTGCTCCAAAAGACTTCATCAAACTTTGCAGAATGCACAAAATATCAACTAAAACCCATGTCCCTGTGCCGCAAAAGCGTTCCCCTCTCACCTCTGCTCTGTCCCGAGCCAGAATGGGGACAAGATGATGACCCAACTGGCAGCCACTCAGCTCTCCCACTGTACCATCATGAGTGAAAATGAAATTGATTTGAAAATCCTACGTCGGCCCCGGCTGGAACAGAAGGGATTATTGTGCTGATTGTACTAATACTGAGTCCCTGCCCTCCCCCTCCCTTACACCCTAATTCTACCCATCACACTCTTCTCTCTTCCCACTATTTGTGTCTTTCTTTCTTGGCGAGTGCTCTTCAGCCAGCATTCTTCCTTTTTACAATTATTCCTTTCTCGTACTCATAAAGAAACTCCCTCTTTTTCTTCCCCTTTTTCTCATCTGACTCCATGTTCACTCTGTGAATCAGGTTAAGTCAGCACAGCTGGACAATTCAGAGCTGGCACAGATAAAAAAAAAAAAAAAAAAAGAAAAAAACCAGGGGGAAGCAGGGAGAGCATTGAAGAGATAGAAGAACTGAGAGATGCCTAGAGACGCTCTAAACGGTGAAAAAAAAAAGAACTCCAATCTGATGAACTGTAGAGAGAAATATAGATACTCCCTGAGGCCTGAACATCCCAAATTATGTTGCACTGTTGCCCTCTGCCCGGAAATTCAGAAATTGATCTATTTTTCCTCCGTTTTGCACCCTCTACTTGGAATACAGCCTGGGCTGTATTGTCCACAGCATCAGCTTACCTAAGCTTTGTGCTGTCTGTGAAAATGAATATCTGCACTGCGTCTCCATCATAATTTAATGTGACAGCAGGAAGTGTTGACTACAGGTCAGTTCTGTGGAATATTAGTGGAAATAAACACGTACATCCATGTCCATGGCACATTTCACATAGACTTCACCCTGCTATTAGAGTCTTATTGATCCCAGTGGACAAGTCAGCTCTCATGGAGCTTTACAAACTTAGGTAAACAAAGATTCAGAGCATGTGTGTTACTGCAGCCCCATCTGCCACATTCATCAAACTCGCTTTGTAAAAATAAAAATTTAGCTTAAACCTTGGTCCATCAGATTGCAAAGACATTATATCAAATGGGATATTCAATATTCTCACATGAACACTAAAGAATGGTTTAGATTCATGCTTTCAAAACTGGTGTTGTAGGATTGGTGCTGGTTGTACTGTGGAAACAGTTGATCAGCTTTCCTCCTCACAGTGGGATATGCTGGGAATGGCAGCTAATTCCCAGCATCCTTAAAGTCTTTCTTTCCGTGTTGGAAACGTGCAGTTCTTTGGAGTGTGGCTAATGCACACGGCAGCACTCAGCTGCATCAGCCATCAGAGTTCAATAGTTGAGGTTTTAATAATGCAAATGAAAATAACTTTATTCACTATTCTCCAGCATTGTGAATTGTATTGGAGCTTAAATTAGACTAACATCATGTCTTATGTAGTGTCTGAGCCTTGTGCAGATTTCACATTCATAATATCTGGCTGACTCTGACTCAAATTAAAGACAGAGTTCTGGGGCAAGCTTTGACAAAGATCCTCTGGGGAAAAGCACAAGTGCAGAATCGTCTTCCCTGAAAGTAACAAGCCAGACAGAGTGTATTGTCAAAACGCAGATAATTGACCCAGAGGATAGCAATCACAGAGACTTTGTCATTAATACTTTAATAAGCAATTGCCAATTATCAGGCCTTCGCCTGACATTGCAACCCTCCCCTTCAGGGCACTGCATAGTGTGGGACTCAAAAAAAGCAATTAAAAAGTAAACTACTGTGACACAGAAATGGCTTGAAGAAATGTGGAGAAACTTTTCTTTCTCTTTTCCTCAGATTCATATTGTGACTCGCTCAGGATGAGAAGAGTTTGATTTCACTTGTTGGCATCATCCTCGTAAGAAAGAAAAAAAAAAAAAAAAACAGGCTAAGTCACCGTGGAAAGGGGCTCTGAAAAATGTGGTGTTTTTCAGTGACCTAAATCTTATAGGTCTGAAACACGACTGCTGGGATACAGGCCTAGATTTAATATTCTGGGACTTATGTTCATGCTTTCCAGGGGCAAATGTCACTTCAAGCAGATACAAATGTTCAAAAAAGTCCCCCTTTAGAGCAAGAAGACAGCTTGGGGACAAATGTAAGACCCAGATAGTTGGTAATCTTTGAACTCAACACAGAGCCACCAGATCATTAAAATAGAAGGAAACTTAGGACGCTCACATGGTTACTTCTGAGTAAAGCATGTTACACAAGACCAGCTAAGGATCCAAAGAAACTATATTACAGGACATTACCACTTATATGGTTACTAGAGTTTAATCCTACAGCCTACTGAACATCAGATGAGCTCTAATTCACTTCACACTACTAATGATGGTGTGAAAATGTTTATATAACTCAGCCCACAGTGCCCGTGTTCAAAAGAGTAATCTCTTTCAGATTAACCCCTTGATGACTTGCTTAGGCAAAAGAGTTCAGAGGTTAAGAATAGCTAAATCTTTATATCTGACACTGAGTTAAAGGAGAGCGAGCTATCACAGAATGTCAGCCTTATGAGAGAGAAGTCAAGCTAGAGAAAATCAATTTAGATTCACTGCTGCTCCCCATAGGCACCTACAGCTGGTGGAGATATCTGTCAATATTTGGTTTATGTTCACTTTTGATGGAGTCTAAGGGAGTATGACATTCTGTGAACGAAGCATTGTGTCACAACACATTGAAAAAAAAAGTGGATATTATATATGTGTCTCACAACGAACATTTTAATGTCGTAATTAATTCAGGCTGATATAAATCTAGAATAATTCCGCTTTAAGGAATCTTGTGTTTTTTAAAAGTACCACACAAGCCTGAAGTAATTGATTAAATAGTCTCACAACATCAATTAATTCATAGTCTTCATAGTCAAGCTTAAATATATACCTCAGATACAGGGTTACAGTGTGAGCCCCAGCAGTACTGCAAAGCTGAATGTTTTAAGCTTAAAGAGAAAGACTTATTTATAAAGCGTGACACACTTCTGGGCCCCTGGTAAAAATAAATTTCCTTTCTCATTTCAGTAGCGAGGCCTACTGCTGTGTGTCCTGTCACAGCGGTTGTTTGGCCACATATTGTTTCTCGACTCCGGCCTCTCTCCTCTTGTGCCATGAATGTCACGACTTCAGCCACGGGCTGCACTAAAGGAGCAAAGGCCTTATTACACCCCCAGGTCACCAATATCCCCTCAGCCTTCACAAAACCCAGCTTATGGAATCAGATACACTGTGTAGCTCGACAAATTACTAGCCGTCGGCTTCCCACCCTTGCTCAAAGTTTTAGCCCTCATGTTTTTTTTTTCTCCTCGTCCTCCCGTATCCAATTTGTCAGGTGGAAACTGGGTGTGAAAAATGGTTGTTGTTTTTCAATGGAGCCACAGGGGTCTGAATTGCAGTTTACTGTTGTGTGACTGACAATAAATAAGGATGATCACTAACGCCAACAAGACGCATTAGAAACATCAAACTAATAATGACACACCCTGAGTGATTACCACAGACAATTATTCAGAGATCGTTTATCAGAGATAATGGTAAAATAGTAGACTTAGGATGCAAGTGTTTTCTTGGAAAGGAGAATCTAATTTGGCTCTTGCTGACTGCAAAGCCTGTCATCACCTTTGAATGAAACAGACTGACTGGGTGACTAAACGGCTGAATATAGCAAAGACCCAGTCAATTGGATTTGGAAAGTGAAACAAATAGCTGTGACCCCTGGTGAGTTCAACAGTAACTGAGCCAATTGACTAATTTGATCAGCAGGTACCTGAATAGATGGCACCTGTTTGCAAGAAGGAATCCATTAAAGGAATTTATTCCTTTTGTGTGTGTGTGTGTTTGTGCCTGCACTTACATGAGCAAGCTCAGGGCACATGTGAGGAAACATGGCTGTGTCTGTGTGTCTGCAGGCTTTTTGACAGCCTGGGTTAAAGGTCTGTCCCATATTTGCATTCTATAGTCTCATACTCATTAGGTGAGACTAGCTGATGGTGAGCCTACTGTAAATACAGCATGAATGTGGGGAGAGGACAGAGAAAGGGAAAAAAAAATCAATGTGATTGAGTGCTCTGTGTGCAGCCTGTTATACCAGTGGACTTCCCTACAGTACATCCCATTTTGAGAGGTGGAGGGGGAGAAGAGGAGAACTGGGTCTGGGGTGGGGTGGGGGTGGAGGGGCAAAGCGGCTTGTTGACCAAAAGAGAAAAAAAAACGACCAAATCTAAATCCCCTTGCTTTTATTGCCTGCCACAAACACATGGCTTGGATCACGTGGTCACTGACATCTGCCGAGCAGTATCACAATACCACAGAGTTGACAGCTTACATTGTCTGAGAACTGATTAAGTAGGATGCAAGGCTATTACGGACACACACACACACACACAAAACTGACTCCGCATAACAGACAAAAGTGTATGTGGAGACTGAGGCTTTATATTCATGGGGCTGCAGCGATGTAAAGCGAGCGAGTTTGAACTCCTATCAAATTAAGGTACTTCTGACACTGATGGTATTTCACCTACTTGTCCTCTGGAAGCTGCAGTTAATTTTTCTACACATCCCACAGCGATTCGTAAAATCTAAACAATGCTGCACAGTTCTCAGTCTCCCTGCATCACCCTCTTATCTCTGTCTGGAGCCTCCGTCTTTGCCATTAACAAACAGCATCTCTGGACACAGTGACGCACTTCGCCTTATCAAGAGGTTCTTGAATTAAGTTTAAAAAAAAGAAAAAGGATCCTCGGTGATCACAGCTTCTTCTGTGCTCTGTGCGTCGTGTGAGCGTAAGCTTTCCCCTCTAGCCATTTCAAGCCCCTAAAAGTGGGATGTCAAATCACCGCAAAGCTATGCGTAGGCATAGGAGTTGAGTTGAAATTATAATTGCTAATTAGGACTATACTCTCAATCCGAAAAGGCGAAAGACCCATTAAGAGTGTCACAGGGATTTCTGTCAGGACTGCTTGGTTAGATAAAAGTTGGAAATCTAAGCAGAACAACTCGCATCAAAACATCTCCCCCGTCCCTGTTTACTTTCTCGAGACAAAGTCGTTAGGGGGAAAAAAATAATGGCCCCTCGGAAATGATCACCTTTGTGGCATGGAAAGGAGATCATCGAGGTGACTGTGCTGCTGCGCTTCGAGAGGGGCGGGGGGCAGGGAGTGGGGATGGCGGGGCGGTTGGAGGAGAGGAAAGTTGAAAGACGAGTCTTACCTTATAATCGCCGTGTCGCCCTGGCGGATGGTGATGTTGTCGGTGGCCCGCTGCATATCCACACTCCGGACAGGGAATCCTGTGGGGATAAGACATAGCAGTCTGAAAAAAGAAGCCTGCAATTGCCTCCAGCACGATTTGCGTCCGGCTTGCATTTTAAAGCACAGGAGCGCGCGTTTCGGGAGCTATAAATCCAAGGGTTAAAAAAACGCAGGGAGGAAGAAGAGGAGTAGTTGTCCAGACTTCTCGAAAAACGCGGGATGCCTATAGGTCCAAAGCAGTCCGGAATGGACGGACGAGACAGGTTTCCTAAAAGACTTTTGGAACGAAATCGTGCGGTATTGTGTCCTCGCTCTATAGTCCACTGATGCGTAATGCTCTCCGCGTAAAGGGACGGCACAGCCAGTAGCGGCGATGGAGAGAAGCAGGCTTCTGTTCAGAGTCTGGGAAAATCATCCCCCCACCTCTGCCTCCTCTCTCTCTCTCTCTCTCTCTCTCTCTCTCTCTCAGATTATCCAGCCGTCTGACTGTGATGCTCCCCTTATTGGTTGTCAGGACAACAGCACCACCTGAGGTCCCTTTTGGTGAGACACAACTGGGTGAGGACTGAGTTAAAGGGACAAAAACAAATAAATAAAACTGGGATGTTGAGAATTTTATAAAGAAAAAAAATAAATAAATGGGTGTTGTACAGGAATATTCTGCAGAGCAATAAGGATTTCTCCTGTACACCTGGACCCAAGTCCCAAAAGAAGTGGCCCTGAAAATTACCAGAGAAACCTCCAATCCTCACCAGGTCCACAGGTCTTAGTCTATACACAACTATTTTCTCTCATTCCGTGGAGGTGAAGCCATGCAGAAAGACAGTTTCCCTTAAGGAATCCCTACAGTACCACATTGCCATTAGTCTTCAAACTAGCTGTATGCTCACAGGTATCCAGGTATCTACAGCAGTGGCTCCCCAGCATTTTCATGCCAAGCAGATTTGCACTGTACCATGAACCCTCTAGTGGATCAGACTTTCTGTTGTTAATTATAATTTAGTGTTGAAAATTACATCACGTCAATGTGCTATTTGGTAATGAGCAATGAAATCTGTCATAAAAACCGCCTTATAGGGAAAACGTGTATCATAGGTATTCATTCAAGTGTTTAATTTCTGATTTGAAAAAAAAAAAAAAAAAAGTTATGGAAAGTTTTATAATTTTCAGATTGTAACCACAATCAAGGGCTCTTGGCTGCAATGTTTTGGAAACATGATTCACATGAAATATTGTATTCTAGTCTAGTGCTTTTTACAACAGAATGTTTTAACTGGGAAAAAAAAAAAGGTTGAGAAAAACAAACAATCTGTTGACCATGAACAGGGCGAAGCTCAGCTGTGAATAGCTTAACCAGACGTAATCACCTCTTGTCTAGACTGCCATGAGGCTGTTGCTCGGTAGGTAATTACATCCACTTTCAACATAAGCAAGGACGCAAGTTTTGAAGGTGTGCGGCTTCCAATTCAACAGAAATGTGAATGCAGAATGAGCTTCTAAATTCACCACTTGCCAATCAAGCACTAGCTTAATAGGCCATGATCTAATGCTCATTCAACGATGTGCTTAATGAACTGCAGAGTAACAATTTAGGCAGTGCATTTAGCATTTTATTTGGTTCAGAAAATACATTAATACTAATGTGAATCATTGCTAGTCATTGCACGGTGCATTCCCATTTTTGTTTTGTCTCTGGGGGTATTTGGTTAATAATTCAGAGTCAGACACATAACAAAGTCTTTAATTCTAGTACTCAGACTCTGCACATGGATACAAGCACAGGACATGGTAAGAATACAGTATACTGTATGACTTGGATGTAGAATGATTATATATGATGATGATCACTGCCCCTTATCTCTAAATACAATGCAATTGTCCTGGTGCACATACTGTACGAGGACTAATGTTCTCAGCTCCAGCAGCCTGATTGAACCAGTGTACGTTGCTGTGGTTCAGCCTTATTTCCAGCCTCAGCAGATTTTAAGCACCAGATCAGACGCAAACTCCAGTTTTACAGCAAAGCCCTTCAGCAGCTGCAGCCTACTGTGACATGTAGGCCTCACAGCTAGATTAGAGAAAATGGAAGTGCAGACATACGCAAGGATGAAAAAGGAATTACAGTGAGTTGATTGATATCAGGGAGTGCATGGAGGTGCTAATGTTAGTGTATTAGTTAAGGAGTGCTAAAATGTTTTCAGAGAGGGAGGCTTGCAGGGCTGTTCCCGACTTGGCCCTTAATAATCAGTGCCTGTTACCATTTCCTCAAAGCATCTGGAGATTTTAGCTATCTTGGCGATTGCACAGTTTATGAAAAAGCATATGCATTAAGACCACTTAAAAAGGGACTACTGGGCTCTGAAGAGGAGAAGAGGCGCTGCTTTGCATACAGATTTATACAGGAATGGCTCCCGTGTGGCTTTTAGCTGTATCTCTGGTTAGAAATTCTCAAAAGTCTGAGAGATTGTGTGTGTGTGTGTGTGTGTAAAAGGTAGAAATCTTTCTTGTATGGCAGAGAGATGGAGAATGGGAGGCCAGGGACACAGCAGCTTTAACCAATTCCTAACAAAAGGCCAGTGATCCCTTGCTCTATCCCACTCTGGTGAACACAAACACACACACACCATGCACACAGACAAACTGAGGACTGGAAAACAGAGGGGTTATTATCATGCTGGTGGGATGCTCTTGGTTGGGTGGTGTTACGGTTTAGACAGCAGGAATGGTCATACATTCTGCTGCGGTGTGTACAGTAGACACTGTACATAATATATTGTAAGTAAAAACAACAAAGGATGTGTAGAAACACATGGCCCGTGGTTAGCTTTTAGCATTAAACCTTCTCAGTACCTTAAATTTGAAGAGCTGATTGCCAAATAAATAGAAAATGGCGCAGAGTAAGCCCAGAGGCAATAGGCCTTTATTATTTAATTTGGTTCACTGGTGATATATACAGCACATTTTTCCCCTTTGTACCACTTCCTTATTAGTCTATATAGTGCAGGAATGATGCACAAGAGAATATTAGCAGTGCTAATGCATGATACAGTAAGTAGAAATACTCTAGTCATAATTGGTATCCTCTGTGATAAGTACTGCAGTCTGTGACAGATAAATGATGAAACAACGATGGTATAAGGGGAATTCTTCTTCTTTGAGGGGAAAGCAGAACATGATCTATTATTCAACTCTGTAGTTCAGCTAAAGAAAATGACAGCAAGGGGCGCATCAGGAAGTGATTTCATCAAATACACCAGAGAATAATGTAACGTAACGAGAATCACGTCTCTGCTTCTTCATGCTTGGTAATAGGGTAATCACACTGCATCATAAGTTCTACCGAAGCTCAAGCTCGCTTAAAAGCTGGATTCGAACCTGCAAATATTTCTGAAATGGGTTAGCAACACATGACTCGGCCTTTTGTCATTTTTTTGACACAAGGTCTGCATCAAAGGGCAACCACTATAGAGCAATTTCATTAATACACATTATGAGACGCCCTGACTTTCTCCCCATCTCATTAGTCATAATGACTCTGGTAGAGTGATTCTGCATCAAAGAAGAAGAGCTCGGAGCAGCAGAAAGAAACATAGATGCACGAGTCTGATGTTCAGACTCAGATGTAAAAGTGCTGTTCCTATGATGTTAGTTCATAAATGTTCGGAAAAAAAACACGGTTCCAGTCTGTGAAATGAAAATCATATGGCCCATAGACTTGTTCTGTTAGTTCAGGGGAGTGTGTACTTTTCTAAATAACCCTTTGCTTGAAATGTAAAAGTGGCAATAACACTATGCAGTTTGGTCGCATTAACCTACCATTATTACAGTCACGATATGATTTAACATTGTACACAAAATCTTCAAGGACTGGCCCAATATACTTCCTTTCTGGGGCAAATGTATAACTGATAACTATAATGATCTTATAACACAGACATTCCAGTTTCACGATGTGTTAAAATCATATCCTTTCATGCGTTACAGCATAAGAAAAGAACATATTTGTTACAATAATTTGCTTCACAATCTACTTCAACTAATCTACAGCCAGCGTGTGCTGCATGTTTTATGTCCTTTAATTTCCTATTGTTTATTTCTAGTCATGCTGTTTTTGTCTGTCACACAAAGTCAATCCTTAGCAAAGCAACAACATGATGTATTAGAGTAACCTCAGTAAGGTTCTTCCTTCTACCTTTGACTACCTTTGTCTTGTGCAATATAGCAGATGTAACCATCCATGGCTAAAGTGACAATGGCTGCACAGTATTTTATAACACCATATCATGACCTGGATTTCATCAGCATTACCTGGATTCATCGTCACTGCCTAGATTTCATCATTTGCTCTTTCTCTCTGTAACAGTTTTGACATCTAGACACTTTCCTATAGAACGATATATGGTATGCTCCTTTTCAAGCTTTCTTAGTAGACTGTGTAACTCATTTAAAGGGCCAATCCACCAATTTCACACATTGAAAGTAGTATAAGTATCATGGTTAGTGTTACTCCTGTGAACACAGGTGTATGATGTCCTCTGTGGCTCTGGAGGAGCTTTGTTAAATTTGTGAAAATAACCCAGATGATATCCCTATGACATCATCACAGTTATCTTGGCCCTGGAGATTACCATGATAGCAATAACACGCAGCCTCAAATCGGGCACTTGGGAGTTCGAACGAAATGGATGTTTACATGGAAAGGGGTTAAATTTGCATTACCTGTAAAACTCAGTGTGTTGGCAGCTTGACCTACACTAGGAACACAAAGTCAGAATAACTCGGACTGTGCTGCTTCAGTTTTGAAGCCCGCTTTTTAAATCCGTCTCTTGCAAGTCCGCCATGGACTTCCATGGACGTGCCATACAACACTGGAACACCATGTTAAAGAATAACAAACACTGTCACATCCACACTGAAAGTATTTGTATTTCTCACAGTGGCTGGGCCATTGAGCGTACACCTGCTTTACCAGCATGCACTGCATGTAAGGGTCTACAATGGCAAATTAATGCTCAAGGTCAGCCAGGACTGGCATGTATAAGTAGTTGTGAGCATAAGCTCCATATCTCATGCGCTGACTGAAAGCAAGCGGTAATGCTTGTTTGACAAGTGTACAAACAAGACATGGAACTGTGTGTAAGGTTACAAATAAACAAACAGTGGACAGTTCTGTGCAGACAGAGAGAAGCAGACAAAGTAATGAGAATCCCAATGTCAGAAGTGCCAACTTGCTACTTATTAGCAGCAACATTTGTCACTTTTAGTAACTGGTGGTACATGCAAAAAAAAAAAAATCCACAACTATTATGACAGGTAAAGAGGCTGCGCAAAAACTTGCAACAACCTTGACACACTGCTGCATGAAAGAAGCCAAATGTTTGACTGCATTCTGGTCGCAAACCCAACACTCTGCCAGTGGGAACATGCAGAATTTGATTTTAAGTACTGTGCCAGTGTAAAGGTCAACAGCAGACCTCACAGCAGCAAAAAAGAAAATGGAGCACAAACTTCCAGCACCTCAGAAACTCTTGTCCCAGCCAGCAGAGCTGCTTCCTGGCTACAGCAACAGCAGCATCTCGGCCTCACTCACTGGTGCATTTTCTCTGCGATGGCCACGGGCTTATACAGTATGTCTACACTCTGACAAGATGTTGTAAAATGTGAAGTAATCAATGAAGTCCTCCGTGGGGACATACTGAGAAGTAATTTGGCTGACCAAAATAAAGTTTTCAGCACCATTAGCTGACTGAGCTGCAGCGACAGCCCCTCGTCCCTCAGAGGCTCAAAGGAGAAAACAAAATTAAATGAGCAAAACTGTCACTGTACTTCTCCCACCTTCCAGTGAAGTCCTCTACTCTCTCACAATGATAAAAGTAAACTGAGATCTTACATAAAAGACTAAAATCCTTATGATTAGAAAAGTTTTTATTCATTTTTTTTTTTTTTTCTGTCAGTCATTTTGATTGAGTCAGTGTTAAAGTGGGCCTTTTGTGTTTCTAAACGTACAATGATTTTGGAACAAACCTCCTCATAGGCGAATTTTGTTTCAAGATGTATTCTCCATCTTTGAAGAACACATTCTCCAGATCAATACTGGCCTATGTAACACAAACACCAGAACAGTTTCAACAAGAGGAGGATCTATAATGGGATTCTGATTCTTTATTCACCTCTGTTGTGCACTATCTAACCTTTGCATGAAAACAAATGGCACTCGGCTCTGTCGTGAGCTATGGAAGATCAATGAGCCAGGCTCGCCCCTTGGATCCATTTTTATTTATTTATTTCCACGCCAAATACGCTCTGTGTCAAACCAGAGTAGGCTGCATTAGGAAAACATGCCCACACACACATGCACACGCTTACAGTAAGTGCGTGTTCCTGTGTGTGTGTGTGTGTGTACGTGACAGAAAGACTGAGACAAGAGATAAAAAGAAAACAAGTTTTCTTCTCTCTATAAAAAAAAAAGTGCATGCATAATTTTCCCTGGCATTCCCATCAAAACCAGAGTCTTGGCAACAAAATGCATGATATGCAGGAAAAAGGATACCCAGCAACATACTCAGCAGTATACTGTATCACCATCAACACACACGCAGCATAACGTACCTTGGCCTGAAGCCTCTTGCTCTCCATCCCTCTTTCTCTCTGTCAGCAGAAACATAAAATAAGGCCAAACTTTGGCACAGAGCTCTGTGTATTGTGGACAACGTGCTGAAGTGATCAGAGTCCCGAGTTTTAGTACAACTGCTAAATCTTTATTGTTAAAGGCACAACTTTTCAGTACGCAGGCTGATAAGTGAGTGACCGATCTCTGGCTGAACGTTTATTCAGGCACGGCAGGTGCATACTGCATATATAATGACTTGGTGGAGAGAGGGAAGTGACAAATGATCACCTATGGGTTTTTTTTAACCTAGTCTTTTTCTCTGCTGCTTTTGGCCAGATTAACATCTGAGTAATGTGTTCTGCATTCCAATGAAACATGTTTATACTGGCGTAATGCCTGCCCGCAGAGGCTGCCATCACGTACTTGCATAAGACAACACGCACAAAACACACTTCAAAGGACACGTACAGCTTCAAAAAAAAAAAAAAAAAGCCACCTTTCAGGGCTCCTTTGCATTAATGCCCACTCTTGGCAAAGTTTCATCTGGCCTGTGAGTGGATTTGTATATGAACAAATGTCTAACTGAACTGCAGCTCTGATGTTATTTTCTTTGTGTGGACCTGTGAGCTGGTTTATTTGTAGCAAACAGGGCAGGCTGATGAAGACTGATTTCCTTCCCCAGACAGTAGATAGTGTGTTCAGGGTGGTCTCGAGATCTATATAGGCCCATGTCTATACCTGTGCTGTGTAATGTGATCTTATCTAAATGACTGTTTTCTCTTCTGCTTGTATGTTCTGTCAGATAAATATAATTTGTATTTGTTTGTGTGTGTGTGTGAGTGTGTATATGGTTTTTGGATTATCTCACAAACAGCAGTGTGCTTTCTGTTTTCTATTGGGTTTTCTTCTTCGCCTCAAACTTTCCATCAATATGTGCCTTGCCAAAAGCTGTTATGATCCCAAGCCACACTTCAAATATTTCATGGTGCCTCACGAGTAGCAAGGACCACAAACTTGGATGTACAGAGGTAAAACCACAAACATTTCATTAATGAGCATGGGATCTTTTTCTTTTTTTTTTTTTTCTTGTGGGACTGGGATTTTTTAAAGACAAGTGGGCCAGTCAGTAATGTGTAGCCCACAAATGACCCAGCCAAGGTGTAATTGCGCACAGCCTCCCAAACAACACTATTATGCCGAGGTATATTAAGCAGCATGGTGCATAAGGCAAGTTTCATTTCTGTTTGTTTCCAGCTCATTCACACTGAGTAATAGCCTCTGACTTTGAGTTGGTTCATTTCATTCAAAGCTGAAATCCAAAATAAAATGGTCAGCAAAAACCCCTGAATAACATTCCTAGATGAGGCTGTATTCCACACAGACATGTGCTGAAGATTTGTGAGAGAAAGGGAGCCAGACCAAAATTGCACGGTTACAGTTCTATAAGAGTACTTGTGTATTTTGTGAAAATATATAATATCCCACATCCTCTGTTAACTGTAGATCAAACAAGATTAGCATAAAAAGCAGCTCCATCCTTTGATGTGGAAGGTATTTTTATCTGCCATCTCAGCCTCTGATTGTTTCATCCCTCCTCTACTCTCGCAATGTATTCCATGATAAAAGAGAGAGCAATTGCATCTACTATGGGTCAATCGGTGATGCAAATGCCTCAGTGCGCCATAGTTGGAAAAGCCAATCACACTGTGAGTCACACTACATCTGTCTGACCACAAGTCTGACCTCAGCTTTCAGCACCTCTACATTATCCATCTCCTCGACCGGAGATGATCGCACACTGCCTCTACCACCCTCCAGTGCACAGACTCACACGCACGCACGCACACACACACACCCACACACACACACACACACACACACACACACACACACACACACACACACACATACACACATACACACACACACACACACACACACACACACACACAACCACAACGTCTCCTTAATCTTCTTGCAAAAGAATTGCTTTGAGTTGACCCCCAGGGGTCATCCCTCCTCTTGCTTTTCAGTTCTATTAGAAAGTTCAGGCACAGGGAGACCTTGCTGAGGAGGATTGGTTTAGCTGCAGCTATAATGTTCAAGGTGAAAACCTACAGGGTAACGATGAATTCCTTGCAGAAGGACAAGGATGCACAGTCTGATAGATCGAAGGAGCACGTCCTTGTGAACACAAAGCAGCTCTAGGAGTTTATGGAGTAAGTCCATGCAAGCCATCACATAACCGCTCTTCACTTAAGTTGTTGTTTTTCATCTGCTAAATTATGGGATGCATTTCAAGAAGTGATGGATGACTAATTAATACTCTCAGAATATGCATGAGCTGTTCCACACACCAAATGACTCTGAGGACTGTCTACATAAATTAAAAGCAGTGGTGTGAAATTGCCTCATTCGCTCACAAATGTATGTTTTTTAATTAAATTTAGTAAACATAAAGGGGTATTTCAGACGTTTTGACATAAAGTAGCATGAATTACCTCCTGTTAGAAGGAACAATATTATAGATCTTTTCAACATAGTCATCCCACTGAGATGACTGCTTATTGGACAAAAACAATGAATAACAGATGTGGTCAATTAAGAAAAACATGCTAACTTCAAAACTGCAAAAGCATACACAACCTAGAGAGCAGAAAGTAGAACTCCACCAAAGTTGCACAGTGCCCTAAATGTGTTATTATGGAAACTGAAAATGCTTAAAAGGATGATGGTATATCTTGGAAATATTATAACATTTTTGGAAAACATTTCTCAGAATCATCCACAGTGAAAGCTGGATAAAATAAAGGTTACAAGATAAAGGTCCTTTATTTGAAATTTGTTTCTACGCCTCACTGCAGCTATTAACAAAACGGTGAGCCGCCTTACATGTGACCACATGGCGGCAAGATGTACACCATAAACTGACCTGCTCTTCCTTGGCCCGTGGCCCACAATAAAATGTTGTGCCAGTGAGTCAGGCGATGTCCTGCTTCAGCACAAGTGAGCTCTGACACCTTATTTAGCTGTGATTCAATACTGCGTGAAAAAGTTCTGTTAACTTCTGTTCTTCATCTGTGAATTGTTTCAGCCAGCTTTTGGTTTACTTTATAACAAAGTCTGCATCTTTTATCAGTGATTCAGTGTAATTCGATAGGTTTGTTAATTTCAAAACTGATCTAATGAAATGATCTAATTGTTATGCTCAATACTTTTGATCATGATCAGTTAAGGCTAAAGGTCAAAATGATGTTGTCTAGTTACAGTGTTATTGCATTAGCATATGCTTCCCAGTTTGCTTTTTATCTGTGTTTAAATTTTCTTAATTTCTTTCTTTTTCTTCTAATTTAAATAAATATTTACATGATGGAGGATTGTTGCGTGTTTTTTCATATGTGTATATGTGTCAGATGAGTCACATAGTCTGTGAGCAAAATTACAACCATGGAAACCATTATGAAAAGAAAGATCATCCACTTCACCAAGTCCCCATTGTCTTGCATAAGTAGTTTATATCACTGATCCCATATAATGCATCACTGTGCATAATGCACACAAACTCAGAGTCAGACAAACAAGACCTAATACAAAACCTCCTTGGTGGAGGTAAAAAAAAAAAACAGAGAAACTGAGAAACTTATCAGATCTCTGTGTATTTATAATGCCTGAATCTTCTCCAAGACCTCTCTGTAGCATGAAACAATTTAACAACAAAGCTGCACTTTAACCGCTGTAATTTCAGAGGGTAATAAACATGTTTATCTTCCATCCTTGAGTGTTACTGTCCAGTCTTGAATAACCCTTGCTGTCAAACAAGCAACCAAACACACAAGTCTGTCATTTTCTTATGTAATTATCTATAAATCAGAATTGACATGCATTCCTATCATTCAGCACTGTTTACTTGGAGTCTAAATGAAACACAGAACAACATGTGAAACAGAAGGCTGCGAATAAACCCAAAGAAACCAGCGTCCCCTTCACATATTCCTGAATCTCAGTAAATTGAACTTTCCTCTTACAGGAACCCCCCTGCTGAGGCTGACGTTTGTATTGATCCTGCTGTAGCCAGAAGCACAGCTTTGAAAATGCAACGGATAGCTTAGTAGTTCATTTAAAGGTGGGACACATAAGAAGTAGGTCAAATACCTGCCAGACTTTAACATCTGATTGTTGTCTTTATTTAGCCTGCATATTGCCGTCACTCCTTGACAGACAGGAGTATGACCATGGCCAGATACAGTATGTGGACAATAAATTAATTTCTTTCAGATCAACAACACCACTTTGCTACTGTTATGTAGCAAAGATAAAGATCTGATGTGAGGGGATAAGAACAAAGTACCTTTTTTAACCACCTCTAAAGATTTAACACCTTCTGGAAGCAAACACAGCAAGTATCTTCTTACAACAGTGTTATTTCTTACAAAGCTGTCTCAGCACAGCAGGACCATCAGAAACGAAAAGGCTAACAATCACATTTTGGTAAATTGCATGTGTTTGGAGATGCTGAGAAGGATTTAACCCATGAGTAAGTAGGGAAAATTGCTTACAACCCACACACTTCAGAATAAGCTTTAACAAAACCACAGTGTAAATAAATAAATAAATAAACAAACACACACAGTAAGCACACATAGGCGTGCAGAAATATACTTTTTTTTCCCCAAGCAGTCCAGTATGCCTTCACTTCTTATCTCTCCACCCCTGCTCCTGTTTTACTTCATCCTCTTCTCCTACTGCTTCTCTCTGTCTCACTCTCACAGATGAATAATGTAGACCCCCTCGTTGTTTTGTATGAACAGAGCGATTCCCTGGATTAGGTTCTCTCAGAGGACTAGAGAGCCACAGGCCTATCTCCAGGCCCTCCCCACTAATCTGCATTCTTCCTCTGTTCTCTTAATTAGGAGGCCATGGACAAGATGGAACAGTAATTGCAGTCAGTTGTTGCAGATTTCTCATTTTATTCCTCCCTTGTGACAAATTCTTATCTCTTCATTTTTCCTACATTTTTTTCTCCCCAAGTCAAATTCCTTTCATCTTTTCATCTTCGTCATCTCCATCGTTTTCCTTTTTTGCGCTCATCATTTTTCTCCATCATCATAAACGCGTGTTTTTATCTATACAGTTTATAGTGAGAAACAATGAAGGAAGGCTAAAGGGCAGAGTAAATAATTAAGGGAGAAAGAAATGCCAGAAGCCACAAAAGTCAATAACAACCCTACATAATAAAACCTTGGATGACTCATTGCCTATTAGGTGTTAAAGGGAAACTAGCGGAGCTTCATTTCTTGGGATAATAGCCTTATTTCATATCTAATAATACAGAATAAACTATAATCTGCTCTCTAAACCTCCCTTGACAGAAATTAATATCTCTCTCTCTTTCTCTCACTCTAGTGAATTTCAGGGTAAATGTATACAGCAGCCTGGGGCCTCTGGGAACAGCACCATATAGCACCCATGGGATCGTCACCACCTATATAGCACAGCTTTATAATCCCAGAAGCTGAAACAGTGTTTACATTCAGGCCCCAGGCAACATTAGGGTAATGCTCTCACAGAAACCCAACTTACTTTACCATCCTAGCACCCTTAAAAAACAACAAAAGAAAACAAAATGAAAACAAATGAATGAAGAAACAATACAGGGCCAAAGCTGTACCTGGCTCAAGTCTAGTTGCAACACAGTGCAAAATGATCCAGCAATATTGTATTTTACCTTAATAAGCATTACATTACATTACACATTAACTTCCTCAACTAATTTCTCTGCTCCCACTCTCTGTTGGCCATGGGATTGTGTGAACTGCCATGTGTCTCTTCCAACAGACCAGAGCTCTGTCCCAGTTCAGAGTCTTCCTTTTTTAAAGCTCACATTAAACAATGAAGTACTGTATGTCCTTAGGTAGCAACAAGGGAGTCCCATTCCAAGAGCTCCTTCCAATGGAGCCCAAAATGTAGCCTTTCCCCCAGATCTGGAGGGCATAACTTTGTGGCCCACAGTGTCCCAGTATCCATTATGCTCACATTTGGTAAAAGTGTTGTCCACCCCAGAGTCTATTCTGCTTTGTGTCTGTCTTCTAGCCTTGTTCTTTGTGTAAGATTTTCAAGCCTACACAAAGAACAGCAGCTGTGGTCAACTACAGTTTATGCTTATTTTTACAGTGGATTCCAGGGGTGGTTAAGTTTCCATAGTTCTAAAAACATCAGAGGAAACCTCTCAAACCACTCCTGCAGAGTACTCCACTTCTAAAATTTCCTTCCTCGTGGGTTTGCTAATATAAGACTAAATGCACAGAAACTACAAAAAAACAAAACAAAACACTACAACACTATGTCTGTGAATGTTCTCATTCATCCAGGTCATTGTTCTCTCTCTCAAATTGAATCGAAAGCAACTGGACTTGTATTTGTCTGGGAAGACGTTTCGCCTCTTATCCAAGTGGCTTCATCAGTTCGTAAGCATCTGTCTTCCTAGTCCACACTAGTCTGACCAAGAAAGTGGAGTAGGACCCAGGTATTTAACCTCTTGTGGGTGGGTCCACCAAAGTACCAGTGAAAGTACTGGTTTCACCTGACCATTGTTGTGGTCCCCAGTGAACGACAGTCGTCAGGCCTCTGTGCCCCTGTTTGGGTGAAACGTCTTCCCAGACAAATACAAGTCCAGTTGCTTTCAATTCAATTTGAGAGAGAGACTACAACACTACACTACATAGACTTTACACAATGAGTTTGCAGTGAATTCATGAGCAGCTGGTTCAGCCCAAAGCTAACTACTTCAAATTAGCTTTGGCAGGGACATGTTATAAGACCACACCTCCTGTTGTTTTTTTTTTTGTTTTTTTTGTTTAGAAAAAAAGTTTTATAAAACCATATTAACATGTTTTATTTCCAACTTTTAATATTTATTATCTAATATGTACCAATTATTTTTCATATGGCTCAACTCAAAAATCTGACTCTTGTCTTGAGTCTTGAAGGCAGCACACGGCTCACCTCTTAGGTTCACATTGTCACAAATTTATTCAGAACACTGTCAGCTTAGCATTCAGTATGAAGAGCAGAATGTCCCAAAGTAAAAATGATGAGGGGAGAATAGAGATGGGATGTGACAAATGTATGACCCCATATGCACATACAAACACATACACATACACACACCTGTTAAGGAGACAGCCAACCAGTCTACAGCAGAAATACAAAACAGCATGGAGTTGTTTTTGACTTTTCATATCATCACTAACCAGCCCACCAATCAACTGTCCACCGTTCCAGTTGGCCGGTCTGCCCCTGGTGCCTGATTTAGCCATGCATTCATTAGGCTACTGCTGGTTTTGTCATAAATATAAATGACAAAAATAACATTTCCTATGGTGCATTCTTCCATCTGCCTTCTCAACTCTCAACATTTGTCACAGTTTCAAGATGGCCCCATTCAACCAAGACTCCACTCAGCTGGCTGCTCAGTCCTCATCTGCATGCTCATGATTATCACTCCATCTGCCTGACTGCACTTAACCAGGTACCAAGAAGGACATCACTGTTTTTCTCACAACATAAGGCCCTGAGGCTTCTGGTTTCCCTTTTATCATCTCTCCATACATGACATGAATTTATCACTCGACATCCAACCAGCTATGACCACCTTTCTTTTTTTTTTTTTTTTTTTTACAGTTTCCCTTTGATTAATTCACCACAAGGGCACTAAACTGTGCCCTCTTGCTGTCTCAGAATTTGTTTTTATTGTGCACATGCTCGTCACAGCATTTAAGCTTTACAAATAGTTGTAAGGTAAGGTGTAATTGGTGTTTTTGTGCCAGGTTTTGTTTCTCAGGCAACATACAAGTTTGAGGTAGAGATTATTATAGTGCTGTATGCAGCTTCTGAAGAAAACTGACATATTGAGCTGAAACAAGCCCAGCATTTTCACATAAAAAGAAAAAAAGGAATAGCTGACATCATTTACAAAAGATTCTCTTCAAAAATCATCACTGTCTTTGACTGATTATCAGTCAAGGATAATGTAGAAAAAGAAGACAGTGGCCCTTGTTTAAATTTAGTTTAACTTAGAAGATAATGTATTTATCCTTCATCAAAAAGTATCGAGTCTCTGTCAAGGTAATTATAGGTGATTGGGTTAGTGCATGACAAAGTAACAATTTATGTAGTTGTTTGCAGAGGTGGGACCAAGTCTTTGTTTTGAACGTCAGAAGTAAGTCTGAAGTCTTTCCCTTCAAGCCCTGAGTCAAGTCCCAAGTCCTAAACTTTGAGTTTCAAGTCCTAAACAAGTCATGATGTGCTTTTCACCATATAAAATGCCATTTTAACAACAGAACAATAGTATATCAAATTCACACAAATCATGAATGCTTTTTAAAACTTGTATTTATTTGTTAGAAGTTAGAAGTTTATTTGTCAGTTGTTAGAAATTTACTCATAAAACAAGTGGGACTGAACTTGTGAACTGAAAGACTTTTGTATTTTTCTGTTGTATTTAGTTCATCTCACACTGTTACATGTTTTATGTCTAAATGAAATAGTTACTAACCTTCTTTACAGAAGAACAATCTGTGTGTGAGAAAGAGAGAGGCAGAGGGAAAAACATAACAGGCTTAATGAAAGTCAGCTCAGGTGTGGCTCAATCAAGAGGACACACCCCTGCTACTCTGTCACAACACCTGAGGGGAAAAAGGGAAAAAGGAAGGGGAAAGAAAACACCAAATGCCAACCCGGGATTACATAATAGGTGGGGTCATCACATGCATAAACATAACAAATGCATAAACAGTTTCATTCACCCACGGGGTTGTGCTTTTTCTGTTATCTCAGGGCCCTATGATGCATTGCATTTGCGAAATGATGCATTACAAAAGACAAACTGTCCAAAAGTCTGTCAGTGATTTGTGCACGATGGGGCCACGGTATGGTGCCACCATGGCTGAAAACTTGCTCCACCGGAGCACTAGGGGCAGGCACTGCCAAGAGCCTGATGGATACTCAGAACTGTGAAGGAAGAGCCTTCTTGTTTGTTGCCCAGAACAAGAGGGCGTTCTGTCCTTTGGATATGTCAAGGTAGTGACTTAGCTGTAGTGCTGGAGTGGTCCCAGCATCCTTCCTCTGCCTCTTATGAGGATTAGGTCATGCCATAGCTCTGGGTCATCAAGATGCTCTTTGTCATTTACTTTATCTTCTTGTTGGAGGTGGAATGACTTCCGCATGTTGGGGGCCTTGTTAATGCTATCTTCATCACATATGGCCTCAAATTGCTCACAGATTGTTTTGACTGTGTGTGGGCCTTTGAAACGGTTGCAGGCCAAGAGACTGGCCTTTACCTGTACCCTCTCTCCCTGCATCTTCCTCTATACAGTGCACAGTGACATCAAGGAAACCCCTCAACTTTCAGTCAGACCAGATTTCCATGGTGACTGAAACATGGTCTGTGTTGCTCAACTGAAATTTCAATTTCGAACGTCTCTCTGTGGCAAGGTGCTTTGCTTTTCATGTCAATGTTCTGCTGAAATGTTCAATTTCTGCTGTGGACGACTCATGCTGTGTTGACCTACATGGGTGTCCATGAACTGTGAGATTGAAGGCATCATCACAAATTCTTTGAATTCTTCAAATCTGTAGGAGGTACAGACGGGTGACAAATTAAGCGAAAAGCCAACATAAGTATCTTAGTAAGGTGCTGGGCCACCATATGCCACCAGAACAACTTCAATGCACCTTGGCATCAATTCTACAAGTCTCTGGAGTCTACTGGAGGGACATCATTTGATGTTTTGATGATGGTGACGGAGAGTGCTGTCCGACACTTCAGTCCAGTATCTCTCATCTGCTCACTGCAATGGTCATAGCATATGATTCACATCATTTTAAAGCTAATCAAACTTTCAGTGACCCCTATACAAAAAAATTGTTCAAATGAGCTCCATCTCAACTACTACAATGGTGGAATCCTTGGTGTAAGGTAACAAGTGCTGTCAAGCCAAAAGGCTCAAGCCCAATGTAATGTCACAAGTGACTGGTGTCAAAGTCTAAGTCATGTTGCAAGTCTTTTTTGTCAAGTCAAAAGTTAATAAATATATGACCTGAGTCCATGCCATGTGACTTGTTTCCACACCTCTGGTTTTATGTATGCTAATGGATGCACAAATTTAAACAAACTGCCTTCATTACTATTGTTTTTAATCTAGTGCTCTTCAGCTATTGTTGAGTAAATTACTCAAAATTAGAATGTCAGCTAAATGCATTACATGTCATAATGTAATCCAGTGTCATCAAGCTGTGTGCTCACAGATTGCCCTTAGTTCAACCTATAAGCCGGACAGCAGTCACCGTTGACCCGCTTACATTTCCACAAACAGATGGAAACAAAGGCAGATTTAGATCAGAAGTGTGAAAAAGGAATTCACCCACATAGCTTTGGTACACAAGGTTTATCAATGAAGACAAGAAAAATAAACTGAAAAGATAAGAGCAGACTGCAGTGTAGCTCCCAGGTACACTGTACTGTAATTGAAAAAGTAAATAACACTATGGGAGTATCTTTTTAATATATTTTCTCTGTTATTTGATTAAAAAAAAGTGCCCTATCTGGAACAAGTGTGCTCAGATAGGGAAACGTTTAATGTTTTACAGTATGTTCACGTGTGCTGCGTGTGTTCAGCTGATTCCTGACTTTAAAGGAGTTGTGGCTTCTCTCACTGTGATAATAACCTTTGCAGAGAGCTGCTGCTGAGAAGGATGGCTAGATAGAAGGAGAGAGGAGGTGAAGAGGAAACTGGGGAAGGTCAGGAGGGAGTGGAGGTAACCTGGTTCACATAGACACACACACACACACACACACACACAGTGTTCACACCAACTGTAATCCATCACTGCATTACTCGTCATTCCTGGACCTGCCATAATGACCCAGAGTCGTCTGTTATGGTAGGAGCCAGAGGTGAGTCCTGGGGTAGTAACACACACACACTTGCCAGAATGTACACACACATGAACAGAGGCCTTGTGGTGCAGAGCAGCATTGCAGATCCATCTGCTCCTGCACTAGCTCTAGTTAGGTAGCTAGCAAAGGCCATGGACAGTAAGTGTCCAGCCTGCTGATGATTGACTGTAGACTGAAGATGACACTAGACCACCAAACTGCACCCATAATTCACCTGCAATTTAAGTTGCTTCTGAAAAAAAAAAGGGGGAGAAACTTATATTTGGGAGCTTATTGTTGTCACCTGCCTACACTGATGCAAGTATACTGTAACCAAGTGTTAGACTGAATTAATTTATCGCTTGAATACACATAGGCTGTGTCAGCTCGATACTGCCAGGTCGAGGTTGTGCTTGACAGTCTGCCCGCAACAATTCCAGGTAACAAGGAAGTCTCCTAACAATTGACAACTTCTCTGGCAAGAAATTTTAAATTGAAATAAACTAATTTTACTGGCCTAAATCACAAAGTGGTGATCCAACAGAGTTCAGGATCTGGTCAACCCAAACTGAGAGAATGTACATCTGGCCTGCTTGGCTATATCAGATTGTTGTGCCAGATGTAATAACTAGCAGCAGTGTAGTCAGTGTAGTCCCTAAGTATTAGGGCAGTAATATATTTTTCATTGTTTTGACTCTATTCAACCACAAAGGATGAAAAATGATGAGGTTTAAGTGCTGACTTTCAGCTTTAAGGGTGTTTGGAAGCATTTGCTTCCACACTGGGTGAACATTGTAGGAGTCATAGGAGTTTTTAGCCTGGGGAAGTATGCATAAAAAGGCACAGGATTTCTACATGGTTCACTGGATGTGGCTGCAAACACCCACAAATTAAACCTGAGAATCAGCACTTTGTTCTCACAGTTAGCGTTTCATTGAAATTTCAATGTGCAAAGCAAAACTGATTTCACACTTGCAGACTGCTCAGTATTTTTGGGAGTTATGAAGTCAGCCTCTAACAGGTGTTTTTTAAAGGGGGCATTTTTGAGGATTATAATTTTATGACTTTTAGATTAGAACATTCTATGGTTTCTCAAAGCTCAGTTTTACAGGGATTATACAGCCAATGTAGCAACTGCACTGTGTGCGCAAATTTGTTACTGGGTGGATTTTCAGGTTAAAAGACAATTCCACTGCCTGACGTTTTGTTTATTTTACACGCTGGTTATTCAAATTCTTTTTCAAAACTGTGGCTCTGTAAAATCAAGCTTATTGTTTTGTTTTCATTTTACATAGTGTACGTGGTGGTTGGTTTCTCTCTTGGTTGGAATTGACAGAAGGTCCTAATATAACTGCACAAACTATTCACTGTTTTGAAGACAGAAATGAGAGAAGTGGAGAAAACGTCATTAATTTGAATGGATAAGACCACAACAGTGGCAATGCTGACTATAAAATATATTCTGTCATGATTTTTGCATGTTTTGATTGAACAATTTGTTTGTTTAAGTGTCCTAAAGTAAATGCTGCCCAGCCCATATGAGCTTACAATAAAAGGGACAATTACCATACAGGGGATGGAAAATGGAAAGGTAAAAAAAAAAAAAAAAGAAGTAAAAATCGAATCAAGCAGAACTGTCGATCAAATGTAGGCTTATTTTCCTTAAATGATTCTGTTCCTTTGCTGCATTGTGTTTTTGTATTTAAGAAAAAAACATCTTTTCTTCTGTAATATTGATTCTGTAGTTCACAGTTGGTTCAGCACTTTCATGACAGTAAACTGTCACTCAGTCCCTGCTCTTTCAGCAGATGTCTCTACCTTGTTTGAAACCAAAGCTTCATTATCCATAAATGAAGAACAGACAAACACCCACACAGTCACACAGTCTCACACGCACACACAAGCACTCACAATACAACTGGCCCCTGATTCTGTTGTTTCAGTCTGAGAGTGATGCACTTAATATTTCATGATTCAATCAGGGTCAGTCAGAATTCAAGCAAACAGAGAGTGCAGACTTCTATTGACACAAGAAAGAGATCTCCAATGCAAAAATATTGACTTTTATATATGAACAACCAAATTTGTTGGAAGTTAACTTAAGCAATATATCCTGGTTGACATATGCTTCAAAGCATCACCCACTAGGATTTTACATGAGTCAATCAGCAAAGCCAGCTCTGAAATTTGATATTTTAGGCATCAAATACTCACTTCTGGTCGCCTACAAAATCCAGTGTGCCCGCTGTGAACACAAGCAGCTGCTGTCTTTTTAGGGAAAACCAAACAACTTTTCAGGGCCATCCTTCATGCCTATAGGCAAAGGGCATTTGATACTAGATTGAATTTAAGGGGAATTATTGCTTTACAACCCTTCAGTTTCACATTTTTTTTGTGAGCTTGCTACGCACATTTTTAATAAATTAATAAAATGAAATAAAAAAATAGGTTTCCCTTCAAAATCCAATTTCTTAGGGGTTGCTACAAGGAAATTAGATTCAAACTAAAAGAATTTTTAAAAATAGCTCCAATTCTTTGAATAAGCTAGCATAATTTACCCAGGGAAAGCACTTTGTTACATGTGGTTGCAAATTGTGCAGTCAGGTACTTAAGTTCTAGGCCTCTTGAAGAAAAGACTTCTGCATTACTGTAGTTTAACTCTCTCAGTCTTCTATGTGCTTGACTGACAGACTGAGGACAACACTGAGGGACATGGGAAAAGGCAGAGCTGTGGTTCTGTGGTGTAGCATGCACTGCTGCTAAGATCTCCTGCAGACCCAGACGGCACGTGCACAGTGAGGGGGGGCGTACAGCTGATGGACTGTATCTACTTTAAAATTAATAATATATAAGCACTGCTCTGGCTGCCCTTGCCAGCTGCCAGCTTACAGTGAATGACTGCCTATCATCTACTATATGCCACTGACTTTAATATTTGAACAAAAGAGGTTCAACTGAATTATAGTAATTGTGCCAATAGAGAAGTGATTCTGCCTATACACCTGACACCACTGAGCTTTGGCAGTATTTCAGTGTTTAGAAGGTATCACAAAACCTGTCATGTGTCACCCAAATGAATAACAAATTTCCATAAAAAATAATCCAGTGAGTGCAGCAAGCATAGTCACACCAATAAGCCTTTTAAATGACTCCGTATTGGGTAATAAGAACTTAACAAAACTGACTCTAAGTCCTAACTCTAGTTAACATTCCAGGTATAAGGATCAAAAAAGGCACAGAATTATGCAGTATACTGTGTGATTCATCCAGAAAAATAAATAAATAAATAAATAAATAAATAAATAAATAAAATGTCATTGATTCTCTGTTCCTCAATGGTGAGTTGTGTTTCTGGCGGTTCATTCACGTCATTGGTACCATTTTCCCCAAGCGCTATTCTTCCAGTGGTACAATGCCCTGACTGAAAATACACAGCACGCCTCCTGTATATATGTAATGTTAGAGCTTATTATTTGTCCATTTTCAAATGGATAATAAAATGTTAGGACTTCATATAAAATTTGCACCCGCACAGTCTTGTTCCACACAAGGTTTTTGAAATACACTTAAGAAGTAGGACAAACTCAATTTGAAAGACAACAAGATGTGTTCATCTTAAACACCTAACGGCAAAAATTTTCAGACGGTTCATTTGTTAGCTACTCTATCTAGTCTGAGAATCAAAGCAAACGTCTCTTCTTTTATGTGGAAATGTCTGTTTCTGCTGTTTCTTCGTGTCCTCCTATTAGATTTCATGGCAACAGAGACTGGCCCCAATTAAGCCAGTTTTCAAATGTGCAGAAGTGTGAAACTGTCCTCAGAGGTAGAGATTTCATGTTTCGACCCCATTCATGAAGGGCTAATTATAAAGCTGACTGAAAAGGCAGGATTGATTGTTCATTTCTGACTGTCTCTCTGTGTTGCACAGACGCATAGATAGGCAGCTTTAAAACCCCGCTTTTTGAGGACAAAGGGAATAGATCA
The DNA here is from genome assembly GCF_017976425.1 of Toxotes jaculatrix. Classification (NCBI taxonomy): domain Eukaryota; kingdom Metazoa; phylum Chordata; class Actinopteri; family Toxotidae; genus Toxotes; species Toxotes jaculatrix. The sequence goes on along the minus strand of NC_054402.1, from coordinate 20,803,592 downwards.
AAAATATAAAACCAGCAATGTCTGAAAGTCATTCAGTTTCTACAAGTCATCATCAGCACAGTCGGAAGTGTAAAAAAAATGAGATCTTAAAAATCTGATGGGAAACATTTTGAACTGCCGTTGTGCAGAAAACAGCCCACTCGCTGTGAAGCTGAAGAGGATTCTTTTACATCATAATGCAAATAAAGGCTCACTGTGGATGAATATTCCACAGTGAGCCTTTATTATTTAAGCCATTATTTTATTCAAAGAGAAGTATTTACATTTCCTTGGGATAAAATCACCTAATTAATCAGGTTTACAGCATCTATTACAAGAGTGGACATTCTGCTACGATCCTTCAGAGAGGTCATTATAGCTTGTGTAGACAGTGTTCTGGCCTCTTGTGGCCAAGTCTCATGTAGGAGACATGAGAAAGAACAGCAAATATCATACAGACTGTGTTATTTTCTCTTACGGAATAATAATTGATCCCAGAATGGAAACTTGAATATCTGGCTTGTTTTAGAACAAGACAAAAACATCTGATTTTGGAAGGGATCAAGCTTTGAGATTGCAGCTGATGCTGCAGTCTCCAACATGAACTCACACTGTTCCATATTGGTCAAGAAAAAAAAAAGGAAAAAAAAAGCTCTTCAGCTCATTTCAGCAGAAAGAAGTACTGTCTGTGCTTTTTACCATATTCCTCAGACGTGTTCTCTGCTTCTTATCATTTTAATAATACTCTGGCTGTCTCTCATCAAAATGATTAAAGGGACTGTTCTTGATTTGAAAGATCAGTATTGGTTTGTTAAAAAAGAATAAGATTGTAAGGATATAAAAGACATAAACTTATATATTCTAAAGGGATTAGCACTGAGGTGTTACAAAAGACCTGAAAACAAGCCAAATCTTTGTATCTATTTTTATATCAATGACATTTTAAAGCATTGCCATGAGTGCTGTTAAGTCTTTTTTCGCAGGGGGTGGAGGTGCTGGTAGTCTTGTGAAGCAGATTCTCTCTCCAGATAAAACAAATTATGACACGCTGCTCAAAAGGAGAGAAGCATTTTTAAAAGCATGACACAGAACTGCCAAAGCTCTCAAGTCAAAACAAGGTCTTGAAATTACAAAAAAAAAAAATCTATCCATCAACCACAAAGAAGTAAAACTGAGACACAGTTATGACCCATATAGAAACACTGTACAGTAATAGTAAGATTATGAAATATAAGACCTGAGCACTCAACACTAATCTGTTGTTGAAATCACAGATGTTACGTTATATTTTAAGACACTCTTTGACTAATTTACAGACTCCGAATCCAACCAAAAATCCTTGCTGTTGAAGACTATAGCCATCTATCATCATTGCATTCTGTAACTCTGCTACTCTGTGATTAGGAAATCTTCCAGTGTGGTGATTCATTAGATGCTGGGTATGTGCTCTTTTGATGGCTGGCTGATTGATTGCTTTTCTTCTGCAGAGCTGTGAGTTGTCTGCAGCATCTGTGTTTTACTGTAACAGGCACATAGCAAAAAAAATAAATAAATAAATATTTGTGGTAATAATGGCTCCTGTGAAAAACACTTGAAAATAATTCATTTCATCCCACATAGCACAGCACAGTATAAGGACTTTGCAATTATGAAGGAGCGAACACTTAACTGAATCAGCGCTGCGTTCACCAGTGAGCTTTTCTAGCTCAAAACATTTAATTCAATGGCTCACCAATCACCTCCCTCCACCAGTTATCCAAATATTGAATGAAAATTGCAACAAACAAACAAACCAATGTTAACTCCATTGCCATTATTTCTAACCTTTAGCAGTATATAAGATAGGACTATGTAAAGCAGTTGTGTTTAGAGCGCAAACAATCTAAGGAGTAACATGAGAAAAAGTACAGATCAATAGTTAGTCTTACATTCTCAGCACAAAAGGGGAAAAAAGGTTTAAGATGTGGCCTAACAAGCTCACTGCAACCTCAAAAAATGGACTTAAACAAAAGTAATGGTAAAAGAAAAAAAAAAAACTGAGGGAGAAAGAAATGTAAAAAAAAAAATGTCTCTTTATAACTATGGTCTTACAGTCTTAACTGTAGAAAGACATAAAGGCAAGCAATTTTCTCCCCAAGCTTGACTTCTTCACCAGATTGCCAATCTGCTCGCAGCAACAAGAGACTTAATCCCCTCACAAGTTAACAAATGCACTTTTCAAACTGAGAGAACACTTTGAGGAACACCCAAAGAGAACATAGCTTAGGATGCTCAGAAGTATGCACTGAAGAAATGTTTTTTGTTTTTTTTTTTGCTTTTTTATCCCGCCCATAGTAAACATGGTTGAATTAACAAATGGAGTTGTTTTATTATTAAAATGGTAGAAGGGACGAGAACATGTTCCAACTAAATACAGTATGAATCAAACAAGCTTCCTGGTAATTTAATTAATGGTTTGTATGGCATTTCTTTGTCCCACTTTGCACTCTTCATATTTGGCCAACATGCCACTCATATTTAATTCTCTTTGTTACAGTCATCATAAGTATTCTGGAGAGAAAAGACAAAAGGGAGCACAAGAGAACAAAGGAACTTGCTGGTCCAAAAATAATATCAGTGAAAGTTACTGAGCTGCCTCATTGAACAGTTTTTAAGTCTACATGAAGCTGAACTTTCCTAAAGTATGGCTGATATTTTATAACAGCTATGATAACTTCAAAAAAGGAAAGTGCTTCTCAGATAGTTTTAGTTCTTGAACTACAAAATTATGTAAAGTCCTTCAAGTTTAAAATAAATAAATCAGCACTGCAAGCACCAATTCAAAGGTGGGTAGAGTGAGGATGAATGCAAATTATAAGTCTTTTTCAGTTACTTGTAGTTGACTCTTTAAGACAGTAAGATTCCTGGTGGTCAGTTTCAAGTTATGTCTGGTACCCAACCTTATATGACCCACACTGATTGAGTTAAGTTCCCGCTTGTGCTTATATCATTGCAAGGATACTCACTGACATGATGCATTCACTAGCCAAAACCCAATTCTAACCTGAACCCTAAAAGTCTTAACCCTCAAACCGCCGTTTAAAGTTGTGAGGACCAGGTTATGTCCTCACTTTCCTAAAATGTCTTCACTCCGTAATGCCTATGGTTTTTTTTTGGTCCTCACAAAGATAGATGTAGAGGTACACACACATAGTTCTGTATGCTCTTTGGAGTAACTTTTGGAGTCACTGCAAAGTTTTCAACATGTGCAATTACAATCGTGCACAGTGTGAACACGACACACTGTAATCACAAGCTTTGATTACAGCTGGCTGCACCCATGCTGCTGTAGTTAGTGAAACTGAACAGACACAGATTTCTTGCTTGTCAGTCTATGTGTGCTCATCTTTGTCTCATCATCATTACATCATTACTGACCTTCCTCGTTGGAACAGATGGAGACAAGAACCTCCTGTCTCACACAACTGGATTTACAAGCCTGTGTCACTGAGTGTGTGTTTGTTCTTGCATTTCTGCACTCATGAACACCAGACGCCTTCATGTCAGCACTGTAAGTTGAAAGAGATCCTCCAAGATGAGCACAGTTTGCTGGTCACTCTCCAAAGAGATAAATACATGACAGCATTGCATTGCTGTGCGCTTGCCACATGTCTGAATTTGTATGAGTTTAAACTGGTTGACTAGAGCACAAGCTGATTGTGTAATCAGCCCCTGTGACTGTCTTCTCTGTGCTTTCTGGGACTGAAGTTGCACATAAGACACAACTCAGCGGTGAGATTTTGTCTGAAAAGAGATTTGTCAGGAAGTTCATCCAAAAGAAACAACACATACTGTAATGATACTGTATTAAAGATCGATATTAAAGATGTATCTACTGCTCATAATAAAATAATAACTATTATTCAACTATTATCAGGGTTGGAGCAAGAATGTAATGTTGAGGCAGTGAGCCCTTTAAAATGTCTAATCTCAATCATGTTTTCCCCAATAAAATCAAAGGAAAGATCAATGCTGTTTGCAGGCTTCACAGTTTTAGCTTTTATAGGCTGCATCAACATATATTTTCATGCATTGGAAGCCAGACTCTGTCTGTGTTCTCTGCCAAAGATGTTCCTTAGGGAAATAAATTCTACTATGTATGGTTTTGAAATGTAAAAGGCTAGCAAGGATTGCTTGTTTTTGCTGTTCCTAAAGACCAGCTAAGTGGTAAGGCCGTCTGTCATAAATGATTTCAGGTCATTTTAAGCACCGTATATTGTAGCTAGGGGAATAAAAGGGGAATACTTGATTTTCATTCATGTGATTTTATTATTTCTTAAAAAGATTAATTTCTTTAGTGTTGTCAAAACACAAAATTAATTGTGTTTAATATTACATATTTTCAGAGTATTGTTTATTGTCCCACTTAAATGGAGCAGTGACCCCCAAGAAAAGAACTCACTGGGACCATTTGACCCCCTCCCATTCAATCTTGGCACTGTAGGCTATATTTACTTGGAAATAAAACAAATGTTGTTCCTATAAAGTATATAGGCTAGTCCAGCTGGCACAGTGAAACTCTACATAATGTTAACTGGGTTAATAAGGAGGCTAACTGCTGGGACACAACTGTCAACAGCCACCCACCATGTAGGTAGTCAGGCTCTGTCTCTCTGGGGAAGAAATTAACATTGTATACCAACCTGAATCTGGCCTCTTGTGGAGCTGTGGTAATGATTAAAATAATAACAATAATAACAGTGCTCTGACAGTGACATGCTCTCAGTTCAGGCTACACATGAAGCCCAATCACAGGCTAAAGGAGTAAATAAAAATTGAAGGTATAGCTCCTAACGTTGTGGCTGACCGAAACAAATCATCTTTTTTCATGTGGTTGTAGAGTCATCTTGTGTGTTTGTGTGTGTGTGTGCTTGTAATTTTCTGTTCGAAATGTGCCTACTGTGAACCCATGGGAATCGTAGTCATTTGTTTGATTCAGAGTTGTTGATTTCTGACCAGCAGCAAACCTTTGATTTCTACTTTATTTTCTGTGAAGACTCACCCAGGTCATGGTTGTCCATTCATTGAAAAGGCTATTATCATTTTCAGTGGTCCAGACATGCCCGCACAGTACACACCTGTAATTGAGCTTTGGACACAATCAGCTAGCTCTGAATCCTTACGCGACATTATGTACTTTAGGTGAAGAATAAAATATTTAAATATTTTATGTGCCTTAAAAACATGCATTGTGCAGATACCCATTTATTTTTCTATCTTATCTCCCATGTTTTCCTTTCCTTTAGAGATTTGAACTGAAGGATGTAATTAAGCATTTCAGTATTGTGGACAGTATTGTGGACTGAAAAAGATGAGGAAAGAAAAAAGAACCAAGGAGACAGTGAATGTAAAATAGAATGTTGCGTACCAAGGCTGAAACTCTCGCATCTAATACTGCAAGTTGAATGAGTTGATTGAAAAAAAGCAATCATTTTTAAAATTCACACTGATGTCTGTGATGCTCATTAGAGGAATATATTAATAGCATTTAATGCAGAGTACGAGAGCAAAATTACCTGTCAAGGCAGCTCAGTCTTAAGGAGATGGAGGTAGTCCTGTCCTTACAGTACACTTCAAGAACATAATGGATCTCAGTGAGAAATTTAAGCTACATAATCTTTTTCAAGATGATAATTATCAACTGGATTTGTCCTCCAATGTGCTGTATCTATATAGTAAATCCAACTGGAAAAACTATACATTTATCAAACAAGGTTAAATTTGAACCCACATAAACTTTTCTCAATAAAATGACAGACTGTTATGATCATAAACTTATATATACATATATAAATCTCTGAAAACTGTGGTTCAAAGAGTCTCTTAGTCTTTGTATCAGATATGATGTGAACTAAAGCTGAAATGGAGGAGTGTGAAGAATTGAGTTGAAAAACTTTGGCATATGATGCTGTCCAGCACACTCAGTTAAAAAATTCATTTCCTCCTCTAGCTGGTTTTACCAGAAATGTCAGTGTCGATTTGGTAAAGGTCCCTCTAAAAATGACTCATATAAAATCACCATCTCCACCTTCACAATAAAAGCAAGCGCTACTCTGCAGGGACGGCGGTTTTCCATCTTCTGAATCTCAACTGTTGCACCAAACCAGACAGGCCGGGAAACTGCCCGGGGGACATTATGTGTCTTATTGGAAAGATGCTGTAATCAAGCTAAGTTATAAATCAGAAATCCAATATCATCAGACTGTTCTTTGGGGAGATGGACTATTATGTCAAAAGTGGCCCTTACTGTCATGATGCGTGGACGCATAATCATATCTGGATGTATGTAATTAGTTTACAGCAGTAACGATTTATGATACAACAATTACAGTATTTCTGAGAGGAAGGTCTGAGTTTACAGTCTAAGAATGGATGAAGAAAGAGTAACATAATGATTGTGTTGTTCAAACCTATTGCTGAAGAGGCTGGGGGCTATTCAGAGCTGCCCGCTAATCCTCTAAAGAAATTTCATTAACTTAAGTGCAGTGTTGCATGGCAAACACAAGCAATGGATGCAAATAAAGCTGTAAATAATCTATAGGCCAGTATGTGTTTCATGCATGGAGCCTCCACCCCTAGAACTCTATGAATTAAGAAATTGTTTTGAATCCTAATGCTCTCTGGTTTGATTCAAGGTCCTATTGCAACAAATATAATATTATTATAATAATATAATAATAATATTTATCGTCAGTGCAACATTTCAAAGACGGAGCTGCTTCTGAGTGGCTCGGTTTGTGCGATTCATGGTTCATATATCACATGTCTAATGGAAATGCACATCAAAGTATAAACACATGCATGCACTGTTACATGTATTAACTTCAGTAAAAATATTTTCAAAGTCTTACACATTAGGGATCATGAAGTTAGAGGGAAGGCAGCTTGGGTGTGTTGAGCTGCAAGTATCAGAAGATTTATAGTGTTTATACCAAAGCTAATGTGATGTATGTTGTGCATTAAGACGCAAATTACAAAAAAGACATCATCCTAGAATCCTGTCCTACTGAGACTTTTTTGGGTGTGATGGTGTTTGTGTGTGAGGGCTGTGAATTGGGTTGTGTGTGAGTGGGAAAATACTTTTGAATCATATTTCCAATCTTGACTCTCTTACAGTTGACACTTTTTCAATCTTGAATATCAGAAAAATCTGTCACAGTGACAGTCTCTACTATTATGAGCAGCAAAGACACACTTGCTGCTGTAGCAACAAATGTGTGGCAGTGTGGGAGGATGTACATTTACAGATGTGCAGATGGATGGATGGCAAATAGATGCCTTGCTTGTCAAATGAGGAAAATAAATAAATAAATAAATATTCTACAGAAAATGCAAGAGTAAAAACAAGCTTATTGTGATGCCTGGATTTTTTTTTTCCACTGTGGATAGAGTGTGAGTGTGTGTGCCCAAGTGTGTGCACACTCATGTACGTGTTTAAGGGCTTTGCAGCTTTAATCTAGTCAATACAGCAGTACAAAGGTTTGAAAGAGTGCATCACATGGGACTTGTTACATCAGTAGAACATAAAGGAAGACTGCATTTAACTCCAAAAAAAGAAAAAAACTATGATTCATAGGGTGAAACTTAGAGTTGTGGAAAGTTCTGTTAATGTAGAGAGGATGGTTCATGAATGACAAAGTGATTGCAATGTTCACCTTTAGGAGATGATGAGTGAAACTGTTGAATGCCATGTACAGCACTGAGTGACTGGAACGGGACCTGCCTATTTATTTACTCTTTGTTGTCTTCATTGCATAACTGAAAATGGCATTGCCTCCAATGCTAAATTACAGTTAAAAGTACAGTTGGAAACACTCTTGATGTTTGGGTAAATTTGTGCTGCAGATAAGTATGTCAAAAACCTCAACCTCAGACAAATCCCCTTTTGACACAAAGCCACGCTTCTTCCTCTTCCATCTAGCTCGCTCATACACACTGACATTTTTCTCTCATTTCTCTGCCCAGCTCCATTTCAAGAAAAGAAGTCTGTCTTCTGGGTTCCATGAGAGTAAATAAAAAAATCATAATTAGCTCATTGGGGGAGGCTGCATGCATACATTCAGGGGATCATTCTGATTTCAAATGGGTTTATCGTCCATGAAATTGCATATAATGGGAATTTGTCAGTGGCTTATGCTCTGATTGTATTTCCCTGAGCAGAAGCAGAGATTGGAAAAGGCTGGAGTGGAGGGAGGGTGTAGATGGGTACGTTTGAGCACCATTTGTGTCTGCCATGCTATTATGTCCCCATTACACTCCTAATCACATTGGGAGGGAGAGGAAGTTGAGAGGCAGGCAGACATGCTGCCTTGTTTACAAACCAAATCTGTGTTCTCCCAAAGTGAGATACATCATTAGCAGTGGACACATCTGATCAGAGCGATTTGAATACTGAAGCAACAATCAATGTGTCTGCTCGTGCATAAATATTAAAGCGCTGAGCAACCACTGAGACCAACAAGCATCCATATACAGAAGGAATTTACCATATCTCCACTTATCTTAAATCTTAAACTGGTCTCTCATTCTACTTCCTGTCAGACTAAGAGCTGTCGGCTAGTCAGCACCCACCCATTCAACACCTCAGTCCCTGCAGCCAGACCTCAGCCAGTTCAGAGGCCTTGCCTCATTTACTGTATTTATGGTTTGCCCCTGAGATCTGGCTCTGCTCTGGTCTGATCCCAACTGCTTGCCACCTCCCCTTCCCTACCCAGCCATCAGTGCTCAGCTATTTCCTCAGCTCTTTAAAAGTTCACCCTATCTGAAAGACAGCATCAAGCCCTGGCTTAGCCACAGTCCTTGTCGACGCTCTCTGCATTTCAAAGTGTTTGGTTGGGCTGCGATGCAGAGAGAGAGAGAGAGAGAGAGAGAGAGAGAGAGAGAAAGTGAGAGACATCGAGGCAGAAAAAGGGAGGGAAACATAAAGTAAGAGAAATTCTTGGGGAAATTCTCAGCCCTCTACACAAATTGGTGCCACATGCACAGGTACACATAGTACACATGCAAAGATACACACATATATGAGCCATTTACACATGAACATAGAGATGGTTGATAAATTACAGGGAAAACCAACATAAAGCTTCTTAGTAATGTGTTGGGCCACTAGAACAGCTTCAATGCACCTTGCCGTTGATTCTACAAGTCTCTGGACTCTGCTAGAGTGATGAACACCATTCTTCCAAAAGATTTTCCCACACTTGGTGTTATGATAGTGGGCAGAGCGCTGTCTAAAGTATCCCACTGGTGTTCAACTGGATTGGGATCTGGTGACTGCATAGGCCATAGCATATGGTTCACATCACCTTCATATTCACCAAATCATTCAGTGACCCCTCCTGCCCTGTGGATGGGGGCATTGTCATCATGTTCCTTCACTCACTTCTCAGGTTTTTCTTTTCATTTGTCTGTGCACTCACATAAACATGCGCGCTTCTTTCTTTGCTGGATTTACCTGACCTGTATTTTATCAACACTATCTGAGAGGCAGCAATACAACAGAGAGTTGCCAGTGTTTTGGGAACAGCTCCATAACCCCATTGCCCCTCCTCCTGTTCAAACACACACTCATGCACACACCCAGCCCTAAAACTACACACTTCAAGGGGGCACATTAAGGAAGAAGAACTATTGCTCAGAGCACCTGGTGTTCTCATAATGTCAGAGTAAGATTCAGACTGGCAACCTGTTTCTCACAGTAGGTAGGAAGAACAACGTGTGTGTGTGTGTGTGTGTGTGTGTGAGCATCGAGCCTTTCATCTGCACCCATAATTGCATGTATTTGACAAAGCTATTACAAGTCTCGTATCAGTGAGACTGCACATCATTTCAAAAGACTGCAAAGATGCTGACACCAACAACTGTGTCATCCTCTGTGTCATCTCGATGGCAGATTTAAAGGAAGTGTTGGCACAAAATTACATCAATTTCTTTCTTAGAATTATGGTTTGCAGCGCATTACTCACCGCAGATATGTGATCATCAGAATGTAATTCCACTCTTGTTCAAACTAATATTTTTGTTTCTTTTTAATTATTTGAAATCAAGGCTTTTGCATTTCACTGTCAAACCATGTAAGACTAAGAATACACAAATCACACAAATGTCTTATTCTTTTGTGCGCTTGCTAAAACTGTGTTCACGCTAATGCAGATAAATGTGAAAATGCGCTTCATGTCTCAGACAATGGTTCATCTGCAATAAAGATTCCAGATCTTTTTTTTTCACCATAATGTTACAGATGTTTTCATTGTCATGTTTTTCTATTTTTGATGTCAGTTGACAGCAAGTAGACGTATAAAACTGTGACTTGATGGCTACCTATTAACCCTACCTTATTTAATTCTTGGGCTGCTGCATTGAGACTGTAGCTGAAGTTACTGTTGTATAAGGTCAAACCAGAGATATACAGTATGTCAGTGACAGCATGAGTCACCGACAGAGGTATAACAAAGTTTACTTTTTAATGTTGCTGCTCTACTTTCAATGTTCACACTGATGCTGTCTTAACAAAAACAGAACAAAAGCATTAGTCATTTGTTCAAACACTTAAAAAGACCAATACTTATGCCGAGCGGCTATGTGAATTATGACTGTGGTGTGACGGGAGCAGAAGCAGAAGCAGAAGCAGCTCTTACAGAGAAGGTCAACAAAGTACCTGACATGTTCGAGCTAAAACATCCAGTTCAGCTAAAACGCCCAGTTTAAGCTTGATTATGGCCCTTTAACACCTTGAACACATTACAACTGTAAACTCTCCATTCTGCTTGACAGTTGATTTCTGTGTATTTACGTCAGCTTTTTAAACTGAGGCTCTGACTCAGCTGTTCTGATAATAAGGGTGAGTTTGTTCCGCAGTGCTGGAGCTAAAGCAGTAAAAGCATGGCCCCCCTTTGTTTTAAGCCTGGATTGTGTAACTCCTAACAACATTTGATTATCTGATCTGAGGGGGCTAGGTGCTGAATAGGGTTCTGAGAGTTCTGAGATGTACAGTGGAGCCAGACCATGTAGTGATTTAAAAGTAATCAATAGAATCCTAAACTCAATTCTATAACAAATGGGGAGCCAGTGTAATTCGGCCAGGGCTGGAGTAATGTGTTCCTTGCATCGAATGTTTCTGAGAAGTCTTACTGCTGTGTTTTGCACCAACTGTAAACGGGCAACTGCTCCATTGTTAAGGCACATAAATAATGAGAAGCAGTAGTCTGAGCAGGAAGAAATGAGAGTGTGGGTAAGTTGTTCAGCTATATTTTTGGGGAGCACTGGCTTGACTTTGGCAATATTTCTAATTTGTAAACTGCAGGATCAAATGAGACTCTGAATGTGCTGGTTGAGGTTGAAGTACTGATCAAAAACAACTTCCAGGTTTCACCCTGAGTGCTTTGTGTTGGTTGTTATTAGTCCAAGGTGGGGGTATAACACTGTTAGAAATATGATCAGGACCAATAACCAGGGCTTCAGAGTTATCTCTGGTCAGTTGCAGGAAGTTAGCAGCCATCCAGCACTTAATAGCAGCAAGGAGCAATGCAGAAAATCTAGATTGGTATAATTTTCAGGGCTTAACGAAACATACAACCTGGAGTCATCGGCGTAACAATAGTAGGACATAGGGTTGAAATGGCAAATAGCATGGCCAAGGGGCAACAGATACAAACTGAACAAACTAGGGTCGTGCACTGAGCCCTGTGAAAGCCCATATGACATGAGAAGTCGCTTATGCCCCATATGACAGTTGAAGAACTAAAGTTGTCAACAGCGACTTTGAATATTCTGTTTGATACATAAGATGAAAACCAATCTAGAGCAGTTCCATCTAGGTCAACATGCTTCCTGAGTCTGTTAAGGAGAATCGTAGAAACAACAAAGACTGCACTCAGGAAAACGAAAATAGTGATACTACTATTGTGTGCGCACATTAAAATTTCATTTGTTACTCTAAGGAGTGCTTTTTCTGTACTGTGGTTCTTTCTAAAGCCAGAATGGAACTTGTCAAATACATTGTGTCCTTCCATTATCTCTAAAGGTTGCTTAGCAACCACATTTTCAACAATTTTTGAAACCAAAGGTAATTTGGATATAGGATGGTGGTTATGGAGAAATGGCGGCTCCAAACCAGACCAGATAGAAGACACTCTTTCACATTGCTAAGAAACCAAGGGATGATGATTCTAAAAGCCTCTTTCAGCAGCTTGGAAGGAACCATATCAAAGTACTGAGATTAATGTGTGACATGTTAGGGTCTTCTGCCTTCTCTTTTTAGCCTTCTAATAATTCTAATTATATTAGATATAAAATTAAAAATTAATATTCTTATTATAGATTAATATAACAGCATAAAGTAGTAGTATAATACAGCATTTAGTGTGAAATTACTCTTTAACAAATACTGTGGTTGGCAGTGGCAAAACAACAAACTGATGAATTATTTCTGACAAAAGATGTCCTTTCACCATTAGGGATGTGAAATTAGAAGAAAAGGTCATATGTATAGTTTTTGATGGCAATGAAGAAAAACTATTTTCGAAATTATTTTCGAGGACTCTGCCATTCTATGACATAAGACCAAAAATTCTAAACATCCCTTCTTAAGGGTTTTCAAAATCACTTTCAGCATTAGAGTGGACACAACCTTTATGCTTGAGTAAATGTCTCAAAAAATTTCTTGAGACACCGTCACAACCCAAATCATATCACAAGCCAAGAGTGTGATACTGGTCTGTCAAACAGGTAAGAGTAGAAAGTAACACCTCTTTGGAAATCATTTTTAAAACCTCTTCTCCTTTGTTGGCAGCACGCTGTGTTCAGTAATGAGAAATAGGAGCAAAAGAATGATGAATAGTGTGATAAATCATAAGGTTGATTCACATTGCAAAGAAATGCTGTGCATACCCACATCTGCTGCTTTATGCCTATAAAGACGGACCCCTGCCTGTGCATTAAACCTCATTCAGGTGCTTAAGCATGACTTAGACAGAGGATTTTTGCTTGTAGATGCATCTGAGAAATCACATGAACCCTAATTGAATACTTGACTGCTCCGTTGTACCCACCCAGAAATAGCCCTCCAGCGTAAGCGTGCATCCCTCAAGGACTCAGATTCCTTCCGGCGCTTTAATATTATGATGCCTTTGATTTATCATTTACCATCAGTTTGAAAATTAAGTCAGGCCACGTTTGAAACTGCTACAGCCGATTAGAATAGCCATCATCCTTATGAGACTCCATGGGAAATGAAAGGGACGGGGGAGAGCTAGAGGCACAGGTGGAGGGAGGGAGTGAAGGAGGAAGATGGAGAAGTGGATAAATGATAAAACTGGATAGATAATGACAGTGAGGGGTAGAGGAGATGAATGAATGAGAGGAGGTAAAGATGAAGAAAAATGCATCAGAGGAAAATAGAGGCTAAGGAAGAGAGATGGCGGGAAGTGAGGCAATGTAGAAAGAGTGATCAGCAGATAGAGAGAGAAAGTAAATAAAAAAAGGGCAGAGGAAGAGAGATGAAGTGAGATATAGTAAATGTAGAGGGGGACAGCAAACGAGAGGAAGAACAAGGGGAAAGATAGCGAGAAGAGAGGCGTGATGCGGTCTGACACTAGCTAACCCTCTGGATCCAATCCAACCCCCATCACTCAGAAAAGCAGAGTGCTCTTCTTTGATCCTGAACACTTTGAACATTCTGTCAGGCTTGTACTTTTACACCAATGAAGAAGAACAAGAAGCTAAAAAAAAAAAAAATCACTGGGAGATTTTTGTGAAAGCAACAAGCACTGAATCTTTTACTTTCATTCTTTCCGTGTTTTGGTTTTCTGCATGTGATGTAAGGAAGAGAAAATTTGAGAAGAGCTGCTGAAAAACAAAGGGAGGGGGGAACCAAATGAGTTATTTTGTGAGAAAGAAAAATAGAAAAGATAGGAAATAGGGTTGGACTGAAAAAATATGTGGAAAAACAAACAAACAAAAAGTATATTAAACATATTTTTCTCCCACAAAACTGAGGCATAATTGAGAACAAGAGTTCCCTCCAGCGTCCCTACTGTACTCCATCTCACTGTCTCTCTCCTCTCTCTGTATGCTTTTTATCTTTCTTCCTAGTTTTATCACTCTTCTTAGCGACAATGAAAGTGTTTCTTTAAAAAGAGGCAACAATAAGGTTCTGATGATTACAAGACTGCTAGCAGCTACCATGGGCATAATCGCAGCCTAGCAGAAGCTCCTCTGCTTGAACAGAGGAGCCTGAACACAGAGAGGCCCTTTCACTCATCATTAGGCAACTCTTGGTCATGTGGATTCCTGTTCTGGTCTGTTGCGGCTTCCTCGCGAGTGGCAGAGAGGAATACAAAGCATTCGAACCTTGTTAAGCAGACAATGCAAAATGCTAATGCAAGGTATTGTTTGAGGGAGGACTGCCGCAGTGAAGTCGTGTAGAGAGTGACTGCAATAAACTTCAAGATAATAAGGGCTAATTAGAAAATGCTTGGCTTTGGCTGTTTTGTCAAACACATAAAGCTGCAGTGGAATGATTACTAATAGCTGACATCAAAGGAAGATAAAACTGTAAGCGCATTACCATGGCAGTTATAAATCTGCCGTGAGTCACTTTATTTACTGCTTGGGAATAATATGACAAAGCATTAAAATCAGAGCTGCATTTTATAAAGGTATAAAATTGGACTTTCCCTGTTTCTGTTAAATCGCCAACACCAGGAGTTTTACTTCAAAAATGAATTTTGTGATGTGCAATGGTGGTGAACTTTGGAAACACTTTCTTTGGTTCTGATTTCATTCATCTTGTGCAGTGATATTTTTAGGTGGAAAAAAATGCTGTTGCACCAATTTGCAAGGCCATAAAAATTTACAATCTGACATTGTTCAGACGATAATCTTGCATAACTTGCTGTTATGCTGGTTAGTTTCTCATTTGTATATAGGCCTATGCTGTCAATTCAGGTTTTCTCTGCCGATGAAGTCCTTTTACATAGTCTTGCCCACTGCAGCTTTCATGTTTAGTAATGTTCTCTGGAAGATGCTTTAGAGCCTGAAAGTCTGCTCTTGACCCAGTACCATCCCCTCTGAATAATATACACAGGAAGAAAAAAGTCACCTTTTTACCAGTGATTTACGTCATAACAACATCCTGTAGCTGCTTGTCACCGAGGCCTTTAATCTTACAGTTTTCTCCAAAAGAGACTTTCAGATTTGTGCGATAGAAGATAATCCACTTACATAGTGACCACACAAGGGAATGACGACAACAGTATTTCGTAAATAGTTAAATGAACCTCAGTGGGGGCAACCAGTCAGCTCCACTTGGCATCATATTTGTCACATTCACTTTCATTACCAACAGCTTTAGGCATAAGCACTGTTGTTCTTCCACACTCTGGGTAGTTGACATTGTGAATGTGAGGCTATCTCCCACATAGCAGCCTCTGAGCTGAGCAATATTAAAAGCACCATTTTAAAACTATTCTATCCAGCCACCACTAACCTTAAATGGAAGAATAATGATGAATAACTTCAAAAACTAAAGATTTCTTCTTTTTTTTTAATGTTATGAATTTATCCAGAATTATATACTCCGACTCTAAATTATTCAGTATCACAAAAACATACTTTTCCTGTTGCCTGCAGGTGGGGCTTTGTCCCAGTTGCCCCGAATGAGCCATTAGCACTAATCTTATTTAAGCAAGTAAAATACATTGTGGTTGACAAAATTATACCATATCTAGCACGTATTTGAACCTCAATATTCACTCCCCCAAACATACTGAACAGCCGAGCAATCTTTGTTTCTGTAGAATTTTTAAAGTTGATTCTTCAGCAGTTGACTCAGTTGACTTTCTTTCCCTGCTTCACTCTGTGAGTCAGTGTGCATTTTTTTTATGGCTATCCATCAAGCCAGGCTCTATACAGTGTGGTTCAGCTGGCCATGATACAGACCGAGCTGTTGATAAATTGTGAGAAACAACACGTCATGGTGGTGGTAGATCTGTGGAGAGAGCTGAGAGCCTAGAAACTAAAGAAAGAGAGGGATGGCTGTGTGGATGATGGATATATGTGTGGATGATGGATATAATGATGGAAAGTTAGTTTCCACAACAGGATGTGCAAGAAAAAAAACAGTAAAATTCTTAGTAGCAGTAAATTATAGTAGAAAATTGCTATAAATGCCCACAGAGACAGAAACAGATACTTCCCCATGGACACACACCATACATTATCAAGTTCACCTACTATAAGTTATCACATGAGGAATTACAAATTACAACTCAGCACGGCTAATTAACACACTGACACACTTCATGCTACTTATATCTATTAACTATTAACACTATTAACAACAATCACACATCACAGATCCCACAGGAGATGATCATTATATACCCACGCAGGAAGCCTGCATGTCTAACAATACTACACAAGCAAACTTATGTATACACTGTCAAATCAAGAGCAGTAAATGGGGCCATGCAGAAGTGACCTTGTGTTTGTGATGGAAGAGATGTGGAGGTGCACGAGCTGCTAAAGCAAACATGTCAGCCCCAAGGGTGTGTTTTGGGAAATCCTCGTTCTATGGCTGACAAAAACGTCTATGGTTTTTATGGTAAGCTGTGCTGTCTCCAGTGTAACTATATCTGACAATGGAGGTGTGTGTGTATGTGTGTGGATACTTATGCATGTGAGAAACGGAGCCACCCAAAATGTCCTCAGAGACTGCAGTGTAAAGTGTAGAGATGCAGACACACAAAGCAGCAGTATGCAGGGGGAGCATGTAAAGCATGGCCTGATTGTTCCTCTACACAAAGCCACAGTGTGAAGGCAGATGGAAGGTCAATGGGCACAGTTGTTCCACAGTCATATAGCAAAAATACAGACATCTGTCTCTTAACTGCAGCTGGAGAGCAAAATGGACAATGAGCAATAAGACATACTTTTAATAAGAAAACTGCTGCAGAGAGGTGGTGGTGGAGAGGAGAGTATACTGTTAAGAAAGTTTGTTTATTCTTTTTTTTTTTTTTTTTTTTTTAATCAAGTGTGTGGACAGATTTTTAAGTCGGGCTTGCACTCCTAAGGCACATGGTGCCCTATATTCAAGAATCACAGGTGGTGGCACAAGTTCGACGTGCTGGCTCATTTGGTAGTGACCAAAGGTGCTGACACGCTGGTGACACAGTTGTAAAATAGGTTAAGTTGGGGTGTGTGTGTGTGTATGGGAGTGTACGGTTAGTAGGAGGTAATAAAAGCAGTATCTATTAACCAATCTGATAACCAATTTAAAGGTTGCATTGTCCTATGATGTATCACACTTTTGTTAATGAAAGCAGAGTTCAAACCACCTCCCTGCAGGATTAATGTCATTATTTTGATATAGAATATATACTTTCACAAATAAGTATGTGCACAAAGGTACAAGGTTGTGTATACTGACTATTTACCATACAACTATATGCACTGAGGTACAGCCATTATTGCGTAATACCACATTATGATGTCTATCACATCCTTAGGACTTTCTCTGCTGCACTTATAAAAGGTCATACTAAGAATTTTGGCCCCATTTTTCATTGCAACATGAATTATTTGTATTTGGTTGTTAATGGCTTCACATTAGAATAGGAATCACAGCTCCTCAATGCCGGCTTCCTTTTTTTTTTTGTCTTGAGATATTGTTTGGGCAGTAAGTCTAAGGTAATTCAGTGCAACATTAAAGAGTTAAGAATCTGACTTATTTTACTCATTTATAATAAATACACATCCATACACACACACACACACATTTATATTTTTTATCGAGATTTGTGCAGGTATAGACACACGGTGCTATCTCTGTAAGTCACAATCAGTTTCACAAGTGCTGATCACAGTTTCAACTTTCCAACGTTCCATTGACAACCAAGCCATTTTCACATTTTTTTAGATGTGTTTCTCTGCTGTTAATTAAATCCCCTCCCAGCCACTGAAATAAAGGTTTTGCTTTTGTAAGTCATGATACCCGGCCAACCAGTCGTATGAATGCTGATCATGGTTTCAACTATCCACTCAAACTCAAGAAATGTGCTGTGTCAACAGCTATGTCCACTGTTTACACAGACACATCTGTCGCCACTTCTGTCTATCTCCTGGATTTCTGATGATGACAGCGACTCTGGCACAGCAGGAACTGTGGAAAATATCGAGTGAAGCCGTTTGTTTACCTATTTATAAAGAGCACGCTGATAGTCGCACAACATTTAATCCACACACTGGATGACACTTGTGAAACTGTGCAACGCTTTGGAAACGCAAAAACACATTCCTCAAATTAGAAGCTGCAAATGGAACAAACGTAGCAGTTCTGCTGTCCTCACATGGCTGCAGGTATTGAATCAGCTATACCGGCTTTAGGCTGTGATTCATAACTGGTAATATTCTCTTCCAAATCTAAACTATTACACACTTTGTATCAATTGCTTAAATGTCTAATCACATTAAAACCACATTCTGCTTCTAAACATAATAGCGAGTGCTTCATAAAGAATTTATATGAAAATGAATCAGGCAAACATAGCATGAGTTAAAGAGGTTTAAGTGTTAAGTGTTGGAGAGGTCTATTGTGTGTACACCTGCAGCACGTAAAGTAAGCACTGCATTAAGGTACAGTGGGTGGGGTGCAGACTCGAGCGCTGATATTAAAATTGCATTGTGTCTCTGCTTTACATCCCCATTAGTGCGTCCTCGACCCATTTCGGCACCAGATACAGTATGTCACAGGATATTACGGAACAGATGCGGGTGAAGAAACATCTGCTAGCACCCGACAACACGTCACTGTCAGTTCACTGCAGCAAGGTCAGTGCTTGGTTGGTAGGGCACAAAAATAGGGCGCAGTTTGTACAAATACAGGTTTTGCTTTTATGTATGTCAGTACTGCAGGAATCATAACAAACCAGCATTCGGGTATTGTGAAAGACCTATAGTGTTGCAAGATTGTCCCCTGGCACATGAAAAAACTATGGCAGAACTTATATTGCTTTGGAAATTATATGAATTATTAGCTTTAGTAATTATTAATATGCTTAGTACCTATGCACAGTTAATGATCACTATAAGGCACAAAGCAACAACATCTAGATACAGATACAGTATTTTCTGTTTTTCATCTAATTTCTCACAGCCTATGACTCAGTTTTACCATATGATATTATTTTATGCAATAAAGGCTTATTGCAGCTAAAGCATAGACAATTACATTATTATTATTTTTTGGGCAGCAATGAGGAATTATACATGACAACATCACTGTTAAGTTGTTTGAGCTGCTACATAGGATTTATTCTGGGTCTTGTAAGATTAAGATGGTTCCCGCTGTTACAGAACTTTTCGTCATCCTCTAACTCAGCACTCTGCCAAAAAAAGATGCATTGCATTTCTCAGCTCAAAAGTTTCAATGACACACTGCATACCATCATTCTTGTTATTGTCGCTTTCCTTCCCAATGGCAGATACAGCAAAACAGAAACTCACTAACTATGTGCACCCTGGTCCAAATTAGACTAGCAGGATAATTTGTTCGTCAATGACAATGAAATTTATGGTTTATTTGCTCATTTGGCTGCGAGAGAGCCTCTCTGGTGAATTGGGAATGCACAGACTGTTGTGTAGCGAATGACTGCTAGCATCAATCATTATTTGGCCTCGTTGGAAAGCTCTGGCCCATCCATATGCCAGTGTGTCCATGGTCACTGTCTCCCAGCGGAGAGGATTTGGCTTTCTGTTGCTCCGCAGATGTTCTCTGCTTGTGTTTGCTGCTCCTACTGATTGTATTACACTGCCGAGTGTATGTGTCCGTGTGAGAGTGTGAGTCTGAGACAGAGATAGGCAGACACAGTGACACGGGGGTGAGAGAGACTATCTGCATCTCACTTTCGCGCTCTCTCCCATACATACACATACAGAGACACACACACACACACACACATACACATTGTCAGCTTCATAAGCCCATCTGGTGAGCTGTTTGCCAACAACAGACTTGTGAGGCCGCTTTTAACACTGTGTTTGTGGTGATACAAAGACGAACAACATGGCTGTGGCGCTAGGCAGCCTCAGTCCTTTCATCACGTCTGTGATCAAAGTCTAACAAGGGATCACCTTTAATACACAGCAAAAAGTGACCAGCTGACTCCCTGGAAAGCTGTGATTAAAAACACAAGCTAAAAAGTGGCAACAACATGGTGGACTGTGCTTGAATGATTACTGGTGGGAAGCCGCAAACTAGCTAGGATGTGTGAAAGCAGAGCTGTATTTGCCATCAGAAAACATTTGTTGGGGAAATTTTCAGCTGCTGCAGCCACCAACAGGAGGCCATACTGCACATTTGTAGTGAATGTACTTGCATATTATTGATGCTTCTATTATGGTTGTGTCAATGTGCTCTATAGGTGGGCATATTAAACATGGTGGTGACACGTGTGACATATGTGTGAAGCTTTTCTAAATAACTGTACATAAACGTATAGAGGGGCGCAAACAGTGTCTCTCTCTTTGTGCGAGCAACACGTTGTGAAAATGACTCTGATGAAAACTCCATTACAAACATAATGGAGGGCATGTGGAGACCTCAGCAAGGTCAGTCGGCCGTACACATGCTCCTGCCTTTGTGAAGAAAGTCCATCTTTCATTCAGGAGGGCTCAGTAGCAATCAGTTCCTTCCTGCTGCCTGGATTGTGGCTTTCACACTCACAGCTTCACTTCCTCAAACAAAGACATAATGTTGGATGGATATTCGCATCCTAAAAGTGTGTGTGTGTGTGTGTTCACTCTGAGTTGGGAGGAAGAGACAGCAAAGAAGGTGTAGGAAGCAGGAGGAGGGAAAAGGGTCCAGGAGAAGATGAAAGAGAAAGAGCCTGGAAAGAAAAGCAAGAGAGCACAAAGGAACAAGAGCGCAGAGCTCTATCCTCCAGGCACCGAAGAGGAAGAACAGAGGGAGGGAGAAGAAAGGAAGAGAGGAAAACTTGAACTCCAGACCCCTCCTACCCTCAACGCACTCTGACTCATGCATTCAAACACTTGAGCTACTCCTTTTTTTTCTTCGTGTGTTTTCACTATGCTTTGCATAACTTGACATTTCTACTTCTTTACCAGGGAATGGCTTTGATAAGATATGGTTTTAAGGCATGGACTATGATTAAGATGTTCCTCTGGGGAAAGCTTTGTGTCAACACTAACCAGATGACTTGTAGAATGGTTCCCTCTCTCTTCGGCTGTAAAAGTCTCCATTTAGCTTCTGCCATTTTCCCTTCTGACTATTTTGTCTTTTGCATGCATAAGAAGTGGGATAAGGAAGAGGTGCTGCGGGCCCTCCTTCCTATTTAATGCCACCAGGGGATTTTTTTTTCTTCTTCTTTAGAAATATATTTCCAAAGAGCAAAACACCCCTCTGACTATAACATTTAACAAAATAAGTCTATCAAATCTCCATCCTGCAATACTCTGCAAAAAGGTATTCACAGTTATTGTTCTGAGATCTCAGAGGTTTCTTGCCAGTCTTTCTTGAAATTCACTTGACATATTGCAGCCAGGTACAGTTTATTATAGCTCTGCCACTGGGACAAAGCACCTACCCTGAGGCATCTTTTGCAACTTCAACTTTTCTGATGGTTTTAAGGTGAGATTCAGGCAGACACCTGCCTGTGATACAGCAGCATCTTATTCCCTAAAGGCACCAATCAGACTTTTTCTAATTAATTTCAATGAACATTGCCTCAGATGGCTTAAAGGTTGCTTCACAGGACATGTTATAGGTCCCTGAAGAAGGAAACAGACGGAGAGTCAAAGAAACAAAAGACAGAGACATAAGGTCTGTTGCTAATGCTGATGCCAGTGTTAGGAAGTGGTTGCATGTCGATGTATTTTATCTGAGTGTTTTATTTTTCTTCTTTCCATCAGGAAGGCAGTGTCTGACAAAGCAAAAAGTTGCCCCCGTGAGCAGAACCTTCAGCTGAGCTGCTGAGCTCACACTTACATGGACATGAACACATACACACATTTGTATTGATACTGTTAGGAGAACCTTTAGTGATTGCCATCATTTCACAACGCTTAAAGGAATAAATTGACATTTTGGGAAATACACGTATTCACTTTCTTGAGAGAATTAGATGAGAAGTTTTTGTTTTTATTAATTTTTTAACAATGATGTTGATTCTCACCTGTTTTCAACTTTTAAAAATAAACTAATTGTCTTCTTGTCCCAACTTTATCTCTTATAGATATAAGAAGAGCACTGATCTTGTCTTCTAACTCTGCAGAAGAAGGTAAAGCAGTGTATTTCCCAAAATGTCTTTCTTTAATTTAAGCCATCATGACTTCAATTAAATTCCCCCTAAAACTTCTAAAAAACTCTAATATAATCAAAACTCCAGCCCCAAATTCTAACACATAATAAGCTCCTTGAAGAAGCGAGGAACAGCCAAAAGGACTTCTTATCAAATATCTTCCCTCTCATTCCATATCTCTGTATTCAATTGATAAAACTGCACTCAAATGGTAACATCTGAGTTTCTGTTCCCTTCTTAAGCAATCATTGACTTATTTCATTATTACCTATCTCAAACTTTAATTAGAAAAGTTTAAATATTAAAATTTTAAATGAATTTATGGGTTGGGAAACGTGAGATTGCTTCTTGTTGACAGATGCAATTGTTTATTTCCATCTAATGTGGCAACGCACACAGAGAGCTTAACTGTTTACAGCATGCACCCATGTCTAGGAAGTAAAGCTCCATCCTTGTTCTGTATCCAGTGGTCCTATTTAGTTCTGAAAAACAGGAACTTGTGCTCATACATGCTCTGATACACAGAAATACAGACATGCATGCATGCATACAATACATACAATACATACATCTGTGCGCACACACACACACACTGCATGCAAAGCACTCACAGCTCCAGCTCTTTAACACCAAAGTTAATTTGTTCCAGGCAGGAACATGTGGGGGAGACGGATGCTATCAAAGAGCTGCAGACCTGCTCTCAAACTGACTAATCACACAACCAGAGAGAAAGACTGAGAAGGAGTAACCGAGCAGGAGACACAGGGGGAGAGAAGAAAAAAAAAAGAAAAGAAAAAAAGAACCAGAAGGTGGGTGGGGGGGGGGGGGTCAGACTGTGACGACAGAGGAGGGATGCTACAAGTCAGCAGCTAAGAAAAATGAGGAGGAAGCAGAGACAGGAAAAAAAAAAAAAAAAAACTGCCCCGTTTGTTTACCGCCACATAATAAATTGCAGTTATTGAAGTCGCTGTGGAAAGTTCAAAACTGGAGCAATCCTGAGTCAGCGGCTTGTTGCGAGGGACGCCAGCAGTGAGTGCTGGTGGGCGAGACAAGAGGAGAGTAATCCGTTTAGCTGGCACGGAGCATTTCAACGGATTCCATTAAGGTTGCATTGTGTTACACGTAATATTCAGTAGTAATAAAGACTCCCACTGAAAAGACTTTCCAGATAGCTCTGATTCAGAGGCTTGCACAGGACTCATTAATTTGCTTCTAATGAGTCCGATTCGCATTCAGCTGCAGCTTTCCTAAGGGATTTAATAAATGTACATAAGCTGCCCTCGTTGGTGGGGTGAGTGGCCTCCAGCCTGACAGCTAGCTAACACGTCCCTCTAATAAACATCCAGGAAGCAGGTTTCTCAGTGTTGAATGTTTACTGAAAAAAAAAAACACTATGAAACTGCAATACAAAAACAGAATGCATTACAAATGCTCTTTGACCATTTTTGTTATAGGTTGTAGAAAAAAAAACTTTTAAGCATTTCATCTAATATCAATTTGTGCTCACAGACATATGTTCAATAGGGACTTTTACTAACTTTACTCTGTGGTACAGAGCAAAACTACTTACAAACACACTCTCTCACACACGCCTTTATTTGTTTACACTTTGGAAAATTAAGTACACTGAATTAGCTATTAGCCGTTTCTGTGTTACTATGTACCATTGCATATAGTGGCAACTATCAATAAATCCCTCTGAAAGTGAGGATAAACACATTGTGATCCTCAGGCAAGTTCTGCAGTCATAAGTTTTGTTTTTTTTTCTATGGTCTACGTAATGATCTACGTAAGTGGGTTTATGGACATTGATTAGCAATGGACAATGGAGATTACAATATCATGGGAAAGTATGAGTCTCACTGGACATAAAAATCATGTCTGTGTGTTCAGATTTGTCTGAATCATGACTCCAGATTTTGACACAACTTGATGCAATTGTGCGGAATTTTAAAGTGGCCTATTTTAACTGCCTCCATGAGCTGTGAGTCACAGCCACTGCGAGTCACAGCCACTGCTGCTGCTGCAACTGTTGATTTTGTTCATAAACTGCACAAACTAACATCCTAAAAACTAACTTTAGAACACCTGCAGAGTACCTGTCCCTTTCAGCTCACAAAGCATGTTTGCTTCATGTCTCTCTCTATGCATCTTCTGCAAGTCTTCTGTGATCCTTCGCAGTTTGAAAACTTCTGAAATATAACCTTAACTTTTTGTAGGTGGAAATTACCCTGATGGTACAAAAAAGTAGTCCAAAATTTAGTAACCTGCACAACTCAATTTTTACCTGCCAAGTAAACGAAAATATAGTCTCTCCCTTTTTGCTTTGGTGACTGGTTTTGTTGAATTTATGATTAACTGCAAAACTCATAACTTTTCCACAACTACAAATAAACATTTTAATTGACACATTTCATAATCTATTTCTGCAAGGGCTGTACCAACATGATACATTAAGTGATATTCTTATCTTGATTTACTGAGAAACACAAGTATATAACTATTAAACAGCAGCTGAATTATGGAGTTGGTGCTTCAACATGTCAGCTTTTTGGACAGAGGCCTATTTGTTTACACAGTTCAGCATCAGCATTTTTATAGCAGAAAATATACAGAGCCTACTTGCAATTGCGCTTGCTGTGACTGCACATTGTTCTGTTTCATAAGAAAAGCCTCACCTATACAAATCTCCAACTTTTACTAAAGCAAGTGCTAAGAATTCATCCTAACGTGGTGTGACCCCTGTCTGGGCTGTCCCTAATATTTAATTCATTTTTTTAAGTGGCAAAAAGTGGATGCAGTCTCTTTGATGCTCTCCACTATGGGGGGAAAGTAATTATGTCGTCAAAACCAAAACCAGGAAGCATCCAAATTTAATCTCCTATCATTTGATTAATCTGATAGAAGCATTAGTTTATCATTAATCTTTAATCAGGAAGTTCACCGTGAATGTCAGAGTGGATGAATTTCTTCTCAATTAAGATGGCTGTACTTGGCTGTTGTAAGTCCAGTGCAAGGCTTCCCAGATTGCATTGTAAAATTTTAAATAGCAAATCATGCATACTTTGCTGGCCACATCTCCTCCTGTTGCCCTTGGAGATGCTGTAACAACCCTGACCTCCAGTGAGAGGGGTCTGTGAGGGAATGGTCAGGGTTGAAGGTGATCCCCAAATCTATTTTCCTTTCATTTCCACAGCACGAAGAGCTCAACTTCTCTTGACAATCCACAGGGATTTCCAGATCATATTAAAATTAGTTGGGAGAGATTAAAAGTTGCTTTATCGCCAGTTCACAAGAGCTCAATTATCCTCTCGCAGAGTAGATCCTGGCTCTTCACATTAACCTTGCCCACCTCTAATCTCTATTCAGGTCTTATCTTGGCCCTTCAAAGACACTGGTTTTGGCCTTATCATCCAGTGAGAGTGGTTTTTGTTGTGTCGCCAAGAGCTGTAATTGAATGTGGATATAGACATTCTGTGGACAGGGTTCAACTGATTCAGTGATCTTTGAGGTGAAGTATTTGCTTGATGCAGCACTACTTTAATCCCAGACTGGCACTACGTTTTAGTGTTAGCTAGAGCATGCAAAACCATAATATTTATAATTTACCTCAGGAAAGAACAAAAGGACAACAAAATTATCAAGACTGTTCAATTAACTATTTTTTTTCTGTTTGTGTGAAGAAGCCCAGTGCAAAAACAGTCTATTTCTACTTAACTGTTAAGGCTTGTGTGGACAAAAAAAAAAAAAAAAAAAAAATCTTGAATTGCCCTTATCTCTGAGCTTCCCAATTAAAAGAGGTAGCAGTCCAATGGTCTTACAAAGTAATTACAGGAGCATAATGATTTAACAGAAGCCTCTATACCTTCCTCTGTGCACAAAGATCAGGGCACATCAATAAAATATGCACAAACCCACATACACACAAGAAGACACATGCACTCACACATTCACACAGCTACAGGGACACATGTACACTTCCATGCACACAATCAGAGCCTCCTTATCTTGATCTATGTAAGTACATGACCTCTATTGGCACAGCAGTCAGGAGCGTGTACTCCTGTGTCATTAGATTAGTGAACCTTACAATCCTCGGAAGCCAAGCCAAACCTGGGTAGCACATAATGAATCCATAATGGCAACAGCATACAGACAATGAAGACAAGAGGGAAACAAACACCTATGGTATATCCGGATTAGCATACACGGTATGTGAATCATCTTGTTTCCCCATGGAGATCATTAGAGTTTAATTTTATCCTCTGTTTCTACCCACGCATAGAAACGGATACACAAAGATATAAATTCAAAAAATGAATTTGTTTGTGAGAAGGTCACACCCATCCAGGATGTCAGTGAAAGGTAATGGCTTATAGTGCATATAGTCTTTTCATTTGACACCAGAGAAAGACATAGATCATTATTATTATCATTGTTATTGTTGATCATTGGTTATTTTTTTATCATTGATTAATCATTTAACCTATGAAACATTAAAGAAAAAGGGGGAAATACCTAACGCAAGTTTCCACAGCTCAAGGTGATGTTTTGAAATGTGTTGTTTTGTCCAACTGTCTGACATCCAAATGTTTAATTTAAACAGAGAAAATAGCAATGACAGTGTTAGCCATATAAGCATGTCCCAAAATATGTTTACACTGAAGTTATGGGGAGGGAAGGAAGATGAACCACTGTTCACTGATGACAATGAAGGTCCTTTAACCTCAACCTCAAAAGCAGCCATTTCAACCCAATCCACAATGTTTCCCTAACCTATATTAGCAGAGAACCTATTTTAAGCCAAATCAATTTTCCCTAAAATCATTTTTGTGCCTAAACTTAACCAAACTTTAAACCACAGCACTGTTAAATAATAAAGCCAATTAAGTTTTGGAAGGCACAGAAAAATGATGCCCTGCTGATATAGGTGTCACATCGGGAAACATCATTCTAGTGAGCCTCATTAAACAACTTATTTTGTTGTTTAATTTGGTGGACTCCAATCTGAGAAGTTGGAACTAGCAAATATTTGATATTTCTAATTGATTAAATGTTTGTTTAGTGGTGTTCTGTCACTGTGCGTGTGTGTTTAATTGTGACCAGCCAAGGGACTGCAGATGAAAATTAGCTGGAAGATAACTCTGGTATGATTCATCAAGTGGTAACATTTATGTTTAATATTGCTCATTGTCCCATACAAATCAAATAAATAAATGAAAATAAATAAACTAACTGTTTCAGCACTAAAGGGAACTTGACACACTGCACAACACAAAACATATAATTTGGCCTAATGTGGGCCATTTCTCTTCCTTTTCATTTTCCAAAGAAATGCTCTTGTTGCTGTTTTTAACTTAGATTATGTAGGACAGCTTTTGTTTTGATCTTTTGGAGTTTGCAATAAGAAAGAAATGATCAAAACACCGGGTGGACATGTAGTATATTATGTGGCCACATATACACACACGAAGCACTCACGCACACACACAAACACACACACATGCACAATGGTACTTTACATCAGATTTTCTATTCATAGTAATGCTGGGTTAGGCTAGAACCCAATGGAGAGGAACAAAGAGATTTCTGAATACAGCTCAAATGGGGACATTTCCACAGCTCATCTCATATGGATGTTTCCAGGGTGCAGCTGAAGGGGAATTAACTGTACTGTCTTGCAGAAAAGAAATGCTTAGAATTACTTTGTTTTCACAGATATCCCTTTTGTTCAAACATTCTTATGAACAGAATGTAACGTGGCCCCATTTGAAACCAAAAGGATTCAGCACCTACAGTGTATTTATGTACACCAGTTCAAAAAAAAAAAGAGTGGGCAGTTGTCTCAGGTGGGTGTGATTCTTCCCCATAAAATGTGATGCGGGCTTTCTCCTCTTTCAGCCTCACACTAGATCTGTCATTGTGTACTGCAAAAGGCAAAAACACCTTTAACACTTATCACTTAAAAATGATCAGAAGGGTGTCTTGTTCAGCGAAGGGACACAAAGATTTCTTGTCACGCAGCCAAACAACGATGTCTCTTAAACATAGTGTCGGGGTTGCTCAGAAACTTTGTTGGTGTTGATTTCTATCTATTTCTGTTCTTTTTCCTGTCGCTTGGCTTTTCTGACTCATCTCTTGTTAAACTGTACAAGGAGACAGAGCCAGTTGTTAACAAAGCAGACACACACAAACGGCACTCATCAGCACCACGAGCCATTACCCTCTCAAGATCTTGAATTACTTAGCCTGCAATCAAAGTGTCTGCATGAAGGGAAAAAAACATGCACACACACACTTTAAAAAGACATATCTATTTAAAAAGATTATTCCAACATGAAATATACACCTATTATGTATGAAAATTATGTCATTAAATTAAAAAAAAAAAAATCTAATTCTTAGTTACAAGTATCATAATTTAAATTGTTCAGTTTGTTGAAGTCTCTGGGCAAAACACATCCAATATTGTAGAACGTAGAAGTAGAAAGGAGAATATAAATGTTTGCATTTTAAAAATACTGAACCACAAGCATCAGGTAAGCTTTGCTTTGGGAAGAAACTCTTATTTTTTCACCTAATTATAATTACATTATGTGCCATTGCTGCGAGACTGAAATAAATTGTGACTGCTTAAACTGTGATAATTTCAAATTGCACAGTTTAGCGGCTGAGTGAATGAAATGTTCGACCACAGTGGTGGAAAATTGAAGGAACAATATACAGCTGAGGCATCCACCTGAATGCACTTATTCAAGTCACCCTGCGTGCACCCATGAGTTCAGCTTTAGTTGCAAAGCGTCTTCATAGAAAGGATTCAGGGGAATACACACAAAAGCAATTACAGAAGATCTTTGTGTAGAAAGAAAGAAAGAAAAAAGAAAAACTTGCTGCCTGATAAAGGCTGTTATTGTCAGTACCCAAAGTATTTCCTTCTTTATTTGTGCTGATTAAGCATTGATTCACAATAACATGGCATCATTTGTCTGTGATGCACATGCTAGGTACCATGTAGTACAATCAGGCTACTTTCACAGAGGAAAATTACTGGTTGTAAGTCAAGTAAATCGTAAATCAAGGGATCAATCACTCCAGTATATATTATTCGTATCAATGGGCAGTGTGGGGGGAGTGAATATGTGAGAGGATGTTTAAGAGAACCTAAATGTATGAAGTCGTGCAGATATCTTGCTTTTCATGGTCATTTCCTGTTAAAATAAACCGAATGAATGAACACATGAAACAATCAATAACATGTCAATAACACAGGAAACGATGGCGCTTTCATGCACATGCACGGCTAACTTTACGCACCAGCAATCAACAGTGTGCACAGGATCAATCATACAGGCAGTCTGAAACTGACAGAGTAAATGGCTGGATTTGAAAAAAAAAGGACACCACTGAAAATTACTAAAGAACTCTGACCTGAGGTTTTAGTGAAAATGTTAATCTCAGTTAGATGATACATCTTGATGTTTAATCAATTCCCAACTCTTTCAGATCCTTTCCTCTTCTCATTGATGAGCTGCTTAGACTCTGCTGATGTGTTGCCTGATGTAATACGTGGGCTTGTTCCCATAGTTACTGGTGACTGCAGCCTCATTTATTTCACTAACAAGACCTAACTTGGTTCGAACAATTCTGCAGGATTCTTCAATAGAAGATAAATTAGCATAGAGATTGAAAGCAGACCTAGACCGAGTAGAGTAAAGGCTCTTCTCATTCTCCATTTAACTGGCAATGTTGCTATGTACAATTGACAAGGGTGTTTAATTTTCAACTCTCTGTTCTGACCTGGGAAGTGATTGATTGGTGAGAAAATTCACCAGACAGAAGACAAAATGAAAAGTTTTACTTTAATTCTTACTCCTCTCCGTTGTCCAGTACTTTCTGAACAGCTCCTGTTAAATACACATGCCGTGACTTTTTTGTGTACTTTGCCAAATAATGAACTAAAGGAAAGAGCCTGTTGAAAGCTCACTTGTGGGTTGTAATTCCTATGAATGAAAAAAGACACTGTCCCAGAGGGAAAGTTTTTGTGTTATGTACTGTTTGTACTTTGTTGGTCTGTGGCACGCGTGCACACACACACACACACAAAAACCTTTTGGCTTCCGAACATAAAAGGCAATAAAGTTCCTTGTTGAAATCACTTAAACGTGGGTGACTTTCCTGATTTTTTAGTAAGTTTTAGTTAGCACCCTTTTAAGGATGAGTGCCCTTTTCCTGAAAAGTCTTCAGAAAAACTTAGAATAGCTAATCCAGTTATGAATTTGAAAATTTTCGTGCAGACAGGATGTGTCGTAAAAAGAAACGCTTGCTGTGCATGAAGTGTATTCTTTAATGTGAATCATCAAAGGACTGTATTGCTGCACCTTGCGGGATGCGATGATTAATTTTTATTTAACATCCTTCCATCTGGGTTCTTCACAGTGAATGTTCCTGTTCTTTGTGTTTGTTTTAAGTGCGCCTGTGAAGTCTCACTCCCCATCTTAAATGCCTGGCAAACACAAAATGAATGGAAATGACTTTCCATAAAGTGCCATTTGAAGAAGGAGCACACGCAAGATAAAAAAAAAGCCCTGAACCATCTCTATCATGTTGATCAAAAGTGACAGCTCTGTATTGCGTTTGACTACACTCGGCCAGCCCCACTGGCAGATGAATCGAAATAGGGAATATCAGTCTTCACCTTCAATCCTTCAATAAAGACAATAGTCGGCCTGAACACATGGGAGGAGATGAAGGGTGAGAGTGATACGATGTGGCATTAATTTTCCCCAGCGGCGGCATTTACCACGTTTCATTCAATAATGCTAAGTCTTTCAGGGGACACTGCCGGACTAGTCAGCCATTTAGAATAGAACTTAGGGGATTATCAAGGCACTGAGCAGACACTGTTTAGGCTAGACAGAGGGAGGGATGGAGGAGGGGGGAGAGAGAGATGGCTGCAATAGGGTTGATAGAGAGATAGCGCAGAGGATAGTCGTGAGAGTGAAGGGATGGATGAGACATGATCAGCGGATAGTAACAGAGATATGGGGAGAGTGGAGAGCGGGAGAGATGGGAAGGGGGGGTGGATTTATTCAGATGGTGGCCATGCAAGCCAGCACTGGAGATTTAAAATCTTCCCCTGTCTCGCTGCACCATGCTAATGGAAAAGCATCAGTCATGAGTAGAGAGCAAGAGATAAATACATCATGCTGACTGAAAGCCTGATGGCAACACTTTCTCTAGGAGTCAGAGGAGGACAGTGTGGGGGTGAGTGGGGTGGTGTTAGTCACCTGGCCATCACCTACTGATTCTAACCACACGCCTGCATCTTTAGTCAGCAGCAGGATGCTTTCAGTCTCAAAGCACTTTTGTGTCTGAGTTAAAAATGTTATGTATAGCAAACAGTTGCCTATTTACATGACCACTCAGGGTTGTGTTTCTATCCACTTGATAAATGGAAGTCATTCCCTTTTAGCTCTAGTTTGGTCTCCGCCAACCCCTGAAGGAAATGTTTCACCCTTTAGCTGCTAAAAGCTCCACTATGTTCGCTCTCTATTTATTAACTTTGTCTGCTCTTTGGGAATGGGCAGGTAGTGTACGGTAGGTTTGTCAGAGCTTACTTTGATAAGCAGCTGCCTGTTGCTGTTACAAACAATGCTGAGGAGAGCAGTGAGACAGAGACGTGACATTAAAATTGCAGGCCATTCAAACAACACACAAAGTGAAAACATTCAGTAGTAATTACCTATCAGATTGTCATCATGATCCATCAGTGTGCAAGTGCAAGCTGCATTGTGATCAATTGTTAAAATAAAAAAAAAAAAGTGATTATAGGTGCTTTTACAATGAATCAAATAACATCATAAAAATTGAAAAAGCTGCGTGTATAGTGCCACATCTACTGCGCAACCACATCCAATTCTATAGCTCATGGTTGTGCTCATGGGGCACATATAAGGTATTGCTGAGATAGCCTTAATAAACTAGTGGTTAATGGAGAAAGATAAGCATACAGCAAGCTAAAGATCCAGTTATTTTGATGATGACCAGAGCAGAGAGAAAAATTAATGTTGGGCTTCATTCATTAGGTAACCAGAAACACTTAAGCAGGATGTTCATATTCATGTTGGCCTGGTGTCAGATTAGCTAAAACAGCTTAACTTCAGGCTGTGATCAAAAAGGACGTAATGTGCTTTCTAAACATAGTTGAATTCATACGTGCTTATTTCTTCATATCAGGCCCTTCACCATCTGAAAAGCATAGTGATAGTAGGTGCATTAAAAAAAAAAAAAAAAAGTATAATCTGCTACAATGCTTGTTTTGCTGGGAGGTATTTTAAAACAGGATTAGAAAAACGACCAGACAAGTAGGAGAGAGATCATGCTATGCTATGCTGTGATTTCAATTTGTAAAACATAACCTTAGTATTAGATTTGCAGTTATGTTACAGCCATTAATAATGACGATTTTTAATATATGATTTTTTTTCATCTCACTTGCCAATTTATAAAATTTCCCTCACTACAATAAAGGCAGTCTTACAAAAATTGCTGCAGAAAATGCTACTGTTATGAAGGTTACAATGTTTAGTTTTTGTTGAAACTGCTTTAGACAGGTGCTGATTCCAACAGGCTGTAGTTTGTGGGACCACTGGATTGTACTGATATAAAAGGGATGTACCCTCCCACATTCTAATGACCCTGCACACACACACACACACAGCTGCAGTCAGCTGGCTGATTAGACCTCTGCTGAGACTTAGAAGGGTGCTATGCTGAGAAATGTGATGTTGCAAGAGTCCATGTTGTTGTAGTAATGATAACAGAGTTGTTGATTACAAGTTGTTATTCTATA
Source organism: Toxotes jaculatrix (assembly GCF_017976425.1). Classification (NCBI taxonomy): domain Eukaryota; kingdom Metazoa; phylum Chordata; class Actinopteri; family Toxotidae; genus Toxotes; species Toxotes jaculatrix. The sequence continues at coordinate 20,770,406 of NC_054402.1, read as the reverse complement.
ACAAGTGAAACGATGCTAACAGCGAGGTCAATGATGTTTCAATCAAGTTTAATCCACACTCACCTACAGAGTCCAGAGAGGCACTCTAACCAGGGAACATAGGTGAAAACACCTACAATGGGGGAAATTAGAATGTTTTTTAAATTAATCTGCCTAACATGCTAATCCTGGGTTGTAAAATTCTCAGTCTGAATTTTATAGTATCTGAACAGAATCATAACATGCATCATCTTATGAGGGGAGGTAAACTGAGCTGTGGCTCTCTTTTGGCCCATTAAGCAGAGCAGAGCCGTAAAAGAGCCAGGTCAGGCCAATAAATACTAAACGACCCTCGCGGGGCTTTGGGGAGACGACGCCACAGAAGGGGCCTGACAGTCTGATGCTGGCATCCATACATCACAATGCTGGACATTTGTCACTTGAATGGCTCGGGCTCTGTGATGGCTGGCTATTGGTAAAGCTATCTGGCTAAGAATCATAGGTTAATTGGTATCCACACCTGGCATTTCAGAGATGTTTATGGGAAACTGTAAAAGCATATTTATGTTGATCTATAAGGGTCAAACTGATGGTTGCTATTCTGTGGGTTTTAATAAAACAGTGGTGCATTTCTGTCTGTGCTGGTGTCTGTGACAAAAGATCTTAGCCAAGGGATAGTTTGGCATGCCAAGGAAAAAATAGGATAATGTATCTCTAAGGGTTGGTAACACAAAAAGGTTTGAGAATCCCTAAATGAGGGCAAAGACGAAAGACAAGCCAACAAAAGCATTAATCATCATGTTAATTACATGGTATGAGCTCTAAGCTTCTCTATTAACCAAAATGCTGTCCGTATAAAAGCATTCAATAGTTAATATTTATTAATACATTTGTATTATCCACTACAGTTGATTAAAACTAAGTCAGGCCTACAGTTCTCACAATAAGGCCATGCAGTCCATGGGAATCTGTCGCTGTCCATGGGAATTCGTCACATAGGCTAAGAACCCCTGGAACATTGAGCACCTGAAAACAACTGAATGCACCATCTGCACAGAGGCTGGGTTCACTCATGACTAAACACATACACAGCTGCCATGCTTACATAAACAACAATAACCAGGTTACATAAAAGGCAAACAAGGACCATATTACCTAAGTTGACTCTTAGGATTATCTAGATTTGCATATCAGTTATGCAATTAATCCGTCCAGTGCACACCCTCACAAAGGCCTTGAATTTACAAAGAGATGAATTCTGAGACCTTGAAACCTTCATTTAACAGGCAAGTTGACTAAGGGCATCCCTACATACAATAACCCCTGGGACATCTCTGTAATGTAGGCTTACACACAAACTTTCATATTCACACACGCACACACGCTGAGCCATGCACACAACACACAGCTCCCCCCTCTAACCTTCAGCCAGCCGTTGCTTCTCATGGTCATGTTTAACGCTGATAATCTGTACATGTTATAGCAGCCTTCATACGAAAGGTAGCAGATACGATGTCCCAGATGTCGACTTCTACAATGAGGGGTCCGTATAAATGTGAAAAATAAATGTGCGTTTTCTAAAGCTGACTCGTTCTACTTTAGACCACAAGCTTATCAATCACTCTTGATGTCTAAAACTATGAGTAAATTGTTGCAGTGAAAGCAGAAAGTGTGGAGCCAGTAATCTAGCAGAGGTGCATTTTAAGGCACTGCTGCTTAACCGAGTGGTAATTTAACATGAGCACAAAAAAAAAAAGAAGTTATTTTATGATCACACTGGTGTACATCCTAGTTCTCTGCACCCCTATCATCTGTGTGGCTGTCAACAGCCATAACACTGACAATCTCTAACCCAAAAAATGTTTCATCTGAGCCGGTCCTTGGCTCGAGCCATGGGCACTGTGTGTGTGTCTGTGTGCGCGTGTGTGTGTATGGCCATATGTGTGCGCATGCCTATAAAAGAAAGTCCAGATCAAAGCGCCCCATGCTGTCCATGTCCAGCCAACTTGGCAGCCTGATTATTTCACTCCCATCAGAGCTGCAATTCAAAATGACAAAAAAGGAAGCTGAAGGGGGGGATGCAGATGCCGAGACAGGAAAAGGAAATAAAAAATGGGGAAAAAAAGGAGAGCGGGTGAAAAAGAGATTGGCTGTATATAGAAAAAGTGAGACTGTTCCTTGTTTGGGAGCTGAGCTATTTGTTTTATATATTTCATTGTAGAGCGGCTGTGATCTGAGTGGCAGGTGACAGACACTGGAGAGTTGCAGTGTTGCATGATGGGTCGGCTGAGATACAATGCATCAACATCCTGCTCTTATCAAATTGCAGCCTGAGAGGAAGAGACAGAAGAACTGAAGAAATGACAGAACAATATCATAAACAAAACCGACAGAGAAAGAGAGATTAAGTATATGGTGGACAAGGAGCTATAAATTATCAATAGTTGCCAAGACAACATGAAAACCAACATAATCTCTAGGCAAGTTAAAGAGAAATTCCAATCGTATTCCAGAGCTATCAGACAGAAGGAGATTCCAACTCAATAATACAATGCCATGGCAGATTTTAAGCATTTGATCTGTCAAATATATTTAAGCCTATCAAACTGTATTAAAAATACCTGTGCTAGTCAACATTTCAGCAGATGGGTGAGTAAGTGTTTTAGTAAAGTGGTATTTCACCACATGCCTGCAGAACAGCTTCAATACTCCTTGTATTAGATTCTCCGAACTAGTGAAACTGCTGGATGTTTTGATAATGGTGGTGGGGCGCGCAGTCAAAAGGTCCCTTTGCTAATCTTTTGGTTGTCAATCGCCGTGGTCCTCAGGTGATCTTAAATGTTATTGAGAAACAAGTCCTGCAGTACAGCGAAAGTACTTGTTGGGGAACAAGTAGGATCCACTGAGTTCTGATGTAGAGTTTCGGCCACCAAAACCAAGGTTAAACAGGCAGGCTAAACCACACCAAACTCCAACAGAGTGGCTGATGCTATGGTCCATATCAACCAACCAGAATATGACAAGGAATGACGCAAAATTCACGGGCAAGCTAGCATAACTTTTAAAAAAGTCTAATTCTCACTTTACAAAATCTGTATCACGGCGCCTTCTTTTTTCCATGACCACAACTGGGGCAATTTAAGAGTATACATCATTTTTATATAAAAAAAAAAAAAAATGTCAACTTCAAATTCTAAATGGAATATAACATTATGGTGAGAGAGCTGCAGAGGAAGGAGCAGGAATAATAAAGGCGGGGGAGGGAGGGGGGAGGGAGAAAGAAAGAGTTGCTCCTTGACTTCAATCAGCGCCTGTTGTTTTCCAACAGCTACTCTCTCCACCTCTCTTCACACCTGAGGTCAACAGGGTCAGTTCAATTGGAGCTCAGGCTCTGGCTTCTTTCAGATTCTCTTTCATAGAGGAGATGTGCCTATGAAGCACATCTACTGAACGTGCACATTCAAAACACATTTGACCCCATTCGTATATGAGAATGCTGCCACAGCTTAATCATGTGTCACCACTCTTTGCAGAAACTCCCCTCTGTTACTGTCTTCGCTGACACAGTGCGGCAAAACCATAGAATTCGACACAACTGCATTACAGTAGTACCCTGTTCCTGCTGTCCCTGAGGAGTCCTCAGAGACAGTAGGAACAGCACTGAGGTGGAACAATGTGGACTCTTACAGCCTGACAGGTCAGTGTCTGCCGTAACCTGTAACACGCAATGACATGAGATGACCAACCAAGTGCATCCAAGTAGTTGAAATGTCACAAGCACTGACATATTCCTGTGTCTCTATCTGTCCCTCGATGTACTGTACTGCTTCTTTTCATCTAATATTTTACAATTGTGTTTTGCTCTAAAATGTGTGTGTGGTGTTCCAGGGAGACTATCCATTGAATTTTTTTTTTTTTTGTTATCTGTGAAAGCAAAAAAATCCCCCATGTTCAGGACCCTGCAGCTGTAACCTCAAATCCTGGTTCCTACCAATTCTCCAAATCCTACTTTGTGTTGTTTTCCAGTTTCAGACAGCACCTTGTGTAAGAACAGATTTAGACATTCTGCTGTCAGAGGCGAGAGAAACTCATTCCTGTATCTGTTCCTGATTCTTTTATAGGCAACCTGAGAACATCATGCAGCCACTTTCTCCTTCCAAAGCTATGCCCAGAGGCAGGCCCCCACCTAATACCAACAAGTGCACCGCAGGGTAGAGTCTGTTTAAAGCCCAGAAGGGTTTCTGATGAGGAGTGGAGAGGAGACAAGGGGGGAGGAAAGGAGAGCAGAAAAGAGGTGAGGAGAGGAGAGGAGACTGGATAAACAGTGGGAGGATGTTGCCTGGAGCAGACACTCTGCTGTTGCTGACTGTCCAATGAATGGGTCAATTTACACTCTTCACTTTGTTGTATATACACTACACACTCACACTGTCACACAGACACAAAACCACATTCTCTAAGAAGCTCCATTTACCCCCTGAAGTTAAGCTGAGGCAGCGGTGCGAATGCCGTCTTTTGCTTGTCAGCTTTGAAAACACTCTTCCTCTGAGGCTCTGTCAGCAAGTTGTGATGGATAACAGGCCACTATATTATGTGTTTGTGCCTTAAAGGAAGTATGGACTCACATACACCTGTGCACCTCAAATAGTGTTATGGTCAGCTCCTTGATAGCATGCAACCTCAAGAAACTCAAAGGCAGCATAGACGATATAATGGACAAACAAAAAGGAAAATGGTTTTAGATTTAGCTCATGAAAGATTTAAAAACACAAGGTTTGTATCAGGGACAAGACATCTAGCAAATGTGCATAACCTGCTGTTGTGTTGTTTCGGCTTCCTGCCTCTAACACACACATCTGCCAGCCTTTGGAGTGCAGAAAAGGAGTTTGTTTTTTTTTCTTTTTCCAAAAGCAAAGCAAAGTGGGTCCTCTCAAGAGACCCTCCGGCCTGCATGCATTCAGTTTTTTGTCTTTAATAGAACAATGAAAACACAGCACTGTTGAGCTACACAAGTGGAGAGAACAGATTTAGCTCTGCTATAAAGCAAAGGTACAGTTGATGCTTAAGTGTTAGGCGTCATCAGCACAAATCCTTTAAATCAACCTGTAATGGCTCAGTGGGTGCTAATCACCTCTAACAAAGGGTCCACAGCTTTAATCAGACATTGATTTCTTCCTTGACATCAATATCTCTCATTGATAAGGCACTAGAGGTCACCCTGTAACCTAAGAATAGGGCAAGAATGTGAGGTGTGTAATATCCCAAAGGAATATTAACAGTCAGATAATGAATCTAAATTAGCATCTAGGAGACATTGTGACAATCACTAGAGTCCATAGGACAGAGGTATTTTATGGTGGTGTTGGCTTGTATGAGCTGAGTAGACCAATATCCATTAAAGCCTCAACCACAGACACACAATTTTCTGCATTTAGTTTATTTTCCTTAATTACATAAAACCCTTTGCAAAAAAAATCTGATGTTGATTTTTTTTTTTTAAATACTGCCGAAATGATTAAAAGACTGACATAATATTCATTCCTGTAGTCACGCTATCAATGATTTGTTCATATTGAGTGGCATTGTGTCTCATCACTGAGAAGATTTCATTATTTATCAGCTTTTGACTGGAGCGTTAACTTAGAAGCTCAGCTGACGAGTATCAAAAGAAACAAAATTATGCTAAAAGCTGAAACGCAGCGACCCTGTTCCACTGTGTAACTTGCTGAGTGACACCTCTCCCTCGTGGAGAGAAGTCCTATAGGAACCATCAGGTGACAGCGATGTCATATACAAAATAAACTTCTTATTTTTTGATTATGCAGATTGATTTGTTAATATATGCAAATAATCTGAGGAAAGAGCTGATGCAAATCAAATGCAATTCTTTCCAAAAGACTCCAAGAATGTGGCAGTGACGGTTTACTTGCATCTTTTTGTTGGTCAGATCTGCATTGTGAATGAGGCTCCTCTGGTGGAAATATAACTAAATCAGAAGAGCAACACCCTGCATTCACAACATGGGTTTAAAACTGATTATAGAACGACTGAACATATTCAACTCTTCCTCCAGCATGAGGTTACGGCAGTCATTGGAATGCCTGTCAGACAAATCACATTAAAGTTAATGAGCGCCACAACTGTTTGTATAATACAGAATGGCTCAACAAGTGAATGATAATGCTAATTAGCTACAGAAAGCACAGCAAGACTTGTAGCTTTGGGTAGAGACGCAACAGTTAATTGTATTGTAGCCTATCAATTCCATAATCTAATCTTGATAAAACATTTACCCGACACTCCTGAGAGAGACAGAGAAAGGGAGAGAGAGGGAGAGAGTGGGAAAATGAACTGTACCTATAAGAGCAAGCGTTATTGAATTATACTGTGGCAGGAGTGCAGGCAAATCATCCCTCCCAGTCAATTTGTCCTTCTGCTACAGAGTGCTCCTCATGAAAAGCCTCTATAGTTTGCAAAGTCTAAGGTTATGGAGTAGCACACTGAAGAGAATATTTATGTGTTTAAAGTTTTACAGCTCATTGTTATTCACAACCTACATTACAGAGGATAAACAAGAGACTCACAATGCACAAGGCTGTGTGATTCCTAGTAATCTAAGTGTGTCACCTATGAGTAAAATGAGGGTGGTTTTATGAGGAGGAATGAGGCAATGAGTGGCACATAAAGCTACTCTATCGATCTACCTACCTATCTATCCAGAATATCTAAATACACCGTATGTGTCCATTTTATTTATTTACTTTGTTAAATGACAGGAACATGGCTTTTCATGGCTTGCATTTCACCCCGAGCCTTTGTTTTCTTCGAAAAGAGCCATTCAAGCTTGACCAACTCCCGTCCTTCATTTTCCACCTAATCATCACTTCACTGGTTTGACAAGGACGCTCATAAAAGTTGTGAATTATTTGACTCGGGTCGAATTGAGCTTTTCATCACGTCGTTGCTGAAGGATATTTCACAAAATCCAAACACTGACTGATTTCGTGTGTCGGACAACATTGACCCACAGGAAGTGTTTTCTACCCTTACTTTGGTTCGAGGTGAAGAAAAGAATGAAAATGGGAAAAAAATGGCTTGATGGATGGATTAAAGGTCTCAGTGCATGAGCGGAAGGTTAAGTCAAGAACTTGTCTGTTTTCCATATTTTCTTGAGCTGCCTGCGCGTGAGATGAATTCAGCGGATCAGTGGATGGTAAACGAGAGTGGAATATGTTATACTTAAAGAGGCTTTTTCTGTTTGACCTCTTCAGCCCATGAAAAAGCACTTATGGTCTTCTTACTTCAAAGCAGTTTGTCCAAAAAAATAAAAATAAAACAGTCAAGGAAGTGGGAAACTGCAACTTTTGGTTCTGCTAAAATTGCCTTTAGCAGTTCTATTGATGGGATTGGGCATAGTCTTTATTCCAGAGCCAAAAACAGACGTGAAAAAATCTTTCTTTTTTACTTTGTGCACCCAGCCAGAATATATGACTTACAACTCAAATGTTTTTATACTGATATCAAAATTGTAGGACTCAAACAAACGCTGGGGGCCAAAAACATTGTACTTATCTTTGGCCAAACCAACAGTAGTTTGAAGAGAGACTGAGAAGTACTTAATATTGAGTTGAGATCTCCTCAGAACTTTTAATGGACTCGAAGAAGAGTTCCAAATTGGTTTGCAAAATGTTTTTTTTTTTTAAATGGGGCTGTATAATTTAAACTTGAAACAACTTGCAGTAATGAGATTAATTACCTTTTTTTTCCTGGATAGAGAGTGTGTGTGCACAATGGAACATGTGTGCCTCTGTGCATATAAGTAGGAGCACATTTGTGCATGTGTGTGCACTACAATCATTTCAATTTTACCAGAAAAGGCTAAAAAAAAAAAAAAAGCAGTTAGCTCAAAGAAGAGATATGACGCTGTGGTTTGTTTACCCTGCTTTAACGGCTTTCATGTCATAATTGCTAAAAAAATTCTGAATTTTAAAAGAGGGAAATGTTGTGTACTCGGCCCCCCTGCTGTGAGTCCAAAACAGTGGTGGAAGAAAAATTCAGATCCTTTACTTAATTGAAACTACCAATACAGCAAAATGTAAAAATACTCCATTACAAGTAAAAGTCCTGCATGAAAAGTCCTACTGAAAAAGTAAATGTACATAAGTATTACCAGCAAAATGTAATTAAACTGGTGCTGGGCCCTCTGAATTATCTGATTATACATGACATCATTAGATGATCAATACTGAAGTATCAGTGTGTAAGTAGCATGTTACTCAAGCACCTCAAAATTTGACTGTACTTGAATAAAAGTATTTAGTTACTTTACTTTACTCTACTCTGCTACAGGTCCAAAATAAAACTCTCTACAGCATCAGATGTAAAAAAAATGTTGTTAACCAAAATACAAACAGGGATGCACAATGGAATGGAAACTGGAGCATAAGCATTGGCTAGTTTTGCTCTTATTACAGTCACCAGACCTAAATTTAGTAGTGCATTTTAGGTATTCAGTCAATATGATAGTTGTGGGAGTTATTGATCAGGCCATAAGAAGTATGCCTTATTTTGTCAGGAGGTAAATTCAATAAAGAAACAAAAATTCTCAGTGTCGGTACATGATAACCAGTACTTAGGCCATCAGACAGTTACTGTGATAACTGTGTGGAAAGGAGAGGAAGTAGAAAAAAGAAAACAGTTCTTACAATCTTCATATTTTGCGTTAAACAGTTGGTCTCCTCCTCTCCACAATGCACAGCCACAGAAGAAGCGAGCCTTGTGTTTGATTCTGCTATCGGCATTCATCAGGCTCTGCTTGCTGCCACACAGCCACGCAGCTTATGGGCTCTATTTTAAGCAGAGCAAGTATGAAGGCAATATGTGGATTGTAAGCTCCAAGCCACAGATGAAACAGAGAAGAGAGAAAAGTAACAGGAGAGAGGAACAGAGCGACTGTTTAACCTAAGCAACATTTTTAAAGAAGATTAGTGTCATAAAATGTGATGTCCACATGTATCTAGTAAAGAAGATAAGGAATATGGGCTTCTTTTTGTACTATTTGTATTTATTATTTTATTTTCCACCATTTTTGTTTCAGGGACGAAGCTAATTTTCAACTGTTGTGTCTCAGCCAGATGTTAAATTAACACTGTAACATTTTGTGTTTTTTTTTTCCCCAATCAAAAGTCCAACAAATTGAACCTCCTCCAATTAGTATAGACTTTTCACTGAAACTGATAGGGCATGGGCTCAATAGGCTCAACAGGCAGTTACTGATATACTGATAATCAGTGACATTTCACTTTATTACAAGTAGGGTGACACCTTTTTTTTCCCTTTCACATTATTATCCTGTCAGCTCTGTGTTAAAAGCTCTGTAAAAGGTTTAATTTATGAAAGTGAATATATTTTACATTGAATGTAATCTGAAAGTGTAGACAATGGCTTTGATTCTGCCAAACTAAATAAAACAGAAGACCAGGGGCACATCTTAGCACTTGAAACTCCATCAAACATCGAGTATAACAAATTTAGGCTGCTGTTGTGGTGACTGGGCATCAGTCAAATCTGGCAACACTGATTGCTCCCGCATGCCATCCTGGTGATGAAGTCAATCCAATAATTTTCCACTGAATGAAAATCCAGACACACAAAAAATGTAAAGTCTAGCGGGCGTTATCATTAGTTATCAATATAGAACAGAATTATTAAGCTTTTTCTTCAATTGTTTATAAAGTCCACATGAGAGGGTAAATTACAACCTTCAACCAATTCTTGACTGTCAAAAACAAAATTACGCAAACAGAGAAAATACACAGGACTGGCATACAACCTCCAAAAAGTAAACTGATCTGTCACACTTGTGCTGGCACAGTTGAGTACAATCAGCAGTGATGGATTAGTTGTGGCCCTATCTCCAGGTAAAGTGATTTTTGGTAGATGTCATTGAAAACCTGACATGTATTCTTAATAAAGACAACGAACCACACTGGTAAAGTGTAGAGACAGATGGTGTTCAATCTAAAATTGAACACCCTGTTCCAAGTTACGGTGTCAGGAGTGTCAGATCCTGAATGTGCTTCCATAATTAACTTCACTTTGGTCCACAAAGACGAGGGAAAGACAAGAAAGAAAGATATTTTCTCATTAGGTGGTGGATCATAATGGATCAGATAGGGACATGAAGGACCTGATTAGAGATTCTGCTGCCACCCTCCTTCATGAGAAGATCTGTGATAAGCCCCATCCATCAAACTTGACTGGTTCATTCAAAGTGATGGGAGAAGTAAGCCTATCTCTTTATCAGCACTCCGTCTTTCAGATAAGACTACATAGTCTGACGACATAGAGGAGAGGCTGAAATTAGAGTTGGGAGCCTCTGAGGAGAGTGTTGGTTTCCCAGCATAGGAGAGACATCTGCTGGCTACCAGCTGTCTTACAGCTCTATATAGTATATCACTAAGAAAAGCTTCTGTTGTATGATGGACAGGAGACCTTACTTAGTGGTCATCCTCACATGAGGCTTCCTTTAACCTCTTCAGTTCCTGTAAAGTTTTATTTTCACATGTAAGTTTTATGTTCCTTAAGAAAAATGTGTCTACAGGAATTAAAAGCTTCCCACTATAGGCTGGGAGAAATCTTGCAAAGTCAATCACAGTTATAGCAAGTGTTTGTTTTTAACTGAATAATTGAATTTCAAATGCTGCAGCCTTCATAATTGTTTTTGTTTGTTTGTTTGTTTTTTTGTCTGCTGGTTTGATTTTCTGACAGAAAAACAAAGTATGTAGATGAAATGGCATTTGGCAGCCAACATTAGACACCCCGGATGTCAGCTTTCTCCACCACCACCAATATGCAGTAAAAATATTCTGGCTCAAAAGCGACCATCGTTTAATGGCGGGAATCCCAGATTTGAATCACTACCAAAAATCTAATAAACCTGCCAAAGACGATGTGTCCACCAAATTTCATCCAAATCCATTTGCAAGTTTCAGTGGCAACACAGAAAAATAAATGAACAGAGAGGTGGAAACATTAATCTGTCCAACTTCACTGGCAGATGGATATTTTGATTATGATTTTTTTTTAATGAACAAAATACTCAAATTACATTGAGGTTAAAAGGGTGTAATTTATTTTTTACTCCTAATTAAATTATAGCATTATAGCACCTTCATCATAATATGGTCAAAACTATATAATAATAATGTATTATTTTCTTAATTGCCACAAAACAAATCTTCAATGTAAACATATTTACGTCAGACTTTGTTTCACCTCCAGCTACTACTTTTCCACAATGGCCATTGTCCTACTTCTCCTCCACTCCAGTGAAGTCACATAAATTAGTAATTAGGAAAGTATATTTATGGTATTCTCACTCAAGAAGAATGATTTCTGAGATGCGAATGTGTTTGCTCACTCATGCTGAATTGTATTTAGCGAGCCAGTCCAGTGATTTGAGGTTCAGTGAAATGGCACTAATTCAAATGACACATGGCCACAGACAACAGGGTCTTGTTTACTGTGGTGAGGTGAACTGGGATATGGTTCGCAAAGGATCTTGGCGGGACTTAATGGAACAGGAAGCATGTTAGGACAGTGCTTGTTTACCATCTCTGAAAGAAAATGTCATGGGCTACCCTGTGGAGATAACGGTCTTCAACAGCGAGTGAGCAAACGAGCAAACTACAAAATTATGGACCACAAAAAATGTTGGCAGACTCCAACTGTGCTGTACTCGAGTGTGTGTGTGTGTGTGTGTGTGTGCACCCGTGCATTCGTGTCAGTGTGTATATGCACAAAAACATGTGTTGTGCTTCTTGCTGTATTTGCACAGACAGATCCACCAAACATATGAACAAACTTCTCTCTTTATTTATCAATTTAGCCCATATCCACATTTAATCAACACAGCCATATTTATCTCCAGCTGCTCCCTGTTGTTTTGATGCTGCATTTATATGGGCAGCAATTTCCAATTCGCAGCCATATGCTGCCAAACTAATTCTTGAGAGAGGTCCATGTTTAAAATGACTGTTTGCTGTGGCTGCCAAGTCTGCTCTGAGTGGAATTAATTAAAAAGTACTATACTACTCCATCTGCCCTGCACATGTTGGCAACCTCAATGTTGTACACTTGTGGGAGACAATTGGAAAGTAAGTTGGAAAAACATAATCTTTATGTGAGTCCGTTGGAGATCGCAGGGGGCGACAGGCACAGGGTGTTAGAGCTACTAAGCACAATGAGTCTACACACACACAAAAAAAATAATAATAAAATATATAGATATTTACTCCATATTTAGCATATAGATGCTAAATATGGAGTATTTATAGTACAGCTTATTGTAGTTCACTGTATCTGACAGAACAGCCCAACACTCCAGCCAGGTGATAAACTACAAACCCAGCCACAGACCGGACCAGTACCAATGTTTTGTTTCTAAAGTTTGGAGTTGTGTAACAGCACTGTAATGTGTAATTCAGGAAGTGCAGCTGTTTCATTCAATTCCAGCTGTAGGATGGAGGAGGATTCAGAATTTCATCAGATTCTGCACGATCTCTTCATTAGCAATCAGATTTAAGCCAATTTGCAGCATTGACCACCTGGATTTGATCTACTCATCAGAGGCTTGTTCAAGTAACTCACATTGCTGCCAGTGTTCACTTTTCATAAATAAGGCTGTAACTTGAGTTTCCAGCAGATCATTGCTAACTAAGCAGCACAGTGATAGTGAGAAAAATGGCATCAGAACTAAGTGAAAATGTCAGAAGTCAAATTGTTATTCCAGGCAAAGAAGGGCTTTCTCAGCATCAAATAATGGCTAGACTAAAGGCTTGTGAGGAGGCAGTGCATGGAACTCTGAAACTCATTGCAGAAAGTGGATCAGTTGTATCCAAAGCACGACCAGGCAGAACAAAAGTGACCGCACCATCAGAAGATCAATACATCAAGCTTAGTTCCCTGAGAGATAGAAAAGAAACTTCATCACAGAAACACAGAGTTTTCGAAAGAAAGAACTCAAGACTCCAATCAGCAAAAGTACTGTCAAAAGACGATGTCTTGTCATGGCCTCAGAGGTTGAGTAGCAGTTTCTAAACCACTTCTCGGGAGGGGAAAAAAAGGCCAAATGCTCGGGGTGAGCTATGAAATACCAGCATTTCGCAGTGAATGATTGGACAAAGGTCATATTTACTGATGAATCCAAGGTTACTGTTTATGACAGCAACAGAAGGATGTGTGTAAGGAGACGAACAGGAGAGAAAATGATACTGCAGTGAATTGAACCCACAGTGAGACATGGTGGTGATAATAATCAAGTCTTAGGGTGTTTTGCCTTCTCTGGAGTTACGCGGATATTATCATTTGTAATGAAAAACTAGTATTGAATTCGAAATAGATCCAACTTAGAAGTATCTTGACCAGTGGTCTCAGACTTTTGGACCCTACTGTATATATATTTAAAAAAATCCCCTTCTACAATTTCAGAAGTGTCAAATTGTGTGGCTTGTGCTCTCAGTGCAGTCTGTATACTTTCTATTCTGAGTTGAAGCCTCAAGCGTTGCTGTGCACACGAACTGGCTGTCTGCATTAATGAGCAGGTGTGCCTAATAAAGTGTCCACTGAGTTTATATTTCATGTTATACTGACTAATGCTACATATTTTGATTGCATTTGCTTTAATGTGCGACTATTACTTCTGTTCCCAGAAAGCTTCGGCAGTGATACCGTGATAGATGAGGGCATCGTCAAACTCCTGACCGGTATTGTGCACATATTTTGACTGGGTATTTAATTGGCTGTGGGTTCTGGATACAACTGCTTGTCTTCTCCCACTTCTGGGCATGCCTGCCGTTGCTATAGAAACATCAGAGAGAGAGAGGAAAAGAGAGGCACTGACTGCATCGGAGGGGTGTATGTGTGTGTGTGCGTGTGAGACTGTGACAGAGAGAGATTTCAAAGAATACTGTTGAGCTGTGTCTAATGAGTAGTGTGTACTCACACTCTCATCTGTGCAGTGAAAGCAGAAGCCTGCAGCAGGTCACATCTGACTGAGAGTCAGTGCCCTGAGCATCCACACACACACAAACACACACACGCACACACACACATGCACACACCCTCTCTTTCTCTCTGACACTTGGCCACCATGACAGCGTGGAAGTGCAAACACTGATAGTGAGCACATCAGATACATCTTTCCTAAAACACGAGGAAAGATAGTATAGTATCTGTGACAAAGTCTTTGTGTTCCTGCAACTAGAGAATTTGTTCTTGTGCACCAATAAAGCTGTAGACCAGTTTTTCAATAGTAAAGCAAAGTAAGTGGTAACCATGTCTAGTATAAATACAAGAATCACTGCAAAGCCCAAACTAAACATTTTGTCCAGTTAGAGAGTATTTTTAAAGACCAGTGGTCTGGGCTGAGTTGTTGCTCATCTTGATTGGGTCAGTTCTCAGTGCTTGACTTGTACATGATCCCTTCTGGACCAGGTAAGTGAATGCATCATTGCTTCAGAAGGCCCCTAAGCCTGTTGTGTGGAAATCAGATGCAGTACTTTTTCTATCTGCCAGGAGGAGCAGTGGTGTTAGAGGCTGGGGGGGGGGGTGTCTGGCAGGAGACTGCAGGGTGTGAATTTTACAGCCTTCTTAGCATTAAAGAGCAGCCTTGATGTAGCCAAGGGAGGTCTTCTAAATGTTGTGTCCTGACTGAGACAGGACAGGAGACAGAAGTAACAGTTTAATCTACTGTATGCAGTGAAGTGAGAACAGAGACAGACTTTTCTTGAGAGTAAAAGAGTTACTTCTTCATATGCACACTGTTTACATAACATTAGATGTGGCAGCTACAATTCGAATTCTTTATTAATTTTTTTTTTCTTTTTTTACAGTATCTGTAGTGTTTGACGGTTGCATAAGCCACCCTCTTTCCAACTAATTATTTTTAGCATTAGTTGAACAATATACGGAAAACAATCCTTAGATATTTCTATAAACAACTCATTAGGAGTAATTCTGGACTTGTTTTGCTTTGCGCCTGAGGTATGCCCATCTGTTTATGTTTTAAACAAATGAGAATAATGTCTGATTTGGAAGGAGTTACTTTTTTTCTTCTTTCTCTTTGTTTGCACTCTCTGCCCACACCTTTATTAGAGTCAACAGCAGGAGGCTGTTTGTGTAATGCAGAAACAACAGGTAAGCTCACTGTGTTTTCAGGACGGATGTCTAATGACAGTAGTTTGCCAATAATGTGGTCTCAGAGTTGCCGTATTACAGCCACTCAACACGAAGGCTACAATTAGACTGTCAAGGACTTAAGGGGGTTGATTCACGCTGATTTGGTCTATGTTTGTACACACACACACACACACCTACACACAGATGCTGCAGTAAGAGGAAGAGAAAAACACACATACACAAACACTGTTGTTTATTTGTGTATCAGTTTACCGTTTGGCAAGAAAAACTTTTTTTCCACTCAACGTGTGTATTTGTAGATCTATCTTTGTGAGTACCAATTTTTAGCATAGACTTTTCGGATTGAGGACATTTTTGTCAGTCCTCACAACTATAAAAGGTTGTTTGAGGGTCAAGGCTTGGTTTTATGGTTCAGGTTAGATCTGGGTTTAGGTTAGGATTAGGGTTAAGCACTCAGTTCCAATGGTTAAGGTTAGGATTAGGGGCTAGGGAATGCACTATGTCAGTGAGTGTCCTCACAAAGATATAAGTGCAAGTATGTGTCTGTATATGTATCTGTGGCTAAATCAGCTCTGTCAAAGATGAGGTAAATCAAGCTCATGGTTGTTTAAAGCAACATCGCCCTTTGCACACACATCAGAAATCATACATATTCCTTTCATTCACATATAGTTTTGCCTCAAATCATTTCCAAATCCAAGACTTAAAACATGCTGAATGCTTCTGGTGGATGTCCTTTTGAACAAAGTTATAGATCTAACAGCAGGCATGACAAAGTTCTGAACCTGTGCCAGTGATAAATAAAGCATTTTCTCTGACTTTGAACTTCTCTGCTGAAGAAACATTTACTGCTTACATTTTAATGAAGGCTGCAAGGTCAGAGTTTTTCATTTTATTTTTTATTCAAACTAATCAAACTTTAGCAACTTCCTTATATTTAAGCTTTCAAAGTTTTTGTTTTGCTGCAGACTCATGTTTGAAACAACTGAATTTATAAATTATGTTTGTCATTTGCATGCATTAAAGGATCTAACTAACACTGCATCTTTAAATCTCCATAAAATCTTAGGGTCCCGAACACACACACAAGCTGACCTCAAAGAACCAGACACGGGAAAGACGAGGTGATCAAACACTTTGACTTACCTCGTGTGCTCTGCTAAAAGTTATTTGAACACAGTGCTTAAAGTAGATCAAATGCTGAACTGACAACTGATTTCATGACATTTCCATACTGTATCCATACTCTCACAGTTTCCACATACCTACAAAAGAAAGAATTTTGATAACAGACTGCTGATTTAAACATCAGTGTACAGTGTACCATATTCTGGTATTATACAGCATATAATTTTAAAACATAGCATTTAAGATTTGTGCATACATTTGTAACAGGAAAACCTAAAAGATTTTTTTTTCTTACTTATTAATATCTCAAATGTGTTTTAGGGTTATGCTGTTACCAGAACTACTAACTGCCAGTACCATCATGAAGGTATCTATACAAATTCCCACTACTGAGCTACGCAATGAAATGTAATGACCACTAGATGTCAGCAGATCTTCATAATTGATGTGTTTGCCTTGTGGTGCAGTGTTACTGTAACTTATTATCAGCTCACTATACACATTTGTACTGCATTAGGTGTGTGTGTGTGTGTGTGTGTGTGTGTGTGTGTGTGTGTGTGTGTGTGTGTGTGTGTGTGTGTGTGTGTGTGTGTGTGTGTGTGCTGTTGTATTTTTATGTTTGTGCCTAATATGTCACATTTTACCTTGATAAATACGATCCGCAGAGACTTTTTTATGAACGCGTGTGTGGCTCTGTCTCTGTACGTAAGAGAAAACGAGAAAGAAAGAAAAAAAACACAGATGGGGAAACAGAGATAAATAGAGAGTGACTCCCTCCATTAGTCATGGAAGACATCCTTATTACCAAACCTCAGGATCATTAACATATTCTACCAGCAACCCCTGGGAGCTTTCATGCTGAATCTGTGCGCCGCTACATGAATTCTACCTCTCAGACACTTGAAATATTGCCTTGAGGAGTGGGATTCCCAATAAGATTCAGATAATCTTGGTGCATGTGTGTGTGTCTTCATGTGTGACAAAAACAGATTTAACAGAGGACTAATGAGCAGCACCTAATGTGCTGAATGTTTGCATACTCACACGCTTCTGAGCATTGAATGAGAAATCCCACAGCAGGCACACACACACAAACACCCTCCCTCGGTCTGTCTGTGGTGATGGATATGTCAGAGCAGTGTATGTGTCATTCTAATTACATGCTGGATCCATCCTGCTCTCCTCTCATTAAATAATGACGTTTAATCTATGGCCCGAAGCCTCGTCTACAATGCTGCTGTGATAAGGGCAAATTAAACAATGTGCACCTCTCAGCTCTGCTGATAATAAAGGTGAGTTTGATCGAAGTGATGTGCATGCATACGTGTGTATGCTTTTACGCTATGCATGCACATGAATACATGTCAAACCAAGTATCTTAACAACCAATGAAGCTGGGAGTCGATCGATTTTAACCTTGAGCTCAAGGTTGATCAGAAAGGGGAAGTCAACCTTCACGTCAGCCACAAACTCTCCATGACATGAGTAGACAGCAACTAGCTCTTTTTTTTTTTTTTTTTTTTTAAAGTAAAGGATACATTAGATAACAAAAACAATAATGTTACTTGGATTCAAAAACAAAACTAGGCCAGACGTTACATCTACTTCTACAAAGACACAATAACACATACATTATACGTTTGTAATTTATAAGTTTTCATGCAATGATAATGCAACTACACTGTGCCACTATTACTAAACGCTAATGCCATGCTGGTGTTAAGTAGGTACGATGCCATTAGCATGGCTAAAAACATAATCAAATGATAAATGTGGAGCAACGGCAACAATATATGGCTTCATTTGCATACTTGTGTGTGACTTCTGTGTGTTCAGGGACATGTGTGTACAGGTTGTGCACACCTTCCTTTCCCTGCCATGTACAGTTGCAACCATATGGACAGCCTCTTTAATTATATGGGAAACAACTTCATTTGCACTCATCCCATATAAGTGTATAGAGAGAACATTATATGTATGAGCAGGTGTGCAGGGTTGCAGGTGCACACTGGTGTGACTAACTGTCTGCCAAATGACAACCAAGAACATTTGTCAGACAGGAAAGTATGCATAGATGAATAGGTAAGTAGTGGATGGATATGCATCGTTCTTATCTGTCTGTGTTCAGTGCAACAGCTTTAAAAGCTGCGACTGCAATCCACAGCATATGGCACAGAACAAAGGACAACGTTTTTTAACAATCAGGTATGCATTCACTTAAACTAAGCCATCAGCGTTTAATGGCATGCAGTCAAACACAGAAAGAAACAGGCCAGTTGTGTTATTGAATGAGACCTGAGTGCTGCAGGGTGCTGACTGGATGAGTGCGATCCCCAAGATGAACCTCCCACTCACACCCACACACATAACGCGCTACATATGGTGTTGCATGACCTTCCCTGTGCAGTGAGAGGGAGAGGAGAGCCCATATAGACACAATGAAGGTTTTTTTTTTTTTTTTTTTTTTTTGGAGAAGAAACATAGATGCACACACACACATACCATACTGTAAATGCACGAACACATGCCACACACTGTGCACCCACCAGACACATGCTCACATTTTTATTTCGATTGCTTTTTTTTTTTTTCTCTCTCACACACATGCTGGCAGACACACACATCCAACCACCCAGGGAGTTATTTTGCAATGTGAATGAGCTTCCCCAGGAGCCCAGAAAAGCCACATTGCAGAGGACAGTCTGAATATGAGGACTCTAACCACTGCGTTGCATCAGCACCTCGATGACATGCCGGGAGAAGAGATTGTGTTTGCTGTCATGGCTGAAAACAGCTTGAATTCATACAACACACACTGCGATGACAGAGAAACTGGCAGACTGAAGAAAGCTACTCAGGTTCATGGGATAGTAGGTTTAATACAGCAGGAGGGCGAAAGCATGAGAAGGGTATCCGTGTGGATTCAGTGTATGTGTGCAGTAATACTGCAAGTAGAGTGCAGTCGTGATGTCAGGGTGTGTGTTTGTATGTGCCCAAAATCAATGTAATCCTTTGATAAGGCTTTTTTGGGAGCACAGCGTACTACAAAATCTCTTAGATCCTCAACATAACACAATCAGAGTGCCGGCTTCTTCTTTCAAGATGTCTTTTCAGTTGACAGACAGGTTTACGTCTGTCGTGTCCTTGTCAAATGTCAAGTATACAGCTGATGAGCACATGCAGTACATGTGAAACAAGATGCAACAGCTGATTTGCAGGTTTGCAACCTTTCTTTGTCTGAGCAAACTGACACGCTGACTTTCTCTGTCTTGCCCTTTTCCCTCACATCCGCCCATGTTGGTTGTTCACTGCTCAGAAATTCTGAAAATAACCCAATTAAAGGTTATTATGTGCCAAAGGTGAGTATGCGATGAACACACTGACCATATGGCTGTCACTGAAAGAGCTGGCAAGAACACAAACTATACACAGCTGGTCATTTTCTAAAAACCTGACTCAAGGTGTCACAGAGAAGTGGAAAAAAAAAAAAAAAAAAAAAAAAATCAGAAGTGACATTTTGGGGAGAATGGAATCATTAATTTATGTAGTAGAGTTCCACCAGAAAGTTAGAAGAGGAAGGAACAAAAGTAGACTTTAGATACAAAAAGGACGCAAGCAAGAAGTGTATGTTTAATGGCGAGCATGACACTGCTTTCATCCAAGAGACGACAAATTGCCTTTGCAATCAGCACTACTGAGCCTGGGATAAACTGGCATAATAGAATTATATGGTATAGTAAAGTAACTCAAGTAAGCTCCAAAAAGTAGATTTAGTGTGACACTACTCTTTAACTTCTCATTCACAATTAGCTCAGCAGGAGACACAACAACAAGAGGGCGATAGGCTGCTACACTGGGCTTTTATTCTGCAAGTAATCTGAAAATTCAGCCAATAAAACTTTAAAAGAAAATCATCCTTTGAAGTCATTTTCCGTAGATGCAACCTCTTTTCACTCCTCTCACAGTGCCCGACAACGTTTTATCTTTTTGACAGAAGAAATGTCTAAATTTCGATATCCGTCATATCATGATAACATCACCATCCACGTTTACTGCTTTTCTAAAGAGTCTGAATTTCAGTGGGTGCTGTGGGAGGCTCACTTTCCTCTGTTCAATAACTACTGTAGTAGTATAGTGTAATAAAAACATTGCTTCGCTAGAAAGCAAAGCTGTAACCAATAATGGTGCCAAGGCTTTAATGCAGGCTCATCGATTAAAAAAAAAAAAAAGTGCAGCGTTTGTTGTATATAAGGCTAGTCAGAGTGCTTCTCTCTGATTGCTTATTGTAGAGCATGTAAACAAGACACCTGATATTTTCATTTTGCCCTCATGTACTGTAAATACTCTTGTGCGTATCAATTGATTTCATGGGGGAGACAGAAACAGGTTCTTGTAATCACAGCCAGAAAAGAGAATAAAAAAGTAAATAAATAAATTAAAAACAACAACAAGCAGACTAAGAGAACAGAATAGCCAGACTCAAATTAAATTAACAGAGTGAACAGTAGCATGTGATGTGAAAGCATCAAACAGATTAACTAAGAAAGCGAGAGAGTGGATGCCAGAAAACTTTAGCTGTCTGGCACTTTGTTTGGCACGAGAAGAGAAAACATTACCCAGACCATGTGGTCAGTTTGGAGGCTTCATCAGCCCTCTGAATGCTTAGCTTCCAATTAGTTTGACCTTTACTGTCCTCTGTTAACATCTAATTGGAATCTTTTCACTGCCAAATAATTATGGTTAGCTACTGGGAAATATTTACGTACACATTAAACCCACTCCAACCACAACAGCATCCAAATTTTTCAGCAGCCATATGGGAGAATTTGGGGGTCATTCTGGTTCTTAACAGCACTACCACATCACTGGTATACTCTCTCCCTCGCTCTCTCGTTTTGTGGTGGACAAGGACTGTACTCTTCACTTCCAATACAGTTTTAGATGAGGAGCTGATGATTGTTGTCACACTCTCTTAGTCAAAGGGTGAAAACACCCATTATTATCCACACACTTAAATCACTTCAGCCAAAACAATATGGCAAAACCCCTACTCATGTTAACACTGAGTAACAACATGACATGATGTTTACTATTTTGTAATGAAGTTTAAAGTTAGACTTTCCAGTCATTTTTTACTGTGGTGATGAACTAATGCTGCCAGACGTGCTAGATGACATCCACTTACTCTAGTCCATTAAGCTGATGTAAGGTTGTTACAGTTCAGCTCAGTCCTCTTTGTATGGGTAAAAATTAGCCATATGTGTTATAACAAAGCTGCATGGATACAATATTAACATTTGACATAATTAAGTGGCCTCATTTTAAGTGTTTGGGCAGCATCTGTGCTCATGTGTACCTGACAGGTAAAGAACAATCACCAACCTGCATCAACATCCCTGTTTATCAAAACTCCTAATGACTGAGCTGCAAATGGAAGTTAGAAGGGACACATTATCATTAGTTTTACTATTGTTAGTCTTATTACTAGTCCTGTTATTGTCTTCTTATTATCATTATGTGGAATCTGTACTATACTACGTTCTCTTTCCTCCTGCTCTCTCTCTCTCTCATCCTGGCCGATCGAGGCAGACGGCCACCCACCATGAGCCAGGTTCTGTTCAAAGTTTCTACCTGTTAAAAGGGAGTTTTTCCTCGCCGCTGTCGCCAAGTGCTTGGTCTTGGGGGAATGATGGGTAAATAGGTAAATTACATTATAAAAAGAACGGTCTAGAGCTGCTCTACATGAAAAGTGCCCTGAGATTACATCTGATGTGATTTGGCGGTATATAAATTAAATTCTCTTGGCAACTTATTGTTTGTGTAGTAGCATAAGTGTAATAAACACAGTAACATTAGCTTACTTCAAACATCCACTGATGAACACTGGGCCGCTGCAGGCCATCTGGGCATCCTAGGTGTGATTGCTTTGTGTTTATTTTCAATACCAATGTTACAAATACGAAAACCAGAAGTATTGAGTAACAGCATATAGACCTGCTGGTTGTGTGTGCTCCAACTGTAACTAAACTAACTAATTATTATTCAACTTTGAAATGGTCAAAAAAAAACTTTATGTTTTAAGCTAACATTCATACAGAAAATAAAAACATGATTAATATGCAACAACTTAACCAAGACCCTAAGTTCCTTGATGTAAATAAAGCACAACCAATGATATATCAATATAAAATGCATATAAACCTATATAATTTTTTTAATGAAAAGACAATATTTTACTTGTCTTCTAAATACTACTACTATAAAAACAAACAAAAACAAAACAGAGATTAAATGTGCAATTGCAGACAGCAACAACTATATACAGATTCATAGCTCTAATAGAGTAGAAGCTTCTGTGATAATGCATTCTTTTGCGCTACTCTATTACTAGTACAGCTACTGTTGCAATAACATGAGCAACAAGAACAGTATAGTACAAGTACATTTGTGGCTAACTGGCTTAAGATGTTTCCTGCGTGCATAGGCAACATGGTTTAAGCAGAGTTTCCAGTATTTTATAACATTTTTAAAACATACTTGCAAGTTATGTATGAGCATCATCTGGGAATTTCTTCCTTTTTTTCTTCTCTGCCCCTGAATCCTGTTGCATTTTTGGGAACATTATTTCTAAAATCGTCTGCCCCTGACTCCTGTTGCCTTTTTGGGAACATTATTTCCAAAATCGTCCCTGTAGAGTTACTGTGATGCTTCAGGGCAGGCACAAACCTCAGGGAGATGGGGGAGGGGGTGGCACCGTAATTCATTTTATTATTTTGAGCAATTAAGGATATTATCTTGTCCTGTCTAATAGTGCCTATTGTGGTTGTGCTTCTTTTTAAATTTAATAATGCATCGTTATGATTATGATGATTGATGATCATTAGGCTGTTTTGGTGCCCCCCCCTGGCACTTGGTTCCCTACACAAAGCACCTGATGTGTGTGTACGTAGCAGCAGCGCTGGATCAGCCAGATCAACTGAGTAGTACTGGTAGAACTTCCAGTTGTTTCTGCATTTATGTTTCCTATCACTCACGTCTCGACATTGTGATACAGCCTGAATACCTCACAACGTTAATCTGGATTCATCTGGATTCATTCATTTCAATTCATCATTTTTTTAAATGAAAATATGAAGCATGTTTTTTGATATTTGTATGTTCTGCTCATAATTTAGCTGGACGAGAGACTAGCAGTTGAATGTTTAAATTCTGCACATTGCATTGAGTGATGATTCTGTTTCTCCGGTGTAATGAAAAGCCTTGACATGATGACAGATAACCCTTTCTCATTCTGAGTTTTGAAACCCAGGTGTGAGCAATTCCATTTGCACGTTCTTGTGTCATGGCCCTGATATTGAGCGTGCTGGCTGACTGACACCAAAATACAACAGAGTTATCATTAATATATCTGCTGTGAGTGATTGCTATAATTATTTATTTTTACTTTTTGTTCTGTGCAGGATACCAACATGGAGTGGCAATTAACCTAACACAAGCATAGCATAGCATATCCACATATCCGCATGTCCATCTGCTCAACACATTTTTTTTTTTGACTGTTGTTTTTCATGTTTCAGCAAAGGTGCAGGAGCAGGGAGGATGATAGCATCCAAAAACACAGAGAAAGAAACAATTAGCAACTAAACACCAAATGTTAACACACTTAGTAAATGCAACAAACCAACCTAGATACCATTTCATATTATTAAGAGAATATATCTGACAGCACAGCTTGGACTGGATGACTAGGACAAGGGATGATTCACTCCAACCCAATGTAGCTGAAAGTGAATCACTATTCATCACACAAACACTCTAACCATATGGCTGTCACTGCAAGGGGTGGAAAAACACTGGCAACCATGCAAACTGAAAACAAGTGCAGCACAATTTGCTGTCAGGCGAACGTGGTCAAATTAGATTAACTGAGTTGTGAAAAATGTCCCCTTAGTGTACACTTTTACTGACGTCACTGGTCCTACAATTATTCACAGAGCTGTGCTCACAATGTCAAAGTTGCAATTGCAAGGAAGATTAAATTGACGAGGCATAATGTTGATACACCTGCACACAGCAGTCAGTCCACCAATGTGCAGTTTCAGTACCATAACACAATCCAGCCACATGGTAAAGGAATATCAAACCTTTGTCCTGACTTTATTCTTCTCCCTGGATCCATTCTATCTATCATTATATACATATTCTGAACGTACCCGCATATCAACAATCATATAGGCCTATTATTCCCTCATCTGTTTATTTAAAAAAAAAAAGAGCAAGTAGTTGGCCACCTCCTTTGTCTATTAGTCTGCTTCTGTTAGTATGCAAAGTAGGGGCAATGATACAGCTGACTTCATTATAGGAAAGATCTGACCAGTTCATAGTTATTATTATTATTGTTGTTAGAGCCCAACTGATTCAGAGGCAGGGACATTTTATCAGCCGATACAAGCTAATTGCAGATAAAACTCTATTGGTGTATCTAATGGTTAAGCAACAAGAAATCTAAATAACAGGTAATTAAGAGATAGGTGCATGAGCTATTTTATTACCAGTGTCACTACTTCCTAGTTTGACTCCACATTTGGCAACACATTAACACAGTGTCTACACAGAAGGCACTGTGTGAGCAGCACGTTAGCAGAGCAGAAGTAGCAGCAGCAGCTCCAAGTGTCTCCACACAGGAGGCGTTCAGTAACAGTTAGACATTACTTGAATGATAATAAACTGTGCTTCCTCATTTGTCCTTTGGAATATCCCAAATATGCCTGACAGCAGTTGTGTCAGTGATGCCTGGTTTTGCTGCAGAAGCCACTACAGCGTACTCTGCAGTTTGTGGCAAACATGATTTTACATTTATTTGTGAAACAGTACAGTAGTAAGACAGCACTGAGGAGTAAACAAACAGCACCCCAATCCTTTTCTCCCTCATCAGAACAGAGCTGACACCAGTCTCTATTACACACGTGCTTTTTTTGTTGCTAATTAGTTAGCCACAAAGCAAGCTAATGGCATGGTTTGTCAGTGGAAGACAGCTAACGGCTTGTTAAC
Source organism: Toxotes jaculatrix (assembly GCF_017976425.1). Lineage (NCBI taxonomy): Eukaryota > Metazoa > Chordata > Actinopteri > Toxotidae > Toxotes > Toxotes jaculatrix. The sequence goes on along the minus strand of NC_054402.1, from coordinate 20,745,047 downwards.
ATGTAGCGTTACACTCATTCTGCCTAAATGATGCAAAGTAAATATATCCACAACTTGCATGTTAGTACAGTTGTTGTCAGTGCATTAGAAATACATTAAGGTTTTATTTTCACTGTCCATGCTGTTAAAAATTTAAAACTTAGATACAGTGCCTTTTCAGATTTAACACTAACCCCCTTAGCTAATGTCTGAGACCATCACATTTGCAGTCAGCTGGCTAGAACTGGTAATTTAGAGGGATTATTAGACCCAGTAGAAATAAAGGTGTGCAAATGACAGTGAAAGCTTATTCAGACACCTCCCCCCCCCCCCCCCCCCCCACCAACCCCCAACCCACCCATATGTCCTTTTTTTTTTGTTGGTTACACATAACAGTCCATGATTTATAGTGCAACATTTACTGTGCAATTCCTCTGAACTTTCTTGTGTGAAGTAGTACATAAAATACTTACCAGCTCCCACTGGTACTTAAATGTAGGTACAGCGGAAGAAATAAATTATACTGTAATTATTTTGTTAAGTCACAAACACTATGCAACAGACAGCAGGAAAACTTAAGATTAAAATATATCTATATACTAAAATCGAATTATTTCATTTTTATTCTTACTAAAACAAAACACATAATTACCACAACAAAACTTCCTTGTTCCTTGGCACCTCAGTTTAGCTATGTTCAATCTTATATGTGGTCCAAAAGTCTGAGACCATTTTCCCATTCAAGTGAATGGACCCCACTGTATGTGACATTATCATAGACTGTATAAGACATGGACGTAGCACCCGTGACGTCACCCATTGGTTTCGGGGAGTCGGTTTTGTGACCAAACCATGGGCATTTGAGCTGCGCCATCTTGGATTTTAGTGGGAGTGTACTTTCAATATTTGGCGAAGAGGCGGTCACTCTACGGGTCAGCCGGATGAGAACCCGGCCACTTAGCTCGGAGCAACAGAGCTAGCCTAAGGCTAATCAGCTAATCAGCTAGGCTAACAAGCTAAGCGGCAGCTACACGCAGCTACATCCACCACACGACAGTCCCCGAGTCTGACCCGACTAGCTCGACCCCGTGTAACCGCGACACACAGCATACAACAGAGATCATAATGTTGCTGCTGTGTTTTAAACATGACTGTTTCAGATAGAGAGGTTTTAGGTAAAGCTGCAGGGTTTGGTGGAGTTGTGGGGGGAAATTTATTTCTAGCCTGTTATTTAACCGTGAAACAATCATTATTATTTCATATTGATAAAATATATTAAAAAGTCAAAAACATTATTATTATTATTATTGTTGTTGTTGTTGTTGTCATTATTATTAATGATAACGATAAAAAGTATGATGATAATAATATATTAAAATGTTTAATATTAGATTTACCGGTTTTCACCGCTGCCTCCACCCACTATTCACTTACAGTTACAGCAGCCGCTGTAATGTCGGACTTTTTAAACAGAAAAATGAGACAAAATAAAATTGTAGCCTAGTATTCCCGCAATAAACGGACTCTGAGAGCACGGAACACACCGCAACAGCGTTCCTAACATTATCCGCTCCGATCCTCTATCTGTATCAGCAGCGACCATAAATCGGCAATTAAGTCATAAGCCAGCGGCAAAATATGCTAATACATGCTAATTAGTGCAAACATCCAGGTAGAATAGTGAAAATTTCCTTACCGAAAAAACTGCAACACAGACTCCTTAGACAGTCGGTTAGTACACTACAACAAGCTATACTGTCACAAAAACCTATCCGAACATTGGCAAACAAACACAGACACTGCAGCCCCTGTCAACCACTGGAGGTAGCCGGAGGCCTCTGGATGTAGCCGCCTAGCCCAGCCAGAAGGACAGATTTCTTGACTTGTTCTCGTAACCACTGTTTCAGCTTATTATAGAATTATTGCTGAGACCATACAACTGCATGGTCGACTCAGGAGAATTTATTCAAGGTTAGTAGCAGTTTACTGCCCAGTTATTTTATATATTGCTGAACTAGAGTGTTTCTGTCCTTATTATACTTAAGATAATCATAGAGTACTGCTACCTTATGCATCCTATTGGCTTAAAATTAAAGGAAAGTTATGTTTTTGGTAACAAATCAAATATCTCCCTATGCTTTAACTGAGAAGTGAAATGCTGGTCAGCAAAATAAAACAAAATCATGTATATAAACAGAGCTCTATATAGAGGAATGTGGATGCGGGTATGTTGGCTGCAGTGCTCAGGGAGGTCCTGGAGGTTGCATAGCAGCAGCTGTCAGCTGCTGCCCATAGCCACAGGACAACAGCAGCAGTCACTCTTCATCAGAAATACACCTCAAAGCTAGTCAGAGAATATCACAAAAGCAGGCGATTTGAGACCAGTGATGAGTGCAGAGAGTGGGCTGCTGGCTCACACAGGCTTACTCTGCCACAGTTACAACCATCTGAGCCTGAACCAGCATGTTTGTATTTTATGTACTGGTTCATACCACAAAATTACATTGTAAGTTCAGAGGAATTACATGGTAAATGTTGGGAAATAACACTATTTATGGGCTATAATATTTCATTCATTCCTTTTATCAGTCTACTGCATCATTAAAGGTGTTTTTTTTTTTTTAAAGAGAAAGAGAACTAGTGATTATACTATAAGTAATACGTTAATATTAGTCATTGTGAGAGACTTGGTAACAAGCTATTGTAACTACAAAAAACCCACTGCCTATTATATAATTTGTTCTGTAAAATCCACACTGGTTTTCATTAATTCAGCTGCCATATAGCATTGCATTCATAAGCTATGGTGTTTGGAAACTCAACAGAATACCAACAATTATCAGACATGAAGATCTTAAACACTTGTCATAAATTTGACTGTTGTATTGAATAGTCTGTGAAAGCATTTTTGGGGCCTTCAGAGTCTAAGACGACTATATCTGTACAACAGCACATAAACACACGATTACACTAAGCTGATGTGTGCTATCGCTGGATGATCAGACCTGGAAGACCTGCATATCACTCAATAAACAAACAAACAAACTGTAGTTTGCAAAGAAGTAACTCTCCTTTTATGAAAAAAATTAGCCAGAGTATACCAAGGAGGAAATAAGATGCCGAGGTAAGTAGAGAGAGACAGAGTAAGAAGAGTGGACGCTGCGGCTACATTACGAGATCAACCACAACGCCAGCCTCTGAGACAACAGCTGGTGGTGTAGTTATAACACATGCAGTCTTCAACAGTTTTGCTGTCATATTAAATTGAACATGCTATTGCAAGGCAGCAAAGCAGCTAATGAACCCACAAGCAATCCCACTTTTAGCACTCTTTTGCAAGTATGAAACATAGAAACATAGTTGACAGATTTGTGCATTTCTCCTAGATTCAGTGCCTTGGTCAGAAATGTGGTGAGGTTATGTGGATTATGAGTCATCCAATCAGAGCTACTTGTGGATGGGACATCTGTCCTGTTAACCGATCCAACACAAAACCACACAGATGGAATATATAGCTCTGTGGTGGGAAAACAGTCCGAGAATGAAACATTGTTTTATGAGTGAAATCTTGATTACTGTTAGCAATAAATGCAGAGATTTTTATTTTTTTTTTTGGCAAGCAAAGAACTGAAGTTTCAAGTGGATGAATTGCTTGAACATTTAAACAATTTGATAATTTGGCAAAATGTTGCAGAATCCAAAATATGCTTTGGGAAATGACTGGTCCTAACAGAAGGTGTAAGCAGACAGTAGTTATTTGACTTAAACATGTGAAACAACTTTGAACACATCAAAATCAAAACATCCATCCAATTTTTGATCATATGTCCATTTAATGTTCAGGGGTCTATACCCAGTCACAACTGCAAAACCAAAGATGGTTGGCTACCAGAAATGCTACTGTACGTGCTTAATTTTGTAAGAAATGTATGAGCCATTTCTCTTCTAACTGATCAAACAGTAGATCCCAACCCATCACCAGTCTGTCTATGTGCACCTATACACTGAGTTTTACCTGTATTTCAAGATCCACAGACACAGTAGGCCCAGGGTGGAGCAGATCAGCAGACACCATCCCGAAAAACAGACAGAGAGAAAAGAAAGACATAATTATCACCCAAACACCAAGTAAGAACAAGTTAAAATCATCTCAGCACATCTAGTAAAACTTGATAAGCATGTCATTAGAGGCATAAATCTAAAAATAGTAAACATGGAAGATGACAGAAAAACTGGATCTATTTCAGACCAGTCAATCCAGCTGCTGAAAAGTCTTTGTCTCTTCTGTTTCAGACTAATTAGCTGATTCTTTCTGTTGGAACAGAGGCTGAAAGGATCTGCTCTATGCCAGGGTGAGATAGTATGTGTGCCAGCTCTGTCTGGCATGGCAGCATGGGAGAGGCTGGCCTGCGGTCAAGACCTGAGATGAGGTGAAAAGGGTTTGGTTATATCAGCAGGAGAGTGTGAACATCCTCATGCATGCTTGCTTATCGGGGGATTATACTGAAGAAGTAATTATTTTAGACAGAACTGTGAAAATATAATATAAAACCGAGGAATGGTTAAAAGCATACTAAAAGGTCAGCAAGAAGAACTGAAATGTGGCCAGTTTTGTCAATGAGTTGTTTATTGTCAACATCTGTTTGTGTGTATCTGTGTGTGTGTGTGTGTGTGTGTGTGTGTGTGTGTGTGTGTGTGTGTGTGTGTGTGTGGAGAATGAGTAATGAAAGTCAGGCTCTACATTGGAATGCCTCCATCTCTCACGAGGGGTGAAAAACAACAGAAAAAATACACAAAACACTTCTTTCGGAGTGAAGGTGAATACAAACTCTAGAGACTAAACGACTTTGGTTGGGTTGAAGTGGGAAAGAGAGAATGTGGGAGGAGAAGGACAAAAATAGAGAGGAGGACAACACTACTACCAAACCCAATGGTGACTTTGCATTTATAGAGTTTGAAAAAAAAAAAAAAAGAGTTTTAAAACTTGTCAGAATTACAGTTAGAGGCAAAGATGGTGCCTGATGAGAAGACAGAGCACAACTGTAAACACCCACTGGCAGTTCAGCATGAATAGCAAACAACTCTACTTTGAAACCTGTCAAGAGCACAGGAGCGACTCTTGCCTGAAACCCTTTAATTCCTCCTCTTTACTTCACGTCATAGCAGGTGGTAGTCTGTGTGCAGAGTACGATATCAACATGGGGCGTTTGTTATGAATGTGGGACTGTTTGAGGCTGCAGGAGGTCTTTCTCTGCTGTTTGTGCTGGAATTTATACATTTCTTATTGGCTCAGAAGCAAAATCTGTGTCATTAACTGATGACTAAAGAATTGTGTTTGAAGTCTCGGCGCATGAAGTCGACAGATTCTAAAAAGCAGAGGCACATAATGCTTTAGAGAGGCGAGTTCAAATCCCAGCATGCAAACAAACCGAGTGAAAAGTGGTTTTTGTGTCCTCCAGAAGTCAGGTCTGAAGTCATACACAAACACACAACACAGACATGCACACGTACACTGTGACCACGAAAAAAACAACACAATGTGATTAACAGTCAGTGCTCTCCTCTGTCTGGTGGGACAGAACAGCATGGCATCTCTCCTGCTGTTTGTCTCTAATCTGTTTTTATCTCTCTGAGCCTTGTTTCTCTGCTATCCCCCGGTTTAAGTCCCTGTTTCTCTGCCATGTCCTCTGTCCACCCTTACTCTCTTCTCTGTTCTTTTTCATTTCACACTCTACATTACATTTACAGTCGATGTGTTGCATTTTATCAAGAAAGACTCCATTGTGTTGTCTTTCTGGAACTCCATACATCTCAAACAGTGTGTCAAACGCTGTGGTGATTTACGACACAGCCACTTCAGTCTTGGCTGAATCCAATTCACCAACAGTCAATAGCAGACAAAACCTTAACTGACAGAGCCCCTCCACTTCTCCTCCCCTCTCCTTTTCCTCTTTGTCTCCTTTCTTTTCACCCAGTGGAGAGGTCAATTATTTAATTGAGTTGGCATGCTTTTGCAGCTACACACACACACACCCACACACACATATATATAGGTATATATGTGTATGTCTCTCTTTATCTATCTATCTATATCTATATCTATATATAAAATATATATAAAATATAAATAAAGACAATATCAGCTGGAATTGAGTTTACCAGCCGCCTCAGGTCGGCTAGCCTTGGCCTGTTGCATGCAAGGTTCATTACTACACAATTCTGAGCAAGTCGATTAAGGCTTGACATCATGTCTACCATTATTCATTGAAAGGAATATAGTGTGAAATGAAGGAGCAGGTGGTGGAAGAAATGAAGGAAGATTAGGAAAAGAGAAAAAGAGGTTGCCCTCAAGATAAAATGCCTGGCAATGTCAAATAAATAAAGAAAGAAATGCATTCATTTAAGCAACTGGATTAAACATAATAAACCATCTGTGCTCACAATTAGGACAAAAAGGAATAAATGATGCAGGATTTTGATCAGAATATGGGAAAATAATCAAAATCTGTAAGAACTGAATGCAGTAAATGTTTTAAATGGATCATGGTTCTGAAAACTGGTTAAAATTCTGCCAAACAGCTGTGATGGATCTTATTTAAATCTCTAAGAACCATTCAAAGCAGACAGCTGAGCAGCAAAAATGAGGGAAACATGAAGTTGTGTCCTGGTTTGAAGGACAGAAGACAGAGGTCAATCTGTGTGTGGTTGCTCTGTCTGGGGAATCTGGTGGAGATGAAACAGAGAGAACTGAGGTCCAAACTCTGACAGGACACAAGAGAGCAGCTCCAGCCCTCTGGCTCTGACAGAAGACAGGCTGGGAGGGAGGACAGCTGTCCAGCTTTGGATCAGCCATAGGAGACCATGGAGAGGTATGAGAGGACAAGACCAAGGACTGGACACAGAGGGGACACACACCATCCCTCTGGCTGACCAAGAGAACAAACCCTGATTTCACTTCACGTGAGGATGTGGCCTTCATTTAAACTGAGGACTGCAGGGTACTAGTTTAAAAAAAAAAAATCTGAATATAACTGTTCTGCTATATTGAAGAGGAACCACATTATGTCCCACCCGCAAGTAAAGACTGCAGCCTTCCTTTATAGAAACAAAAAACAATCTAATTTCTATTATCAGGTGATTTAATGTTCATTTTCTCCATCATGAATGGTCATCAGCTCACCATCTGCTGGGCTACACAGCTGATCAGCTGTTGCAATCGAACAGGATTAAATATTTGTGGAGACACGCAGGACGAAAACAACTCTGCTCCAGTGAAAGTAGCTGACGTCAGGGAGGATGCTTCAGTAACAGCGTGATGGAGGAATATAGACGAATAAAGTACTACGTCTCATTGGTGGACACTAAAATGCTAGAATAGACTTAAATGAATGCACCTGTGCAGCAATAAACTCATGCCTTCTGGCATGCACAACAAAAAAATACTTTTTAGTCACACTAAATTTGAATTGTTTTTGAGGCACTAATTGCAGTACTTCAGATTGCAAATGTTGAAGAAATTTTACTGTGGTGCTATTCTTTGTGAGGCGTCACTGAATTTCCTCTTTTTATGTCACTTTGTACTTGAGGTATAAAAGCTTAGCACAGAGGGAGAGATCACTTTCTCTCTCTTGAAATGTTTAATATCTCCTGTAACATTTGAACAGAGCTCAGCCGGTTCGCTTTGAACTCTGTGTATTATATACACATATAAGACACACACACACAATGTGTGTGGGAACAGAAAGGCAGTATATACTGTATATTTTTCCGCTCTGTCAAAGGTGATGACATGTGTAGCACTGCAACTCCTACCCTCTTTTACAGCCTACATATACTGTACATGTTCAGCTTGAAATGAATTTTATGCCCATAATAATTAAGCAATGGAGTAATGTCCCAGTTGAATGAAGAAAGAAATGCTGAACAGCAAATTATATCAGGTAATTTAACATCGGCTCCGCTGCAACTGTGACCCAAACCAGTGCAAACCAGAAATAAGCTGCTCCAAGCCACTGATTTCAAAGAAATTAACATCCATAAAAATAGAACATCAGAAGATGTTTAAATTTTTAAGTTTCTTATTGGCAACACTATGCATCTGTTTTTCTAGTAGATTTCCTTTGAAGGCACATTAAAATATATTCAGAGAGGAATGAACAAAGGAGAAGCTGCTCAAAATTCAAACTACATAAACACTAATTGATTGAGTGGTCAGAGGCAAGTTTGGATGTGGCGCCTTTGTAGTTTCTTCTACAACGTACTTACAACATTTCAACAGAAAGATGGATTCTAAAATGCTCTGCTGTTGTCTTTGTCCTAATTTCTTACTCTACATATCTGTTTTATTTTCTCAATAAAGCAGTTCCTTAGTTGAGACCAAGGATAATCTTCATTTATCAATGAGAAATGTAACCACAGTCTCATTCTATGACATGTATATATGGGACACATAAACAATGACTAACAACTGACTGACTGCACAGTACTTATTCAATTGTTAAAATTCAGGATCTGAATAACTGTAGTTTGTTGATTAATCTGACAAGCATTTTCTCCATTAGATGTCAGAAAATGGCAAATAAAATCCAACTTTCTCAGAGCCCAAGCTGTGGCCATGTGTTCAGCCATTAAATCAGTCAAGTCACAGCTTGTTTGCACCATCATCCGTGGCTGTGTGCCAGAGTGAGCTCAGTGTATTGTACTGTTAATAGTAGAATGTACAAAAGTTAAGGTGAGAGTGGGGAAATGGATTAATAAAATTCACTGTGTGGTGGTCATAGTTTAAGATGTATGGCTGTCCTGTCATGTAGTGGGCAAAAAGTCAGGGAAACACCCTGCACTGTCTCTCTTCTAAAAAATGCTACTGTACAGGTATTAGGGACCAATACGGGGATTGAGAACTGCTGACAGTGTTATTAATACTAGTGGTGCATTTGGGAAGACTGATATGCAAACTCCTATTAGACGCAGAAAATAATAAGCTTTTGAGGAAATTATGACTGACTTTAATCTTGATAAAAATTTTCCATTTAATTTCAGGTTCTAACGATGTGATTTGCCACATTTGACTGGTTCACCATTTAATGCAATTCACTGATGTGTATGTTAAGTGACAGGCTGCTGTCAATAATCAGCCAACTGTGTGCAGTCTTGATGGGTATTAAGATTCACTGCTGATGGTGGTTGCTCAACGTCATTTGTCAGATAAATAACTTCCACAGACATTAAAACAGAAACTCAGTATCAGTATTAATAAAGTCAGAAAAAACCCCACAAAACCGAAACTTTGGAAACAGGATGTTTATGCTTTCATCACTCAATCTTAATTTACTGCTGTCAGAAATGTGAAATGGCCCCATTTCATCAAAACATATTAAATGTCATTTGAAAGCCAGTTTTCATAATTATATCTGATTGTTCATATGCATATCAAGATCTGAGGAGCATATTAGAATATTACCTGTCATCCAATTGACAGCATTAAAAATAGGCTTTAAATATGACAATACTTCAAAATGAAATAATGAACTCAATTTGTCAGACAATAGGCACATCAGGCTTTGTCGGAGAGATGCGATGTGACATGAAACTGTCCAATAATGAACATGCATATGATGTGAAGTCTAAGTGTGCAAAAAGTCTTTGTTTACCCAATGCAAATGGCAGTTAAGAATATTTTAGATCTCAAGGTTTGAGATACTGTTCCATTTGCTTCTTGTGGTTTTTTTTCACACATGAAAATTACACTAAAAGCATTGACTGTTGCTCATTTTCATGCAAGGTCACAGGTGTAGGAAGCAGGCTTAGAGATAAGTGTCTTTTAAAGTCATCGGGTGCAATTCAATATCAGCAGTTTTCCCCATTTTCATCACCTTACTGACAGGCCAAGTGGCACACATTAATCATTATACGGTTGTGTGCGAATCCCAGTGACTGACTTCTCCTCGAGGTTTTGCCTGTCAGTGCCTCTTCATATTAAGGTGTTGGAGGTTAGAGATCTATTTACTGAAGCTGGAGTTTTTAATTGTCAGCATTAGGGCAAACAGTGTGTATACTGCACAACAGATGAAGATGAGCATCAACAGCCTGAACAATGACGTGAGTTATCTGTTGGATTTTTCAGAGCTCTTCTGGGCTAAACCCATTAGAGAGAGCAGAGAGATGAAACTCTTTCCCACTTGAATCAGTCCTCCAGAAAGTTCGATTTGGAGGTTTTAGTGAATGCGAGATAACTTATTATGGACTGACAGGAAAGCAAAGACACTTCACAGTCATTTCTACCATCAGCCAGCAGACAAACACTCATCACAAGGCCTCTTTAACTCGCACTGACAAAGAGATGCGGCCCACTTCCGCCTGAATTGCAACAGTGAACAATTCTGAGGAATAAATTAGCCTGTGTGATGGCATTACAATGGCATCACAAAATCACTCACATACTTAGCAAAATTGATGGTGGAAATAGGAACACACCGGGCAATTTTTAAAAGCTATGAATTGAATGCAGTTATTTTTTTCTTTCACACAGACTAGAAACACATGTACAGTAAAGACTCGTGTATGTGTACTAGTATATAAATTATATCCCTCTACACTGCTCTTGTAAACCCTCTTTTGGTACTGTACATAATGTTTAAAAGGTGTCACATTTCTATTCCACTACCAGGACTCCTGATCCTTTCACTGCTTCCCAGGCTTTTGCAAAGCTGTAAACAGAGACACATCCACACACCTACACACACACCTACTAAATGATCCTTTCACTTTGTAAAATTTTGCATTCTGCTGTGTTGCCAAGCCACAACTGACTGCACCTTACTGCATTTTTGTACTAGTATAGTAATGTCTGTCATCACATGGCTTCATAAAATGGTATTTTCACATTATTTCACAAGTTATGTCCTCATAATGAAAAAAAGGGAAGGGAAATTAGGCTCTACAAACCTGAATATTGTATATTTCTGAGGCACTGATGGATGACAGGGTTAATTTGGCTTGGCCCCAGTAGTGAGAGACATTTAGCTCAAGTCATGACTGATGCAACATGAAATGTAGCAAGTGTGGGAATACAACTTCTGTGTCAATACCAAACATCTAAGTCGTACTCTGTGCCCTCATACTCGAACTTTGGTAATTCATTTTCAAATATGTGTGGCCTGACATGACAGATTTGGGCTGTTGTATAATGTGTTGCATAGAACAAATACATATCTGCATTTGAAAGCAAACCATGTAACCTCCTTTGCTTGGTTTCATGCTCACTTTTGTTAGCGGGTGATAAAAGCAATGTATGAAAAGCAATCCTATACTGCAGCATTATTCCCTCGACACACGGATTAGTTTGCTTTGGCTATAAGAAATACTCAATGTAGTTCAACATACATAAAATTCAAGTGCTAATGTATGTTTAACGGGCAATAAAATTATTATATGACATTTAATATATGAATTGCTGCAACTGACTCACATACCTAATCTCTCACACAGAACATGCTGACATTGAAAGCCATGAAAAGCGTGTACTTCTTTTTCTTCCCATTGACATTGTCATTGGTTATTTGTCATGGCCCTTTGGCCCTTTGGCCCTTGTGTTTTAATTATTTTCACTGAGTATGAAGAACGAGTAGCAGACCCAATGAGATTTGAATGGCGCTGAAGAAAGCAGAGGCTGTTTATTCATTCTCTCTATCTTTCCCTCTGTCGGAGGTCATTGGCAGCACTTACCTGTAACAGAGAAAAAAAAAAGAAAACGAAGGAAACATGAGATAATACATCTGATTTATAGACACTATACGGGTTATATGGCTATAATTTATCTGTCGTTACATGAGGGTTACATCATTAAGAGTTCATTCCCATATGATGCCCTTCAACATTCAAAATCAAAATTCATGAAACTTCTCCCACTGTATTCGCTTTAAAGGTTTCAACGTCAACCAATGAGCAGACGAGACGCCCCCGGCAATAGCTCTCATGAATCCATGATATCATCGCTGTTGAGGTATTTTAAAGGAAGCTGTTCTCTGGAGTATCTTATCACAATGTAGTCTAAGGCCACATCTGTGTGTTTATGACTCAGCTTGACTATCCTCCTACAGACATCCAAAGGAAGTGACAGAGGCTCTGGTTTTCAAAAGACAGAAAATCCTTCAGGGGACGGAGAAAATCTAATCTCATCATGGCTGCTGATCCATATCTAAGAGCATTGTCAGAAAATAAGGAAAAGATAAGGATATAATTTAGCTCCTACAAAGTTCATATAATGACACTGGCACAGTGAAGAAATTGATGAATCTCAATAATCTGAACTGGAGTCATTTTATGTAATTTTTTAGCCCAATGCACAGGGAGAATGGCAGACAAAGCATTAATTTCACAGTTCATACCCCTTATATTCTTTGATCACTCGAAATGGTTCATCGGACGCAGACAGAGCTGTAAGGCTGGTAGAGATACTTTGATCTACTCATCAAAATGCTTCAGAGACCTTCATTCAGGCTCTGCTGTGTATTCAGTTTATCACAGCAGTGTAGTCAATAAATAAGGAATGGTGAGAGATTTTTAATTCAAAGAGAAAGAAGATGGGAAAAAAAGGTGAAAATGTCATCTTTTTAGAATGTGCAATATATAATTTATTGTGGAGCTGATCAATACTAGCATCACTTAATTAGCTTTAACAAGCCATTAGCCTTTCTGTATAGAACTACTGCACAGAGGCTTCTCTGCTTTTTACAATTTCAGCCATACAGCATGTATCTCCTCAGAAATAAAGATTTCAGTCGTGTACTTTCAACAAGGACATCCATTCTGCTGCAAGAGCTGTTCATTGCCAAGGATGATTGAGGACCTAGACAAGTTTATGTCATTCACCCAGAACCTGCACTTTCAACAGTACCCACCCACCCACCCAGCCAACCTCACAGCAGAGTGCCAATGTACGGTCAGTGCAGCACATAAAAGCCCAGCTTCCAATTTGCATTTAGAGAGCGTTGTGGCTGATTTCCTTTGGAGGATGGAAGGAGAGAAAAAGCCACAAAGTCATTTTACTTCCTGAACTCTGTCACTGAGTGTCCCCCCACGGAGTGAATGTCGACCCAGAGGGTTTCACAGGGATGACAGACGGTCGGCCCTGGACAACTAAACTCATGTCAAGGCCCGTCAACAGCCCTGACACGGAGAAATCAGTTTTCACCTCACACACACTCCAAGATAATTACACATCATTAACGAGGTAGAGGGCTTTAAACAGGTCGAAATGAAAAGAGGTTGCCAGCCAATGCGGGAAAGAGTTGAGAGAAAGGTTGAGGGTCACAGCAGATGAGCACCCTGCTGTAACTTTGTACTTGGTAAAGCAGGGTGATTTGATTTTTTTTTTTTTTTTTTTTTTTTTTTTAAGAGAAAGACAAATGCTTCTTTTGAATTTGGCAACTTGGCACAATTCCAAACTTTAATTGACAATCACAAAAAAAGTACATTAGCCTCACAAAGTAACCAAAGTCTGGACTTTAATTTAGATTCAGCTGAAGCATGAAATTGCAAGACATGGTTAAAGTAGATAATAAAAAGGTCTTTTGATTGACTTAAAATTGGTAAAGACTTTATAGTGAATTGACATTTCCTGTGTGGGCTGTAATAGACAAGGTGAATTTTAGACATGGCAGTGTCATTCTGTCAGTCCACCACTTTGTTCCAGACATGAATATGTGAACTAATTTAGATGGATTACAGAGAAATTTGGAACAAATATTCATGTCCCACACATGATGAATTGTAATCACTTTGGTTATTCCCCTGACTTTTTAGCTAGCCAAACAATAAGGGCAAAATTATATTTATTGTTATTATTATTATTATAAAAAGTATATATATTGTTTTTAACCAAAATCCTGCAAACCAATGACATTTTAACAAGCCTCAGGTACATTTTGTGTTTAGTGCTAATAATCAGATGCTAGCATGCTTATTTGTGCTAAACTAAAGCCATTTCACAAATGAACTGCTGTCCATTTACACATGCAGCACAAAACCGGAGACAGTCCGTGTGAGACACGTTCATGCCTACTGGAAACACTCCCTTAGGTGGGAGGTGGCGTACTGTGTGCAGGAGGCAGCATAGAGACGTTAACAAGACGGCCACTCAATCGCTGTGAATTCTCTGGACAATGACCTGCTCTAATCACACATTAGCTCAATCGGACATTACACTGACTTTTTACCAGAGAGCTGGCAGGGTAAAGTCAGTTTAATGTCCAGTTCTACTGATTCAGACATTCACGGTCATACAAACAGTTCCTCCGGTTAATGTCTTGAAAAGTTCAGGGCTGCAGTGCATGTCTAAATGCAGCTTAAGACAGTGAATATTGTAAATCTACACCTGCAGTGTGTTAACATGTTACCACTGTCAGTGTGAGTATGGTAGCACTGATATTAACATTTAGCTCAAAGAACCACAGTGTAGTACTGGGTATTAAGTACAGTCTCACAGCGCCTCTAGCATGGCTGCAGACACTTAGTCTTGTTGATCTCATTTTCACTTATTTAGGACATGGTAGTTAATTAGCAGCATTTAGCGACTCTAAGAACCTGCTTTTTACTAACAGTCCAGGCACAAAACTGTGACTGGACCTGACCTCGAAAAATCTCTTTGGATTTGGACAACCTGACATTTAATGGGAGATGTTTCTCATTAACAAAGCACAATAGAAGGAAGAAGAGAGCTCTGGCTGTTTTATTTTGTGAACGCTATCTTAGGAACTTTCCCTCATCTATAGTAATAAGTGTAAATTAAATTTCTACATCATTAATCTCCATGGGTATAAATTAACTGCCCATGTTTTACTCGTCGAAAACATGGACAACATCTAAAGGAACAATAGGCAACTATGTAGTACAAGAGTCAGTAACTTGGTTTCCAGGTGATGGCAGGAACATAAACCTAACTGTATGACTTGATTAATCAGTACACATACAGTTATTCTCTTTCTATCACTTTTTTGTATAGCACACTGTTGCATCCTACTTTTGTGATTTATTATCGGGTAGACAGGTTTAGTATGATAACCTTTGAGTGACAGCTTTGCTATTTAATTTAGCCTGCCATGATCTGACACATCTCCACAAGAGGCTGTGGCCCATGTCTCTCTGTTTGGTGCTGGGTCTGATGTAAATCACCAGGAATAATGCAGCCCCCTTGACTGACAGTTTCTTACTAAAACAGTGCTTTACTGTCATTGAGCGTGTATATATTTGGAAATATCGAGATGTTTGTATTGTGTCTTGGAGATATTCTCATATCTACAGTATTCTTGACAGGTCTATGATGTGTATGTTGTTTGTGTGTCTTTGCTGCTCATATTTTTCAATGATGTTTTGACTTGGACATACATAGCATCCATGAAAAAGGAGGAGGAGTTACCTCTAAAGCATTATGATGATTTTTGCCACATTTTATTCAAATACATTTGTATACGAAGGTAATTAAATGTAAGGAGTTAGGATTTGAAGGCACTATTTTGATCATAATGTATACATAATGTACCTAGTGTTATAAGACCATATCCACCAAAAGGTTATTTTTATAATGGAAATGAGCCACAGTTAGCTGTTAATGTGCAAAGCCTGCAGAACACAAGGAATGACCTTAAACTCAGGGCAAACACACCCTTTCTCCACAGGAATGTTATTACACACCAGTGATGACCAGAGTGCACTGCTAAAGTATTCACTCACTGCAGAAAGTTTAGAAGCCTTCACCTATAATCAGTGAAGGTTAATGATGCTGCTGTGAAAATGAAGCTCTACTCAAGGGAAGATTCAGAACCTTGACGCTCCAGCGCGCAATGATTTTAATGTTAACTTTAATTGAAATGACTCCATGTAATTTGAGTGTTGCTGGTAGTACTCAGTGAACAAGCAGTCAAATCCCAGTCTGCAGCTCTATGCAGCTCTGTTGTTGGTAATTGTGTCTGTAACTCCTTCTCAAATATTTCCACTATTACTGTTGCATAAACAGGGAAACATCATCTTACCAAAACACACCATATACATTCAATAAATAATTTTGGTTTAAGATATTCAAAGCACATATGAGCATAAAATGTTAAAATGCATGCACACACACACCACAAATTAGCTGAAGTGTGTGGCCATGCATAATGTGCGTCCTCATCTTAAGGACACACTAACTACTAACAACAGAGAAGCATAACATCCTCATTTGATTTATAAAATTTTTAACAATGAGAGAGAGAGTACGTTCTGACATCATTACTCACTTGAAAGCGGAAAAGGAAGGAGAGCGAGAGAGAGAGAAACAGAAAGAGAGAGAGAGAGAGAGAGGACCAAGAGAATTGGTATTCAAGTGCAGATTCTTTCGTGAGCCAATGAGGAAAATGTTGGCAGACTGAAAAAAGATGTCGGTCTTCCAAGGTGAAAGCCAAATGGAGGATGACAACTAAAGCAGAAGAGGAATGGGTAACAAGGAACAAGGTTTTTATGTGGCCAGACTGCTGAGAGTCTCCTCTCTGCTTAGGAGAGACAATAACCTGATGCATGGGTCCCTTCTCCATCGCTTTCCGCCTTCATTTAATACAACGGCCACAATGTCACAATGCCTCCCTCCCCCATTCAGACGCTGACTGATAGGCCATTTTCACACAGATTTGAAGTGACAGAGAGGGAATGCTGTACTTCAGAAGCAACAGAGGAAAAGATGTTATATCTTTGATCACTGACTGACATGATACTTCATTTTTATGATTTACACTTTTTATGATTTACACAGGTACAAAAACATCCAGAGCCACAATACAGTCTCTATTCACTGTGCTGTGCATGCCTCGTGCCTCTTTCATATTCAATCAACCCGTCTGTGAAAGCCTCAAAAAAAAAAAAAAAAAAAAATGACACTGAAAATAATAGTGATGTAGACCTTGTCAGTCAGTTTGTCGTATGTAATGTGTGAAGTTTGTAGGCCTCAAGTAAAAGTAGGTGAAAGTAAAAGGTTTTGTGGTGTAAATTCTCTGTAAGTTGCAGGAGAAGAATTTGAAAAGAAGAAATTCTCTTTAATTTAAGGGGACTCGGTTTCAGTTTGCAGTCGGCTATACATAGCCCAGTCAGTCTGTCATTGTCAGCTCAGCTTAAAAAAGGTAGCATGTACCAAAATAAAGTTGGCAGGGGAAGAAAGATGGACTTCTGAGATGAGATGAATTTATGACTGCACCGCGAAAGCATCTGTAGACACTTTTAGCCCTTTCCCATAATGCTTTGTGAGAGAAGGTACTGTAAGACCCTTCTCTTCAAATGACTGGCTCACAGAAACAAACCAGCAGATACAGTCCTTACCCTCTGACTCTACAGTTCCCCTCAGCTCTACAGAGGGTTTTAGTGTCTTTAAGCTCATTGTTTTGGTTTTTTGGGAAACAACATTATCAACAAATACTCTGGATATGTAAATAAGTTTAGCATTTTTCCCAACCCCATGTACAATAGCTAGCAGAATGGCTTTGTGGACTTTTTATCGGTGTTACTGGACTCACATGCATAAGTCAACCCACCCAATGGACACAGTTCTACAAAGATCCAGTAGCATCACTTCCCTCCTCTCCACTCTCACTCCTGTGTGAGTCATATTTATGAAATGTATCCTTGTTTTTTTTTTTTTTTCTCAGAAGCTATCATAACATTCTTCTCCATCACCGGATTTACATTTCAGTCTGTGAATCTAATTTACAGCACGAATACCAGGAGATACCAAGGCTATAGAGCTGGTGAAGTAGCTTTAGTTGATTTCATGTAGGCTGAGGGAATATTTCCTACCCCTGCTCTATCTAATGTAGTTTACAATTATAGACCAATACTGTAATGTGCTGGGAAAATGCAGGATCTGGGAACTATCATACATGGTGAGACAAGACAATAAAAATGGGTAATTGAATGAGAACTGCATATGCACACAGTGAGTAGTATTGTAACATTGCTTTTGAGGCACTGCAGTACTTTATAACTTCCACTAACAATACACAGGCTGGTAATCCATTATTATGAACTGCACTAATGAACAATAACTTGGCAAATAAATGCCCTAAACAGCAGACACATAGCAGTGACCATGCTGATCGACTTATCTCTTGGCATTTAACTTTTCAAAATGCCAATTTGCCAAATCAGTTTGTATTTCATTAGTCCTGAATAAATGAGTGGAGAATCAGGACATGCTTCAGAACCTCTGGCTGACTCACCTCCAGTTAATAACACCACTGCGATGAATAAGGATGTTGAGAATAGAACAGAGACATCTCGAATTTATCAGTAAGTCTCCTCTTTGTAGGCAATTTAAATCCAAATCTTGCTCCTTTTCTTGTCCCACCCACATTTTTCTCGACATCTCTTTCTCCCTTCCTTTGCTCAATCTTGTTTTCCACGTTGTTTTTCTTGCCTCTGTTTTGCCTCTTTTCTCATTTTCTTTAATCACTCTTTATCTTCCTTTCTCAACCCATCGTCTCCGTCTCTGGCGTCCTTTTATCAGGTCTAAACCACATTTCCCCCACAGTACTTATTCAAGGAGACCATTTTCTCTTCAGATGCCAAGCTTTTGTTGCATAAAAAAAACTTGTTCAAAATCAATTTCCACCACTATCTAGAATGTTTTTTCCCCTCCTCTATCCTCCATTCATTCAGGTCTTTTCTTCCTCTCAACTCATTGTTTTCTGCTCTGAGTGATAAGGAACATGGATTCAGCTCCTTTAGGAAGATTGGTGCAAGGACAGATTTCCTGTGACTAACAAAGTCTTCAATCTGATGGGGATCTAACTCATTATGCAAAATGCATTGTATTGTAGGTGTATGTTTTGATACAAACATAAAGAGGGAGAGTGACTGATTCCTATTCAGGCGACAGAATGCTTCACAGAATCCTTACTTACTATGCTTCTCCTGCGATTTGGTTCTTTTTGCAGTCTGTTGTTTGGATGAGTCTTTTCCAAATGAGAAAATACCTTTGTTTGTGTTTACAGCTGGGAATAGAGTATGTAATTTCCGTATATCATTTGCGCTTGATAATGAACAATGAGATACGACACTGTAAAACATCACACAGGAATATAGTGGAATAAACTAATCTAAGTTTTGTCTTTAGCTTAACATGAATATGAAAGTTTTATTAATTTTAGCTTAATTCAACTTTCTAGCTTTTATTTTCACACCACTTCAGAACTTGCAAACACGAGTTGTTCTGAACTTAAATCTTTTGACTCAAGTCATTAAAATGAATTTCTAAAGAAACAGGATCAACACATTAGCAGACTTTACAACTTTACAGGATGCAGTGTTTGAGAGATAAAAAAAAAAAAAAAAAAAAAAAAAACCACAATGGAACTTGCTGTGTATTCATGTTGGGTTAAGTCATGATTGTTTCTTTCATAATAACTTTAAAAATGCTAACTGTGAATAAGGTCAGCATCATATTCCAACTCTATCTCTGTACATTTATTACTTATTATTAACCGTCACAACACTCATGAGTCATGAGCACTGACTTCAGCTGACAGTTTGTGTTTAAAGCTGTTATTCTTCAACTATTTTTAGTGCTTGCATAAAACTGCTATATACACTGCTTATAGGACAGAAAGCTAAAATAAACTTATAAAAATGCTTTTTAGTGATGACACTTAAACTGACTCCAACTGTTTTGGTTATTTTTCATCTATTTTTGTCACATCCACAGATACTTCAGTGCCTATCAGTGCTTAATGTTTAACTGTTTCAGGTGCTTCAACTTCAGCAGCATCTCCCATACAACATCTCACATGCAAACAATTTCATGTTTTAAGGCAATTTAAAGTGCAAATGAAATAAAAACAGCATGAAACATTAAAACTCGCATTAAAGTAAAACATATGTAGGCAAACATTTTAATTTATTTACCTGTTACTTTAGGTGACACTGGAGTATTTAGTTATTATTCAGCATTTGCTGTATTTTCTGTTCTTTAAGATTGTATTTCTTCTTCCTGGAACATGAAGTGTCTCTCCCTGTGGGAGACATCAAGGCAACCATGTCGCCTGCACAACTAGAGAATCAACTTCTATTGTCTGTCAGATCTACACAGGCTGCAGCAGCGACACACAGCAAGACCACACATCTCCCTCTGTTCTCACATTCTCCCTCTTGAGAGATGCCTTCCTCACCTCGCTGCCTCAGTGTTTGTCTTTTTCTCGTCTTCCATGGTGCTTTCTAAACACTTACCTTTCTACATGCACCTCTCTCACAGAGACTCTCACTTCCATACCCCGTTTACCAACATCGTTTTACCCCCTGATGGCATCAGTTGTTTCATGCACCACAGCTTGTGTTGCAGTGCACACCCCTCAGAAAGCAGTGTGACATGCTGCTCTAAAGAACGGGTGCATGACAACAGTCCAATTACTGTATGACTAGTATGTCCAAATATCCACATCACAGAGATATTGTTTTATAGAATCGCCATGGACATCACACCTTGGATTTTAGTTCACCTCTGAGTGTACAAAGTATAATGTCATTATTTATTTGCACCTCCACTGCAGGGTTCAGGTTTCACTTGTCTCAATGGTTTAACCCCTAGGACCCACATCTCGGGTCTGCAAGATTCCTCTGCCTCTGCTGTTTCCTATTCCTCACCTTCCTGCTACTTCCACTCTTCTCTTCTCAGAATGATATTTTGTCATTTCAATTCGCATTATTCAAATACCTTCATAAATATTTATGGTGAGTTCTGAGATAGGAAGGAAGGAGAGAACTGTGAGGGAGGCCAGTGGAGGCTTTCTACTCCCACATCCCTGGTCATGGAAATTATTCAATGCAACATCTGAATAGCAATTATTTGCTGCAAATGAGAGACAGTAATAGAGACAGGGAGAGAGAAAGAAGCAGAGAGTTTTAATTGGCAGTCGCCCACATTTACCAACCAAATTCCGAATTCTCCACCGAAATTAGTTGCAGTTAAAACTGTCTGAACAATCTGTGTGTGTGTTCCCATTAATGCAGAACTCTGCCAGGAGACAAGTACTGAAACAAATGATGCTAAGACTTTACATTCAATGCTGGAGAGCCATGCAGTTCCTGCTGAGCGAGGGGTTTTGATCAGAATTCATATCAGATCATATTTCATGATCTTTTGACCATGTACAGAATACCAGAAAATACTAGAAACATGTTCCTGCTGTCAGACTGTTTTTCCGTGCCCTCAGTTCATAACATCCTCCTCATTTGTACGGCCTTCCAGTAAGCACTGACAGATGACTCCTACTGTTCTTTTCCAGTGAGTCAGTGACTCTGACATCTGAAAAGTTAGAGCTCTAACATAAAGACATGCTGCTGATGACATTTGAACACACAAACCTCTGAAATATCACAGTTATATTTAATGCTGGTAAAATTTCAAATTATTAGTTTGATCTCTGCCGTGTAGTGGATCTCAATTATATCACATTTATATTTATCAAAAATGTGGGTATAATTGTCTCCTGGTAGTCAACCTGGTATGCTCACAGTGAAGAACAGGGTTTTTCCAACTGCATGATAGTTAGAAATAGCTGAAGGTGTTAGAGCGGTTAACTGCAGGGCATCTATAGCATCTCCTACAGAAGGAGGACACAATCGGTTACAAATCACTATTGCAAAGGGAAAAACATTTACTGATATGATATCATTTTAAAGGTTTGGTTAGGTTTTGGCACAAAAACAGCTTAGTTAGGGCTAGGAAAACTTGCTTGTGGCCGTCTGATGAATTTAATTCTAATATTCACTGTCCCTTTAACTCTGTCTTTTTGTCTCTGCCAACTCATGAGGAGAAGAGCCAGATCATGGCTCTTTAGCTGCTAAACACATCACTATGTTCACTATGTTCACAGTGTCTAACTGTGTCTGTTTGCTGTTTGGTGCTGAGCAGTTGGTGTACAGCGGGTTTTTGGAGATATTTTACCAAAAAAAAAAAAAAAGAAAAAGAAAATCTGTCTTCTGCCACCAAAAATGATGCTATGAGAGCAGTGACAGTGACAGTTTTTATATGGTCTCACGGGAATCATAATTGTTAAGGCTGCTAGAGGACCTGAACTCAAACATGTCATCACTGACCATTTGCTGAAACAACTGATGTTGTTTTTCTTTGGATTACAGTCGCACACAGAATTCAGAGTGAGCAGTCTGAGAGCTAAAGCTAACCATCTAAATCAGAAGGAAATGGATTGCAGTTAATTGGTTATTATTTCATAAGAGATTAATGCAATGACAGCTGATTAAATAATGAAAATAATCATGTAAGGGACAAACAGTTCTGCTGCATCAAATACTCATTAATCTCCCTATGCAGATTTTCAGGCGCAGCTGTAGCCATGTTAATGGGAGGAGTGTGTGTGTGTCTGTGTGTGAGTGGCTGTGATCTAAGTGGATCACTGCTAACAGTTTCCACTACCCAACACACACACGCAGAGCACCGTCTGACTATTTCTCCATTTCCTTGATGTTGTTTCCAAACAGAAATGCTGCATCAAATTAGTCGGAGTGGAACCAGTGAATCAGACCATTTGCCAGAATTAACCTCCTGAAAGGCTTGGAGAGGCAAATGTTGTACTTGCTGAGAGGCCTGCACTTACGTGTAAAAACAAACCCTGCTTGATGTACCGATTCAGAGATGAATGTGTGTCTGTAGAAATATGCCTATATTGCTGATGTTTCTCAGTGGGGAGGAAGAAACTAATAGAGAATGAAACAAAGTCACCAGAGGCAGAAACCTGCAGGAGGTTTGGCTGTTTTGTTCCATTTTAACATCATTAAACATTCATGAGCCTGCTGTGAAAATGACAGTGAGGATTTGGGTTTCTCTTTCACCTGCACTGTGTAAAAATTAAGCATAATGATATATTTTTCAGATCGCAGTACTTCAATTAAAGATTGCAAGCATTGACTGCTTTGATCTGCCTTTTAAAAGTGTTTTGTGTGTCATTTAACAGAGCAGAAGTGTCTCATATTTCAAC
The DNA here is from genome assembly GCF_017976425.1 of Toxotes jaculatrix. Taxonomy (NCBI): domain Eukaryota; kingdom Metazoa; phylum Chordata; class Actinopteri; family Toxotidae; genus Toxotes; species Toxotes jaculatrix. The sequence continues at coordinate 20,722,056 of NC_054402.1, read as the reverse complement.
ATCCCATCACCGCCAGACAATAAGTGTATCATAGCTCCAGTCTCAGTCATATAATAGAGTGCCATGCCCACATGCTGTGGCTTTTGAATCATCCATCTGACTTCTGTGGCAATGCCTCTGAGTAGATCAATATTCCTCTAATAGCTCATTGCTTTGTGTGTGTTCTACTTCGAGGCACAATGCCAGCTCAATAACAGAACAGTGTAGCAAACTGGACAGCAGTGATCACAGCACAGCTAGCGTCCTGTTCCAAAAAAAAAAAAAAAAAAAACCTCTAACCTATGTAAATGACAAAGTGGGTTATTTTTCAGGATTGTTCATAACAACTTGTATATATGGGTCAAATAAGGTCAAATTTAGGCAGCTAAAGCTGGATGATTATGGTCAGTTTTTCACTGCAGTATAACAATGTCACACTGCTTTCTGCTTTGACACTGTACATAAGATATTTGAAACTCTTTGGACAAATAAATGACTGACTGTGAATGAACTGAGTTTTTTTTTTCTTCCCCCCGATGCAGACTGTCAACTGGGAAATGTCATGTATTGCAGGAAAATGTCATGTATTGCTGCTCTTCAAACACAGCTGCACATGAATTTTGAATCAGCTGCATTTTGGATGGGGTCTAATTATTCCTGTGTCTGACTATCCACTGATCCATTTAGGATCAGCTCCAAAATGTCGGGCAAGTGAAGAGGCCACTATTGTGAGGGGGGCACTTTTGCCTTGCCCTTGCTAATAGCTAACCCTGTTTGTCTGAATTTAGTTAGGCCCCTAAAAGATTCAGGACCACGGACAGAGCACACCTAGGCTTTGAGTAAATTTAGAATTTCCCCAGTTTTGGATTTATTGGTCGTCAGCCCACCTATTGGGGCTGGATGTGATTTGTTCCTGAGCAGAAGGTCAGGTTGTGACTTGTTATATTTATTTTCTTCCTTGCTTTGATGCTGCATAATGACCAATTAGGTTTATGGAATGCTGTAGGGCTAAAGGTCTGCTGCAGACTCATGCAATCAGCATGAAGCTGACTTCAGTTGTGCCTTTAATATTTCCTTACTTCTAGTCTGGCCAATGCCCTCTACATGGTGTAGTGAGTTTCCACACTTGAATGTGAAGTGTCCCTTGCCTCCCCATTAATTTCAGCTGTAAACAGGGAAAGATGAACAACATGTGGATACAGTGGAGTCATTGGAGTGGAGTCAGGCAGCACTCTCTCAACTACTAGGTTGTGCCAACAAGGCCTATATGACTTGCCTGGACAAAGTCTGAAAATTCAAAGCAACCTACACTACTGTGTTTCTATGGCTGCACATTTCTGACACTCACCATCCCATAATCCACCAAAATATTTCCACACCTGTCCTTGTACAAAAGAACAGGGGGCAATATTTCAAATGCAAATCGCAGTGTCCGTGGATATTCTCCTCAACGGCAAATGGCAACATAATGGTCAGTTAATAGGGTTGGATTTTCACACTGATGCTCTCTTTATCCCTGTGCAGCTGTGCATGGAGGCAGTCTGTCAGGTAGCTATATAAATTCTGTCTACCAGACTGACCCAGTATTGCTTTGCATTCTGTCAAGCATCCAGTACTGTCTGGCGTTTTTTTTTTTTTTTTTTAGCTGTCTGGCAGCAAGCTACTCTTGCTTAGCTTCCTGGGAGGCTTTACATGTCAGTCTGCTGCTGCCAGAGACTGTTGGGATGTTTTAGCAGTCCACAGCCATAATGACTCTGTCGCTGCTGCCTTTAAGGAATCTATTGTGAAATTCAGTCTGGGTGGCCCATACAAACTTGTTCAGGTAGGTTTTGATATGTGAGAAGTAGGTGTGAGTTACTCACAGTACGGCTATTTGCATGTTAGAAGTTTGGACACAGAGAAAATCTGATGCTCAAGTTCTATATATCATAAACAAATAAAAAGAACATATTTACCTTCAGCTGCTCTAGTTACGGTGCCCTACATGTCATTCATTAAAGTGGAAACTCAGTGGAGCTAATTGACAGACATGTTTACTGTCCTTGGACAAAAAAACAAAAAAACAAATGTTAATTGTGCCTCAGTCCATTAGTGCACTTCCTTTAAATGGCTGCTGGCACAGTGTTCTCTCCATCTCTGTTTGACACCTCTGAGGCACATCATCCACGTTCCTCTACAGCATCAATTTGACCAGTCAGAAGATCATTTCAGAGTCAGGACATCATCTCGGAGACTGTCGGAGATGGATGTTAAAAGAGAGACCTTGATGCATGTCCTCATATAGCACTGCACTAAAAGTAATGTCAAAATGTCTATCGGCACCCAAAGTAATATTTTAAAATATGTTACATTTTTATATATTTATATATTTTAAATACAAATGTCAAAAGAGAGATTCAAAGGACAAGGACAGAAAAAGGTGGAGAATCAAGGGAAAAAAATGCAATGATAGTAGATAAGAAAAGTGTCCTTGCTTATGCCATGCTTCCCTTTAATATGATGTTCCTCGTCCAATTAAGTAGTAAATCTTTTGTCTGACCTAGTCTGCTGTCTCCATCACCCATGACACACACATACACCACTCACCAAGAAGCAAACATAAGGCACACAGGCATATTTTTCATACCATCCACTTTTCAAAATCCAAATTTCAAAGTGCTTCACAAGGCAGCAAAACAGACCAGTCATAAAATCATCAGATTTAAAAAGGGAATGGATAGAAACAAACTGGTTTATATAACCAAGGAAAAAAAAAAAAAAAAAAAAAATCAAAGAACATCCAGTAAAATCAGGAACAGCCAATATCACAAACCTAAACTCTCCCAGCAATCTATGACATCTATCACAAACTGCTACTAATCAAACAACTCCCCTTGGCTGACAGGGATCAGAGGTGGTTTGTACACTGTACACAGTCAACCACTCAGCTTAGTGTCGTCTTGTAGACCAAGCAGCCATTTTCACAGAGATTAGGATTGCTTAGTTAAGGGCATACATTCACCAGTTAAACAATTTCTTATGGCCTTCATGACATAAAATATAAACTCTGAAAAAACCCTGACATGTTTTTCTCAGGACATGTTTGGACTAAAAAATACACGTCACATAACACAATAAATAAAAAAAAAAAAACAATAAATAAAAAAAATGTGAGTAAGCAAATGTTGGAAAGTACAAGTACTGCTCTGCCGAACATCCATTCAGTATACACCTTTTTAAGCTTTTAACTACCCTAATTATAATGTCCATCTACAGCAGACCACTCATTTAGTAAAGTGGGCTGAATCAACGTTTTATATTGATTATCTGTGCTGCTGCCTGGCCTCGACTTCAGTACAGACAGTCTAAAAGAGCTTTATTTGCCCTTTTAACCTGGGAGAGGCAGAGAGAGAGAGGGAGAGACAAAGGGATCCCTGAGGGTACAGCGATTGACTTTTTGATTCATAAAACACTCAATAAGTTACTGCGGGAAAGTGCTCCAGTGGCCAACATTACATTCAGTCACTGTTCAGAAAGGTGAACATCTACACAACACGCTCCATGGACAGTTTTCTGTGAACACATACCCACAGGTGGTAGGATCCTGTTTTGCTTTCAGAACAGTCGAAATTCCTCTGAGGAACAGAGTCAACAAGACACTGGGAAAAAAAATGCTTACTGGTTCTGTATGCAAGGTGATAATTGTCCTGTGTGTCGTGGTAAAAAAGTAATTTGTGGCCCTGAAGAGACACACATGGTCAGCAACAATGCTTAGGTTCTTTGTGGAATTGAAATTATACTCTGTCCAGTCAGTTGTTGGTCGCTATGATCATACCACGTCTCTCCTCAAAGTAAGAAATGAACACAGAAACACACAGTGCTCCCTATCAGTGCAAACAAATGCATTCTAATGTTCAGCTGAAGCTGATATGTGGCTTAAACAGTCTGAATACAAAATTCTCTCTTTAAGTTTCCAGGCGCAGTGTCACATTGCTGTGCTGCAGTGCGGGGTTACAAACACACAGAGAGTGTTAAAAATACACACAAGTCATGAAGATACTGATTTGATTGGTCTAACTCTCTCCCCATCTCTCAAGGTCCAGTACGCCTGCCTATCAGTCAAAGAGGGTAGCGACAAATGCCGTATATGATTTTTTTTTTTTTTTTTTTTTTTTTTGGTCACGACACATCATCACATTTTAAATTGATATCATTTCAGCTTATTAGTCCAGCAGTTCAGGAGCAACTTTATCATTCATTTGGAGTTGTGTTTGTGTCTGCCGGATTGACTGTTGTAACCATGGCAACCATGTCAAGTTCAATATTTGCTTTCTTTTAGCTGTGCTTTTGGTCTCTACCAAATCCTGAGGGAAATATGAGGCTCTCCTCTGCTGTTTGGTGCTGAGCAGGTAGTGTACAGTGGGCTTTAAGAGCTTTTTTCTGATAGCAGTGGCCCACTATAGTTGAAAATGATGCTATCAGAGCAGTGAGAGTAGCTGACCGGACAGCTAAACAATGAGTCAAAACTCGTTATAAAGCTCTGCTAAATCAAGGGGAGCTGTGAATTCAGCTGAGAACAGTATGTTTGTATGTAACCCCTTTCACACTGTTTCACACTGTCATTTGATACATTGCTATTAGAAAAAAAATATAAATCATAGCTCCTTTCAGTCCCCATCCAGCTGATGCACTGATGTGACCGTGTGGTTCACCCATAGCAAACTCAGGACATCCTCTCTGTTCTGTAGCTTCTAACTGCTTCTAACTCTGTGGTTTGGAGTTGTTTCATCAATATTTTACTGTTCACTGATGGCTTTCACTCATATCAGCACTGTTTTAAGTTACTGCCAATTCAAACCTGCTGTTAAGCAGGAGGCTCTTTATCTGAAGCATATATAGGAAATATAATGCATTTGTCAGCAATTTAGCAGAGCTTTGTTAGCAGTGGTATTCTTAAATTATGGTCAAAACCACAAGACAGGGACGTCTTCAGTGCTATCTGGTTGGTGGATCAGTTTTAAATATTTGCAGGGAGGAATATACAAACAGAAGCCCACACAGTGAGCTGTCTGATGGAGAGCCGCAGCTTTACAAGGGTTCGTGCCAACCAGCTGACCTTCAACACGTCATCAAGGTAAATAGCTTATTTTACCTTGCTGCGGTGTCAGCCACAGCAAGCCACTGTGGCTTGATTGGTTGCGGCTGCTCATGGCTCAGTTCAGTGCGAGAATCCCCACCTGTGGGGATGAAAAACTGCATTACAGTGAAGATTCTCAGTCATCCAGGACATGGTTATCCAAGAAGAGTTTGAATCCAGGGCAGCTGGAGTTGTTTGTAGATCCTGAAGACATTTCCCCAAGACATTTCATCCAAGAGGCTTCTTCACCTCAGAACCGAAGAAGCCAGTTGGGATCTAGTTGTTTTTTTGGCTCCAGTAAATCAAAGAGCAAAAGTGCAACTCCGTCTTCATCTCCCCTCTATTCAGCGCTTTAGTCTCTGATCTCTTCATCAGCCAAGTTGGCTTATTAGATACTTTGGCTCTATCTGTCTAAGTAAGTAATATCCCCTTTTATTCTTAATAAAACATCAAAAGGTCCTCTGCCTTACAGTATCAGACATGAAGAAAAACATTCCTTCATCCCTGCCCATTATAGCTAGATCCATTTTAGATAAGAAACCTCCTCCATTTCCCCAGAAGACTACATACCTCAAGCTGCCTGATGGATTTTCAGACCAGGAAATTCAGAGAATTTCAGACATTCAACCATGAACTCTGCAGCACTTTAACATGAGAGAGCCATACAATATCAGATCACTTATACATTAGATGAGCATGCTGTGTGCTTGATCTTAGCTTTCTTTCACGGTCTCAAGGGGAAGCCGGTCCTAAAGGACCACAGGCAGCTATGTTCGCACACAAAGGTCACTGTGAATATTTTCAGTAGAAGCACAGGAGGAGTTAGATGTTATAGTCCTATATGCACTCTCCTATTTAGTTTAGTTTAAGCTATAACAGCTGTACATTTGAATTAGGTTGGCTTCTCTTAATGTGTACATCCTCCACCTCTTTCTTTTTCCCTCTAGGATACTTTTTTTTTTCAACAGATGCTTTCAGACATGCACATTAATAAACCAACAACCTGGAAATTTTACAACTCAGAGTCATCTGTGAAAAAGAGCAGGACTCAATTTTACATGAATGTCATTCCAGCAACTCTGTAATTGTTCTGTCATTGCTCTAATGTGACCAAAAGCAAGATTTATTGTCACTGTGAACCATGAGGAAGAGTAGAAAGTTCGTACCTCACTTTATTCTTGTTTCTATAATGCAGAAGGGGAAAATGAGCTGACAAAAGCAAAGCAATGTAATTCGTATTGATATGATCCTGCAGCCGACGCCAATTTTGCAACACCTGTTTTTAGACCAAGTGTCTGAGAAGATAAAGCGAAACCAGTACACCATATCTGACATCTTTTAACGATCGATCAAAGAACATTTTGGAATATTTTCGTAAACAACAAACACAAACACTATCAGGGAGCAATTACTGTTCCACTCTACAGTGGTCAAACAGACAGCAGAGACAGAAAGAGTGTTTGATGTGTGGTTTTCAATATTCTCTGACTTGGGACAAATGCTCCAGTCTCAGTCAAATGTGTGTATCAGGTCTTGTCAGTCATTGTGTTGTGTACGAAGAAAGGACACACTTCCCGTGACTGTCGCTGAGCAGTTTATTTGCCAACCCGCAACAACAGCTACTGCGATTGTGAAGAAATAAGGAATTCACGGGGTTTCTTCTACATGCATCCTCTCAGCAGCTTCCCCGAGAAAAGTGCCAAAGCAAAGAGGACGTCCACAGTAGCATTACAAGAAAAGAATAAAGCACAAGATATAAATAAACACTTTAACCAAACACATTGTATTTTCTGTGAGAAAAACAACAAAAGAAATAGTAGCTCTCTGTGATACCAGCTGCTGTCATTGCAAGTACTGGCTGCAGTCATTGGTCAGGTGAGCAAAATGACAGCCAAAATATACCTCAGAAGTCTGAAGTCCATATTTTTTCTCTCTCTTTTTTCCACTGAGAAGGTTACTGGACTGAGTAAAGTAGGATAAGCAGCACAATTCCCAAATACTACGCCCTGTCAAATGTAATTAGTGATGAGACAAAGCTGAGCTGTTTTGAAAACTACTGGGGTTGATAAAGCATTCACCTGCAAGACAAGTTTTCAAAATCCATCATTTATGTGGCCTGAAATGAGAAGTGAAAACGCTCTCTCACTTCGTCTTCATCCTAATGCTTCTCCTGCGGTGTGCTTATTTTTCAGCTAGCTGCTGTCCTCCAGCAGTGCTGCCACCCGTCGTGAGTAGAGAAAAAAAAAAAGGTAAATCTATCCAGACCTGTCATGTCACGAGGGAACAGTCTCAGTACTGAACGCGTCCTCACAGGAAACATGAAGATGAGATATGTGTCAAAAAAAAAAAAAAAGAAAAGAAAAAAACGTCTTGCAGAGATTACTGAAGCTAGCAATGTGCAGGTTCCATGAGCGAATGGGCTTTTGTCTCTCGGATAACTCTCATGCTGCTCTGTGTCTGTCATTCTTCCCCATGGATGAGTGTGACTTTCTGCTGTCCTATTAAAGGCAACCAACATTTAGAATGAGCAGATGGTTCACAGTGAGACTCTCTTCCTTCTCCTCTGCATAAAGGTATATGTGTCAACACACATACACACACAAATGCACAGACACACACACACAATTACAGCATTCTTATCTATGGCGAAAGTCAGTTCATTGTGTCACTGTATCTGATTAGCTGTGTATGTGCAGCACCCTGAATTCAGACAAAAGCAAATTACATTTTCCTTCAAAAATAGATTATTCCTCGGTGAGGAACCCAATACATTTTCCAACTCAAATAACTATGCCACACACAACTAAAATGCTGTTTCTTTATAAAAACCTATTTTTTTATATAAATATTAAACTTGTTTCCATTAATTGCCAGGGCAAGGATGCAACTTGGCTTTCATCTAATCTAAGATCTCTCATTTACACAGACCAAAGTCAACATCGCATACAGGGAACACACAAAATAACATAAATACATAATCAAAAGGGGGCTTTAACTTTGAAGTTACTAAATCACCTGCACTATTGCTGGTTATTGCAACTCAATCTATAATGACCCAGCTGTGCAATATTTTTAGTTCTCCATGCTCACACAATAACCACATACATGTTTACTGTTTTGTATACTGCTTTACATTGCAATGCTGAGAAAGATGTGATGCAAAATGTGCAACAAACAGGTCCACTACTCCTCTTCTATGAGCGTGTACCTTGAAAGAGCAGCCTGTGAGTTTATCAAAAGGCCTGCGTCACTGGGCTTCAAAGCAAACCGCTAAAGAATGGTGGACAGGAGACACAGGGCCCAACTATGCTGGAGGCACTGACAAAACAAACTAAAAAAGATGCTCAGATGCTCGTGTTCACAACAGGCATGCATTTTATTTGTACAGCACCTGCCACGCAGGTACAGACGACTGACAAACAGATAATAAGTCAGCGCAAATGTCAACAGCAAAACAAATTGAGACAAATGCACATGAGAAATAAAAATCCTGAAAATGTAATAATAAAACCAATAAAAGAGCTAAAAATAGATTCAAAAATACCGACACTGCCCTCTGTGTGTCTTTTTAGTTTGCTATTTCACTTGTACTCACTGTCTGAACAACTTTCTGGTGTGCAAGAACTGTGTAGTCATAGCTTAAATCATGAACGAAGGTATGAACATAAATTAGTCATTCAGCATTTTCTGTACTGGCCAAAAAAAGAGAAAACTCTAACAAACTGGCTCTAACACACTAAAGCCAAATGCCTTATTAGTAGCCCATAGAGCCAATACTGCTTCTAGCCTCCAGCCAGACTCCAGCCACACTCAATACACTGCAGCACAAATAGAAACAGTGTGTGTACGTATACTACTTTGGCATTCAGTGTGGTTCTGCCTCTCTCTCCTGGCCTCCTGCCTGCTGTGTCTCCGTTAACCTTTATGTGCATCACATCCACTCCTGCAGCCTCTCCTGACACTGTGGCCAAGCCCACAACACAGCCAGCATGACCCTTATCATCACAACAGCAGACCCTGTCCACATCTGTGCCACAGCATATGCTTTAGAGTGCGTCTCTGTTCTCTGTCTGAAAGTTGTCTTCACTGCAGAGTACTACTCACCTGACAAGCAAATGCATTTACAATCAGGATCACTAGCACAGGTAACTGCAACATCTGCTGGTGGAAAATTGCACTGTGCTCTTACACCAGCCTTGTTTATGTGTTTTAGAGAGATAATGGTATATGCTGAGTCTTATTACCCCAAAATAAAAGCTATTTAAAGTGATCAAATAACTGAACTCTACTGTTTTCAGATAATTTCACTGTTTTTTTTTTTGTTTTTTTTGTTTTTTTTTGCTGAGCACAGATAATAATAGAGAATACCTCATCTTGGTAGTGGTCCAGGACCATACAGCATTCATCTACCCTGTGTGTCAATACTGCACCTCATCGACCGAACTCACTTCACTGACTCAAAACAGACAATTTTACACAGGTAGGAGACCTGCAGACTCTACTCTCTTATGTCCTTGGATTTATTTATTTATTTATTTTTCAAAACTCTACCCTTCATCAAAACTTGTATCACTTTTATGGTCAATGAATGCGGCATGGGAAGGTAATACTTCTGTGTGGTATGAAACATTTCTTCATTGACAGCACTATTTGGCACACACTCCTGCCTCCTTTCATGGAGGACTCTGTCATTGCAACAGTGACTCCACCTGCTCGCTCTACAATTATTAATCTACAATCTTTATGGGAAGCAGCAAATTGAAGTTTAAAATGAACTCAAACTGATGAATATAGGTAAGTGGATGGTTCAAATAAATTCCTCAATGAATGCACTCATTGAACAAATTGCCAAAGTTCAAACTAGAGTCAGTGCCACCGAGGATAATGTAGCGGACGCTGATAAGAAGACCTCGGGGCTGCTCAAAACAGCAGAGCTTCTGCAAATTAAAGTGGATTACCAGTAAAATAAAAGGCGACAGTCCAATCTGCTGATTTTTGGAGTGCTGGAGGGTGTGGAAAAGAATGACACAGCGGCGTTTCTACACCATTTATTGCCGAAGATCCTGGGCCGGTGTTCCAGTTTAACTGTAACCCAGCCTACATATTGAGCTGCAAGTGCCGATAAAGTGGTGCAAACTACAATAACTTTTGCCAAATATATTTCTGGTATTGAACACTTAAATGACCCTGTTGCTATGGCAATTATTTGTAAGCTAAAGTGGATTAAGAGCATGTCATATCAGAGGTCAAATCCTGTCTAAATGCACTCTGCAAATAGCAAAAACTATGCAAGATGCAAGCATACACAATCCATTCAACAAGAAATACACACTCACTGAATAAGTAAAATGGAATAGGATCAGTTTGACTAAGGACTCTTATTTCTTCCTTCAAATGCTAAGGACAGGCAGGGCAATAAAAGTCCCTGTCAACAAGTTGGTTGACTAATAAAGCTCCAGTGGAAGCAGCTCTCACAAAGCACGCACTCCGTCTGGCAGACTAACAATCCTTTGTCACCTAAATACCTTGAGATAATCTTGTAAGATGTGACTTGTTAGAAGAAGCTGCAAAAACTGCCCTTAACCCGCACTGACTGATTGTTGAGGTGGTTACATGTGTATCTAACTGTTAAGTAACTGTTGAAATGCAATTTCCAAGTTTACAAGGTTAACATAAGCAGATAAGCAGATAGTCATTGGGACAGTTTCTGGAAATGTAACTGGTTTATATCATGTGTGTTTGGACTGTGCATTGAAATGACCACTATATGCACTTTTCATTAAAAAAATAAAAATAAATAAATAATAATCCTCTGAAGTAGCCATGCTTGTGTATCCTTCATCCTTCTAACATCTGAGTTTTAGTATGTAAGGTAATCATTTATATTTGAGGCTTCCTATTAAGTAGACAGCATCTGCCTGTGTTGTGTGTGCATGGGCGTACTTCCTGAATCATTAACGTGTTAAACAGCCGACAGAGTAAACAAGATATAAAGCGGGGCGTCAGTCAAGCAGATCGAGGAAGACGCCCAACTTCAGCGCAACTGTTCAGAAGAAGCACAAATTATTTGCTCCAGTGAAAAAGAAACTACAGGTCGCTGGCAGAGGGTTTGCAATGCTCCTTCCTGCTACGCTTTCTGTTGAGTACATGGGCTCCAGAATGAGATTCCAATTGCCCACTGAGGCACAGGATCTTCTAAATGGCCTGGAAGTTAATAGTGAAGAATCTCCTATGAAATGACTAAATGACTGTGAGAGAAACAATTTATTCTCATTAAACGCTGGATAGACTGCAACTGTAACTGAGGAAACCAGGAAACTAAGATATTGGCCACAAAAAATTAGCAGGGGAGTTTGAATAATCTGTTTTTCCTCCACATTAGTTTGCCCTTTGGGTTATTAATTTTAGGTTCATTTCATGTGGATTGGCTATTTAATTGTTGCACCATCATCCTTTTTCAAAAAAGGATAATGGTGCAACATTTTTGTTCTCTGCTAACACCATTATTCCAGTACCAAATCATTTTTTTAAAGATACAAAAGGGACATAAAAGGATGTGGTAAACAGGATGGGTGCTTTTCATCCATTGCTGCCTGGACTTATAAGGACTGATGGTACATAATAATGTTTCAATTAGAGATTGTATTGGAGTTTTTGTCATGCACCTTTAAGGGAAAATTGCATATCTTACTAAACAGTAGATGCCTCATTGGGTCACTTAAGCCTCATGGGACCCTACAATGCAGAGTAATCTAATTTGACCAACTATGCAATTGCCTGTACAGCCCGAACATAAAAAGCCACTTCCGTAATTGCTATCCTCTGCAAATCATTCAAATCCATTTGTAGAAATTAGGCCACGATATTTCATTTTAATGAATCAGAAAAGCATCTTGTGCAGCAAAAGCTATAGCCCCCGTGTTTGTGTTTGTTAGGAAATCATCTTGAACTGAATTTCTACACTGACATTGCCCTGACATCGTTTGTTTTCTTCTGATCCTAGAAAATTACTGCCTCAGTATAATCAGCTGATTATCTTTTCTGAAACAGATCATGATTATATGGTGCGTTGATTCAAGATGCTTTATCTGTACGTTCATTTTTTTTTTTTCTGATGAACATGTGCTTGTCTAAGCAGAAATCATCTGCCTTGTATTGACTTCCTTATTATAAAAAGTTCCAAATTATTTTCAAGATGGGACTTGCAGTACCTATTCTACTCAGCTGCTGTTTTTTTTCTTTTTTTTCTTTGCATTGAGCATTTTGTAAACATTTAATCAGCCCAGGATGGACTCTGTTTTCGCAGAATCAATAGCGGGGCAATAGCTGCTTTCCATTCAGTCTGCTGGCTAGTCCAATTTGGCCAGAGCCCGTCAGACTGAGAGCTGATTCTCAATAGTCTCTTCCTACTCTTACATTCAGAGAAACAAATAACTAGTAATTACGTCTGCCTCTTGTCTTTTCTTTTGTTTTTTTGGGGGGCTTTTTTTTTTTTTTTTTTTGGTAAAGAGCCATTACAAAGAAATTGTCTGTGGAAAAGAAACGTAGCCTTGTTCCTCCAGTGAATTCAGATAAGCAAGATTCAGGGAAGCAAGAGCTCACAAATTAGTCAGTCAGGTCAGGCATCCATGTACTGACACACACGCACACATACTCACACACACAGTTTCCTTTGAATCTATAGTTCATAACGAATGATGCCAAGGGCGGATGAGTCATGTATTCTGGACTGCAGAGGGATGAAAGTATTGCTATGCCTGAAACCATGAAAATACTTTTAAGTCTGATTTTGAAGCTGAAACTATAGTAGATTAGAGAAAAGCAGACTGTGGAAAGACTGATAGACTTTCTTGGGTTCAAACCCTTTAATAAGCAACACACACACACACACACACACACACACACACACACACACACACACACACACACACACACACACACACACACACACACACACACACACACACGTAAATTCTGTATTCCTGAAATGAAGAGGCTCTTTTCTCATCACATGATTTTTTTGGCTTCTATTGGGATTTGATGATCAGATAAGCCCAGGTACTGTTCTCCCGTACCAATTATTTATAAGACAACACAGTATCTGTGGGACTTTCAGAGATGCTGGCCTGCAGTGGTGATCCTGCTGCTGTCCACCTCCACTGTTCTCTAACATGTGACTGGACTCCAGCAAAACTCATTCTTCTCTACAGATTTACTGCTACAGAGCAACAGCCAGAGTGTTTTATTGCTTCTTATCTGCTTTAGCCCCTGCAGCAGCAGTCACACAGCATCTCTCAAATGTGATGCTTATCCAAAAAAAAAAAAAAAAAAAAGTCAAGAAATGAATGCGCTGTGGCTCCGTGCTAAGATTAGCTGCTTTCTCAAAAGTCTTGAGTGTGCATTTAAAAGTGTGACTGTAATTGAAATGCATTGCATTTTGTTTTAGATCTCCCCTCCAAAGGACATTGGAGAATTCAGAGGTTGAACAATGCAGCTTAAAAAGCATTTTTGTTTCTGATTAATAATCCATTGAATCTATAGTTTTTAAACACTATGGTGTTTAACAGTTAACTACTGTGAATGGCATCTGTCCATTGAAAGTAGGGTCAGGAAAAAAAAGCTAGCTAGCAAAGAAATGATTGTGTTCTGAAGAAGATCGGATCGGGAACAAAGGAAGTTCTTAAAGTTTTTAGAGTGTGACAAAGTCTACAGAGGAAGGAGGGCAGGGTGGATGGATAGATCAACAAAACGTCAGAGTTCATCTCGGGAGACCAGTGTTTGTTTCCCATTTCCTATTGAATGATATTGGTGTATATGTATATTCTAAGGGGGGGGGGGGGGGTATTGTAGTATTTTTATTTTATTCAATTTTTTCTATTTTTTATTTTTAACTTTTGATTTATCTTACCTCTATCTTCTAACTCTCTGTGTACTACATTGCATTTTCTTCATTTTTCATTGGGAGTTGGATCGTAACTAAAGAATGTCCCTACAGGGATTAATACATTTTTTCTGATTCCGGTTCTGATGATCCTCCAACATTAAGTTAGTGATTAGAAAACATCTTCATCATCAACACACACACAAAATATCAACCTTATGTTAGCACTAGAGAAAAAAGTCAAAGAATCATCAAACTCAGCAGAATGCATCTTGCTGATAGGTACATCAGCTTTATAATGCACAGTGTGATGCTTCACTTGCATTGCATGCACTGCATGTACGGACTGGAAAGCCTGAAAAAAAAAACCTGAGAAATGATGTTATTCTGTCACAGTGCCGACACTGATAAAGTGTGTCACCTTTTCTGGCAATCACTGTTATGGACTGGCCACATTAATCAATAACTGTACACTTAGTGGAAACACCCAAATATATGTATATCAGCATCTGTGGCTAATGGCAAGTTACTTAACCTATATGCCAGTAGCTGATGCCCACCATGCTATTTAATTATGTTGCTTAGCAACACAATGTGCCTTTGTAAATCACTTGTGTGTGTGAGTAGTGCCTTTACGCCATCAAGCAGGACCAGGAAATTATTGATCGGATGCACATATAAACATTACTGCATTAAGATCAAAAGATTGTGGACATTTTTTTTCCAGTCGCTTTCATTCCCTGCTGCTTGCCCCCTCTTTGAAGTATGATCCTCTTTATGTGTGTGATTAAATCTCCAGGCTTTTGTCTAGGAGATAACATGTATAATCACAACAATATACACAGCCTCAGCTCAGCAGAGATTCATGAATGTCTGAATTAAAGCTGAGGTGAGCAGATTGTAGTAAACAGTCCATGCATTTTTATACGTGATTCACAATGAGCTTTAAATTTTCACTCTCAGCTGGAAAGACGTGAGGAGTAAATCCATGCACCCTGATGATAAATTCCCCGAACAGATAAACATCACAGAAGAGAACAGCTAAATTATTTCATGTCACAGAGCATAAATATGATTAATACATAAGGGCTGACACAGAAACGCAAAGAAGCTTTAACCTGGTGCCGCACGTCAGGCCACACTCTCTCCCTTGTGAGCACACTAGAAATCTCACCTTTCAGAACAAAATGTCTTTACTTCACTCTACTGAGTAACTGAAAGTAGACTTGATGAAATCTGAGGGGGCTGAAGGGCATGTTTGTGTCACTGCTATTAATCTGGAGTTCACAAAAGCTTCCTACAGCCCAGTGGAGTGGATCATTGTAACTGAGGGGCTTCAAGCTCCAGCAAGTCCCGACACACCTTTTGCCAACAAACACCCAAGGTGATTTTTTGAAAGAAAAAAAAAAGGGGGTGGTGGTGGTTGTTGAGGGGGGGGGGGGGGGGGGGCTTATCTGGGCTCCATGAAAGATGACATTTATCATTACCAGACTGTTGATTAAGAGAAGTAGTAGGGTGGAGGAGGAGAGGATGGAGAACAATGAGCGAAAGGATGTTGAACATGAGAAATGAGATAAGGAGGGCAGAGTGCGAGATAAAAATAATCAAGTATTTGTAACAAAAAAAAAAACAAAAAAAAAAAAAAAGCCTGTGAGGGGCACATTTACTGCATAAATTTGCATAGTTCTAAAATAGACCTCTAATTTTGATCACAATTAAATTCTTTGATCTATTTGATTTGTGAACATTTTCTTAAAGATGAAAACAATCACAAAATAAAAAGTCTAAAACAAAACACTAACACATCAATGCCATGCTACCAGGGACTAGAGGCTACAGTTCAATATGTCTCACATCTGTAAATGTCAGATTAGACAACATACTGATTTTACTGATCTTAGAGCCTTACAAGTAGTCAGGTGTAGTTTGTCCTGAAGGTAAAGCTAAAGCAAAAGTTTTCAAACAGCGAGGCACGCTTTCCCAGGCAGGAGTGAGAGAGTTGAAGAGCTGCAGAGGGAGACACGTGAGGTAAGGATACTACGTGGGTGGAGACTGAGTTAAAAATCCCACTTCTTTTCAGAGTCATAATTCAGTTAAAGACATACCTGTTGGTTTTTTTGTTTTGTTTTGTTTTTTTTAAGATTCAGTGTGACTCACACTTCCTGAGGATTCTCATTATGTCTGATATCCATTGTGAATAAATCTCCTTAGAAATCACAGAAAAAAAAATTGCTAGTAGCTAATTCGGCATGCTTATAATGGTGTCGATTTGCTTAAAAAAATAAATGCAGTTACCTCAAATTTGTTTGGCTGAGTGTCAGACTTTAAAAATCCCTGTCTTAAAGAAAAGATCCACAAGGTTATTAAAATCCCTCAGAGTCAAAAAGCTGCTCAAAAAAAATCCACAACAATCTATGAATTACACTGCAAGATATCTTGTCTGCAAGTTTGAAATTTGATCTTAGGTTGCTGAAAAAAATACCTCTGTGTCTGGTATAATAGGTTTTTTTTATCCTCTGAGAAGCATGTACATTGTGAATAAAATTTCCAGGCGGCAACTGGAGATAAGGTCAGGGGGTCACCACAAACCCAAGATTTAGAGGGACCATTACTGTCCACAGAATTACAAAGAAATTCCCCCATCAATCTCTGAGATACCGACTTATGGAACAAAGGGATATTTTCTTCATCATTCTCTGGATCAAAGTGTTGGATGGATGAATCGACTGACAGACATCATCGTCCTTAGGCCCCACTTGCACTGCAAAAAGCACAAAAGCACTTCCTAGAGTGATGTAACAGTCTTAAGGATGATAAGAAAAGAGTCCTGTTCAAATCCCAGAATTCAATATGACGCAAAGAGCCATACAGCTCCAGCTCAGCAGTCGTCTTCAGAGACAGAGATAACCCTGCAGCTAGCTAAAAATCACACCCCGCTGAGGATGCACAGCTTTACCCTCCTATAGTGTAATGGGATTATCAATTCTGCTGGTATGAATACGAATCATATTATCTGTCAGCGCTAGAAGAGATATTTCAACAAAGGCAACAAAGGTGCAGAGTATCAGACTGCTCAGATAGAGGCTAATGATCTGACGGGCGATGTGGACTTTACCAAAACTAGCACACGAGAGATTAACTTTCAACAATTCACATGTACACTGCACACACATTCCCGAAGCTGCTGCCTTTTTTTTTCCTGCAATCAAATCTAAACATGCAGTTTTTTTTTTTTTTTTGCTCTGATTAATAACATGCTTCCTTTGTCATTTAGCAGTTTTAAAGGACACCTGGTAGCTAATTAGAAACACACTATTCTCTTTGGAGGTGGTAAAACAGCAGTCTACTGCACTAAAACATCTTAAACCATCACCTCTGTGGACCAATTTCTGTTTCACACTCAAACACACACATGCACCACACCCACCACACAAAGTCCACGAAGACAGATGACCTTCCTGTTTTATTGCTTTATATTTGTTCAGCATAATGTTCTGCTTGCTGGTGTGAATGCAAAATGTATGCCAAAAAAAGTTCATCAATTGTTTCTTCCATTAATCGGTATCCTTTTTGGAATTATCTTAAAGTAGGTTTACTCAAAAGTCCTGGGGTTGCATTCTGTATCACACATTCACCAAAGACAGCAACTCTACATTCAAATTAACTTCATCTCAAAAGAAAAAAAAATACAACCTCAAAGTCATTTAATGGGACCTTAAAAGGCTAATTTGCTGTAATCTACTCCATCAAAATATCTTATCATGTGACTATCACATACATTAAAACAACTGTCAGTCTGTGAGATTTACCCATCAAATCAAAAGCCCACGGAGGGCATTTCCTCTCTGACACTATGAGAAGACAATGGATTTTGGCCCAGAAAGAACTTGGCTGTTTCAGAGGAGCGTTAACATTCATCAGGTTTCACCATTCATTATTTACCCTGGAACAATGAGGACCACATGATTGACAACTGAAATGTACTGAGATCAAGTGTACAAGGAGGACCATGACTAGACTGTGCCAGATGAGCTATTTGTCAATTTTATTTTCCACTTGGAAAGCTAGTAATTTCCTTTTTCAGAGTTTGGTAAAAATCCCAGACACTGCTGGACATAAAGCATGGGAGGCTCTCGACGGACCACTACAATCTCCACGCTTGTACGATGAGAATGTTATCACAGAACAAAGCACATTTAACACAACCACTCCTTAAAAATGACTAAAACTCTGTACAAGGGAGGGGGGAAATGCAGTAAATCTTAATAATCAACCTGCTGCATTTCTTTATTCTTCCTCCGTTTTGACAAATTTTGGTTTGAACTATGTTAAATTTAACCTCAGATTTTTTAATATGCGGGTCTGTAGCCAAGTCAAAGACTTCCATCAGCTCTGTTTACAATGTTTGGCAGGAGAATATTCAGATAATGAACAGGACACATCCAAATGACAACAAATGCTACTTCCAGTAATTTATTCCAAATGAGAAAAAAATTAAATTAGTTTCATAAAACAATACTGTTAAACACACAGTCAGTGTGGCCTATTCGTGGTTGGCCAGCAGTCAACATGCCAACCTGTTACGGTAGTTCTGGCTTGGGGGTAGCCATGATCCCCTGGGGAACAGGCATTTCAAAATTAAATGCAGCCATTATTAACATTACTAGTGTGTGTTAGGATGTCCCCAAGTGTGTGCAATACATGACTCATGAATTCTACATCTGTTGTTTATGCTAACAGCACAAAGACCAATTCAGAAAAGACTTACTACGTCTTAAAGGACAAATGAAAGGGGGAAAACAGACAAATGACACTGTTGTTAAAGCAGCCATTAAACCACAAATATTCAATGTTTAAAAGATGTCAGGCTAAAGATTTTCTTTTTTCCTCTGACTGCAAAGAACTCTGAAACACACGGACATCGGCGCTCTTCGTCTTTTGTGTGTGGAGAGCACTCTGGTGTTAAACTGGTGAGTCACTTCTCCTTCTCTGCACAGACAGAATACTCTGGCAGAAATACAGCATTTGGGGTCACAAACAGCCAACAGCATCTAGCTGACAGCCAGCGAAGAGAAACCATGAGAGAGTAATCCAAAATTCCCCTGATGTAAAGCAACACACACATTTCTCTAAAATACCTTCTGAAAGCAAAGAACATTATGGACTTAGTGATTCATCCCATCTTTTAGGCTGATGTCTGCACTCAGCCTAAGAAAGCATTAAGCATTTATCCTTTCTATCTGTTGTTCTGTTGTTCTTAAGTTTCTATCCTGTTTGTCCTTTTTACACCAGTCCTTTCTTTACTTTTCCCTTTCTTCTTTTATTCCTTCACATGGATGTCATTGTAAAGATATAGCCTTGTTTGAAGGTGGGGGTCGCTTATTTTGCTTTGACAAGACACCAGCTTCAGATACGAGACACAGGAGAATTCACCGACTGTGAGAAGCAACAATGTTCAAACTGACATAAAAAAAAAAAGACTTCAAACAGGATTTCTCTGTATGAGACGGTATCCTGCGGACACAGCAGGTAAGGAAAGGGATGGCATGGATGGAAGGAAAAGGGAAAAAATAGAAGAAAGCTGAGTGCCACAAGCATCTGACATTAACTCAGACTGCCCTTTAAGTCTACAGAGAATGAAGAACATTCTGCTTTAGTAAACCAAACCAAGGCTGCTTGATGCATTCATGTTTGATCATGCATGGCAGCATAGTAACATACTTGTGTTGCAATGTAAGGGCAGCTAATATAGCAAGTGTCAAAATGACTTTGAATGCCATTCAAAAGACGAATGATGCATGGGAGTAATCGAGATGATGCACAGTTTAAAAGCCCTCACATAAGTCAACTTTTCAACAAAAAAAAAAAAAAAAATAGAAAGAAAGAAAGAGTTGGTTTACACACCAGAATTAACAGAACTGTGTGGAAGAGGAGTGATTGATAAGTTTGTGGCCCAAGGTAGAAGGAAATTAGTTATACAGCTCTCGTTACATGCCTGATTTGATTTGACCTGATTTGGCACCCCCAGACTACTACCTCTCCAACAAAATGAAGAAGCTCAGTGGTCGCCTTTTTTTTTTTTTTTTTTTTAAATAGTGATCACGATGTTATCTCTGCTGTGGACCACTTTCTGGAGGTCCAAGAACCCGAGTTCTGCATAGAGGGGATCAATATGCTCCATGACTGCTGGACTAAGTGTGTAAATGAGATTGACTGTACAACTCTTAACGCATGGTGTCCAAAGTTCAAAATTAATTGGACAGACATACGTCAAACAAAATCATCAGATTTGTATGTATGTATGTAGTGGAATGAAGTCTTTGACTCACAGACATCAGCAGATACTTTCGAGGATATTCCACCTCTTCACCCTGAAAAACCCTCTGAATGACGAAATGCTGTCCAATAGGTTTTGATGCATTTGGCTGAATCTGGGCTCATGGGGTTCTCCCGTATTCCTCTGCATTCATCCTGTTGTTTCCATCAGCAGTGAAATCATCAATAAATGCCAGTGTACCGGTTACATTGGCAGCCGAGCATGCCCGAGTCATAACAGAACCAGCACCATGACAGATGAGGTGGTGGCTTTGAGTCAAAAGCTGTTCCTCTTTTTCTCCACATTTGCCTCTTTCCATCATTTTGACAGAAGCTGATTTTTGTTTTATCAGTCCATAGAACTTTGTTCCAGAACTTTAACCTTTTGTTGTGGTATGCTTTTGTGAAATAAAACCTGGCCTTCCTTCTCTGAGGATTACCAGAAGTTTGCATCTTGTTCTGAATCCTCAGAGGTCATGGTCATGAAGTCTGCTCTTGATCGCTGACAAGGAAACATGTAAGCCTACATCATGGTGAGTATTCTGGACTCCGGCCAAATCAGTATATCGGTGTTCGACCCTTAGACATCAATCACTCATTGTTGTCTTGGTGCAGGGACCAAAGACTGTACCTATTTTTTCTTTTTTTTTTACTTAGAGGATTACAACATCTGTCTATTTTTAAAATAATGTAACTATTTTGGACACAGTTTTCCCATCAGTATAATTCCTTCTGTCTTCCTTGTACATCATGAATATCCATGTCACATTAAGTTAAAGACTACAGCTCCGGTTAATGGGCCTCTACATCACGTAATGTTGTTCGTACTCAGTAAATGTGGATTCACTAAGAATGTGCTCAGTTAAAATGACAAATTATTAATGGGATACTGGCCATGAATATATCCGTATCCTGTGCATATGTGCACATAATTTATTTTTTAGTCCAAATCTATTGTTATAAATTCTGTGACTACATAAGACATATTTTGAAAATATATTTTGAATTTAGCATGCCAGAACAGATTGGTGGTTGGGGATCAGCTGTGTAAGTGTTTAAAAGCTGAGTTCTCAAAAAGTCCACATTTAAGAAAATGTTATTACACTATTTTTATTTAAATATCACATTAACAGAGAGAGACATATTTCCATTCAGTCCTTAAACTGGAATTGACTCATGATGGTGATGGCCAAAGCTTCCAAAGATTTATTTATTTTATTTTTTTTCTGAAAGCCTGTTACTGGACTTTTGGGGCTTTGGTTTGATTTATGCACCACTTGACACATCCCTTCAAGGAGAATTAAAAATTGTCCAAGGCCCAGTGTATCCCCAGAGGTTCAGCCAGGGCACGGTCTCTCCTCGGGTTCTATAATCACTGAAACAGTCATTACATATTCAAAGTACAAGAGCAATGTTAAGTACTTGTGTTTGTCCCTTCCCCGCACTTTCCCTGCTGCTGCTGAATATTCTGATGTAGAAATGGTTTTGTATAGCCAATCAAACAAGTCCTTAGTGGATCGAGGAAGCGGCTACGAGCCAAGATACGAGGCTCTAGAGTCAGAGAGGAGAGCTGAGGAAAAAAAAAAATAAGAGGAAGGGCAGAACTGGGAATGTCTTCAAAGCTGGCTGAGAGGGAGAGACTGGACTCTCATGAGAGCATTATCTGGGCCTTGAAAGGACATGAATGTTCTGTTTTGTCACGCGAAATGGAGATGAATAATCAAAACTGTGGAGAACTGTCTGTCCCTATGTAGTAAAGACATAGTGGGGCTGGAAACTCATGACAGACGAACAATTTAGGCTATGGATTTGGCGCAGAAACGACAGGGGAGAGAAAGAGAGCGGGAAGAAAAGAGAATAAATGGCAACAGACTGAGATAGAACGTGGCAGATAGAAAGAGAAGGATGAAAATGAGAAGCCAAGTGACAAAGTGAAAGATGGAAACACTAACAGCTTCACAGCATGTCTCTATCGAAGTACAAAGAAAGGTCGACCCTCAGAGATTCCCCCTCCGGTGAAGCAGATCACAGCTGTAGATGAGCGTCTGCAACGAGACAAAGCCCCGAACGCAGCGTACTGTATGAACAACTGTAACCGAAGATTAAGACTGAAAAGCTTTTTTTTAAAATACATGCACACACACACACAGGCACAACATTTATAGCAGAAAAACCTTCAGGAAACAGGACCTTTCTTTAAATACGCTGTGGCCTACTTCAAGCATAAAATAAAAATAACGATAAACTCAGCTAAATATGCATGACCCAATACTAGTCTTTCTTTCTGCATTAATTCTCTGCTTCCAATTCTAAAGTGGTCTTGCCAGAGGGTAAATTGTCCAGATTTCCTGAACTGGGTCAGGATTTAAACAGATACCACAACCACATAGAAATACCACAAAGAGCAGTTTTAAAACTCCAGTTCTTCAAATGCCAGTGCTACTGTCTTCATTTCCATTTTAGTGTATTGTCCACATTTTGTATTCCTCTACAGATACCAATACGCTCAATAAATATTCACCTGTGTAGTCGGGACAAATTCCCCATTCTTGCATCCCAACAAGAGATAAGGTGTATGAATAAACTTACTTTATCAAAGACTCCTTGGACCTGCCAAATAGACTCCTCATCTCCTACAATTAATCTTTTCAGACACTCAGGATCTTTTCAAATGGCCTTCCCACCTCTCACACTAAAAGTGTCCGAATTAACATTGGCCAGACATGAAACCACCCTTCTCTAACGAGAGGAGAACAGTGTTTTGTCATAATAATAAAATTAACAGCGGGATGGGAAACTGCTCTGCGAACCTTTGGGGTCACACTGGCTGTAGATCTGAAAGAAGGGAACAGATAAGGTGAAAACGTTCATGGAGCAGAGACCAATGTGACCAAACTGAAATGTATTTTATGAAGGAAAGTCATCACTAATTAAACACATCATGATCTACAAACCTTGCTCTATAATTCTCTCTAAGTCTCCTTCACTCTCATATTAATCAAATTAATTCTTGTTTAACTCATGTTTATCCCTTAATAGAACTGAACATCATCTTGACAGTTAATTAGTTCAGTGTGTCATTCTGAATGATTCCTCTATGCACTGCACTGTGATTATTGTCAAACCATAAGCTTTTCTTCATATGTAATATCTAACATACAGTTTAGAATCAGTGTTGATCTACCATAGTGATAAACCTCAATTAAATGAATCCAACGCCCCCGATACAAAGCTTACTGGTCGACAGTTACAGTTTAGGTGTGAAAGGAAGGCTGTCTGCCCAGAATGCACAGTTAATAAAAAAGATTTGGCTTTTTGTTCTTTTCTTTCATTTCTTTTCTCAGTTTCAAGCTTCTTTTTCCTTTTTTGCATTTGCTCATCAGGCCTCTTCTTATTTTGACTCTTCTAGATTGCTATTCCTGCAACATTTTTTTCTTCTTAATTTTCTTCTTTCAGTCGCACACAACTTTAATCTTTATTTGAAACAAGTCTCGGTCTCAGGTTTTTTTAGTATTTCTTTTGGTACTTAAGTAGGTCTAGCTTTGATAGTTTTTGGAAGTTTTGTTGTCCTGCAAACAAGATTATTTTAAGATTATTCAACACGTTTGGTAAAGAAGAGTGAACATGTCAGCTCTGTCCAACTATAACAACGACAGACTAAAAAAACAGCCAGGGCTGCAAGAACAACTTCTTTGTGCGTACAAAAGATTCTCATAAGCCTTAAGAAATCTGCTCCGTCCACCCTGGAGAGAGTTCTCCGGACCAGGTGAGCAGCCCCGCCCCATCAGACCCTCATTGCTTGGCCACTACATCCCAGGGAGAGTGGTGAGTTAAACCAGCACCAGCTCAACTACACCAGGTCCAACTGAGAGGGACCAACTCTGAGATAATGCTGCAAAAGTAGGCTAAACTTGTCTGCTGCCATCTGTGATAAGAGTAGACATTGGATGGTGCTTTGCATTATTAATTTTAAGTCCTAGAGAAGTTGATTATTCCCTTAGCTTCCTGCCACTCTATGGTAACTGTGAACCACACATTCATGTTGCCAAACTAAGCTCATTTTGTCATTCGAAAAAGATGAACTTTATCCATCTGTTTGCTTCTGACCTCTACATTATGTGTTCTATACTGATGCTTCATTTATTCAGTTTCTCAGACATTTAGCCATAATAAATGCCCTCCATTATCACCAGGTCATGATCTTGTGTATTCTTACAAGGTAGAGATCCCTGAATTAAGAGCTTGCTATTCCTGATTGTAAGACTGATTCATTTATCTGTTTCCCTCAATTGAAGGTGGCAGCCCAATTTTCAACAAGTGCAAATTTAAATTCAAGTTTAGTACCTGCTGCATCTGAATGCATCAGCAGTTCCTGTCAGATATCTAAACTCTCTCCTCAAACTGTCAGCAATCATCCTGCAGCACATGTACAGCACTTCTATCTTTCAAAAGCACTGAGGATATACAAGGGATGAGTTCTTGTACTGTAATTCATTGTATTTAAATTATTTTGTACCTCTAGCACAAAGCAGCCCCATACAACACAAAGCGTGGTTAAAGAAAATCCTCAGATTTCAATCGAGCCGTATCTCACACAGTCACAAAACATTCAAGGCACATCTGTTCTATGAAAATATATTATACTGCACAGGTGCTCCTCCGCCATCTGCATGTTCTGCACCATTCCTGGACCTTCTGAATAAGACTTCTTTTCAAACACATGAAAAAAAAAAGCATTTCAACTCAACATGATTACAAAAGCTTTGATTTTCTTCACATCCTGCTGATTTAATTAGGAACCCTAATCAAACAGCTTGGAATGACACAAACTGAAGCTGAAATCAAATCAAAGAGCCATCAGGATGGAAGTCTTGTTAGATAGATGAGTAGGCAGGAAGCGGCCTTAATAAGCTGTGTGTGTCTGTGTGTGTGTGTGTGTCTGTGTGTGTGTGCGTGTGTGTTTCACTATGTGTGTAGTGCAATCTTTTTCTTCCCAACTCAGTGATGGTGTTACCTCTCTGGCAGACAAGAACACAAATACACAAACACACATTCCCTAGCCTATCACCTCTCTCTAACCTAATTCTAACCTGAACCCCAAAACCAAGTCTCAACCCACATCAGCCCTTTAAACTTGTGAGGACCAGCCAAAATATCCTCACAACCAGGGTTTCAAACTAACATACGTCCACACAACCACAGAAAGACACGTATGACTTCCCTCTTATCTAGAAAATACACAAGTGGAGCTCAAATGACTATACTTATATATATAATATACTTTACAGTTTTCAAAAACATTTTCCAACATACAGCAGTAAACAGAAGTGTTAAACCATGGAGAAAGTGTCAGTGTCATGTCAGACATAACAACAGCACGTAACAAGTATCTATTCCCAACCAACAATGTAATGTCAGTATCACTGCAAAACAATAATGTCTGAATTATCTATCACATTTAACACATACCACATAATTAACATAACTGAAGCTAAATTGAAGAAGGAGCTAGACTGAAGAATACAGTAGTTTACTTACTGGAGAATCATTTAGCTTCCAATTTGGATGTTTCCATCAAGTGTTCCTAGATCTGATACACTTTTTCATGAGAAAGGAACTGAACGTACTGGATCAAAATGATTAAGTGTATAAGTTTAAATTATTGATATGATATGAAGTTTAACATGACAACATGACCCCTGATATTGATGTAACATGACTGGATGGAGTTGTTGGAACTACAGAGACAGCCTGTCCACTGGTTGTTGTACAGCGGTGTTAGTGTTAGTAGATCTTCTTTCCTCACAAATCATCTTAGCATGAGCGCTCAAAGCCACTTGCAGACAACAGAAGAGTTTAATTTCAGTCAAGTTATCAAGTTACTCACTGAATCAACATTAACTATCAACAGCTTATCTCCTGCCAGGTAGATCTGTTATTTCAACTAGTGAAAAGGATTTGGGGCTGGTATTGGCTAAAAATGAGAAGTTGCTAGCCTACATAAAGGTTTTGTCCACTGTTCTCTGATTAAAACGGGAAAGAAACTATTTTATTTTGATCTGGTTTTCTTTCAGCGGATACTGATCCATTAAAATATGCCCGCATCAGGCCAATACCAATGCTATGGATCGGCACAAGACATCTCAAGGTGTAAGAAGCAACAATGTAAAATGTAAAATTATGCAAAATTATGTAAGGGAATAAATTTTATTTAAAAAATGTTCTGTTCAGAAATGTCAGTGACAAGGTGCCATCTTGCTTTATGGAACTGGTTCTCAAATGTACTACAACTGTTAAGCTGAACAGAGAGTCCAGAGTTCCCCAGTACAAGGCTCTGGGTGAGCCCATAGTCTGTTTGGAGGTATTTCCCAAACTACATTCCTTCCATGGTGATTCATTTTTCAACAAGCAGCTTGTACATGGTCCACCACGAGCCTTTTGGGAAATAAGGGCAAAATATATCAGTTAACCTGGATGCATAAATCCTTGCTGTATAGCAGGAGTTTGACACCTCAACACACATTCAAAATGGCCTTTTCTATTTATGGCACTCCCAAACAGCAGACGAACGATGTTAAAACATATTTATATTCATCATTTTTGACAGATTTCAGTTTTCCAAATGGCCTTTTCAGGGTTGCATAGACCTATTGTACAATTCAGAGCAGCCGACTAGCAGAAATGATGGCAGTTTTTTGAGTTTGATTTGTCATCTTCAGGCGGCAAAACTTAATAAAGCCCGACTCCTGCACACCGGGTTGCAGGCTGGCAGATGTGCGAGTCCTTGACATGATGAAATAGCTGTAGTCGTGCTCTGCACACAACCAAACACAAACCAAGTAATCAGGGCCTGACTTGGATGATAATTCAGGCTTTCTTAGGTTCACACTGCACATTGAGAACAGATCACTCGTGTCGTAACCATTTTGGCGACAGTGCTTTGCCTCAGTTATTGTAGTTCTACAACAAATAATGCAAAATGATGCAGAATATTCCCACATACCAAACAGTAAAGCTGTTATCTGAAAAAAACAGATTTTAGAGGATCCAAAGACACACTCACTGAAAATGGAACATACTGTGGTTTAATGGAAACCTACAATAATGATAGCCCCTGAGTCCAAACAACACTCCATAAAAGCCTTGTACTAGTTTTGAAGCTCAGAAGAGATATCTTTAAATAGAATTAAGAGAAATCACAACACAAGTCCACAAAAAACATTCACTTTTGAATATAAAGAGGAACATCCTCTACCTTCATACATTCAGACAACAAAATGTTGTTTACCATGCTGCTGCCATAACAATCATAATTACCATTACTAGTTGAGAGCTGAAGAGAATAATTTCTTTGAGTGGGAAGAGATTTGAGAATGTTAATGGAAATTAGGTTCACATGGGAGGCTGACAGGAAAGTGCTCCAGCAGCCTTCCTCAGGGAGGCATTTGTTCTGTCCATTGTACTCAAGGAAATGTTTTACTGCTTCAGAGAGTTCTCACTGTGGGAAAATGGACTGAAGGAAATCAATTCCGAATCTGACCCTTTAAGGGCAAGGACCTGATCTGTGGCAGGAAGAGGTGGTCGCGCTTCTTCCATCTACTTTGTGGAAGAAGATGTTTCGGCCTTTTACTGAGCCATCACGAGGAAAGTAAATGGTGTTTATGAAAAGGCTGCATCAGCCGTTGCATTATACAATACATACACGTTTAGATGAATTATTCAGTTTATCTTATTTTATATTAGATGAATTAATATGTAATAATATAAAAATATAAATAAATAATAATAAAATGAGAAATGATTTGTAACCCAAATAAAATTGAAATTAAATTGGAAAATAAGAACTCAATTCTTAATTAATTATTTCACCTCCACTTCAGTTCTTCTCAACTTTCCATTAGTCTACCAACAATAGTATACAAAGGAGAAAAAAGACAAAGATCTGAGGGTAAATAGAGACTAGTCAATCTCATCCAGTGCTGTCTTGCAGGAGACTCTGTGACAAAGCAGCGGAATCAATGAGCAGGACTTCTTTCTTCTCTGTAAATGTCAGGTCCATATCAGTGAGGCTGTGCGTAAGTGCTAAAGCCTACTGAGCACAGCACAGCCTGTGCTGAATGAACCAGCTGTGGAGGCTTTCACACAGAGGCTGACTGGGAAAAGCAGATTAACTGAGGGAGTTTACATCATTCATGAGGCTCAAATACAGGAGCCAATCATTTTAATTTTCTGAAACGTTTGGCACACAATACCTGGAGCTTTTTATATTTTAATCGGTTATCTGCGTAGCAGACTTTTCAGGCTGTATCTCTCTTCCCACACATCTTCCATTTTCGAAGACACAGGAACAATTATAGTGTCATCACACCTGGATGGAATTTGTTGAGCTGTATTCATAATTTTTGCTCGTATCACTGCGGTGTTGTCATAACAATATGACCATCATCATCAGCTATCTCCCACAGGAAACTTGTTAGTAGAGCATCAACACAAAACCATTTATGCAACACGTACTGTACCACAACCCAAATATTAATGGAAGAAAGAAGTGCAGCTAACTACAGTAAGTGTTGGTGCATAAGCTTGCTGAATGAATGAACTTTCTGGTTCAAACACAAGAGAAAAATCAAAGATACAGTTGCAAGGTAATTTCAGAATAAACCATCCTCTGCCATTTTATATTTGATCTATCTGAATTGTTATAACTGTCTTCTCTGTCAGAGTACTTGGAACTATCACCCGTAAAACTCTGGGTTCTTTGACACACACACACAAAAACTACAATCAGTTAATGAAAATTAAGTATTAGTTTACTCAGAAACACATCAGTCACGGAAAATAGCTTCTATGGCAAATAGGAATTCTGCTAAAACAAACAAATACATACATGAATTTTAAATCACATTTAAATTAGCTTTCCCATTGGCAGAGGAATTATTGGAAATTACTGGAGAGCCAGTAGCCCTACACCTGCTGAATGAGCCAGTAACTGCAAAGCATGAGTTACACAGCTAATCCAAGCACAACGTCAGTGCTCTGCCTAAACTAACATTATGCAGTGGAAGCATTTTTCCTGCTCTGACGAGCGACTCAGGTAGAATTATTGTTTTATATTGATTCTTATTACTATCATCCATTTACTGACAGGATCTGCCAAGGCAGCAGTGACTGTGATTTAGCATGCGTTAATCTGCACTTCCCCTGCACATCTAATCATAACTGTCTTATTATTTGTTAAGTGAGAGAAAGCCCTACTTTTAACCGTGGCTCACACGGCCACTGTGATTAATATGGACCTGGTGAAGAGGCTGCAATCTCTTTCACATACAGGGTCCTTATCACACAAGAGACACACAAGAACCTGAAAGGAGAGAGAGAGATAGAGAGACAGACACAGAGACAGAGAGAGACAGAGACTCTGGGATCCATAGCCTATTTAATCTGAATACACATAGTGAAAACTAATGAGGAGAATCCCACAGAGGTATGCACACATACAGGTGCAAATGCACATATACCTAGTGCACTGTAGGTGTTGCACACAGGGGTGTAGAGCATATTTTACAATCTGCTAGAGCAGCAGTTCTGGAATTATCTTAGTCAACCCTCGTGGACACATAAACACACACATTTACACACAATATAAAAGCTATCATCGTTATGATGATCCCTTATCCTAGGAGGACCAGCCAGAAGGTTTACTACTTTGGAGCAGAATAAATTAAGGAGCGTCCCTGCTGCCTCACTCTGATTTTTATTACAAGTATAATCAACAAGAGGTGAAGAGAAGAGAGGAGGAGAAGAGGAGTTGCATTAATATTCTAGTGTAAGATAATGTGACAAAGTGCAATGCGATAAATTAGCATAATACTATTCTCCAATTTTCAAAATCAAAGTCCCCACTGGTAATTTATATGCTTGACAAATTAGATAGCTGTGATAAAGGAGGGTAAACTGGCCTCAATTTGTTTTCACTCTCCACTTTGGCTCTCATTTTCTAACTCTTATTCTTCCCTCTCCCTTTGTCTCTCTTTCTAAGTTTCTCTCTGAGCATCGACAGATGCATGCATCATGGCTTCATCATTTTGTTCAGTCTCCCTGAAATTCACATTCATCACATTCGGCTGCGTTCAGATCGTCTTTTAGAAGTTAACTGTTAAAGATGGAGAAAGTGTAACAGTGGAAAAGGTCGTTAAAGCAAACTTAAGACAAAGCCTCATGTGGCATAATGGCCTCTTTCTCTCCAAAACAACACGGTGAACATTTCATCATTTCCACTGTCTCTCTACACCTTATCCCTTTCTGAAAATAAAGATGTTAGCAGAGACAAATTTTGTTTACAAGAGCTGTCTCATCGTAACATAAATTAATTTCTCAGAAATCACTTCGGAACATTTGTATATAGTCTGAATGGTGGGAAAGGACAAAGAAAAAGGAAACAAGCCGCAAACAAATTAATCATTATGTTTGTTCAGGCAAAACATTTCCAACAAGGTTGTCTGTTGAAACTTGTGCAACCCAGCCCTGTGCCATTGAGAATACCATAGAAGTGTATGCAGGTTTTTGTTCTAGTCAAACACAATAGCAGATGATTCAACTAATTAGTTTCTCTCCTCTGACTGAAGGTGTGTTAATTATTGGAACTCACAGTTAAAGTGTTTGGCTGGAATGAAAACCAGGACCACATTCTGAATACTACATTACCAGAGTAAAATATACTACATATGGAAAAAAAAAATATACAAGTACTGTGTGTATTATTGTATTTTCTTATGTTCACACCTGCCATATGATTTCTACCTCCAAAACCTGTCTCCTGCTGTCTGATTTCTCCGTCAGCACGCTTGTTGCCCGTACACTTGCATGTTGTATATTCCATATAAGTGTTGGTTTTTAGTTCTTATACCACAAGACAGTATAAGCAGCAGAACTATATAGACACAGATTCATATAAGAAATAAGCTGGAGAGCAGAAGCTAAATTCATCTCATAACCACAGTGTTGGAGGAAGTATTGATATCATATTCTTTACTCACATAATTGGCCATACTGCACGGTAAAAACACTCCTTTCTAAGCCCTGCATTGAAAATACAGCTTAAGTAAAATATATCCGCAAACTCGTGAACAATAGACCCAATGTCTTTTACACTATAGTTTATCATTAGACTGGTATCAAAGAGTTATTAATATTAAATAGTATTTTAGAGTTGTAGTTGGTCAAGGTGTTGGACACTTTATTTCACTAGTCTCATGCTTTCTTATAATTTCCTTGAAAGGAAGTGATAAACTGTAAAGTTATCTGAGGGGTTGTTCAGAGAATTATGTAATTTGGTACTAATCACAGGAAAAATCTGACAGAGTTCAGTTACCGAGACAGTCTTGTGGTGAGCGCACAGCAGGTCAGCTGATCATGTAAAAATGTGAAATTTGTCTCCACACAAGCAAATCAATTTAACAATTACACAGAGTAAAGTACCCAATAATGAAATTTGCTTGGGCTTAAATGGATCTCTCCCAGTTTTGTCAGTCATTAAGACTTAAGTACACTTTAGCAAACCAGTCAGTCATTATAGAGCCAACAGAACCGGCTAAAATCAAATAACAATTTCCTGTACTTTCTATTTGTATTGAATTGCATGGATCTTTCCAGTAAACTCACAGGAGAAGAATTAGGAAATAATAGGACCTATAAAAATAAAATGCAAATTTGAACTACTTTGTATACCATTGCTTAGTTTAATCTATAACAACGCATTACATTCCCAGTATATGTTTTGTATGAAAAATCTTGGTAAATAAGCAAATAAATAAATATGGTGGAGAAAAGAATACACTATCTCTCTCTGAATTGTAGTGGAGCAGAGGTATGAAGTGGCATGAAATGGAAATACTCAAGTAAAGTACAAGTACCTCAAAATGATATTTAAGTATAGTACCTGAGTAGTGCTCAATTACATACCACCACTGTATATACATTTACAGAATAATGCTCTTGACTAACCAAGGTTTTAATAGCACCACCTTTTTTTAGCACCATAAAGTGTTTGGAACAAGGCCGAGACCTATAATTTCACAGATCCTCTGTGAGGTTCTGTTCTGCGCAGTAGGAAACAGCACTGTTCTCACCTAACAGCCTAGGCATGAACATGTTCTAAGTCTACCAGGTAGCTGCAGTCAACTCACCTCATGAGGTGAATAAAACAGCAGGATTTTATTTTATTATTATTTTTTTTTTGCAAACTTCCACCAGTTGTTCGCTTTCCATTTAGTTTGCTCTGTGTAGGTGTAGGAGCTGGGCTGAACCTCCAGAGGGTTCTCCATCCACCCAATGTGTAATTTCTACCATCTGTTTGACTAGAATACCAATGACAGACAATTCATACATTAAAACAAAAGTGGACATGCAGTGTGATAATCATCATGAATTTGGGAAAACCATTATAGAGACACGACAAAAAAATTCTAGACATCATAATGTCATGCTACAATGTGTAACTTTCAAATAATACCTATCTTTATTTTGGAACAGGTGTCAGCAGATCAAAATGAAGAAAAAAGAAAGCATCAAATGATGTATGAAAAGAAGAAGTGCAGCAAGACAACTATCACTATGTTTAAACATTAGATGATAATATACAGATATGTAAGTTCAGAAAATTAGGGTTCTGTGTGATGAGATGTGCATAGTGTGCAAAGATGGAAGTCCAGTGAAAACAGCAGTTTAGATAAATATAGCAAAGATGATATAGTATCTGTTCTACTCTAATGTGAATGTGGAGCTTCACCACACTGCTGCTAGTATGAGGTGACAATGTCATTTAAATATATCTATATATGCAGTACACAGTCTATCTATTGAACAGATGAAAAAGCCTGCCTCATAGGAGTTATAATTACATGCAACCAACTTGCAACAGCAAATGTGTTGTGAAAGAAACATGATACAGACCAGATTCTGTTTTCTATTAACATAATGAGAAACTGAATTTATTTGGCAAGTTTCAAAGATGTTGAAACTGAACATATTATTTGTTTTCTGCCAAAATATCCAATCTTGAAATTCAATATCTGCTCATGAGCTACAGCACTGTTAATTTTTTTTTTTTTTTTTTTTTTTTATGGTCCCATTTAGGTATTCACAGCACTCCGTTCAGTTTAGGGGAAGACTGTGATCTGGCTGAATATATAAAAAGCTGACAGTGACTTGAGATGCAATTTGATTATTAACATTACACCAAAACCTCTTGACCTTCCCTTAACCTTAACCAAAGTCCTTCTGTCCCTAACTACAATCAGGATGTGACCCCTGGTCTGCAGTGTCAAAGTCCTGTACTTGGTACACCCACCATCCACCTTCACCACCTGCAGTAAGTGTAGTTTTGTTATCATAAAAATGAATACTATATGAATGTAATTGCTAGCAGACAGGACATTATAAAGCTATTTTAACCATGACAAATGCTTTGTAGTGTTCCACTATACAGATCAGACTCTATATGGATTAATTAATCTATGTCTCCAAATGCGGTCTAGTTATAGTTTACAAGAAAGAAAATAATGAAAATTTAAATCTAACTGCAACATTAACTCAATATATTAAAATGACAGTCACAGAAATAGTAAAAAGGCCCACATTGTACTAAGAAACACAAACAGTGGTGACAAGCTGAACATACATGATAAACACATTCATTTCAGTTCACATGCACAGATATGAGGCATGTGACCTAAAAGGACCCACCTGTAAAAGAGGGTTTGGCTTGGTGATATAAGTATATAAATTTCCTTTATACCTCTTTTTGTCTTATTCTTTTTAATAATTTCTTTACAGTGCTTTTTACAGAATGATTCCTGTGTATTGTTACAGGGACCTTAACCCAGTTAATTAGGGTTGAAAACAATGCCAAGATGAATCACATTGTGCTCAGAGTGGTCAGTCATGCTAATGCTGATGGCAGGGGACACATTAATGATAAAGAGTTGGTTGGAGCTTTGGAGCTGTGAGGCTGTAGGGCTGGATAAAGCTGTGTTTGATATCAATTCATTATGCTAATTTAGCTGCTGTATTCCCACAGCTGAAGCCCAAGTGAGAGGGTTTGATGTCAAGAGTGTGTGTATGTGTGGTATGTGCATGCATATGAGTGTGTCCGTGTGTGCGCATACAGCAGGCATGCTGTATGTGTGTTTGTCTCGGAGTCTAATGACCTTAATGATATTTTTCATTGCAGTTTTAATGAGGATGTAAATTTGTGTGAGGGGAAAAAACTTTCATTAGGATTAAACAATGTGCCTGGAATTGCAAAATATTATGTTTCAGATAATTACTGTTTCATAGTGATTAGTATGCACACAGGTGGAAGGACAGGCTAAGATAAAAACACGTTCTAGGAAAGATAGATTCAGAGACCAGAGTTCATAGTGTGTTAAAAAAAGAAAAGAAAGACTACGATTATTTAGAAATGTAGCTCATGGCATCAGTAAAACAAAGCAGAGCTCAGGTAATTTTTTTTTGCATTTGTGACCTATCACTAATGTTCAGTATGTGTCAGGTTGCTGAATAACCTCAAGGGCTGGTGTGTGTGTGTGTGTGTGTACACAGGGTGTGTGATAGAGAAAGAGAGAGGACTGACAGCACAGAGGCTGCAAAAATAGACAAATGGGAGTCAGGTTGTGGACTGACAGCTCATATGAAGACCTGTCTAAGAGGACACTACAAAGACCATCAACCCACTGAGGTCCACTTAAACTGCCACTACCCATGGACCAAAACAGCTAATGATCCACAGTCACAGTGAACAGCAGAAACATGGTTGTCATTCAGCTGATATTGAAAAGTTGCTCTGTTCATTATGTGACACAGTAAATCCATTACTGTGAAACAACATCATCACTGGAGTTAGCAGTGATACATCATGTTAGCAAATAGCTGCTTTGACCGCCATTGACATTGCTCACATATTACACTGATGATAACACATTAAATCCTGATGAATGTGTCATTACCCAAAACAGCTTTGGTGTAATTAGTCATCGTGTTTTGGTTCATAGAGAAGACAACAGCACCGTGTCAGAGCCCTGATACTGTAAATGTAATATTTTCATTCACTCATAAAGAAAACTTTGTGGAGAATGGAGCTGCCAGTCTGTGAAGAACAGTTTAACTATTATCTTCAACAGAGATGTGGAGTTTTGTCAGACTTTAACCAAAAATCGGATCACTCTGTGTTCTAATGACCTCTGTGTTATAGGTACATACTTAGGAAGCCAGATGAAAAACAGTTGTTTCTGTACTCAGATCAACAGCTTTCTTCTGAATACACTGATCACTACGTATCGATTACTAATCCAGCATTTAATGCATCAATAGGAGTTGCATACTGTTGAGACAGATAAGTAACCAGAGATTGTGAACCCTGGCAGTGGAGTTGCAAATTGGGAGGTAACAGTCCCACTCATTTTTCTCAAAACTAACATTACACACGTCACATTTGGTGTGCTTCTGCATTTTGGATCAGCATGAAACTCGCTCAGTCTAATCATGAGTATGAAAGATGAACAATTGTGTTAGAAAATATCTGGGTATTTGATAAACAGTGGAAGGCACAAGCCTGTTTACATAAAAAAAAAAAAAAAAAAAAAAAAAACTTGGGGGATGAAGATAACTGATTCCCAAATTGCACTTCAGAAAGAAACATCCAATTACAGAACTTAAAATTGTGAAAAGTGCACTACTAACAGTGTGTCGAAGCTAAAGATGACACTGTTGAGAAACCTGAAATCAAAATATGCAACTTAAATCAATTTGCTTTTGATTTTTGGATTCCCGCTGGATAAATTCAGCATCAGTGGTGCTGTACTTTGTTCCCAAATGTTCTTTTTTTGGAACTTGCTACAGCTCTGAATTACACGTCTGACTAGTTTCTAAAGGACATTCAAAAGTATAACTGCTTATATAATGATTAAAACTCGTGGTTTGGTTTTTAGAGTACTGTAAAGGTGTTAAATAACGCTGCATTTGTTTCCATATCATTACATTACGCTGTAGAGTGAATGCATGCTGAAGTCACCAGCTCAGTGGTCTTGAACAGAGCAAAGCTCTCAACATGAGAATGACTTTGTAAATACAGGGATTACGGCAGCCAAAGCTCAACACAGCCATGTCTGACAGTGGAAGTACACAGCTTGAGATCAATGGAGCAAAAACATCTTGTTGTTCAGTGACAGCGCTGCACATCTCCAGAGCCTGAAACACACGTCTGTGGAGAATTTGCGAACAAAATGAAATCTTGTGTGATTTTTTTTCTTTTTTCAAGCAAGATAAACAATTACCATTTAGATTACATTCTGACAATAAAGACACTGATCACACGGTTCTTTTATAACTATGGTTAGCAAAATAAAAAGATGGCATTCTTGAAACATGTACAAAGAGAAAGTAACTCTGTCTCATTAATACTGAAGTTTAAATTGTGGAGTCATCACTTCTTTTTGTTTTCCTAAAAAAAAAAAGCAGTGACACACGATGCTAAACTACAGAGAAGCCATAATGGGATTTGTGAAACAAAACAAAACAAAAAAAAACAACATAAAAACAGTCCGGGCCCAGCCGAGCCCGTGGCATTTTAATCACATAAGCTCATTCTCATAAGGACACTCATTTCAAGAGGACAATAATGAGCGCTAATTACATTTTTGAGCGGTAACCATTGAAAGAACATTAGCTGAAACTGCTGTTCTTCTCTTACTTAAAAATGCAAATGTAGCCGCTATTATGCTGCTTGAGTTGACTGAGCTATCTTCCTTTTGTGAGTTAGTAATATACAGGGACTCTCCCACAGAGTATAACAGGCACCAGAGAGGTTTGTATTATGTAAAGAAGGTTTTTGAAAAGCCCATTTCATAAAACGAGAAGCACCGATGAGTCCGGAGCATGTGCAGTATCAGTATTCAACAGACTGAAACAGAGAGAGAAATGCAACTGAACTGACACTGAGGTTACAAATGTATCAACAGCACACATCCTGTCAGTGTACGTAACTCTGAACTAGCCACAAATACAATTTTGTCTCGAAAGCAACTGTGAACCTTTGCTGTACCCTCCTAACATGAGCTGGGCTCTTTACCGCATTATTTACCATTTTAATGCAATTGCTACAAGGATCCCATTCTTCTCTTTTGAATGGAAATATCAGTTTGTCAGTCCACCACTCTGTACCAGTTCTGTGTTACTTACAATTCACTTGAGTAATTACATACTTTATACTCATACTCCACTACATTCAATTGGAATATTGTACTTTTTAGTCCACTACTACTTATTTTAACACCTTTAATTACCAGTTACTTTTCAGATCCGGATTATTAACGTCCAATATAATCAACAGGTAAAATATGAGATAATTCAATAATTTAATATGCTGTATATTTTTCAGAAATAAGCCAATTTGCATAATGAGTGCTTATACATTTGGTAATTTGAGTATATTTTGATGATAGTTTAAGTAATCATTGTAAAGGATAACTTCTAACCCCACATTTATTTACTGTTTTATTTACTTAAGTAAAAGATCTTCTTCCACCACTGGCTGTTTTTTCCTCTGTGTAGGATTTGCACAGAGCCTAGGCCGTAGCCTACAAAAGTGGCCTGTATCACTCTGCAGTTTCATCATCAAAACACTCGTTGGCACTGAGGTTTCTATGCCACTGTGTTGAGTTTCTTCCTGTGCCTCAAACAAGTGACTGAGACTGGGCGGACAACCATTAGCTTTGCTGAAATTACTGAAGAGGGTGGGCGAATTTTCTGTGGTTGTCTGCTGACCACTGAGAGACATGGATGAGACATGCTACCAATGTGGAGAAATCACAGTTGTTGCGGTCATGATGCTGTGACATGAACATTTCAAGGGAGGTGTATGTTCTACGCAGAAGTATAAAGTGGCCTTTTTTATGCACATGCAATAAACAGGAACACAAGAATATATTTTGGATTTCCTCTGTGTTTCTGTTTGTCATCTACAGAACAAGCCAAATCTAACTGAAAAAAAAGAGCTAAAACATATTATCACACAATAAAACATTTGCCTTCATTTATCTTTTTTTCATGGACATAAATCTGAAATGACACAATGCGCTGCTTCAGTGATATACTGCCACTGTTTGGCTGTGTGTGTTTGATGTATAGAGTATGACAGAGTGTGTGTGCTTGTGTGCACAGAGAGAGATAGAAAAAAACCCAACAAAAACAAAAGCAGACTTCAAATACTGTATGTGCTCTGTGTATGACAGATATAATTCAAAATCTGAGCTCCCTGTCAAGGCGCTGTAATTTTATGACATGATCAGCAGGATTACTACATTGTAAGTCTGAGCAGCTCCACTGTACACTCGGCAAGAGGCTACCTGCTGGGTGCTTAAAGGCCACATGGTTCCACAGTGACAGTGCTATCAGGCTGTTCACACACAATCTTTGGATGACACCTTGGAGATCAATTTCTTCCATTTAGCTAGAGTGGAGTCAACAGAGCATATCAAACTTCTCAGCTCCTCTAGGCTGAACCCTCTGAGCCTGGGCACGCTCCCAAGAGTTTCAGCCGGTCTACGCCTACAGCTTATCAGGCTACTGTTGCACAGTCTGTTTCGGGGCCCATTTCACTCTGTGGTGCAAGAAAAATGTGCTTCCGACGGTTAGTGGATAAGGTATCAGCAGATTAAAGGTTTCAAGAATCAATAGCATACAAATCATCATAAAGCACATTGAAAAAACACACAAATGCTAAGAATCTAGCCTTCTTCTAATTCTCTATGTAAATCTGAAATTGGCTGGAGCCTCAACTCAGCTCTGTGCTACCGGCTCCTTTTTCTGTTTCTCTAATATTGCTTCCAAACTCCTAAAACCATTTCTCCCCAAGGCTCTGGAGCAAGCAGCATACTGATGATTCCAAATGTGACTACTGACAATATCCAACCACAAGCTGCTGAATTCAAAATCTTTGGCTGGCACATCGTGTCTCGCTCGTGAGTCACGAATCTTCAAAACTCCTTCAGAAAAATAACTCCTCTGTCTTTAGGGGCTAAAAGCAATGGGAAGGTGATCATAAGTTAAGTTTAGCATCTGCCTTAACTACCCAGCTGCAGGACTGTGTTTCAGGATGCACACGCTGTGCAACACACTCCACTCACGTCATCTCACAAATTGTTCTCACTGTCCTGTGTCTGCTTTCTTACTGCTTACTGTTAACATTGTCCGACTGGTTTAACGCAGCACCAGTGTGTGCAGCGATTTTCACTCAGGGAACAATTATACGGTTTTAGCACCCACCTGTTATTAAAATGCCATCAGGTTCTACACAGAGTTTTTTGGTGTGAATGTGCCAACTGTTCTCCCCTTAACCTTCACATACTGAGTCTACACAGATATTGAGTCCAGGCTGCAGCACGGAGTCACAGTGAGGATCTGAGGGCTGATCCTGTCAGAATAATGTGCTTTTTAAGGGTGCACAGATTTGTTTCAAGACTCTCCACTCTAAAGGATATAGACCGTGATCCTTTGGAGATTCGATTTAGAGGAGAAATGGTTCCACTGCGGTGCTACCTGATAAATATGCCAGACTGCAGGCTTACTGAGTAGCGTTTCCTAAGTAAAGTGATTGAGTTAAGTATGGCTAAGCCAAAGCCTGGAACCTATACCGTAATTAATGCAGCCTTTGGAGTGGCACCCCTATGTTGCTTCTGCTTTAAGACTAAGTACCCAGCTGAGAAATAACACATCACTTCTGGGTACAGACGTGGGCAGGTTTAATGTTGTTAGAAAAAAAAAAAAAAAGGATAGTTTGTGACCTTGAGGATGTAGAAAATGGGATGCAGTTTGTTTTTAGTGCGCATTATATGAGAATTTAAGATCATCCTTACATTCATTTCTAAAGCATGGAAAAGGAGGCAGTTTATAAGTACTGTTTAAATTATGTACATGATTCTGAACCTTTAATGAAATGAGACAAATGAAGAAAATCTGATGTGCTTATGTTTGTTATTCACTTTCTCACCTATATGATTTTGAGTGACTGAACTTCTCAAGTGACAATGTTGACAGTGAAGGGACAAAATAACCAAACACAATCTACTGGGGAAATGACAATGCTGACTACAAAACTGAACTTTTTTTTTTGGTGCATTGGTTAATTTAACGCAGCTGTCTCCTGAACTGGTCATAGATTCCCACTGCGTCAAGCATCCCGTTCCTCCGTTTATTCAGGCTAAGCTCCTACACTCGCTCCCGTCCCCATGCTGTCACGCATTTTCCATGCACAGCTGTGTTTTAACTTATAAACAGTGAGCTGGAGCAGAAACCTTGGTTTTGGTGGCTGCAACAACACAATTTAGGAGTGCATTTCTGATATATTTCTGTTTCATCAGCTCGGCAAGGACACACTGTCTGCCGCCGTCTCTGATGCAACTGACATTTAGAGTTCCTAACCTTACGGCTTTAAAAGAACATGAAGGGGAATTCATTTTCAGTGAGCATGGGATCTCATTTTGTAGATTTGGCCATCTTTTCTACCAGTGATGATAACATTTTATTCAAGAGATAAATTATAGAAATACAGGGACACAGCAGAACTGAACAGAGCTTAATAACCAACCATGTCTCATATTCATGTGCAGTTGAATAGTACTGGATAAAACTGCATTTGGAGAAAATGTAGGCAAGATTATATTTTTATTAACATAATGAATATAAGAGCAGGGTTGTTAAGGCTGCTGAAGATAGTTTCCTGTTCAATCATTTTATCTAAACTAATAAAACATGGCTGAAAGTACCTAAAATGTAAATTATAATAATTTGTTGCATTGCAAAACCATGTCTACTCTTGTTATGTGTGATGGGTCAGAGTTGAACCTGCAGAAGCTTTATCACTTCCCGATAAATCCACCAAAACATTTAGAAGATTTATTTTCTTTTCTAACCTACAGCAGATGCTCCTAGCAATCAAACATTTGTATTTTGCTGAAATCCTGTCAGCTTTAAATCACAGAAGCCTTGATCAATACAGCACTGCTGGAGCAACGTGTGGCTGTGGGCTGAAAAATAATCCTTTCATCCTCCCGTTCAGTGGAGGAATAGCAGTTATAACGAACATCAGCACGTGAATACACTCCCTGCCAACAGTACAGAGCAATTACTGACTGACCTAAGGTGAAGCTCGCTGCTTATTAATGAGTGTAGTATAATTACTGAAATGATATAAATCAATCAGTGCATCTCATTTAAATAAATTGCGCCCACTGAGGACAAAGGAGTATGGACGTATGAAAAGATAAATACGCTTTTCAGGTGTACACTGGACTGAGTGTCAGCACTGTCGAGCAGGGAGGTGGACTGCAGACACAGACAAAGCAGGACATCAGAAAACGTGAAAGATAAAATCCAACTCAACAAAGTTTCCTCTGTCATACATATCAACCTTCCATCACTGTCTAATCAGAGAGCAATCAGTGGAATCTGATTCTAAAGCCGGCTGGACTGCATTAGGAAGTAGGTCTGATGACAGAAACATACCACCGGCAAACACATGAATAACACAACAAGTCCTCTAACCAGAACAACTACATAGGTTGTTATTCCCTATCGTGTGAGGCAACCTATAGGAGCGTCTCATGAAATAGGTATTGTAACAATAACAAACAGGTTAAACTTACATCAAAGTTTTTGGTTAGGATCAGGCCTAAAAACAACTTGGTTAGGTTTAGGGAAAGGTTATGGTTTGGGTTACAATAAGTACTTCCATTAAGATTAGGGGACTATCGTTGGCATGGTTACCATAAAAAAAAACATGCAATTGTGGAACAGTTGTGGTCAAAAGAAACAATGATGACTAATGCTTTCAAACAGGAAATGCACAGCATTCTCCTGTGGGTTTTGCTGACCATCTACTGCCACATCCTTCCTATGTGGATTTTGTTGCTCTTTACACAACGTCACCTGACCTCATCCTTTGCTCCTGTAATAATTACTACCACTGAAAGAGGTTGCCTAACAATAAAATGCAACTATGGGTCATAAGCTGCTTGCAGAGATGGCCTGTGCAAGCAGCTTATGATGTTAGTTGTAGTTGTACACATAGTTATTTTTTGTTATAGGACAGTCTCAAATAACACTATACAGGACTCTTAATTTGAAGTAAAACTGAGAAATCAGTGTGTGTGTGAGAGAGATAAGGAGAAAAGGAAAAAAGACAAACTGAAGGAGGGAGGAAATGACAGGACTTTGATGTTGTATTAGTACGTACGTGTTCTGTACCTGACAAAAAGTGAAAACTTGAGTCATTGTAAAGTTCTACAGTCTCTTCCCAAGTCCAGTATACCCAGGAAACACAAAGTCCAAGTGTCATTATCATCCCACTGGCTGACTCAAATATACACAGATCCCTAGAATAAACCGGCGGGTGGAGAGTAAATTAAAGTATTCGCTTTTAGAAAATCAACAGTGTCATCCTGTGATGCTGCCTCATACACTTTAATGCGTTTCCCAGAAAGATCCGTGTCCTCAGACTGCCTTTGTATTTTGCACATCCAAGCCTTTCTGTCTCAGTGCTTAGCATTTTGCTGAGCTTTGTCTTAAGGTTGCTTAAGAATGACTGCAGCGTATGAAAAATAGAACCAATATCCTGTACCTCAGCTTGCTGTGCATTTTTGACTCCGACTGAAAGCACAATATAATATCCTGAACAAAATAAGCCACCATGTTGATATCACTACATGCAGTCATTTTTGACTGTCAGCTCTCGTGGACTTCGAGAATCCGATTTTCGTTGTAAATAAATGTATTACCATCCACTTGTGAAGGATTACATATCGCAAGCAAGTTTCAAGAACTTGCAAGTTGGTTGGTTGAGTCTCATGTGAAAACAAATGGCTGGCAGAAAGACTGGAAATCACTGGGTTGGATTTCACTGTGGAATAAAGCACGCAGTGCTATAAAAATACTTGCCGTCAGTCAATAGCGAGATAAAACTCACAAGTGTGATCTTTTAATACATGCACACCTGGGCCTAATTATAGTAGACAGGGTAGTGCTGCAAGGACCAGTGGACAAACTTTAAGTCTGCACAAAATTCTTATTGGTCTGTAAAAGGGATTCACAGAGCTATAAATGAGTCAAAGCAATCCCTTTAGATAAAGTTTAATACTTATAGTGCTTTTATCTCCAGACATCACACTTGTTCCAGAGGACATTAAAATCCACCATGATGACGTCATTTCTTGGACGGCACGTCAAAGCAATCAACTTCTACTGTAATTCCTTAAAAGCCTGTGATGAAAAGGTCAAATCAGCTGAACAGCTGGAGAGATTCTGCCACTTACCCCGACAAACAAACCAAAACTATTCATAGACTTTTCAGAACCAGGACTGTACACAACAGTATAGTTCGCACCATGCCCACTGTGTTTCCACCTAAGCCTCGTGTATCCCGATAACAAATGGTGCATTTTCTGGTGCATTTTCGGCTCTGCGGCCACAATCCGCTCCCCATAAACTCTGCTGAATCATCTCCACACATCATCAATGATGACTCACTCAACAGAGTTTAGTCGTCTCTCCGTGTTGGCTATGACTTCCACCTGGCAGGGATCAGAGCCATTACACTTTATCATCTGTAAAGGTAACACTGTGAACTGATGGGCCAAGATGGTGTTTGATTAAGTGTGAGGTTATATGCTTACAAGTTTGGGTTTGACTTTACTTCAAATGACTTTTTAAATGTAATAATTAGATGCATCCTATTGGCAGTTCATTAAAAGTGCATTTTTTTCCCAGATAAAACACTACTTCAGGCACAATTCACAGTGTGTGGAAAGTAAAAATCATATCTTGAATAATACCCCATCAAACAGAGAATAATTAAAAGAAGCACCTATGCTGCAGGTACATGATAAGGTAGTCATCAGCAATTTGCTAAGAATCCAGATATTTCCATTCACACATATTTCCAAGTATTCAACATCTTGGCTGTTCAGTGTTGTCTTCAATGACATTTAAATCTAAAGAATATATAAAGGCACACACACACACACACACACATACAGCAGGCACAGATTCTGTCTGTGCCCGTTTCCGAAAGGTCACTGCACAGTGAATAAAATGATTGAACATTAAGTATGCTTCTTAAAATGCATTGCTTTTTTGAATGTTCTACCCATCTTCCTCTCTGTATCTGGGATCACTCAGCAAAAGCTGTGCTGATTTTCATTGTTCATACATTATGCATTACAATCTGCTGAAGGTCAGACTCTCCAGATCTCTAAATGTTTGGACATACAATACTACAGGTGGATGCAGCGTGTGACAGACGGGTGCTACCTAGGACTCTATGGACACTGTGCACAGTGCTTTGCTCCTGCGTAGATAATCTGACTCTGCTGTGTTATTTGTGTAGCTGTGCCATGTG
This sequence comes from Toxotes jaculatrix, assembly GCF_017976425.1. Classification (NCBI taxonomy): domain Eukaryota; kingdom Metazoa; phylum Chordata; class Actinopteri; family Toxotidae; genus Toxotes; species Toxotes jaculatrix. The sequence continues at coordinate 20,677,317 of NC_054402.1, read as the reverse complement.
ACTTCAAGGCGACACCGCCTGACTCACGAGAAGAGTTTCTCTCATGTTAAAATGCACATTCGTCAATCTCCCTTATGATAAATGCAGAATGTAGTTTATCATTTTCAAGGGAAATTAATATTTGCCACCCTCCGGCCCCCAGATTGACTTTGTTACCAGTCCATCAGTGAATGTTTAACATCCACAAAATGTCTGTCCACTGGAAGATTTGCGTTAGAAAAACATCTTTGTTCAGTGTTGTTTGTCACTGATGAAGGGATTTATTTATTTGCATAAAATAATAAATAAAACTAAATCTTTTCATCATTATACTGCTCATCCTGGAAATCTTACCAAAGAGCACCCTTAGCCTTACCTTGAGCTTTTTTCTTTTGTTTGTTTTTGCTATTTGTTTTAAACACCTGACCTTCAAGTTCCCTATATAAATAACAGGGCAATAGCTGCTTTAACTCCAACAAACAAAATAAATTCTAAGTACACTGAATTAATGTGTCTGCCAATGTTCTGTGCAGGATTTATTGTGCTAGCGGGCATACTCGGGAGCTCAGGACATTCTGATGCCTGTCCGTGGCATCTCCAAAGTGCTGAACCACAGCAGGTAATGACAGGGCTTGCTGGGTGTTTCATTACCCTGAACTGGTTTGGTCATGCTGGGCTTGGCTCTGCTGGGAGAGGGAGCCTGTTAGTCCATGGCTGACTGGACATTCTGCTCACCTCAGTGGACCGGACTTCCTCTGTTACTAAGAGCACACTTACATATACACCACTATCCTGGTTCATTGTCCTGTTTTTGACCATGATGATTATAGAGAACACAGAGTAACTTGGTTATAAATGCAGGCGATTTATTTTGAAAGTTAAGGGTTATTCCACTATAGTTTGTCGGTGCTTGAGCACTGTGGTATTTTAATAGTGTTTGCTGAATTTGGCCTCTCTGTCTCTCTTTCTCTGTTAAGTGACAAATAATACCAAACATATTCTCAACATCATATTTTTGCTTCCATTTCAACACACAGATCATCTTCATATGGTATATCACTATATTTCACCCTATGCCTTATTTTGCTTTCTTTGTTGCTTCCGTGTTATATTTATTCTGGATGTGATTGTGTGTTTCTGTAACTGCTGAATATATATTAAAACCTATAAACCATATAAACTATTAAAAAATATATTAAAAAGAAAACAAAACAGAAAATAATCCTATCCTCCAGTCTGTATCTATATATGAGCCTTATATAACCCTATGAAAACATGCATATATTTGAAGTTTATCAGAAAACCTGTACATAAGCTTGAATTTCCTCTAAACCTCTTGCTGTGGAGGATCTGTCTTTAAATTGTCTCTGAGATTTCTCTCTTGTTTCTTGAGTGATACGCCTGTGCCAGACTCATACAACAAACCACTACTGGTGAACACAGTCAAAAACAGAAAGTGGCAAATGTAGCCCATTTGAATAAAACACTCCCTGTGAATTATGGGGGAAAAAAAGACACACCTGCGCACATATGTAGATGAGAGATGACTAGAAGCGTGGGTACTATGCATTCACTATCCTGTTAAGTTAAATGATCCATGGTCTTACTAATATCGAGATGATACAAGCTCTCCATGGTCTCACTCCCAACAACTATTTCACATTCAACTTTTTCTTTTCTTTTCTTTTTATTTCAGTGTTATGGCCTCACTTTTTTTTTTTGTACAAACTAACTCAATGAACGTGTTTCATTGAAAGGTTGCAATGGAGATCAAAGCAGAACTGCTCAAAAGCCAACACCACACAGAGAGCAAGTTAGACTAAGAAAATTACTGTAAGCTAAAAGTGTTCAATATGAAGACAGTTTAATACAGTGTCTGGCAAAGGAATATATCTCTAAATGGGTTTTGCATTTAAAACGAAAGACACACTGATAAAGGAGAAGAGAAAGGGAGGCGAGGAGAGGTTAAAGAGGGGAGGCTCAGACTGTGACTGACTGATTAAAATGACATTCAAGGTGTCAGATGTGGAGCTTTAGGGAGATTTCATATCCACTCCTCTCACACACTGTTCCTAATGGACAGGATTTATCAGCCTAATATAGTCCACTGGCCCTCTGAAATGGCATTTTGGATGGCTCAGCTAAAGTACATGTTGAGTAGGATGAAGTGAGGACTGAGGCTGAAGGATTCTGTTATGTCTACACACAAGAGGTTGAATCTATTTTTGTCAACGCATACATGAAAGTAGAAACTTCATATGAATGTTGGAGAGGACTGACATTTAAATATACTTCAATTAGTTCATAAGGGACATTCATTTTCCTGTTGAAAATATCCACCATGGTATGAAACAACACGTAAACTAACAGTAGGGTTAAGGATGAAAACGAGTTCTGCGTTTACAAGCCCGTTAATAATGTAACAAAGATTATAGAACTACTGCAAGTGTCATGTTAACACCTTTACCATATTTTCTAAGTAATAAGAGTCAGAATAACTTGATTAACAAGTGAGGATTGTCTACATCTGCTGGGTTACTGCAGACTATGTAAACTTATGACCATACAGCAGTCAGGTTTTATCTAAATGTACTGCCCGAGACATCTGCCACAACCCTGCAGGATGTTATCTACCAGAGGGTAGTCTGATCTGACTGTCAAAAAGCCTGCAGAGGACATGAGCAGACAGTCAAAGTCCAGTCTGCTCTTATATACTTGTGAACTTGGAGTGAGTTACCCATTTGATTTTGGGGTGCCAGGTGGAGTTAGGTCCAACAGTGTTAATTTTTGTGCTTTTTAAGGTCAATCAACTTCACAGATACACGAATCAGTGCCACGAACCCACTTAAATCCAAACCAAACATAATGTAACCAAATAATCAAGCAACAATCAAGCAACCAAGCAATCAGAACGGCAATGCAAACACAAGGAATTTCAATATAAATCAGAGGAAACCCACACCCAACAAAAGAAAACGTTCCTTCACAGGCAAGTTCAAAAGTCAGGTGGCCAGAGTTCAACAAAAAGTACCACTCTTCAGGGATTCAGCAATAAAAATTCAGCAATAAACAACAGAAACTTCAGTTCAGATTAGTGTCTTAAATTCGTCCAGAGTAAACCCTCTTCTCAGCGAGACAATAATGGATCTTTGGTAAAGTTTCAGTTCAGGTAAATTCAATTTTTCCCCTCCAGTAAATCCTTTTTTCAATCAAATTAATAAAAGATCTCTGATGTTTCGTCTATTCAATTCAGTACATTTTCTTATGAGTGAACCCTCTTCCCAAACAAATCAATAATGGATCTCTGACAAGAAATTAAACCCAGTAAATCTCCGACTGTGTCGGGATTACTTCAGGTATCGGACAGGTGATTGACTTCGTTCATACAGAAAATAAGTACCTGGTCGAAGTTTCCTTCCTTTCTGAGTTCCGGGGTTGTTTAGAGGCCGTGGTAACCAAGAAGATGAAGAGTAGCTCAAAATATTTCGAGTAATTCCCCTAATGACAGCGAATTGTTCACAGAAGCCAGGGATAGACACGAGACACACTGCTGCCATTTTGTTCTCTGTCGTCCATATTTAAGGTAAGAAGGGTGGATCGCCTGATCCCATTGGCAGAGCAAGTAAATATATATATATATATATATATATATGTCACACACACACACACACACATATATATATGTCATTGCCACCTGTTTTAAGTTTATATAGTAATATATGAAATTTTAATTTCTAATTAGGTGACAACTGATGTCCAAAATCTGGCCTGTATAGCCACTTGTACCAAAAAAATGCAACTTAAGTGGCCATGAGGTATATAGTATTATTATATTATATTATATTATTATATTATATTAATATTATATATTATTTTAAATATTCTTAAATATATTTAAAAGCATATTTAAATCATTCTTTGTGTCCCTGGCACAAAAAAATGTTGACGGATGGACTGGGTGGTGTGCTGAGGAGAGAACACACGCACACACAGTCAACACACATGGACACACAGCTTGGCTAATCCAGAGCTATGTGTCAGATGGCATTTTCTATTCTAGAGAGAAATGGGCTGTGACAGACATTACTGCAGCACACACACTCTGAATAAGAAAGACGCCCCCTGCTCCCATGCTGGAAGCACACCCAAGGTTACACTGCACTCTTAACACATGGGGAAGAAAAAAGAAAAGAAGAAAGAACAAAAGAGATAGAGAGATAGATAGACTTCCTTATTAAACAAGCACTTTGACAAAATACATCAAATAACAGCACATACAGCTGACAGACTGCTAATCAGTGGATTTCTCACTATTGCATAAGAAAAGAGTAGGAAGCTTTAGTAAGGGATGACTTCCTAGTCATTACAACACAGTTTGCACTCTAATGTGCACCAGTGTTGAATTAAAGAAAGACCCTCAGCACCATTCAACCAGTATAGAGCATTGAAAGCCCAGCCAGATGCGTTTCCTTAGCTATTACAGAATCTGAAAACATCAATATCCATTATCCACGTTTCCATGGATATGAGCGACTGACATCCTCAGTGTCCAAAGCTATATTTTTTAAACAAGGCAAAAGCAGATTTCTGTGCCATCACATACACATGTCAAATGTGTAGATGATAAACATGCAATTTAAAGCTGTGCTTAGGCATATTGACACTCATAATGAGGAGCTCTTGGCACAATTATGGACCTGCTGCAGGAGAACAGCATGATCTACACTAACTACTCAGTCAATCTTTATTTTCTTGTCTGACAAATTGTGTCAAAATGCCTCATTTTATAACCAAAACTCTGCATCTGCCACATGTTTAACAGTTAATTAAAACTATCTGGCAGCTGCCACCAAGTCTCATATAAGTCACAGCATTACTGCAATTAAATCCATCAGCAGAGCACTGATCAAAGAATCTGGACAACTGCTCATTAAACCAGTGATGAACGTTAACACACGGTATCAGTGAGAACTGGGTGTTTATAGTATCCCTCACCTATATTTACCACGTTAATAGAATTCAGGGCTCTGACCGAACAACACAAGGATATGCTGCGGGGTTATCTTCTTTTTTTCACTTGGGAAATGAGCACTACCACAAAATTGTGTAACCAACATGTATACTTAACAACGTGCTCACCTGAGGAGGCCAAGGTTGATGATTAGTCATACAAAGCATGTTCTGACTGCAGATTCAAAGAAACAGGGACTGGGTTTGTGTAAATTGAGCTAGAAGCCAAATCTGTATAAGCTATGTATACACAGTGTTTGTTCTCATTCAATTTGCTTAAGGTGAAGGACTCCTTTGGAGCACTGTCTGGCAAAGACAAATGAGAAACTTCCATCAAACTGTGATAAATGGCCGGCTTAATGAAATGTTGAATGATGAGTTGTTTGTGTTTGTGTTGGCTCCAAAGGAACTGACTTTATTTCCTCTCATTCAACCTCAAACCAAAGCCAGTGGTCCTTAAAAAGGATAAGCAGAGGCTGGAGGAGAGGAGATGAAAACAGGTAAGTCTGTTACAATTTCTTAATTTACCCTGCTGTTTGCACAAGGGAAGGTTTCTTAGAATTTTCATCTATGTGGGTATCGATAATCAATGGATTGTCAGTGCTGACATGTTCATTAGGGGAATAAGCATCATTTGGCTTTGTCAATATCACATGGTCTTGGTTTAAGTGTGAACGTCTTCAAACTGCATGCCGTCAATGGCATCCATGCAGGGACTGCAAATAAGCATTAGCTTTTCGTAGAACTGAGTTGATTTATTACTTGCTCTAAGCCACATCTTATGGCTCCTACACACTAATGCAATTCCCTGTTTTCCTTTAGTATGCTGAAGGAATGAAATCTAAGATAACTCTCTCCTCGCACACAGTATATTCAGCTAACCCTAACAGTGTTTACTGCATGTTGTATCCCGTGCTATGTAAGAGGAATGGTAAGAACAGGTAAGCATTCATGCTTTAATCCAAGAAGGTTACCCCAACCGCTAGATTTCACTAAGCAGATAAATATTTTAAATAAGCTTTCTCGTTGTGCTACACATTCGTTAACAAGGGAAAGCAGACAAAAACAAAGGGCTCGATGGAGAGAGGAGATGGAGGTCGTTCACTAATTACAGTGCTGGTGGTTGGATTCTCAGCTCCTCCTGTCCACAAGTGGAAGTGTCTTTGGGGAAAGACTCTGCACCTGAAAGTACACTCGATGGTCAGACCAGTACCTTGCACGGTAGCACTTTGCTGTCGATGTGTGACTGTGAACGAGAGGTAAATTCAAAAGGGATAAAAGCAGTATATAAATGCATCCATTTACAGCTCCTTTTTAAATGAGTTGCATTGATTCTCTTAGAGTTAATATTGGATTTTATTTAAATGGCAGCTTTGCGTCTCCTACTCATGGGCTGATGGGAATATTATTTTCCCACTAAGCTGCTCCTAATTATTGTCTGAACCATATGATGTGTGCACAGCATTACCCCATCACTGCAACTGCAGCGTTCAACCCAACAGGTATAACTAATAATAAAAACCCACGGCTGCATATAGGTGTTCTAGTTCAAGAGATCTTGTAAAGTGCATCTAAATGCAGTAGTCAACATTTGACTCGTTATTCAAATGCTGACGACTGTAGAATGGAGCCATTATTAATGTCATTAATTACAAATGTGCAGTGTGTAAGTAATGTTTTTTCACTACTGCTGACATAGAAGAAAGGCCTTTGGAGGCTGTTGATTAGAAGAACTATCCGATCAATGAGAATTCCCTGATTTAACCACAGGAGCAATTAACCATCTATAAAATATAATAACTGTATATAATAGATAATATAATAACAACACTTAAAGAGCATTCAGACTAAGTAACAAATGTTACCTCCCAGGTGCTACTATATACATAGATGATTGAGTCACAAAGGATACTGCTCTGCCTCCACAGTTCAGCCAGCCTTACCTCTAAATCAAGGCACCAAAACAAATCTGTTCTGCTTGTGTTTTATAGTTGACACAATAACCACCTCAGATTCATTGCTTTTCTACTGATGTTGTCACAGCTTTTGCACTTTCGCTGACTTCATCAAGGCTGAGGTTATATTTTTTCCACCTGACTCTGAGGTCTTACTACTGCCCCGCAGTCCTCACCAAAAAGTTAAATAGTGGGCTTGTTACGGAAAGCTGCCCCATTTAGAAAAAAACAAAAACTCTGCACTTGCACTGATAGGTAAGGGAGGTTTGACTTCTGAAACAAAGGTGTAAACATTAATCTTCCTTCTGTTTTGGTGAGCCAGTCCCAGGGATCTGGTTTTATCCACACTGACTCACAGGGGGCATTTAAACAGAACAGATGCGGCATTAGTGTTATGGATTACACCTGTGCTTGTTAGTGCAAGTCAAAGGGTCTGTTAAGAAACTGCAAAACTACTAAACTACAAAAAGACTAAACAGTGGAAAGTGTGGATATAGAAAGATAAAAACAACCATGAACAATATTCATGAAAACAGTCTATGACAGGGAGCCGGGCCATGAGAAAGAAAATGGGCTGACACTATCATAAATCATGAAATCCAGTGCTCTGCTGAGCAAAACAAAACATGGACATATGCAGTATATAAAGACAGTCAGGTAGGAGCATTAATAAATCATAAGCAAATGTCATAGATGGTGGATTCACTAAGTCACAAGTTCATTAGATGCAATTCAAAAAAAAACAAACAGCCTTGCAGTAAATCCAGTGACTGTGAATCCTACCGCGTAAAGCTCAGTTTTTGCTGACACTGTGTCAGAGAATAGTTCATTCAACTATGTGCCAATTTCTGAGGCCACAGTATTACATTATTTTGATTTTTTTTTTCTTTTGGCAATTGGACATGGCTCTTGGCATATAAAGGACAGAACAGGCTTAAGGTGTATGAAGGAGGATGTGGGGCAGTTTTTCCCTCACTTTTCCTTAAAGGATAAAATAGTGATAAAGGTATTTTAGAATATAAAAGTGAGTGTTCTTCAGGGCTTTGGGATAGTGAAGTGTATTGTGATCTGTTTCCTCTTGCTGTAAGGTTGCTGTGAGGCACCAACGGCACAACATAATCCAGATATCTGAAGAGAACATATTACATTTGATGGTGGATTTGAATTAAGGATTACTGTATACCATGGAGATACAGATACACTGACTTTGTAACTGATTACATCAGAAATACAGAGATATATAAAACAATACTTTTTAGTTGTTTTTTTTTTTTTTTTTAAGAAGCCACTAAGTGAGAATGTGGCCTAAAGGGCATAAAGAAAAGTTACAGTTTTCATGATACAGACTCTCTTTATCACCCACCTCTGATTACACATTATAGGAGGCTAATTTTGTGCTGTCAAGCGTGCTGTGTTTGCATATTTACACAGTGCTCGAAATATAAATAAGACTGCAAGTGTGGGCATGTGGATGAGTCTTACAGCTTGTCTGTCTGTTGCTCTGCATATAAACTGCTGCTATAGCCACAACCCATGAGGGAAAACAGGCATCATTAAGCTGCTTGACAGTATCCATCTGGAATGATGGGACACCATGGCATGATGGAAAACGCTAAAAATAGGCTTCTACTCCCTGACACACACAACAGTGTGTACTGTTGTCTCTAAACCTCACGTTATCACCTCAAGGGAACCAAAGAGAAACACACAAGCAGCATATGGAGGCAGAGAATGCCCATGTGCCCATGAAGAAAAAAAAAATCCTACCCCCTCCCCTCATTTAATTGACAGCCGTCCTGACAGCTTTTACTTTGACATTTGCTCCCTCCCATTTGCTCTCTCCCTCTTCACTTCTCTGTCCTCCAGAAAGACTGATCTAATAGCTGGGAGCGTGTCCCAGTGGAGGCCCTCCAACCCAGGAACAGGCAGGCCTGCTGGTCTCTCTGGTCCACTGAGCTCTGAGCAAATCTCGGGCTCTTATGCCCACCAAAGAGTGCAGCAGAAATATAACCTACCTGGATCTGAGATGACGGGGTTTAATCATGTCATCTTTATCTGTGCTTTAGTGACCTCTCTTCTGGTGTTGTCTTTGTCACTCCAGAGGCCTTATTTTATGTCTCCATCACTGATTCTTGGATGGAAGTGTAATCCACCTCAATAAGCAGCAAAGCAAGGAGCAGTACAAATCCATACAGACTGACTCGACCTTTTTTAAAAATACTTTTCCACGTGTGCAGTAACATAGAGGCAGAAAGGCTGTGTGGTAATTAGTACCATGGATTTAGTTTATATGGACCCAGGAAGCCACCTGGCCTGTGCTTTAGTGCTTCATAATAACAGGAGAAAGTAGAAGTAACCCCCTGCTCACATCTCAGATTTTATTCCACCATTGAATTCTTTTTGGAATCAGTCTTGGTTTGCCAAGAAAGCAGCAGACAGTACGTCATTTTGCATTTCTATGTATTGTTAGGTATATTTCCTTTAGTGTTAACATCAAACTTGTGTTGTTACAGGTTGGAGCAGTGACCCCCTTGCTGGTTTTACTGCTGTTACACATGATTCTACCCTCTGGTCAAGGTTGGAGGAGACCAGGAAAGGTTTCGGCATCCCAAGCAAAGAAGCTTCCTGGTTTCGAAGGAGTTTGTTTTTTTCCTAATGTATGATTTTAAAAAAATGAATAAAATATTACAACCATGTAATTCTAACCATCACTCCATGTGGGTTTGTCTTGACAGACTGGGACAAGTGTCCAGGAACATTTCTATGAAAAAATGAAAAATCCTCACCCACAGCCTTCAGCTATCTGTTTCGTAGTTTTTATGGTTCTAGGAAACATTTAAACACCAAATACACAAAGTATATTTTCCTGGAGATTGACACTGATTTAAGCAGTGCTGGAGAGGTGGTGACAGCTAATGTAGATGAGACAGCCACATCTGAACTGTTTTAGAAAGTCCAATCCGAGCGCTCTAGAGATGTGTGCCACTGCTGTCGCACAACTCAAGGCAGCTGGATTAAGTCAATCTACTGCAAATAGTTTTGTCTCATCCATGGGAGAAGTGTTTTCAGAGATTCATATTCAGGCTAAAGATGCAGCTTTACAGTGCTTATCTCCACAGGACACAGAAAATAAGAACTAAATCACACAGTCCTTCCAAAAGTTGGAAAACCCATTCACGCCTTTAAATTCAGAAGCTAAATGACACAAACACTTCACAGGAGAAATGGGGAAATGGTGAAAATGTTGAAAAGGTGCTTGGCACATTTGACAGCAGAAAAAATTAAGAACTAAGAACTATTGAGATACACGCACAGCGACAAAAACAGCAGTGAAACTGTCCGGCAAATGTAAAGGTTTTTGATGGAAGTTATGATTTTGGGTTTCAATACAGTCTTAGTGCTTATTGTGCAATATGCCTTAGCTGTTTGGAGATTTGATATAGACAGATATAAGTACATATTTTGCTTCTACAGAGGTTAACATCGTATTTTCAGCAGTGATGTCAGATGGCATCATCATTTACCTTAAAAAAAATGATCATTGATCATCATTGGCCCTCCAAACTCTTTTCTGCAAGGAATCTGTTATCATTGGCCCTATTCTGCACATGTGGTACATGTGTTATGAGGCCAAATATAATTACGCACAGACATTAGCCAAAAAGTACCAAAGTTGTACAGCAATACATTATGAGTCCTTTAGCAAGGAAACATCAGCTTTACGTAGAGGAAAGATGGTGACAGTGAGCTCATAGAGGGGCCTGCAGATTGCTTCCAAATTTGGAGCAGTATTGCCAGAACCTCTGTGACGTCATTGTCTGTGCTGAGGTTGTGTATTTGAGATGCCTGTATTTTGTAAGATCAAGGCTTTTCCTGTGAAAGATGACAGTGTATTGCTCTGTGGAAAAGTGATGGAAACCATGTGTTTTGATCGCCATTACCATGCCTTTGAGGTCAGGCTGCATCCAGAAAGGGTTCTGAAGGTGTTGCACATAAATGCTGTGTTATTTCAAACCATTTGATGTTCAAATGAAGAAAGGAATGACAGCTTCCTCCTTGTACGTTGTTCCATATTGTTCCATATTCTATGCAGGCCTAAAGTCAGTGTTTTAAAGAGCTTTTGTATTCTCCATGAGATGCTCTGATATTTTGTCCTGAAATATTAGGGAGCGGAAAATCAAGTTATTAAATGCATTATGTTGTGGTTTGTGATTTTTATTCACTTAATGGTATATTTGAAAAGAAGCAAACAAATTTGACTACAAATTTGCTTGGATGTCATTTTACACTGCAAAGGAGTAAATTAGGTGTAAAATTAACACCACTGACCTTTGTGTTCATAAATATTGCAGAGTTATCACAGATGAGTAAACTATCAACACTCCTGAGAATAATATTTACAACCTCTAGTGTGGTGTTTAAATAACGCTATACAGTGTAAGCCAGTGTTACATATTTACTCAATTTAGAGCTGTTTTAACACTAGAGCAAGACTCCGAATGGGATCAAATGCACTCGTGAATAGTGTTAATTTTAAGTGTTACTTTAACAATGAAAAATTACTGTGTGTTCAAGTACAAAAAGCAGACAGCAAAACAAAACGGCCATAAATCACATGTTCTCCGTAGAGTCCCATATACAGTTTTCTAACAGCAAGGGAAGCTGGAGCTCCAAAAGTCATTAGCATCTGAGTGCAACTGCTGCACAGTATCTGCACATTTACTGTAAATGAAACCATCACAACATCACGAGGGAAAAAGGCTGGCAGATGACGTGTATTCATAGGATTAGATCAATTTGTTTCCCCCTGTAATCCATCCTCATACTTGATGGCGAGGTAAGTTGCTAGTCTTTAACCCGTTTTCACCCAGTTTCTCTGCAAGACATTATATTCATGGTGAGCAACATGCAGCTACAAAAATACTAAAACCAAAGTTCAACACTAAGGTCACATCTCAGTTTCATCTGTTGATGATTAGGTCATGAACCCATTGGCTGAGTTCATGGAGAATAAAAAGCTGAGTGCATAAGACAAGAGGGGAGAGAGAGAGAAAGAGAGGGTAGGTGGAGGGGGCAGTGCAGTCACAAAAGATTTTGCGACTGCACTGCTTCATGGTTGGTGTTTTCATTTTATACAACATACTGATACTTATTTTTTTTATGACTGTCAAATGTTACTGCTGATTTTCATTGTATAATATTGTCACTGCAAATATCTGCATGTTATCTGCTTTAGAAAAATACCAATATAAATGCCAAAGATGAGGTATCAAAAATTACTTCAAATACATATGTGTACAATAAATAAAATGTTTGAATGTTAATTTTGTACTTTCAGAAATTTCAGGTTTTTTTATACTGTATATTGGCTGTCCTGTGGATAAATACTACATGCACAATTACACACAACGTTGAAACCAAAGTGACTAATTGCAGTAATGCGAGCTACAGTCCAGTAACAATGATTCATGGCTCTCATGACAAGGTTAATGAGGACATATCTCCCACTATGGCTGTGGCAGAGACATGCTGTGAGTGTTTCCATCTGTCACTTTGTCACTTTGCTCCTTGTTGTCATTCCTCCAATTCTGTCTACCAGTTTCCACCTCAGCACTCTGTGTGTTCCGTTTCTCTTCTCTCTCTCGCTCTTTCAGTTTTTAGGTTGGAACCAATCCATGCTGTCTAAACCTTCATCGTCACTGCCATCATCATCATCATCATCATCAAATTCATTGACATTTCTAAAATATGAAATTTCTTTCACATGGATTACATGAGATTTAAAACAAAAGTTTGTTGTAACTATTGGAAAAACATGGCTTATACAAATTTTGGAGGGAATCCTTCTGCGTAAGTACTGTGCAGCGTGTCTTACTCGTAGCAGTATCCTGGAATGTTATTGTACCTGTTTTGGTGGGATTCACAAACAAAGTAAGAAATAGCCCTTTTCGACCAAAAAGTTCCATAAATTATATGGAAATTATACTGCTGAAAAAAAGGAAAAAGACGTCAGAGTTTGAAATACAATTTTCACCCATGTGAAAACAACAAACTTTGCACTAAATGTAGCATGACTGATGTTTGAATGGAATATAATGACAAAAAGCAGAGATGCAGATCCTTTTTTTTTTTTTTTCAGGAAGCTGACATCAAAGCCTGTTTTTGATGCTAGTAAAACACAGGAAATGTCCACTGCTGGTAGTATTAGTGGTATTGGTGTTGCTGCAGCATCTTTACTTACAAATCAGTGACAGTCAGTCCTACAAACTCTGACCCAATAGTTCCTGAACCATCTTTTTTATCACATGGAACTTGCATGTTAAAGTTAGTCCCTGGTTCCTCTGGTTAAAATGCAAGTGAAGTTTCGTAGTTCCTCAAAGGGTTCTGGGCCCCACAAGAAACTTCCTGTGGTGGAAAGTCCTAAAAGTTGTCTGACTTATGCCCTGTATCACAGTTATTTTACTCTAAATCTTCAGTTTTTCATCGCCTCTATAGCTTGCTTCATGTTACCCTTCGAGATGCAATTAGACATGACTAACTCTCAGCCGCTTACAGATTTTTGGTTGTAGCAGAAATCAACAGCCGGTTACTGAGACGCCTTTTAAAATTTCATTAAAGAACATTTTCCATTTTATTGTGAAGGGATTTTATTTTTGAACCAAAACTAATCAATACAACTTCACATCAAACACAGAGCAGGCCATCTTACCACAGTAAATTTGTAGCTCTATAGGTCCAAGTGAATGTGCCTTCTCTAAATGAAAGGAATTTCTGATCTCAGCTGTGCTTTGACTGAATATGAGCTCTACAGGGCCCACAGCCTCCAGAGCCGAGCAAACGACTGACACACTTTCTGCTTCTGAGTACTCATTTGGCACCGTGGAACATGCATGCCCCAGTGATGTAACGTCCCCAGGGTACCCTGCTGTGATGTGTGTGTCTGTGTGTGTGTGTGTGTGTGTGCGTGTGTGTGTGAATAAGAGACTCAAAAGAAGAAATAATCCTATTTGAATTTGAAGTCCATAGTTAAGAGCTGCTCTGTGTCTTGACAAACAGGCTGTCTAAATCTCTGCAGCCTTGAATAAATAGAAGAGGATGGATTTATTGCAATAATATCAACTGGATGAGTAAAAAAAGGTGACACATATATAAAGAGCAGGTGCATACAATACAATGATGGCTATAAATACCATGTAACATTATAACAACTACCAGAAAACAAAGTCTGAAAAGATGAAAATAATTCATGTAAAACTTTGTTGCAGCACACGGTCATATACTAATAACATAAAATTATTCAAACACAAAGTTTTGCTGCAAATTAGTCCATGTAGAGACAACAAGCTGTTGATCAAAGACCACAGAGGAGTCAGTTTCTCTGACACTCATTTTTGATCCAGAGGTCTGACAGCCTGGATGTCACAGCCACAAATCATTCAACTCATCATTTCTCAGGATAAATTATTCAGCATCCAGCCATGAGCTCATACAAAAACATCCTGTGAAACGAAATACAGGAAATGATTTTTGTGTGAGATAAGGAAAAAAAAAAAAAAAGCCAGCAGACTGAGTAGATTAGGGTCTGCGATCATCTAATTTAAACTCGCAAGAGTTTTTATTGTTTGGCAAAATTAGTGAATCAATCACTCTCTCTCTCTCTCCCCCTCAGAGCTGAAGCAGAAAGTCACTTCTTAATCAGTGGAGCTTTAGATCTAGAAGACTGTTTTAAGGAGTCATTAGCAAAATCCTAATGGACATCTTGAACACATCAAAGGCTTAAACAGTCATTTTTGACCATATTAATTGATTTGAAGAGTTTCTCCAAGATGAAACATATGTACATGAACGGAAAACGATTGAAAATACATTTAGTTTTTTAGTTTTTTGTTTTACTCCTTTGTTTTACCGCAAACAGCATCACATAATGCAGGGATCTGATTCAATACTGGCCTTAATAAGCAGACTGGGTACCGGCCAGATGTCATGATCCACATTAAAAAAATTAATATTGTGTGACACCCACGGTGAGATAATTTTGATGCACTAAGCTACTGCTATCATCACTTACAGCAAGTGGTTCACAATAAATACACTTTAATGTGAAGGAAAAGACAGGCTTTTACTTAATTGAAAAGCTTTTACTTACCAAAAAAGTGATTCATGATATTTATGAGACCTTTTTTTATGTACTTTCTGTTGGCAAGTCATCTTCATCATCAATAGGATGAAAAAAGTAATGTTAGATTTTACAACATGTTTCAGAAAGCCGGAAAAAGGAGTGTCTCAGAAAAGGGCCGCGATTATATTTTGTTAATGAAAAACTTTTTTGCAACTGGAAAGAACAAAAAAAAAGAAGGTACAAAAAGTACAAATGCATGTCATGAAAGGAAAAATCTTTCCTTTCACGTTTTGCCTTTATTCTTTTACTCTTGTTCAAATTTTCTCACTTCTATTATACAGATTTAAGTTTCGTAAAAAGAGAGCACTGGTGTGTTATCACTATGCAAAATAGCTTCCAGCTTACAGTAGTTACTGTCTGCCGTTTATCCACCACACACTATCTCTTGCGTTGGCACTGACATCGGATTTAAATCATGAGGTGCACAATTGGATATGGATGTAATCCCTGGGATGCTGAGCTAGTTTAAACCCTGTGTGTTGAACTTTGGTGGTGGGGGTAGCCCTTTTGTCAACATTTGAATTACAGAATGTGTCTTTAGAAACGTCAGTATCATTGTAAGACTGGAAATGAAGTGAAGGATAGAGTCCATCTAGCCATAATGATGTGACTGTATAAGTGATAATGTAACATGGTGCAGCTGTTGCAGTGAAAATTGTTCCTGGATCCTTTATTCTTGCAAGCCTGCAAGCCTGACTGGAATCTGACTCCGGCTTCTGTCTGCTTGACTACGCGTCTGTCCCGCTGTGCTTCTATTTATGTACATGGAGGTTTGTTTACAGTATATTGCTATTATACAGTATATACTGTACTCTCCCCTTATAACCTATGAAGTTATTTATCACCAGCCACTGAGATCACTGCAGAGAGATCGCAGCCAGACTCATAAACATGGCAAATGACATCATGACATTTACAGACACAGTATCTATCATGTCATGAAAGACATATTAAAGACCTCGCTTAAATAGCTCACGCTGGTATACTACTACGCTATACATGACTAGTTGTGTGTGCATTTTATTTGCTTTTTTGTGTGTCTGCGCCTTAAGCTATGGCAGCTTACATTAGCACTACTCTGATCTGCGTGCACAAACTGCCTTGCACGGCTTTGTGTATTTCATTCATCCAATCAGCTAAAAACATTCACAATTTCAAAGTAAACAGCGATGAACAAAATGCATCACACTAGCGGCTCCACGCAGACCTGGAGGCATTTGGAGGAGACACATAATTACATTCATCAAAAGGCGCATGCAGATTGTGATTGTTTCATTCTTTAGCATGGCTGTGGGCTGTGTGTCCTACTTTACTAAAATGCAGCAGTCAAACCATTAGTGGTTTGGGACTGTGATTACAAAACGTCTAACATGATAGTGTTCTTAAAGAAAATTACAAGCTTACTGAAATCACTCTTCTGCTTAGCATTTTCTCTGTATTTGTGTGCCCATGAGGAGCCTTTCTTTCCACCCATAATTTAAACAATAGACCAATGAGAACATGGAAACACCACAATCAAAACACACTCATTAGGGCTCATTCTGAAAGGACTTTTTGTTTAAACACTGGTTTCATTTAAACCTTTAAAAAGCTCTTCAAAGAATGAAAATGTATCATATGAATGTACTTTTCAGTGACTTTCTATTTTTGGGATGTCTAAACTCTGAACTTGCTTGGCCTAAGTCAAGGTGTTTATTTATCATTTTTCTGACTGGTTCATTTCTCTCTGGGAAACAATTAACTGGTGACATTTCCTACTGTAGTTCCAGAGAGATAAACAAATGAGTCACTTCTGTATAAGCACAGCAGTTAACCAATAATGTGGCCAGATGGCAGATGAAGGACCATGTTTTTGTTTTTTTGGAATGATTATCTGTGGTGGATTACTGGATTCAGTGTACGATGCCACTGCTGAGAAACATCTATTCCAGTCATTTTATTTTGGGTTAAATACTGTTGGTTGTCAATTGGATTGATTACATTCAGAAGGTAACATAAGTCCAGGTACCCAGTGTCTCTGCTCCACAACATTACTCCAAATGAAACTGATTGGATATACCCTGTAGTATCCAGATAATCATTTCCCCCTGGTGTAGCATGCAGGTCAAACCCTTAAATCAAGCTTTAGAGAGGAAAGGCCCAGGAAAAAATTGTAAAGTCATGATCATCATCACATCATTATCCTGCAGCAAAACATCTGGGACCTCAAATTGGCCAAGATGACATTAAATTGATATTTGAGATGAAAGTGCTAGTTGCTAAATCACAGTGTGGTACTCTTTCATAACCCCGAGGCAGAGATAGGGTCTTTGTTAAATCCTGTGGATATATCTTACTTATAGTAAGGGATTTAGCTACAGTATGTCATTTTCTAACTGCAGTATTAGATTTTTTTGTTGAACATCTGTCTTATTTCCAACAACTATGCACCACAGAATATGGGATTGGTCATGATCATGACTTTTTTGCTGCCTATCCCAATCCAAGTCCTTTAATATCCAATCTGATGCATGTTTTTACCTAAATGTTAATTAAAAATGTATCTGACACATTGAAATAACAGCTGTGACCTACTTATTTATAAACTTAAATTATTGATATGATAAATTAATGTTTAACTGGAGAATGTCACATCTGAAACTGCTGTGTGCTGTTATCGCTAGAGAGAACATGTTTCACTCTGTTAGATTTAAAGAAATATTTTGTCCACCATGAGCAACAGCAGCTGTGTTACAGAGGCTCTTCCCTCATAAAAGATTTTAGCCCAAACACAGACATGTAGAGGAGGATATCATGAATCACTTTGCTCATTCAAACCACTTTGTTTACTTAAGTTTAGAGCCTGACCGATGGTCTATCACAGATATTTCGGTATTGGGGTATATGTTGTGTGTGAAACGTGCCAATATGGAAAACTTTTTTTTTTTTTTTTTTTTTTTTTTTTTTAACAGAACATATTGCTGTAAAAGATGCTTGAGGTAATTTAGAAATTTGTCCAGCAGAGTGTGCTCCATTCAGAGTTGGCCCCAAAAATCCAGTATTGGTCAGGCTATAGTTCACTTTAAAGATTCATAGTCATTGGTTGAGCACTTTGTTCCTAAGCTAAGCTCTGTCCCTCAAATGCACTTCAGTACGTACAACAGTACCATTAATACGGCCTGATGTTCACCTCTGACTTTAATTCAGTTAGTCTGAGCTGTTACATTCAGTTCAGTGCAAAACTAATATAGCTTTATTTTAGCTGATACTGATCCATTAAAATACACCAAGACCGGCCCAGATACTGATCCTTAGGATTGGTTTGGAACATCCTTAGCATTAAGAGGAGCTGTTGGATATTACCAGTGTATTTTGTTATTTTTTTATATTCCCATAACATTACTGTCAGTGGCCATGAGTCACCTTCTCTCATATCACAATATTCAGAACTAAACTGTGCTTCACCTCTACCCAATATCATTTCCCATGCTATCTCTCAGCTGCTGTCACTACAAAACTGCTTTCACAGCCAGCCTGTCAGTCTGGACAGCCACCACATGCACCTCTGTGAGATATGCAGAGCTATCATTGGTTTATTTATAAATCAAACAGGTTCAAATAATTGCTGCCACTTTAAGGGGCAATTAAAATTAGACAAGGCTTCAGAGTGATCAATACGCTCTCATCTCCACATCTAACTGACATCCTCTTCACCACTGGTCGTGCTCAAGAGAAGTACATTAATGCCTAGAAAACAAAAGAAATCACTTATATTGTTGTTGATGTGTGAATAATAATTTGATCAGTTTTCAGACTCGAGTACTTAAGAAAAAAAACATTTGGTTATTGTCTATATGATGAAAGAGAACAATGTGAGGCAGACTCCTCGGCAGCTAATAAAGCACAACTTTCATGCCATGCAGCCAAGGGAACTAACAAAGTAAGCTTATCTTTCTACTTTTAAGTGGTAAAACCATGAACTGTGACTGTGAATATCACTTATCTCCTTAGAGAGGAGCTAAATAGTAGAAGAGCAAGCTGACACAGTGATGCTACTTTACTCTGCCTCAGTGTGGTTTGAGATAGTCCCCTTAAGACGATCTGCCAGCTAAAGTATGAACTATGAAATATGCATCTGTCAGAAATGTAACATGGGGTCAAAGGTCTCAACCCAAAAGGGTTACTCCTGAAAAAAAAAAGCTTTACAGGCAAAAGACAAAAACTGAGACGCATATACAGAGCTGTTACAGTTATCGCCTAATGTTGCTTCGTTTTGTCTAACCTGCTGCAGCTGTGGTATGCTGAACTCACTACTGAGATTCCAGCAGATGCTACTCATGTAAACATTTGCTTACTGAAATGACCAGTTTCTTTTCAGCTATTGTTGGAAACTTGAAACAAGACTGTTTCCTGACTGACTCGGTGAGAAGTAAAGCAGCCACTTGGGGCTCTGCACCTCTGTCAAATTTTGGCAGCAACTTCACTCTGCCAAAAAAAGCTCACCAGGTGCAGTGTTTTTAACAACCAGCTGCATTCTGAACACCTCGCACTCCTAATTGCTTTCTGTGTGAAATAGATGGTGGCAGTTGAGAAAAAATAAATGAATAAAACAAATATAAATGCACTCTAATGGATCATTTCTTAATTTATCTTACTTTGCTCATAGAGAGAATGTATTAACAAAGGCCTTGTATTGTTTGTGGAGACAAACTGACTTGTGTTTTCATAAAGAGGGGTTTCTCATTTATTTCCCCCTAATTAGTTTGCACTTAAAAGGCTTAAAACGGAACAGTGATGATGAATTAGCACCCAGCCTTGTTAGAGGAAGACAGAGTAGGTGGAACTGCTACCTGTGTAACTGCATCATTGCAAATGCATCACTGCAGTCACACAGGTCGGTAATAAACACACACTGACTGAAAGAATTAACAGCACATTACACAGCAGCATAATAACTGCAGATGTTTGCTCCTACAGATATAACTGCAGTCATGAACTTTCAGTTCCATTTATATATAAACTTAAAACCCAGTTTTATCTCTGTGCAAAGGAATTGTAGCATCAGCTGATGGAGTAGCTTTTTTTTTTTTTAAAAAGAAGAAAACTATAGTCTTTAAATCAATGTATGATTGCATTTCAGTAATAAAATCATGTCTTTAAGGGATGACGTGAGTCTGTATGTTCAATTAGATTCTGGTAAAACAAGTCACATTTCTCTCTAATCCATGACTAAAAGACCACTTGTGTTAGAGCAGCGAATACATTTTTTTTTTTTTTTTTTTTTTTGCAAAGTGGCACAACTCTGGCAGTCATATGAAATCAATTCCGCTCTCTTTAAAGTGGCAGATGTTCTGCAGTTTGTTGAGAATAAACATTTTATCCGAATAGAATGCACAAAATGGATTAATTATAAACTTTCTACCACCAGCATGTGACATGGACAGTGTACAGAGAGTTATGCATGGTAAGTCTGGCTTAATAAATAGAACTGAGTCTTCAAAACATGTTCAGCTGGTCTAACCACTCCTTGGCGTGCTGTAGTTTACATGCACACCACACTTTCAGTCAGGATGAGCCTACTCAACCATATGGCTCAACCCCTGCTGCACTCTCTAGGGGTCCAGCCAATTGTCGTCCAGGCCCATGAAATGAATATTTTAGTGAGCTTATTTTGTTGTGTAGAATTGGAGATGCTAAACAACAGTGGAGGTTTTTATTGTACCATGTGGCCATGATTTAAGTGTGATAATACGCTCATCCATTTTTTTCCTTTCCATATCCTGATACGTTAAAACTAAATTTAAGCATAGCAAGCCTTAGCTGCACTGATGCTCTGATTTGTCTAATTCTGATATCCCAGTCATTTAGAGAAAGAGGAAGCAGTTCTGTGAGGATCAGAGTCACAGGAAGAGAATCCCCAGGTTGTCATGGTGCTCTCATCATCTTGGACAGATCTGCCAGCAATGACTAGCATCGACATAAAAGCAAAATTCATTGCCTGTGGCTGTTGTGTGTAATTTGCCTGAATTCACCTGCAGTTTGATGAATCTGTGTTAGAAAGCTGACAGAATGAGAATGAGGTTGAACTCTGCGGGGAGAAAATCTAAAATCTGAGTCAGGCTTAGACAGAACCAAGCATCAAGACAGAATTAAATCCAAAAAATGAATGCAGAGGCCGAGTGCTTGATACATTTCAAACGCAGTAAGTCCAGGGAAGCTTAAGGTGGGGGGATGAAATTTAAAACAGTCTTTGTAGCACTGCAAATGTCTGTAAAGACATTATCAACCAACAAGTTGAACTAAGCCTGGCCTCAGTAATCCACATAAGTAGGGGAATCATCCGTGCTGATATGAGGGTCAGAGCAGTACCTGGATGTGGTTCCTGGCCCGTGTTGAGGGTAGTGGAGTGTAGCTGGGTTAACAAGGTCGCTGGTGAGGGAGAGGCGGAGGAGATTGGAGGCAAACACTTTTGTTACACTTCAGTGTCTTTTGGTCCAAATCTATGGCTGAGTGCACATGAACTTGTGTTCCCAGCCTCAAGATTTTAATTCCCTGTTGTGTTAAAATGTTCAATCAACTTAGTATATTTTGGCACAACTGAGATCTTGTTTTAGTAATTACTTCACAATATTAACAAAATACATGGAGAGCAGATACTGTATTACCATAATGGAGGTCCCTCATGGTTTCTTTTAACTGCAGGCATGAATAGTAACATTGAATATATTTGCTTGCGGTACTGCGCTGTGCTTGTAATATCTATTTACACTTTGTGAATCTCTTGACCTCCTACAAGAATTGCCACCTTAACGGTGTGAAGGGGTTCATGTATCCTGGGGAGGACATGGAATCCGAGGGACACACAATCCGAGTTGTGGTTAGAAGGTCTTAGACGACGCCAGTGGTGAGGGAGGCCATCAAACTGAAGAAGAAGACCAGGGAGGCTATGGGGCAGGACTTTTAGTTCACCTCAAATTCTGGCAAACCAACAGACAATGCAGGAAAGGAAAGTAGAGATTGGCCCACACTCAAGGAGGAGAACTGCTGACCCTGAGAGAAGATATAATTTGACAGTGGAAAGAACACTCTGAGGAACTCCTGAAACTGATCACCATATCCTCTGAGGAGGAGACAGAGTTTTAAGACTCGGGGAAGGCCTCAATCCTATGTCTGGAAGAGGTTTCTGAAGTGGCAAGTCACCAGGTATGGATGAGATTCCCCCTAAGATGCAGAAGGTTCTGGACATTGTTTGATTGTTTTGGCTGACACATCTCTTCAGTGTCGCATGCAGGTCAGAGACAGTGCCTGCTGACTTGCAGACTGGGGTGATGCTTCCCATATTTAAAAAGGGGGACCGGAAGCTGTGCTCCAATTGTGGGGTACCACACTGCTAAGCTTCCCCTGATTGAGATTACAAATACAAGCAGCTGAAATTAGCGTCCTCCATAAGGTAGCTGGGCTTACCCTTATAGATAGGGTAAGGAGCTCAGATACTAAGGAGTAGAGCCACTGCTCCTTCACGTCAAAAAAAGAGCCAGTGGAGGTGGTTCAGGCAATTGATCAGGATCCCACCTGGCCACCTTCCATTGGAGGTTTTTTGCACACATCCAACTGGCAGGAGGCCCCGGGGTAGACCCAGAATATGTTGGACAGACTATATATCTCATCTGGTCTGGGAATGCCTCGGAGTCCCCCAGGAGGAGCTGGAAAATGCTGCTGGGAGAACGATGCCTGGACAGTTTCACTTAACCTGCTGCCACCATGACCTAACTCTGGATAACTGGCATAAAATGGATGGATTTACAGTCTTGGATTTTTCTCCAATAAATTTCAGCACTAACTCAACATCATGACTGTGCTTGTAAAACATATAATGAGTTTATAGGTGTAATGACAGCTCCCCTTGGACATGTTACAGTTCAACACAATAATAGTTTGACTCTCCAAATGGGATCATTTGTCTCTACATTGAAATACAACTTAAAGTAGTAGTATACAGCCTTTTTTTTTTTGACTGTTATTCACATTTATCCTTCTGTCTTGGTAAAGAAATCCTTTGTATCCTGTCTTTTTGCATGAAACTTCACTCTCAGGAATACACTATATGTAGGCAATATTATTAGCAGGCTTATGTTTATATGGTAAATGTGCTTCATACAGTATATAATGTGGAATGATCATCAAAAGCTTGCTCTGTAGCAAACCTCTCACTTGATCAGCGAATATATAAAGATGAATTCACCCTTTGTGCTTAAGACAGCTTCTGTGTATTATTTCCCTGTAATCGATCCACTGAACAACACAATTGGCATATCACTCCAGCCGTTTTGTGCCACATGGCATGTTATTAAAATATGAGGAATGGATGCTTGAGACGATTTCCTCAATATAGTGTTCTGTTAGGGGATTTAAGGGAGCTCTGAGTTTTGTATATAGTGCAACTCTATCTGTTATAGTTAAAAGTGAAAAAGGAGGATGGTGGGCCTCACTGGGGAAAGTCAGTTATCTGTGTGCATACAAATGTAGCGTTTTCCACAAGAAATCCTGACAGCAGATTTATTTCACTGCTGGAAGAGCTAGAGAAGCGCTTGCTTTACTTTTTATTCCTCACTCTAGACTTACCATCACTGAGGGGAAAATGTGCACCTTCTTAACAGTTAAAACTATAGATTATAGTGTGTGTGTGTGTGTGTGTGTGTGTGTGTGTGTGTGTGTGTGTGTGTGTGTTGTGTGTGTGTGTGTGTGTATGTGTATGTAGATGATGACTGAAAAATGTGAAATCTAATAGGAAAATCAATGAGTTCTGTTCTGTAATCACCACTCTTCTCCTGTGTTGATCCCTTATTGATTCTTATTTTCACACCAGATCTTCATATTCTTTAGGGAATTACAGAAGGTGTTTCTCTCTGTCCCCACCAGCTATTGATTAGCTTGGAGCTGGGTTGTGTCTTCACACCCACCTTTTGACTTTAATGAGTGGCTGGAAGCAATTGGATATAGAATTTGCAGAACAACTTAAACACTACTGACAGCCTCAGTTTGGGAAACATTTAGACCACAGCATATTTTACACATGATTTGACTGTATATCCACCAGCCTAAGATGAATCTCATAGTCACAAATGGGGACATTGCGGAACAGAAGGGATAATCTTGGGTTTACTAGCAGGAAGTTCTCAGCCCCCTAAGGGTAGGATTTGGCGATCTCTTTCTTTGATGAATCATGTTTGTAGTATCCTCACCAACAAATGTGACCCAGGACAACTGACAACAAATGGGCGGAAACCCACACATTGGTGTCCGTAATTAATGAAGAACCGAATCTTTTGAGTTTGAGTGGTATGTACTGCCTCCAGGAAATAGTCACAGCCTCACACTTGAAGTCTGACCCTGACAAAGGCTCTCATTTTCGGTTTTTGTATATAACCAAACTAACTGCTGGGGATGAAAATGGGAGCTTTACAACCTTAAAGAGTGTTACAAACTCAGTCACTGTGTCACAAAGTTTAACTTGCTTTTAAACAGTGTGGGTGATGACTGACGCACATTAAAGAACTGAGTTATGCTGACAGGTTTCTTTATTATTTTGTTCATCCCATTTATATCAGCGAGGATAGGCTAAAGAACAAAAAACCCTCTCAGTCTAAGGCAATACAGCTCTACAACTCCACAAACCACAGCCTTCAAAATAATCATCGATAACCCTCTAAGAAAAAAAAAACAAACAAACTGAACATTATAAACTTTCTTTGAAGGAGGATTTATTGGACTATTGTATTAGACTAGTATAGATTTAGCTATATGTATCTAATAAACTGCCAGCTGTATCCACTCACTGCTAAGGCTGTTCAGGACTACAAACACATATGCTCATCTAGACCTGACTCAACTTGGCTTCTGCAGATACCAGCCCTCGTACAGACTCGCTGCCCTTGACACTTTCTGTACATGCAGAACTGCAGCCCGTCATGAAAATAATACGGAAAAAAAAAAAAAAAGTTTCATGGCTCGCTAGATTTGTTCAAGTCTGACCGTACAGTACTGCACAGTTTGGTGATAGTTAGGCTACTTCCATTGCATTTTAATGTTTATATTTGTCTTTCATATTGATTTAATTCTTTTATTGTCTCTGGTTCATTTCTCCTTTCTGCTATTCTGTCATGATATACAGGTTTTAGTTAGTTTACTGTAAATAATGCATTATAAAAATAATGCACAAATAATTCTCATCAACACAATTACCAAAATAAGTAAAACACTATGTGATGCATAAGTAATCTGCTTTTTTCAGGATAAAACTTAATATGCTGGAAGGATAATGAAGCCTAAATTGCTTTACTTCCATCAAATATCCTGTTAGCGCGACACGATATATAGTATGTGCTTAAATTCTATATGTTTAGATGACCAAGGCAACATAACACTTTCTCAGTAAGCATGTACCATAAAAATGACTAATTTCAAATTTGAATCTTCCAGTTTGCAAAGTTAGCTTTTGTAAAAAATAAGCTAGAAATAAATAGTTAAAAATAAATGATAAATAGTCCATGACATATTGTGCACTTTTTAGTATCTTGACATTAAAAGCTGCAGCCTCTCTGCCTCTTCACATCTTCCTTGAGACCCTCGCTGTAAGTCTCCAGAGATTCTTGACCCTGGAACACCCATCTCTGCCCACTCTACCTCCAATACAGCACATGGAGTCTAAGCCTAAACGTCTGAAAGATGGAAAACTATTCTCTGTGGGGAAACAGTAATACCAACATTTGCCAAACTGACAACAATGCTATGCATAAAATGTGAAAAAAGGTCACTGAGAAAAAGAAAGTTACAACAAAGAAAAAGCTGAACAAAGAAGAAAGTCTTGGCAAGATTCTTTCATCCAATCAGAAAGAGTCAGACTAACATCTGCAAAAGTCAATACAATAAAAACATGTAGTCACAATAACGTAACACACTTTGGCTAACTGTGGCAACAGAATGACATTGATGTGCAAGTTGAAGCCCATCTCACACATTATGCTTTATGAGTATAATCCCATATATCCTATGAGATAATACAATAAAATAAAAGCAACCAAATTACAGCTAAACTCAGTCTGTAACATGGAAGAAGAGAGAGCCCACAAATGTTTTGTTTTTTGTTTTGTTTGGTTTTTTTTTTCTATTCCAAACCAGACCTAACAACCATTTGGATTATGTCTTTTTTAATTCAATTTTGGTACATTTGTATTCTTCTCAACTCTCAATTTTCATTTTAGTCTCTCTTCAGCTTTTTACAAGGTAGATTGTGTTTGGAAAGTTAATTCACACCCCCCTCCTATTTCCATCGCATTGCTCATTTGTATTTGGGGCCCAAAGCAAAAGAACAAAGTGTTCATTATATTGTGCCAACAGCAATACAAACACAGAAACAAAGCAAAAGGTTAGACAGAATTCCATCAAAACAGTATTATGAAAAATACAGTTTGCTGTCAACGTGAGAAAAGAAGAGACTGCTGATTACCAGAGATAAGCCAAGTCTTGTTTCATGTCAGTGTCAAACCTGCAATGGCCAGCGGTTACGCGGATGAAATGTAAATGATTTCTGTCTTAGCATGCAGAGTGAATGCTTTCATACATTATTCATGACACTACATTGACAAGTGTGCCTTTTAAGATCCATGATCCACATCCACGGCTGGTTTTTACACTTTCAGGGTTCCACACATCGAAGAATAACACCTGCTGTCTCTAAGCTAAACCAGTGCAACACATCATAATACTATCACAGAACTGTATTTAGCCTCTGCATGAAGTACGTACTCCTGTCAATGACAGTTAGGGCTGTCCCAAGTACCATTTCTGGGGCTTCGAATCTTCAGTTGGAATTAGTGGAGAACATTCAATATAGATTCGTTGCTTATTATAACTGGACTTCAATGTTATACCTTGTTAGCATGAAGCATGTGCTAGCAAGACAGCTTAGCTGTTAATTACTTTTTAGGTGATTTGCCAAGCTCATTGTAGATCTGCCAGTTTCCTTTGGCAATTTAGCACTTGACCTTTGGAGCATCATCTTGGCGTCATCAAAACTAGGAGTTATTCGCTAGTGTAGCTGTAAGTTGTAAGCTGGTCACACGGTCACGTCTCAGAGCCAATAAGGTAAGATGAGAGCTGTGACTCACGAACAAAATTATCAATAATAAATGGTATGCAAACCGAATATCTACCCACTGAACAAATTTCTTAATGGTCCAGCTCTAATGACTGCTTGCAATTAGTAAGTCCATTGCAAACACATGGCTGTATCAGGGAAATATAATGAAATATAATTTATCTTTATACAGTGTGAGAATGATATATATTATCTGCAAATATAAAAAGAAAAAAGAGAGAGAGAAAAAAATATATAAAAATAAAGAAAGCATATAAAGCAATAACATGAGAATCAGTGAAGCATCCATTCTAGTTCATACTTGTTCACATCTACACCTCCATGACCCTGTATCAGCTCTCTTTTCAACTGTAGACTTTGATTCCCCTTCCCTTGAATGGTTTGAGACTGTTTCTCTGCTCTAGGCATTTCATCTCACTACCACCTACTATAGCTGCCATCAGTCTACACTACTTTATTTTCAATAAAAGTATACTCTGAGATGTGATTTAAGACAAGGCACTGACTTAGTTTTGCTGGCTTCCTCGGGCTGTTTGTTTCCGAGCCCCAGGGCCCTGTTCACAAAGGCTCCAGCAGCATAAGATTGCAGCTGCAGTCATCCAGTAGCCTTTCAATCTCCATGATATCACATGAGAATAAAGCCACCTGTCCATTTAATTACAGCATAGCAGCAGTGGTTCAGTGGTAGATTTTTTTTTTGCCTGCCTTGGAGAAGGCCAAGATTTGATCCTCAGCCAGATTTTAAGTTTGGCTGGGAAAGTGAGGACAACAGCCAAGTGCAGTCAGAATATCCAAGTAGCAGCCAGGGTGCTGGCTGTGATTCCCCGTTTGTTGCTGCTTCAAATGCCCAACAGCTCACTTATGTTCTGCGTACTTGCTCTGAGATGTAAACTCTTACACTCCATGAACAGTCCGCACTCTCCTCGCAATACATACAGCATACTGGTTGCCTTGGCCTGATCGGCCCTCCCATTAATGATTTGCAGCTTAGTTTGAGTCACATGAAATGTCTGCACTTGAAATAGGCTGTTAATGGCCCTACATACATTATAGGGCACACACTCAAAACTGGATCATTACTGATCTCCCATTATAAAACCTGCAGTGGGATGATCAACTCAAATCTTATTATGTCCCAACATCACACTGATAAATTTTATACCTATTGTCAACCTTGTTTATAGACACACTAGTGGCATCATCTGTAGACTATTCAGGCTAACACTTTGGTCCAAACTAAAGTATCTCAGCAACTATTGGATGCACTAGCACAGAATTTTGTTCAGACACAAGATTTGCATTAGATCACACTTGGATTAACACTCATTGTTAACATTTGAGTGGTTATAGATTATGATCCTGCATGCTCTATGACTGGTTATCTTTAAGATGAGACATGAACCAGTGCCATAGTGGAGACACATGTGGCAACATTACAGTAGGTTCAATGGTAGAAAGAACAGAGTTTGACTGGAATGGCGCCAGATTGTCATGGGACGTTTTTGAGGGATATGCATGACGTTATACCTTTGTGAGGTACCCTATAGTTAATGGAAACCATATGTGCATAAGTTGAAGTCTATATAATGCCTACCTTGGTATTGTTCTGTGTCATTCTCTTGCATGTGTGGATGAAGCGAGCTCATATTAAACGTGAATTAAAGGAGGCTCCCTGTGTTGTCTTATCATTTGTGGGTCCAGGTCCTAAAGCTATCCTTAATTACAATGATTTTTCCTCTAGTGCTCCCACAAGGCTGATGTTTGCGGTTTTGAATAAAATGTCTCAACAAATTTTTGATGGACTGCTATGGAATTTGGTACAGACATCTACGTCCCCCGACGGGATGAACTGTTGTCTGGTGATCCTTTCACTTTTCATCCAGAGCCAGGATCAAATCAACGTTTCAGTTAGTCCAATATTTTGTATTTATGACTAAATACCAGAAAAATTAATGACATTCCCAGCAGCGTCCCGTCTATTTTGTGTTTAGTCCTAATTATCAAACAGTAGATGGTAATACTCTAAACTAAATGGTGAATTTTAGATATTATACCTGCTAAGCATCAGCCTGCGAGTATTGTCACTGTGAGCATGTTATCATGCTGATGTTAAAACTCAGCTCAAAGCACCATGGTACATTAGTACAGCCTCACAGAGGACTCTCAGTCCTGTTAATTACTCTCTCTCTGCTTCACACTCTGTGTGTTTCATCATCCCTCAAAATTCTTATTTCACGAAGCCCGCCTTAGAAACACAAGCTTCTACTAACTATACAGACCTACCACAGATCTCTCTGGGAAACACTCCGGATTCTTTCCTGCCCACAGCCCTGAGATAGCACTGGAGACAATCACAATTAATTTTAACGCCGTGGCTGACCACAGCCTCCGTGACTCCACTTATAATTAACAACCTATGCAGCACCATGGGCAGAGGCAGTGTGGTATCAGATCACAGAGCTTGGTTCTCCGCTGATACAAGAGAGCTTCATTCACTACAGTACGCGAGCAACTATTAGTGTTACCATCTATTCCGTCCTACTGTGCGTTTATGCAGCTTTGCTTCATAAGCTGATGAAGTCCAAATTATTTTCTATTCACACTTTCCTGGAATACTGCTTTGTGAGAACAGATTTCCCCCATAACTGTTGAACAGTGCTGCAAGGAAAAATGTCTAGAAACATCATTTTTAACAGGAAACCAGAGAGAGATCAAAGATAAATGAATCGAATATTACGTGCCCAGAGTTCAAAGCCCATAGTCGTGATGTATTTTTTAGAAAAAAACAAAAACAACCTCTTTAAGTTTCAAACCTTTACACAGCTTTGATGCCAGATATCATCACCATTAAAACAGAAACTTTAAATTATTTAAGAAAAAAAATGTACACTTTAAATGTATTGTTGCATTTGCTTTTTTATATTAATTATGTTAGGCTAAGCTGAAATTGTGTTACAGAGTTCCTGCCCAAAACTGATCAAATGGAAGAAAGAAAAGTCACAGCTGAAGTCAGCTGAACCATCTGATTGCATCGCTCTGTTTTACCATCCTGTTGTCCCCTGTTGTCACCCATTTCCCTTTTTCTGTTTGTTAAAACTTCAAGTCACCTTCCCTCAGGAAACGTACGTACACTAATAGAGGAGACAAGACAAATGTTTCCCCAAAGAGATTTCATTAAAAAGCTGTTACTGAGTTTTCTCTTCCACAGCAACAGATGGAAAAGCTTTAAAGGAAAATTTGATTTATGAGTTTGTTAAGTATTGTTTTCCATAACTCAGACTCATCTGTGTTAATTACTGTATGCAACCTTTCTGATGTAGAGAATTACAACTTGTCACTGCAAACTGCAGTATGAGACTATATAGTCTAACTGCTCTCATTAACAGCATTTCCTGCCACAGCAGACAGAGACAAAGCTACTGAATATGGGAGTTTTTTTTTTCTTTAATTTCTTGAATTAATGAATAAGACGAAGCACCACACACAAATCAACCTTCCTCCATCCAGTCTGATTCCACATTTAACCTACGACGAGACGACTTTCTCCGGAGCACCCCACTGTTTACATTTCCCTCATCTGACAAAAAAAAAATTCTGGCATTTCTGAGAAAGAAATCCTCTACATCTTCATGAATATGGCTGCTGCCTATCAGTTTGACATCTGAGAGATTAGAACGAGTTCAAATCAACAGTACTGTTAACCCCCTACATTCATGAAATACAGATGTAGTGTGCCAGGGTAAAGCTAGGATTTTGATTGAAGAAAAGCCAAGTTCAGATGAAACAGACTTCCTTCAGCTGGCACAGTAAGTTTATTTCATTAAATTTTCAGTGTGTATTTGCTCCCTTTTTCCTACTTTTCCCTCATGACATCTAATTACTACCTCTGAACAAACTGAACCAATCCTGTTTTTTTTTTCATTGGGGGGTGAGGGGTGGGGGGGTATTTAAATTAATGAATTATATAATAACAATAAAGTCAGTGGACAATATTGTGACAGTATTGTGACAGTATTGTGCTAATTAACAGTCTCTCGGCAGTTGGGTGTCTGGGGTAAACCCAAAGCAAAATGTGTGTGTTGTTGCTCCTCTGCCAATATGTGCTGCACATTCTCACTGTCTATTTAGATTTCACTGTTTTCCAATGTAAAATTAAACAAGAAGGAGCAAACAGCCCCTTATTAATATGATAATGAACATTTAAATATGCAGTCTGCTACTATGTTGGTGATTTTCAGGATGTCAACATGTTTATATATATAAATAAATATAAATATAAATATAAATTATTATTTTTGTATTGTTTGTTTGTCTTGAAAGCTCCTGTGTGATTCATTAGGCTTTCCTGGCGGCCAGAATGTTGGAAACAGATGTTCAGTCAAGGTGACAACTGTTAGATTTTATCCCATGCTGGTGTCAGTGTATTATTGCATGAGTGTTAAGAAACTGGGTGTGTGGGTTTGAGTCTAACTAAAAGACAAAATACAGTCAAATATAAAAGAGGAGATTGGCTGGCTCTGCATCGCAATGTCTGATTAAAGTGCTGATAGAATCCATTATCTCCAGGTTACATAAACCTATCAGAGATCACAACTTTCTTTTGTAACTAAAATCATTAAAAAAAAAAAAAACTATTACCCTACATAAAATAGAGCACTTTTGCTTCTGAAAGAAAAGAAGGATGTGCACCAGGGATCACCCTGTGGTCCCCTGACTTTCCCAGTTTTTTAGTGACATATGGGCTTTCTCTCTCTGTAAAAAATACTTTTCACAAGATTAATTGTGAATTTAACTCCTTGCCAATAGTGTTTACTATGAATTCTGCAAAGGGTTTTTACCTGAATATTACAATACTCTGGGTCCCTACTGAATGTAGAGTAGTTGTAGTTGAATTTTACACTGGTGTCTTAAATGACTGTTTCTCTAGTGCAGGTGGTTGCTGGTGTATTCTCACCACAGCTTTGTTTATAGCTCTGCCTCTCTATCTATGCAGTCTAACACAGACCATGCTACTTATTTATGACATATTAGATATAATATAATATATATAATATATAAATATATATATAATATATGTTGGAGTGGGAAAAATATATGAAGATACATATGTGAAGATACAGCTTACGGCATACAACTATTTCTTTCATTTGCACTCTTATGTGAATGCAAGACAGCACATGTTGACTGTTAAATGTTTGACACTCAGGGAGAGTGACTCTGACAGCATCACACACATACCCTTCATTCACTGCTCTCTCACCCTCTTGTCGATTGTCTTATGCACTGATGCACAGTTTTCTATTCTCCATTCTCAATTAGGACTCAAGAAATGGGTTCATGACCTAATCTTCATGGTAACAGATGCATATCTGTAGGTTATGACAGAGCTGTGACTTCAGTATCGAGCTTTTAGTATGGATTACATGTTGTGTATCATGAACATACATGTAATATCATGAAGTACAGTGTCTTACGCAAGAATGGCATTTTCTTTATTTCTTCATGGCCGAATGTGTAGCCACTTAACTCTCCATCACATATATGAAATAAATTACAGAATCTCTGTCCCTGCAAATAAACAACATACACACAGCAGTTTTCTTGATGCTGTAATCTGAAACTGTATAACAGTAAATGTGCAGATATTTTGGAGCAGTAGTTGCAATTTGATGCTGAAGACTGCTGGAGTTCTTATTTCTTTTGCTAACCTGTGTCCTTAATAAAGAGCTCCTCTGTCTATTTCTAGTGACTCCCAGTGGCTCCATCACACCAGACCCCCCAGCTGAGTGCCTGTGACTCTGCTGAGAACATTTGATTTATGGCTGTTTTGCTCTTGTTGTTAAGTTCAACTAGGAGGCTCTCTCTCTCTCTCTCTCTCTCTCTCTCTCTCTCTCTATATATATATATATATATATATATATACACACACACACACACACACACACACACACACACACACACACACACACACACACACACACACACACACACCTTTTCCAGTTTTACTTCTGCCTCTGGTTAGAAACTAGCTACTGGTAAAGAAATATGATACATAATATGATACATAAGTGTTTCTCGTTACTGCTTTGGCCAAATAAATATGAATGACCATGCTATCTATAGTTGCAAAATTTTGTCTCACATTGTCATAAACAGTGCGATGTTTTGGCATCTGGACAGTATAAATGCTGATGAATTAATTACTTAATCTGGAACTCTTGGATTATCCTGCTTCTTCGCTTCAGTGCCAATAGCAAATGCCAACAACAACACAGCCCACTGTGTTTTGCAATCAATCAATCGATCAATCAATAAAGCATTGCTGCAGAAAGCCAATTCATTTCATCACTCAGCTTAACTGAGCAGTACAACTGTGTGCAATCAGAATATGGAGAGATGCTACACTGACAACTGTTTGTGTTACTCAACATTTCTGTTGAGGGAAATTTCAGTTTTAATACTTTAACAAGCATTTCTTTGACATTGCTTGTGTTCTTGAAGGCTTTATGTGTTAGTGGTTTTATTCCTACTAAATATTTGGTATAAAAAGTTGTTAGTATGAGCCGGTCATTTTACTAGATGAAAATATTAAAGACACTTAGATATTATTATCTTATCTGTGATAAAGCTAAAACCAGTCCGTTGTTTGGAAGGTTCCATTCATCATAAAGATTCTGGAATCAGACACAACAACAGAAGAGAAGAACATCTGTACTGCGTTCATCATTCCAGCGTCTTCACCCTTTCAGTGTAGATGCAGAGCAACTATCGAGTGTTCAACTGTTTAAATTTTCAGCAAATAAATTGGCAACGAGCCTCAACACCTCGCAGATGCCAAGTGATCGCACAGTAAGTTGATTAAATCTGCTGATTTATTTGTGTTGCAGCACAAACTAATTTAAATCTTTTCTCGAAGGCAAGTAATCCTGAACCGCTGCTTATTATGTAAATATAAAACAATGTTTCAGGCTTACCAAGGTTCATCTAAGTACTCACATTCACATGTGATGCAGAGCCCACTGACCACTGATCTAAGCAGGGATACAGATAGACTTACAGTACAGTGCACGCATAAACTTCATAAGTCTTTGAAGCGAAACTGTGGTAATAATTGAAAGCTTATAAAAATATTCGAAGGCACTTCGTCAACAATTTGTTGTTGACTTGGCTTACAAATTACAGGACAGATGGCACATACTGACACGCTATTTTACTCAAAAACCATAAAAGAGAAAAAAAGACACTAGGATAAAAACTACAGAAGAGCAGTACATCAAGGAAAAGAAGTGCAAAAATGGCTAAAAGTGCAGTGCAAAGCGTTAGTCTTAGGAGCAGTACCTGTCTTCTCCCTTTGTTTCAACTGTAGAAGTGAGTGAAAATCTAAAGAACTTTTGAATCGTTTAATCTGGAGTTTATGCACAAAAATCATACATCTGCCTTCCACCATGACCCATTAAAACATTAAATAAAATTATATATAAACCTAATGGCAACAATGGATTTCATATCAGGCAAAGGAGTAATTGATCAAACTGTAGAATATAAGAAGAAGTACAGCCACACAATATAAAGCTTAAGGATATTCTCTCCCACTCAAGAAAAGTCACAGCTTCTGATATTAGACTGATTAAAATCTGATTAAATGTTTCCTTCAGATATGAAGGCAGTGCCCCCTTTAATTTATGCATTTAAAAATTACAAATCCAAATTTTGCTACACTTGTAATCTGTAGGGAAAAAAAAATGTTTGGAGGATTTTGGAGGTGAATTTGTGTGGTCACTTACTGTAAAATGTACAAAGTAATTCAGTAGTGATTAAGAAATAAAGACCAATGTGCGGAGAGACAGAGCTCTTTTTGTTTGCTCTGGAATGTGTGTGTAAATATTTCTCACTTTAACACTTTAAGAGACTTCCAACACACTGATCATGTTTCAAGGGTAAAAAAAAAAAATGTCTTCTGTGTGCCTCCTCCTCCTCTCTGTCTTGTATAGGTCTCATAGATGTCTGACCATGACAGCCTAAAATGTAAATCTGTAGCTCCACAGCACAAACCTTTTAACTTTATTAAACTGTCACACCACCATTCTTCATGCAGCTCACAGACATCAAGGGTTTTAACATGGAGACTGGGAATGAGAGGAGTCTATGCAGTGGACTAAATCTCTCTCACTCCCTCTTTTCCTTCTCCTTGTCTCCCTCTGTGAGTCATATGAGCTCTCTCATGCGGCCTGTTTAAAGTTATCACTGGTATTTAACAGCATGACAACATTAAATTTACCACCATCATGGTAACTACTGGCATTTAATTCAATTTTTAAGCATAATGTGTTATTGAAACCACTGACCTGGGGCTGTTACTTCTAACTCCCTCATCTTTAGTCAGCAGAAGTTAACAAAGCAGCTAGAATCAAATAAATAGATTGTTGAACTGCTCATGTTTTTCAGTTTTGATTAATCCTGGCTGTGATTTCCATTTTCACAAGCAGAGCATACAACTGTGTTTGTCTTGCCACTTCTACACACAAACCCTATGACACAGAGAGGCCTGAGTACCAACCTGATAACTGACTGAAAACATCTGTGAACTTACTGAACAGAGAGAGATGACATGCAGATGGTAGAAGTGACAGTTGTTGTTTACAAGTGCTTGTGAGTAGAAAAAGGGAGTGGACTGCATTAATTCCTCTATATGTATGTGGAGACTCAGAACAATAAACAGTCAACATGAGAACTGACATTTCATAGTCTGAAAATGTTGCCCTGCATCTCACTGACTCTCTGAAATGAAAACCTCATCTGGAACCAGCATGAAAAGAGGATCCAGCATCATTTATATACACCAAGTCCTGAGTCAAAGATTTGACCTCCTGACAGAAAATCTGGCATTTGACACATGGCTTTTGTTAGTTATTAGATGAATCTGTCAGTGAGCTCCTCAGAGTCACTGACACACGTCCTGTTTGCTGTGAATGTGGATCTGTCAGGTTGGAGTCACTGAAGCTTCAACAGAAAAGAAATGAGGAGCAGAAGCTGATCTATGGATCTGCAACCTTCTTCTTTTTTAACATCTTTGCAAACACTGAGTCATAGTTCAGCCTTTGACAATGTTACCCTCCACCTACATGCTGGGTCAGTCTGTTCTTTCTCTCTCTCATGAATCCAGCTGCAGGATTCAGCTGCATTTTCTGACCTGACTGAACAGAAGAGCAGAGACCTCAGCTGTTCTCCTGAGGATTCTCCTGTTGACTCTCTGCAGACTTGTTAGCTTGTTCACTTCCACATCTCCTGTCAGACCAAATGCTCCCTCTGGATTAAGACCACTGACCATGTTGGCCATGTCTGACTCTTTCTGATGTGCATCTTCTACGTTTTATCTGGTTCTGTCAAACACTGTCATCATCTAAAACTCTCAAACCATGCAGAAACTGTCCACAGTCCAAACGTACATCTATGAAAAATCCTCATTCATTGATCATTTCAGTAAAACTAAAACACACAGAGCAGAAAATGTTTTGTTGCACATCAGAAAGAGGAAAATGGAAATAAGGTCTGGTGTGCAGCCATAATTATGATCTGTGGGTTTAGGCTGTGAGCTGTGATGAATGCAGTTCATCGCACAAACACAAACTAACCATATGGCTGTCACTGCATGAGGTGAAATAACACAAACAAGCAGCAACTGGTCAAACTGAACACAGTCTAATGTAGGAGGAAGCTGGGACGACTGAAATGCAACAGACAAACAACCTTTTTATATAAATCAATCTTTGAAATTGCAGCAAGTAAAGCAGTGGGGCCAACTGTGCCCACAGCAAACAGAAGCCTGCTCTCACACCACACACACAGGTGGACCCTCACACAAACACACAGCCTCACACATACAGTTACACACGGACCAGTTGTGTTTTACCTGCATTTCAAGATCCACAGATGAAGGTTCAGGATGGAGCAGATCAGGAGACAGCATCCAGAAAAACAGAGAGAGAAACAGACAATTAGAAAATCAATCACCAACATGAATGGGACCATCTTAAAGACACCACATAATAAGACACGTTTGGATGATGAATAAGCAGGAAGTCAAAAATCCCAAACACACACACACACACATACACAAGTTACAGAGAAAGCAATCATCTTAAATCTATAGGAAAACAGTCTCTCTTATTCATCTATCCTGTAAACATAATAACCACGTAGCTGAAGTCATCTCACAATCAACAGCAGATCAAGAGCAAAACAATTATTCCTGCTGCTTTTTCACTTGCAACACAGACAAAACCAACTGAGCTATAAACTGATGTCAGGGTGGAGCATATGGTGTGTGTGACAGGAAGAGACACTGAAAACTGAATTATTCTGAAAGGAAAGTAAACTCTGACTCACTGAGATGACGTCTCCATGGTCGACCACTGGTATGAAAACAAATAACCGTGAATCTCATTCTAACTTGATGCATCTATATTTAATTTTGGCTGGCTGTCTAAGGTAATTACATCAATCATATAAAGTGTAAACTGTTTTATTTTAGGATGCAGTTTAATCATGATCATTTCATTTAAATTATCACATTAAACCTTCAATGTTAATGATTTTTCCCAAAGCTCTGAATTGTAATATCTCATATGGTTTAACTAGATTCAAAGTGTGAAAAACAAGAACTGTGTAGGTGAGAAGGTTAAAAAGAAGGAAGATGAATATTTCACACAAAAATGAACACGAATCTGTGAGTGACGAATACACAGAGAGAGAGAGACAGACAGACAGACAGAGAGAGAGAGGCTCAGCATCAAGGGATAAAGGAAAAGAAAAGATAAAGAAACAAAAGGCAGCGATTTAGAGGAAACGAAAAAACAAGAGACTCAGAATGAAAAAGGTGAGTGAAAGAAATTGTTCGCCTCTTCTGTCATCTCAGGAGGTGGTCTGTGGTTTAGTGTGTACAATGTACATAGATACATATCTCTCCCTTTCTTTATTTCGCCCTTCCTACAATTTTACTACACACTCTTTTTTTATCCTTGATATCTTGTGGCCTGTATTGGATGAAACCTTTTGTTGCTCTGAAATGTCAAACTGTTCTATCGACTCATTTGTGCCGTAGTATCACCCATACTCATCATCCATAAAGAAAAATACAATGGTTAATAATGACTTCTGCCCTGTAGTTTACCACACAGCTTTGATCAAACACAGTTTTAACACTTGTTGATTTATGAGTCGAGCAGTTAAGTCTGTGCAAAATCCAGTTCACACACAGTCGATAGCAGACAAAACCCTGACTGACTGAGCCTCTCCTCCTCTGCTTCCCTCTCTTTTCTCTCTCTTTGTTCCCTCCAGCTCTACAATCAGTGGACTGAGTGATCCACAACTGGAGGAACTAGTCACCGTAAGTCTGTGATTAAGTATGTCATTTTAGAGTCAGAAGGAGGTGAATAATCGTGACACTTCAGCCTACCCTGATGAACTGAAATCATGGTAAACACCCTAAACTCACTGATGACAAGTGAAGCTCTCAGAAAAAGCTTGAGATAATGAAACAGGTTTTTCATCCACAATACTAAAGTTGTGTGTTAAGTTGTGGGTATTTTGTGAGTGATGAAAGTTTTTATTGCCTTGAAATGTCAAACATGTTGAAAAACACTTTTCTCTAAGTAGAGAACTTCTTAATCATCTCATCTTGTCAACAAAGTCAAACAAACCCTCTGGTCCTGGACCTGCTGATCCAGCCTCTCAGCTGCTTGGTTCAGTGAATCAGCATCATGCATAAAATCAATTTGAATAAAATTACTGTAGTCAAGGAAAAAAAAAAACATGTAAAACCTGAACCTGAATCACATTAATGTGGAAACAGTCTGAGTTATAATCTTAACAAAAATATAAACATTTTACAAATCAGGGTAAAATTAAATGTCGTACAGTGTATTTCTCTATTTTCTTGAGCTCATTATGTGAAAGCTTCAGAGTTAGACAGATTTTTCTGTCTCTAAAGTCGTTCTGTGAACAAACTGAGCAGCAGTTGGCTTTGATGTCTAATGTAAATCTTATTTCAGCTCTCATGGCCAAATACACTCGACAGCCAACTCATGTCCTACTTAAACTTGGTAGCAGTTTATGTGGTAAACTCACTTACATACAATCCATGCAAGTTTGTATGGACAAATATTTTCAAACAATATAATGTGTGATCAATCTCTGCCACAACTGTACTGACTGAAAGACCTTTTTTTTTACTATCTCCACGCTCTTATAGCATAGAACTACTGTGAAGGATTTTTTTCCCTCTCTAGGTTTGTAGTGTGTATTAGGCTTATATGTCTTATAAATAAGCCCTAAAAACAGTAGTTCACTCTCTATCTTTAGGATAGCTGTCTGACAGAATTCAGCTGGCTCAAGGTTGTTGTACAGACCTTGCACACAAGTAGAGATTAGAGAGCCAGAACCTCCGGAGGAGGAAGTCATAGCCATAACAACCAGTCAGTGTCTCTTTGTTTCATGGTCTTAGTGCTCAGGACTAGTTACCCAATAGTATCTTCGCATATGTATGGGTATGAGGTAGCCCCATGAAGAATAACATCATTCAGACAGGCAGTGAGTATGATGATGTATTTAGTTAGTTAAACATGGTCACCAGGAAGGACAGCTTCAGAACTGCAGCTTGAGTTGCTCATCTCTCTCATGCTCTCTTCTCCTCGATGCATCAAGTAGTAGTAAGTGCTTCTGCTTAAGACATCTGAAGTCCCCTGATACTTCTTCCAGCAGCTCACAAGTTTTCCATCTCACTCTGGCGTTGTCGGAAGGATCCCTAGAGAACTACGACTGGCAAGTGAAAATTCACTTTTGCCTTGCCCTGCCTCTGTGTTTGACAGGATCATAAAGAAACTGTGGATTTTTTTTTTTTCAGTTTGGCTGTGAACATCTTGATTAATCAAAATTGATAAGGGGTCACAGCTAGGTTATACCCTTGGGAAGTCATTCCAAGAGGGCTGAAAAAGGCCTACTTCGGTGTAATCAAGGCCGATGGTGAGACCGCATCTGTTGGAAAACAGAGGTTCTGTTGTGCCATTGATAGCCTCAGAAGCCCAGGCGCCATTTGGTGAAGTGTACACTCAAGGGGAAATACTTCAAAATTGCTACAACTCATGTTGTAGTGAAACAGAATAGAAGAGAATGGAGATCCTTTGATGCAGGATGGGGTATTTATTGGTGTGTATGTTTTAATGTTTAATGCTTTAATGCCAATATTATTAGTAATAATCAGTCTACAGCTGAGATTGGAGCTGAATTTGTGAATAATTTGGCAAAAGATGCTACAAGTGAAAATTCAAATAAAAAGACCAATCTGCCACTGGTAGGAAAACAGACACAAAATCACAGTAAATCACAGCATAAAGCAATGTTTTCTTCACACAAATGCTGGCAGGAATAGTAAG
The DNA here is from genome assembly GCF_017976425.1 of Toxotes jaculatrix. Lineage (NCBI taxonomy): Eukaryota > Metazoa > Chordata > Actinopteri > Toxotidae > Toxotes > Toxotes jaculatrix. Next base: position 20,636,628 of record NC_054402.1, on the reverse strand, counting down.
TAGGCAGAGAAGTGTGTGTTTGTGCGTGTGTGTGTGTGTGTGTGTGTGTGTGTGTGTGTGTGTGTGTGTGTGTGTGTGTTGCTTCGAACAAAATTGTGACTGGCCTTTTGAGCGTTCTTTTGAGGAACGTAAGCTGCAGACAGCTGAAGTAATGACGGATTCTTTGAGACAGAGCTCAGTTTTTGTTTTGACCCAATAAAGGAAACCCAGTCTGGGATTTCAGATACATCAGCGAACGTGTAGTATGAATGTGGGAATGAGTGAAAAGCGCTGTGATGTTGTGGAGTCTGAGGAGTAGAGTTACTAAAGGAAGATGTGCTAACTGTTTTGCTGCATATCACAGGCCTTTGCTGGGAAACTGCATTGCAAACTAGAGCTGCAGAAACGACAAAGTAATGATATAAAGAAGAGCAAAGTGCCAGGGTGAACTCAGCCCAGATAAGCTGTTAACAGTACTGAGTAATGCTAATTTGCCAATTCTGAATCAGCAAGCAGTAAAATGAGCAGTAGGCAGGTTGAAGAGAGCAGTGGAAGAAGTATTTAGCCCCCTCCTCCTACTTTAACCAGATCTCATTATAAAGCAAAAGGATAATAACCTCTGTTCAAACAAAATGTAAAACCACACACTGCCAAAGCCTACAAAACATTTCTGACTGGCAATCAGTGGATTGGAGAAAGACAAGAAATAATCAGAATTAGAATCAGATAAACTTTAATGACCTCTGAAATTACTTTGTTAAAACTGCCCAACATCCAAAAAGTAAAAATTGCTATTAAAAAACACACACACACTTTCACTGTGTCAAACATTCAGCATGTTGCTAAAACATCATGTGGCATGTGCATCATCGATGTCTGTAAAAAGACCTGTCTTGCTTTGTTATTGTGCAGCAAATGAGTGATGCGTATTTGAATACACAAGTCGCTGAGGTGTGTTTTGTTTACGGGTCCACAGGGGTGGGCTTTGCCAATTAAACTGTCAGACACCCCGAGCAAATTGCTGAAGGTCACTGATTCATATCCATGTTACTGTAGCAGTGACACCTGGCTGTGAGACAAAACATGCCAGAGAAATGATGGCACAATGTCAGTCACTGACAGAAGCTGTGACAGACACTCAGAAACACACATAGCCACCTCTTTCACTGCGATATGGACCCTTTCTGATTCTTCTGAAGTTCCAGACATTTTACAAGCTTATACATCAGAATCACGTGGGACTTTTAAGTTCGCTCAGCCTCACAGAGTGATACTCAAAGCTAATGCTAAGATGCCTACAATTTAACAATACCGCTTTAATCAAACCAGGCCATTCAGATACATGGCAATTTGCTCAGGATTTGCAAGCCAGTAACAATACTGTTCAAACCAACATTTGTGTTATGCATGTTTTTTTTTTCTTCTTTGAATTCAGATAGTCAGTATCTGCTTGCAACAATATACTTGGATATGTAACAGGCTTGCACTGTGCACAACAGGAGTAAAAGGGTGATCTGAAAGATCTGCAGTTGCCAGGGGGAAGCACCCTCCTACAAGACACTGATGACTTGCTGATAGCTTCTCCATAAAAGGAAGCTTGTCATACTGACTTTATCTTGCTCCTGCAAAAACTCGCTGAGGGTGGTTACAGCTTCTTTAGCTAAGCAAACATTTTGTTTGCCTGAAGTGATATACTTGGTACAGATTCTGGAGAGTGGACAGCATCTCCTTTTACCACAGAGAGTGAAATTCCTGAACTACACGCCTACACCTGAGGCTGAGAAAGAGATGCTTTCATTTCTGGGGATGGAAAATTACTGCAAACGCAGGATTACGATTATGCTGCTATGGACGGTGGCTGTGTCGCGTGCAGCCACAGTGTAATCTGCTCCTCTCGTACAATGGATAGATGATTTGTCCAAAGACTTTCAGGATCTGAGGAATGCACTGACTGAATATCATCAGCTGGTTCATCTACATGTATGTGAGAAAGATGTCCTATTAGCATCCTAATGTAGAATCATGGATTACATTGCCGGCCTCTTCTGTGCTATCATCTCAACTTTCACCAGAAGTCCTTAGTATGCCAAGCTGTCTGAGACTGGTAACCAAAGTTGTAAATTATGATTGATAAATTCAATTCTACTGGCTCATTACTATGCTTTTCTTCTTCCCCATTTAGTGCTGCAGATTTTGACCACCTCAGTAACTCACTGCATATGACAGCAGACCTCGTTGCTCAGGCAACAAGATGATCATCAAATCCACACATTTCTTTGAAGTCTCCTTGAATCCAGTCATTCTTCTTCCTTTGACTGACGAAAAAACTGAGCATTACTGTATTACTGTTATTGAGACAAACACGTCTCCAAGGCCAGACCTGCTACAGACACCAATGCCAGATTCTTCCATGATTCTCAACACTGATGGTTCAGCTTGTACACCATCTGACAACAAACACCTTGCTGGCTATGAAGTGGTGAATAACTGGGAAGGCATTAATTTAAATCGCTAACAGAGGTGACTATGAAGTGTAGCGATCAAATTATCATATGTAAAAATCATGTTAGAGAAGAGATGAGGAGTTTTGTTTTAACATAAAATTTTGAACTCGGCAATGGTAATAAACAAACAAACAAACAAACTTTCCAGAATGACTGCAACTACAGGAGCCCTCATTAAGTACTGATGGAGAGGCCTACATCCGTACTACTACTCTGTTTTGGACTGTTGAATGTATGACTGAGACAGTTTCATTTGCAGGTGTCAAGCAGACTCCCAAAACCATCAGAGAAGCATTTTCATTCATCTCAAGTGGACGAGTGTGTACTAATCAAATGTGGGTGGAGGATGTGCGTATCTCCATCTTCTAGGTCGAAAGGATCGTTCCGGGTGCTGCTGACAATCAGAACAGCCATTAAGGTCAAATGAAGAAATGGACACTGTTGTGATGAGAAAACATGAAAAGGACAATTCTGAAAAGACTGAAAGGACTGATGGACAGGTCAATCTCATTCAGACAAAAAGGGAGCTCAACTGCATTTGATTGTCCTACAGACAGATGTAAAATAGATGACTGTAATGTTACCTGTCCAAAGTTCTATTCCAGAGGTAAATGATACATATTTGTTGAGGTAATACAACTTTCTCAAAAGAGAGTTCTGTACACACAAGACACCCCATTGACTAAAATAGACAATGGAAACCCTGACTGTACACTGTTGAGAAATATAAGATAGATCGAGAAAACAATTAATAGAAAACAACTAATTCCTTCCAATAGGACATAATTTCACAGCCTTTTTTTCAAATAACTTACATAGAAATGTATGATAGATACAGAATTCATTAACTTTGGCCCAGACTAATAGTTCAAATCCTCCAGAAGACAGAATATGCATACTTCAACCCAACACTCCTGCGGTATTGGCCAAAGCTGTAGTTTATACCAATGTCCTTCGGATCAGGCAGGATCCTGTTCAGTAGTAGTCATTCAGCTGGTTATTTGCAAAACAACTAATGTTGCAATTCAAACAGCACAGAAAATGGTAAGAGATGTGGAAACTGATTCAGAATGGATGTTTCATTATCTGAGAAGTCCTGAAAAATAGATTCAACCACATTCTGGCTCTAATGAAATGGTAAGTAAAGACAAGCATTCAGTGATTCTTTGCTAACAATCACTTAGCTTACCTTACGTTTGAATATAATTAAATATTTTGCTATGCATGTTGTTTGAATGACCAATGAACACAGCAGGTTGGCCGAGGGTGAGCCATCCCCCGAGACATTACACTTACACGCAGTGCAGAAACCCACTGGTTTTCTCCAACGCAAGACTTAAAAAGATATTATTTATGTGGATTGTCTGATTAAGTATTATTTTGATGAAGTTTAGACAGACTGTGACTAGTGATTTGATTGACTTAAGTATTAATCATGTTTTGATTTTTGTTTGATTTTGATTTGTGTCTTCATGTGGTTTATTTTTAATTCATATTTAGTGCAATTCTTATTTGGTACATATCTAGTCACTAGAATCACTTAATATGATTTCTTTTTCTTTCTTTCTTTTTTTTTTACTTGCAGAAAGTACTTGAGCTATGATAGTTATCTTAATTTGATTTGATTTCAATTTTACTTCTTTTGACGGTTCCTCTTATGTTGTATTATTACTATAACTTCCTTGCATGACTTGACTTAATCTGTATAAGCAGGCCAGTTAATTGGTTGGTCATTGCGTCTATCTTTAGAACAGATGAACCACTCAGTGTCTCTTTGTCTCATGGTCAATTGGGTCTCTCTTAGTGGGTCATCTTAAGTCTCCTGACCAGAATCTCACAAGCCGGATCTCAAGAGAGCTGGTAAGTGCAAATTTAAAGGTTTTCTTTACTCCTGTCTCTCCCTGTCTGTGTGTTTGACGGGATCACAAAGAATCTGTGTAAATTTTCTGCTTTAGGCTGTGAACATCTTCATTAATGAAAAAGGAAAAGTTTAAAGCAAGCAGGGAAAAAAAGAGAAATATCCGGTGAGTTGATGTTTGGTGGGACTCGTTGCAGTTTAAATCTTTTGCAGATAATGTATAACTTAAGTGTGATAAGTTAAATGCTGATGTCGGTTGGTGGTTTGGAAACATCACAGAAGACATGTGATATGTGTTTGGGGTGAAAGGGTGGTGCAACTGCCAGCCACTATTTGGTTTCCAGTTGGGCTATTCATTACAACATTCATCCTTGTTTCACACTTGAAGCATACTGTGGATAAAAGTCAGTTTCCTTTTCATTTTCCCACTACTTTACAGCTTCTCATGGGCCATTGAGCCACGGTAACATCATAATCTAACTTTATAATCATGATGGTCTTTTTTTTTTTGCCTTTTCTCTCTTTTTTCTTTATTCAAGAAACTGACATTTCAGACACTCTAACCAATCCTACAATCCGTTTTATCTAATCTGGAACCATGTCCATATTGTCTGACAGACTGAGGGTTCACCAGTAAAGTGAGCTGAAATGTCAGGTGTGCCTGCATAGACACTACAGAAATCTGAGGATCTCTGACTGCATTGCTTAGTGTCTGGTATCCTAATACATTTGTGGCCCTCTGTAAATCTGCCTGGAGGGGAAAAATATCCATCCAAAAATCCATTTATCTGAAGAAATCATCAAACTCCAGATGTCTTTGAAGATAATGTGTGTGTGTGTATTAATATTTATGCGCCGTAATAACTAAAAGACAGAGTACTAAAACAATCACTGTACAATAAGAGGCTCACATCAAAGTGAAGATCACATTCAGCTCCACAGTATATGAATATGCATTGCATCAATGCAGCTTCACAAAGCTCTCGCTCCATTTAAATATCATTTAGCATGTTGATGCAGTTTTGAAAATCACAGCAGAGAGACTGTACAGGCATCAACAAAGAGAGGTTTTAACAATAGTTCAGTGAAAATAAAGCATATTCCTCTTGAAGATTTACTTTGAGGATTTTACAGAGCACCACTTCAACAAGGCTGGGTTACTTTCAAAGTCGGTACTGCAGCTGGTACACAGTCAGAACAGGCCATTAAGAAAATTGTTTTAAAATGATAAAATTTGCATAGATCACAGAATTCTGAATCCTATTTTAAAAAAAAAATCAGTGTAATGAGACCTTGCTTTTGACATTTTTACTTTACTGATGCTCTTGGGTTGCTCTGTTAGTCATGTGGCTCTTGCCAGGCTCTTCATCGGTCCCTTGGAATGTTACCTAAGGAAGACTTGTGAAAAACAAATGTTTTTATTAGTTACATATTCCACCCTCCAGCTTCACTAGCCTCTTTCAAACAAAGATGCCGTTATATTGATATTACAAAACCCCCTCATCATGCTAGGCTTTATTGTTTACACTGAACCAAAACAAAGCCGGCATTACAGCGCCCGAGTGTGAGATTTTAGACAGCATTACGCAATCAGAGGTATGACACATAACACTTTCTCACCATGACAGCTTTCCCTTTTACACAAATGTCGATGTGGTTGTGCACTACCTCTGCTGCCGGCTTATTGCCAGAATAACATTGCCCCGATTACCTGTTCATTCCCTTTATACAGAGCAGAGGGGCTGAATAAAGATGCAATGTTCCCGTCTTGAACAGGTTGTATCAAAGGACCTGGTGTTTGTGAACCAGAGATGCTGCTGGAAACTACTTTATAATGGCATCTGCAATGGCCATACACAGTCCTCAGACAGGTGCTGTTTGATCCAGTGCTCTAACCCACTGATTTGGCAGTGAAAACCAATGTGAATAATCAGAGGTATTATCCAGAATTTCCATTATAATGGTCCAATCCACTTGCTGGGCTGATTTGCAGGAATCATACTTTTCATCGTCAATCAACATTTTCATTTAAACACGCAATGTCTTTCATAGTGGAACACCACTCCCACAGACCCTCGTTCATGGTTGAGTATTGATCTGACGCTTGAGAAGATGCAGACACAGCCTTTGTAGTTCATGCTTCATAAAGTGAGCCATGTACAATATACAGCAATACAGACTACACCCCTTTTTTTTTTTTATCCAAAGCCCGGAAGGAATGACGCCAATTAATTTGAAAAACAGAAATATCTGACTACTCAAACTATAACAAACAGGTCCATATTTAGGATTCAGCTGCAACACATGTCAGTGCGCCCTTCATTAATGAGATTCAATTCTTTTGTCTTTTTAATATTTTATATGTCCGCCTTTATTTTGTGATGACAGATTTGATTCCTCCCGGGCATGAATATACAAGTCTAACACATATCTGTGTAGAGACATCCCGCCGTTCTTCATATAATAATTATTTTCAGCTGCTCTGTGCTGCAGGGCTTTTGCTGCTGTAGTATTTTAAAGAAACCAAAGGGCAAATTGCCTTGTGATGCCAATTGAGTTTATAATTCAGTTTGACTAAGATAGCAAATAAATAAACAAATAAAATGTATATAAAATAAAATAAAATAGGTTATAAGCTATAAACTGGTCACATCTATATGGTTGACGCCAGTTCATACACCAAATATTAAAGAACACAGGTTTTCCATGAACAGAAAGATATTATAGGAATCATTATTCAGGTATCAGCCTAACATATCTTCTCATTCTGCTTCCCCACCAGAAAGAAGAGATTTTACAAACCAGTTTTTATTGCCATGGTCAAGGCCAAAATGTCTAAATCAGATCAACCCCTGCTCTTCGCCCAGTGGCCTCACACACAAACATTTTCACTTTTACAGGTGGAGACCCTACATGTTTGTTTAGCCTGTGTGAGCCTGAGTGAGCCACATGGATCACTGGACAGCAAGAACAGACACATTCTAGCTGAGTCTTTTTTGGATCTTTATGAAGGAGGCAAGGGGGTCGGCAGGGCTCAGAGTGAAACTTCAATAACTTCACATAGACTGAAGCAAAGAAAAACTGTTCATTTCCTGTAGATGCACAGGCTCGGTACTGCTGTTGATCTGATCAAATGTGACGTGGTTACAGTAACAGGCCGCTGGTCTTTTTTGATACAGCAGTGATTGCAGTGAAACACAGACCAGCTCAGAAATAATTATTTCAGTCAAAAGGACACACACACTGCTCAGAGAGCTGGGTCAGTGCCTGCACTGATTGCGCTGCTTCATGAGTAAATAACATTCACCACAGAAACTACATTTCAGCACCAGTCACTATGTCTCTCTCTCTTGCTGTACAGTATGTCTCCATCTAATCAGCGGTCAGTCAATGAAGGACACAAAAGACTGATTCCAAATTTGCATTTACAGAACGGCTGAAGCTGATTCTGGAAGGAAAGTAAAAACTTCTGTGTCATTTCTCCTCCTGAACTCTGACACTGCAGAGAAGCAAACAGAGCAGGAGTCAGTTCAGAGGGTTTCAGTGGGACATCAGACAGGCAGCTGTGGACAGATAATCTGATGTAAAGCCTCTCAACAATGGTGACATGGAAGAATCAGCTTTCACCTCACTCTTCACTATAATTAGACGTCATTAACAAAGCAGAGAGTTTTAAACACGTAGAAATGAAGAGGTTGTCAACTGAAATGGAAGAGTCAAGAGAAAGGTTGAGGGTCCTCGCAGGATGTAAGTGTGCACTTTGTAAAATATGGGGAGTGTGAGTGAAAGCTTTTCTCTACACAGTTATTTTATATTGGCAGAATTTCAGCCACTCACAATAATTCTAAAATTCACATTTTCCTCCCAAAGTGACCAAAGTGCTGGTTATGACTTTAGAAAACTGAAGAATAGAAACAAACCAAAAAAAAACAAAATTCAAAACATATCATGACAAGTCTGCAGTCAAGTGAAACAGAAGAGGATCGTCTCGACTCCACTGGGAAAGACAACAACCTAATGAACAGTAATATTTTCACTCATCACATCAAGCTGACACAGAGCAACATGAACATCCACTTGAAGTTGAATTTCTGATCACATGACAAGTTAACAATCACTCCTCATTGGTCCAGATTTGGTTAATTAACTCAAATGCCACTTTTAATAATAATAATAATAATATAATAATAATAATAAAAACCTACCTAGAGAAGGTGGTTGATTAGAGCCACAACAGTTAAACATACCATCTACGCAAAGAACCAAGACAATTAATTGTAACCATCCACCTCAGCACTAATCAGCTTTCTGTCATTTACACTGACCAGCAGCTCATACAACAACTTATTAATGAGTCTGTTCAAAGGAAAGCAAAACACAACTAGTGCTTGTTAACTGTTATTTTTGCTGTGACAACTCTACATTTCCTCATTACACGGTCCACTGACCTTCAGCCATCGCTAAGGTTCTCCAACACAGCCCACTCTTACTGGTTTTCATTTTCCATTTCAATCTGCAGTGGAGGTGGAGGATCAGGGATTGGTATTGATTACTTAGAAATGACTCCCTGCTGGATCACAACAACACACATCTTTACACTGTAAGTAACAAAGTGGTTACACATGGAGGATGATGGAGCTGTTAGAGGAGAAGGAAGTCACATTGTCAACAATCCACTGTAACTGATAAACAGATGGCAACACAACACAAGCAAAAATACACCACTGAGTTAATTATAACAGTGAAGAAGAGTCCAAGTTCACTCTCCACACTGAACTGGAAAATGTACAAGGTGAAAACAAAAGTTCCACTGAAACAGACACATTGCTCAACTAGTTGGAAGACGCCTTTTCTACTTTAACCTCTCGTACGTCAAACTGGGTTTTCTGGACACTAACAGGGCTGAATAACTGCAGCAGACACACTGAAGACAGACAGATAGAACCTGGCAACATAAAAGCTACAAACAACTCACACTACAACACAAAGTTGAGAGGCTCACTCAGTAACACAACAACCACAACTTGTTCCTGTGAAAGTGAACATCTGCTTTTGTGAAAACATTCATGTTTAATTCTGAGTCACTGTAACTGGCCATAACAGACTGTATGGATGAATGATGATGATCTAACCAGGCTCTCAGCTGTAGTCAGGTCCACAGTGGCAGGTTGTCAGTTTAACCCTTCATCTCTGTCTGTGCCAGTCTTGTATCTCACCTCTGGGACAGATTATGGCTCTTTGCTCCCCCACTGTGCCCATCCTGGCCTCTCCTCCTGTAACAGGCTGCTCCTTGTTCTTTGCCAACACCAGAGGCTGTTAAGTCCAGTCAGCTGCTTCAATGGTAGGAACCTTTATGCCGGCCAGCTGAGTAACCTCTGGCACGATGGCAGAGTGTGTGTGTGTGTGTAGCTGTGTAGGTGTGTAACCTTGGCAGTGGACTGTGTTGTGCTCTCTCCTGGCCTCCTATCGGCTGTGTCTCTCTCTTTGTGGGTCACATCCAGTCCTGGAGCCTCTCCTGACTCTACCAGCACGACACATGACATTAAAAATTCAGACCCTGATGCCAAACAACCTGTGGAGAGTGAGCCTTGGGTGGTACACATGGTGTGTCTATAGACCTGTCGCTGTGTCTAGTCAGAGTCTGTTTGCTCTCGACAGGGAGAGGTTTGGAAGTGCAGCTCGCAAATACAAAATCACAAAGTCAGTAACATGATAAACACCTTTTTTTTTCTTTCATGCTCAGGAGCAACATGATTTGGAGACATAATGTTGACCTAGATAGCAGAGAATCTCCATCTAAATGTGACTATAAACAGACATAATGTGACATTTCAAACAGTCAAAGAAGAAGCAAAAGGCTTATGCAGAATATGAATTACAGCAGAAAAGGCTGAGGTTTATGAATTGTCAGCACCTTTATAGATATGACAGACATAAAATCAGAAGCCTTTATGTTTAAACATTTTTACTCCTCATTGCTTAAGAAACAATACGTGAAGCCCTCAGGCTGCTGGAAGCTGCCAATGATGCAGGAACAACAATAGGCCGCTGGATGTTTCTGTGTGTGTGTGTGTGTGTATTTCACATTAAGCTGTTTCATCTCCTCCCACTTCTCATCTCTCCATTGTTAATGTGAACTCCTACCACCCACAATCCCTCTCTCCACCCCTGCTCTCTCTCCATTATGGAGCTGGCAGCTCTGATCAGGTGATGCTGTACTGGACTCATTTCCTGTGGGAATCAATGGTCACATTTAATCAAACGGCTGGAAGCTAATGGCTTTAGTATGGCTCAGGGCGGGGCCAGAGTTCACTGACTCAGGTCAGCATCAGACAGTAAAGATAAGTGAGTGTGGACGTCCCTCCTGGTAAAAACACTTGAAGGGCATCCTCACAAAGAGAAGGTCTGATTGCTAACAAATGCCTTTTTTTAAATTTATGTTTGATTTATTTATTTATTTTTATTGTACTCTTATTTAGTTTCTCACCTTTTATCTAGAATAGTATGTTTAACATGTTGTACTACAAACACACATCACACATCAAAATTTAAAATAACTATTTTACAGACCACATTTATAATGTCCAAATGTTCCAGTTCAGGCTTTGCTGGTTTAGTTTTTAGAAAAAGAGTAAACATTTAATTACCTATGTAGTTAGGCATGTTAGGGTGATAGGAGAGGAGATGCCAACCACGGACCAAGACTTGGTACCTGGCTGGACTTACTGAGTGAGGTAATGCCTGATTTTTCTTATGTTGTGTAGTGCAGAGCGGCATGACCAGGAGATACAACATGGTCAGAGAAGAACAGCTGCTCATGACCACAGCTGGGTTGAGCCCTTGGCAGTAGCAGGCACCACCTCCAGCATCACCTTACAGAAATGATTTGCTCAAATGAAGAAATGAAATGTCCTCTGAGATACTGTGCATTTTCTCAGTGCTCAGTGACTTCATTTTCCAAATGACTATGCTGGGTAATCACAGGGACAGTAGAACTTCAGAACTTTTTTTATTTTGCTTGCTCAAATGCAGCAGTTTACTGTACAGATCTGAATGAATAGCAAAGTCTTTAAAGGGCAGCCAGTGTCTTCTTTAAAAGTATCCTTTCTTTGTTGTGCAGAGGCCTCTGAGCAACATGCTGTAAGTAAAAATCAGCTCCAGTGCTGCTTAAGGAGTGAATGTGAGGGATGTGGCAGCAATTTTTGCTCCAAGCTCAAATGAATCACTGCTGCCAACTGCTCTGGGTTTTCAATTTGCTGCTTTTTAAGAAAAAGTTTCAACCTGAGCCAAACATTAGTGGCTATCCAGACTTACAGTGAAATAAGAGCGTGGGGAGAGGACCTGGATGAGAAAATGTGAAAAAAAATTGAGTTCTTGATCATTTTTAAGCAATATGAGTTATCACATGCTTTTAGATGTGTTACACACACACAGTCAGTGCATGCTGTTACAGTAGACATATGGTCTGTCAGCCACACTGTACACTGCACATTGGCTGCTTGTGTCCAGTAAGACAAAAACTGCAAAACACGCAAACAAGCAAAGAAAGAAAATTTAAATTAAAATTATTTCACTTTGAAGTGAGATTCTTGTTGAATGGACACAACTTATCAAAAATGCCACTTATACAACTCACACACTGTTTGACTTAACTGAGTCCATTGTTAGTGTATTTTTTTTCTTACTGTTTTCTTTCTGTTTGACTGAAACCTTTTTGCCACGAAAAATAAACCATGGATGATCACTGTTCATTACAATTATTGTGCTTCAATGCACACTGTATGTTTTATCCACACATTTGTAAACTACATCTCAGCCCAACTGAGTGAAATGGGTGACTCTGTCCCTGCATATGTGGCTGCTTGATGATTGAGAGCTGAATGCCAAAAATACCTTTTATATAAGGGTTATCAACCCTTCTATGCTCTCATGCCCTCTCTCACCTTAACGTGACCCTGCCCAAGTTCAAACAGGTCTCAGAACTCCTCTCACGGAGGGCCCTCCTTGATCCAAATCAGTTGGGCTTTAAGAGCGACCACTCCTCTGAAACAACAACCAGACAACCAGAGCTGCAGCTCAGTCCTCGGTCTTTATCTTGGTGGAGCCATCAGCTGCCTTTAACACAGTGAACCACCACATTCTGCCATTTGTACTCTCTGATATGGGCATCTTGGGTAAAGTGCTTTCTTGGTTTGAAGCCTGTCTCTCTGTGCACTCATTCAATGTGTCACAGCAAGGACATACGTCCTTATCCCATTCCGTCCTCTCTGGGGTGCCCAAAGGCCTGGTGCTGGGGCCCCTTCTCTGCAATATACACCACCCCCTTGGGTCCAATTACTCATTTGCATGCCTTCTCATATCACTGCTATGCAGATGACATCCAACTATATCTGTCATTTCTGCAAGATGACCCAAACGATCTTGGCATGGATCTTGGCTTGTCTCTCATATATCCACAAGAATGAAGGTGCGCCACCTTCAACTAAACCTCTCTGAGAATTAACTCTTGGTCATTCTGGCCAACTAGTATCTCCATCACAATATCAATATCTTCATCTCTCACCCAAGCAAGGTCACAGAAAACCTGAGTGTCATATCTGATTACCGCCTGTCCTTTGCTGACAATGTTGCATGTGTCTCCTGATTGTCCTTTGCACTATACAGCATAAGAAAAATCAGGCCTTAACTCCTTCAGAATGCCACCCAACTTTTGGTAAGGGCCAGAGTTATCCCTCTCTTCGACTACTGCAATGCCCCTCTAACAGGCCTCCCTTCATGCACAGTGAACTCCTTACAGTTGGTCCAGAATGTGGTGGCTCATCACTCAGCTGCTCACTGACCTCCACTGACTACTCACGGCTGCCTGAATCAAGACTGGGCTTTAGGTACATTTCTTGAATACTGGTCTGTCCTCTGTACAAAAGATTTGCAGATGAATAGTGGTTTCTATCATCATCATTCATGTCATCATTTGTTCAGACAAACTCCTGAGCTGTGTTTGGATAATGAACCCCCCCAGTCAGGTGGCTCCAGACGTAACCTCCATACAGCAATCTGTACTCATGGTACAGGAACTCTTGTGAGAGCACAGCTCTTGCCAGGTCTGTCCTCCACGTGCTCTGGTCCTTCTCAGCAACCAACTGTCTTTCCAGCTGTCACCAGTCTTTCATGATCTGAAAGACTGAATCGTAAGTAGAAGAATAAACAAACTGCACCAAGTTCTCTGTGTATTATTCAACATGTTATTCATCAGCAAAGTTTAGAATGAACAGAGGTTACTGTGTGTGTGTAGCAGAGCAGTTTATAACCTGGAGGAGGATCCTTCTAATCTCTCTACCACACTTCATTTGCTCTGTTAATTAACACTTAATCTGTAGACTTAAAGAACCGCATGTAGCATTTTGATTGGTTTATTTAAAGGCTTATGTCTGCTATTAAAATTGGATTTTTACTGCTCCCACCCATTCACCTACAAATGAGAAGTATTCCCCATTTTAACTTGCTGCCCTTGTTGCCCTTAGAAAAAAATATATATCTATGAGAGAGAACGAGAAAATATTTAAAGAGTAGATGACCATCAGTTACCCATCAATCTCTGCTTCTGAGTTTACTGTATATCTACACTCAATAACTTCACAAGTGCCTTTCAAAGAGAGAGGCACATTACATGATGTTACATCACCTGACATTCAACACTAGTCATATTATTTTCTTCTAAGAAACATAGCTGGGCTTTTTTTTCCTCCTTGACTCTGATATTTTGTTTAATGATAAACAAATTAACAGACTCTCATTTTTCTTTTGTAACCAAGTTTTACTTATAAAAGATAATCAGAATGCAGTATAATGGATGTGACAAATGAGACTGAGAACTGAGCACAGTTTCCTCCATCCAAGTTTCTGAAAGAAATGAACACTCACATTGTCTGAATGTCCACACACTGTCTTACACTACTGGATTATTGAATCTCCCTCTGCTTTAGACCTAAAAGCACTTTAAAGACTCAGTTTCATAGTCAGCTTCAACTTCTTGGTCTTGAGCAGAACAGATCCAGAGACAGTTTCCTGAATGCAAGTGAAGTGGCTTTGATGGGAACACAGAGTGAATCATTTTCCCCATTAGACAGATATCCATCAGTGAAAAACAGGGAGACTGTCTGACACCAAGTTCAGTATCAATATCACTGCATCTCAAGTCCAAATATAGCGCACTATATAACATCTGTCTTCTCTCTTTTCATCCACACTTCCTTCTCTCAGTGTCTCTCTATCTGTCTGCTCCTCCTTTTGTTGTCTCCAGTCTGAACACTAAGTTACTGCCTCTGACTGACAGCTCCCCAGGAGTCAGAAACATTCTAGCTTGAGAGCAGTTTCAGCGGTAAACAGTTTCCACCACAGTGGGAAGCTTCACTGAGACATTTTTTTCGTGTTGCTATATTTACGCTACTATTTTCACTCATTTACCAAAATCCCTGGTTATTTAATTGTTGATAGATTATTATAATACATTACACATTATCAACTACCCCCGCCCCCTCACGTTCTACAGCAACACTGAACATTTCATCCCACAAATTAACATCAGGCAATGTTCATGTCCTCTGAGGATGATACAGTCTTTCCTACCACAACCATAAACGTGAAACCTCAAGTATTTCATGAGCTTGTCAGTCAAACAAGACTTTGAACTACCTGATCCAGACTTAAACCAACTGTTCATGGTTACAATGGGCTGCAGTCTCTTCCAGCTCACACTGGACACAGAGAGCATGATGCACAATGGACATGTTAACTTCCTGATTGTTAATGGCAAAAAAAAAACATACTTACTCAGCTGGGAAAGGCAAAGAGTGTGAACACCACTTTTTGTTCCTGACAACCTCTGAAATGACACAACTACAAGCAATCACACCTGCTGGTTTTCTTATACAAGCCAAAGCATTCAGCTTGTGGGAGAGGAAGGTGACAAAGGGTGACTGGTGAGAAGCTGTTAGAAACCCTGATTAATAATTCAACTGGATCACCTGCTATGTGCTCTGAACCTCGCCTGTTTCTACACTACAGATAAGTGAATGACCCTGTGGAAGAACCAGAAGGAAGAGTGGTGACAGAATTTCTACATGGATGACCAGACTGACACATACCCAGTTTCACCTCTGCCACTGTCTCTCAGTCTCTCCAGGTTTGCATCATTTCCCTGCATTTTCAGTCTTTGAGAATCACTTCACAGCAAAAGTGCTGTCACAGCTACAGGTAAGCATGTCACTGTACTACAACACACAGGGGAAGAGGAGATCAGACAGGGCATCATACAACCAGGCATGATCACACCAACATTTTTGATTTCTCGATTTAGTGTAGTCCTTCCATGTTTTTCAGTCTTTATTACAAGCTGAACCTCTTGTGTGAAACATTCGGTCTTTACTGACATCTAAAATGTCAGAGTGGGTTACTGGGACTAGTCTCAAAGTAAATGCAGCTAATGTGCTCATTAATCTCTGACTGTTTGGAGGGTCTCAGTTATGAGCAGGCCAGAAATGTCAGACCAACCAGGTTACATAAGACACATCATTTACTCCAGATTCTCTTTAGTACAGACGTTTAAGTCAACACCTGAGCTTGTGATTGCAGTGGAAAATACCTTCAAACCAAAGTCTGGGTCTTGCTGGTTGGCAGCACTCAAGTCCATTAAATTTATATGTGACAGAATAATGAAGCTGTGTGTATTTAATGACTCCTAAACCTCCCTATCTATATACCGCAGACATGTTAACCTGCTGTACAGTATGCCAGCTTTCAGGTGACAGTAACAGATGTCATTAACTGTCAATTTATCAATTACTGTATCTTTACCCTCTGTGAAACCCCAACAGTCTTTGTCTGACGCTGATCTGAATACCCTCAGTCTTGTGAGTTTTGCTTGAAAACTGTCTTTGCAAACATTAACCACCACAGACACTGAATAGTGGAGACACAAAAACACGTTTTCCTCACTGAGTTGAATATAATGAATAACTATCTGATTTTTAAATATGGTGTAAAGACGTTTTTGTCTTCTGTTTCCTTGGTTCAGGTTGAGACTGGGTTTATTTCATAGAATTAGAAATGTGGGAGTGGATGATCCACAGAGACCAAGGACAATATTGACTCACTCACCAAAAATTTGTGTACATCAGTCTCTGTGTAATGAGTCAGTGCCTTTTCTGCCAATGAAATACAGACAAATACAAATAAACTGAGAGCTACTGACCCTCTCATCCATTCTCCATACAGTCAAAGGGTCAACAAAGGCCATGCAAGCAGAGCTGCCGAGATGGTCCAAGTAAAAGGAGCAATTTTCTAGGTTGTGACCTTGAAAAAAAAATAAGCAGGAGCTGAAATGTGCTTTTGTATTGATCGGCAACCTTTCTGAGAAAACCCACAAACAACAACAGGCTCCTTTCACAGTGAATTTGACTTTTTGTTAGTTTGGGATTTCTGTGCGTTGAGTCATCTGATCACACAAACAGAACCACTGCTATCATCTGCATAAAGAAAGATAATTGAAATGTTTGTCTGATTCATTGTAACTTTATAATTTCAAAGCAGTAATAGTAATTTACTTAATGTACTATCATATTTTACTTTCCCATATCTGTGCATGTTTCTATATATGACTTAAGTATCAGGACAGAGATGGTCTCTGATGATGTCTAAAATACAGATGCTGGTCCTGTGTGTTTTCTTTAAAGCTCTGTTGTTCTGTCACTATCCAAGACTCAACTTGCTTACTCAGCATAACTAACATTTATCTATTTGGGCAGGAGATGTTGTTCATACTGTGAATAATAAAATACAAGTCAATATCACTAGCAAGACTTTAAATCAGACAACTGTAGTTGAAACAGCAGTGATAGATTTTTGCTTTGAAAAACTTTGACCAGCTGTTTGTCTAAAGTTTAGTGGCTTTATGTAGGTGGAGGAGCTGAGCTGAAAATCCAGAGGGTTTTCCATCCACCCACTGTGTGTTAACCATCTGTTCCACCTGAATACCAGTGACAAGGAAATCATGATAAGAAATGCATAAAGAGATGTAATCACAGCATGATATATTATGTTCTATTTAAATAATATGATAAAAAAAACCTCCTACTTGCTGCTGTATATTTTTTGCTCGATAACCCATTTCATCAGGGTTGAAAACAATGCCAAGATGAATCATGTTGTGCTCAGAGTGGTCAGCCGTGCTAATGCTGTTAGCAAGGGACATATTAATAATGAAGAGTAGGTTGGAGCTTTGGTGGCTGTACAGGCTGGATAAAGTTGTGTTTGATATTCATTTATTACATTAATGTAGCTGATGTATTCCCATAGCTAAAGCCAAGTGAGGGGGTGTGATGTGAAGTGTGTAAGAGGATATTACAGGTGTGTGTGTGCTCACTACACTCTGTTTTATATATATATATAACCTCAATGATTTTTTTTTTCTTTTTGAGAGCAGACCTCTGTGTCTGAAATCATACTTCTTGTACTTTTCTAATCTGTCTCTCTCCATCAGTTGAATCCTTTCATGGATGAAAAGATGGGCAGAGCAGTTGTGGAGTGTAGAGGTTGAACAGTGAGTCGGTCTGTGGACTGACAGCTAAAATTATTATTACAGTATATTTCCTAACTGTCACTCATTTACTAAGCATTAGACAGCTGAATCCTCTCACAGGTGAAAGTGTGTATGAGAGGACTGACAGCACGGAGGCTGATGAAATGGACAGATGGGAGTCAGGTTGTGGACTGACAGCTCATATGAAGACCTGTCTAAGAGGACACTACAAAGACCATCAACCCACTGAGGTCCACTTAAACTGCCACTACCCATGGACCAAACCAACTAAGGATCCACAGTCACAGTGTACAGCAGAAACATGGTTGTCATTCAGCTGATATTGAAAAGCTGCTCTGTTCATTAAGCAACACACTAAATCCATTACTGTGAAACAACAACATCACTGGAGTTAGCAGTGATACATCATG
The DNA here is from genome assembly GCF_017976425.1 of Toxotes jaculatrix. Lineage (NCBI taxonomy): Eukaryota > Metazoa > Chordata > Actinopteri > Toxotidae > Toxotes > Toxotes jaculatrix. Next base: position 20,618,280 of record NC_054402.1, on the reverse strand, counting down.
TTAGCAAATAGCTGCTTTGACCGCCATTGACATTGCTCTAATATTACACTGATGATTTTCACAACACATTAGATAAACTCTGATGAATGTGTCATTGCTAACAACGGCATCAGTGTAGTGCTTTGGTTCAGAGAACAAACCCACAGTGATCTTCACTGTCTGACCCCTATTAGTTTGTGTTTCCATTGTCCACATGTGTGAGAAAAGCTGGGAAATGGAATCTATCACTTAGAGAAGGACACATTAATTATGTTATCAATCAAAACAATGTCTAATTAATAGCATCACTGTAGGTCATTCAGCTGTTCAACATTCAGACAGAACAATGTGTTGTTCAGTAAGGTGTTCAGTTGTTTGCTGTAAATTAATTTCCACTTCCTGTGAAGAAAATAAATAAATCACAGTCAGGGAAACGTGTCAGAAGAGACTGGACCATTTATAGCAACTAAAGGTTACACAGCTGAGTCTGACTGATGGTGCTCTGCTCTCTGGGAATCTCTCTAAATTAAACCAAGCAGCATACAAAAGATTCTGCTGGGAGTAATACGTCTCCACTACAGATGTAGAGAATATAACAGAGCACACACACATTACTGTGGTGTGACAGACACATCAAGCACACAGCAAGACATGACAGTGTAAGTATAATTAATAATAAATCACAATTTGAGGAGTATTGTGTGGTAAAGAGAAATCATAGGCAGAAACTGCAGAATGTAACAGAAAAAAAAACAACAACAGTAGTGGAATGAATGGAGAGAGAAGTCTCTGCCAACAGCACATCACACTGTCTGATTTTAATTTAGCTATTGAATTTGATTTATTCAACATTTCAAAAGCAAAACTCCGATTAAAACACGGATTTGATTTTAAAATGACTGGGAGAGAGCATCACTTTACTCCTCTTCAACAGCACAGTGACTGTTTGATGTGAGCAATGATACAAAAAAAAGAGGTCTCAAATAATCAAATACCTATTTTCATCTTCAACAAGGTTTATTCCCTTAAAGAAGCAGTGAAGGTAAAAAATGAAATATTCTGCAAAAAACCCGAAAGAGAAAAAAAGTTCCACATTGATGGATTTGATGAAATGATGAAATTAGTTTGAGGATGAACTTTGAGGTCAGTTCTACACGTCCTGAACCTTTGTGATATCAGCTCATCTTATTTGACTCAAGGCAACAGGCACAAAACAAATACATCTATAGTATATTACAGCAGCTGAGTACAACAACACATCACATTTAGGAGCTCACTGTTCTCTCACAGCCACTCACACAAACAAAAACCAGGCTGCACTCTGTCATTCTCACAGTTGTTGAGTGTCAGTGATGTGAAGCAGCAACATGCAGAGAGCTGGACAGCAGACACAAACAAAACAACACATCAGGAAACATGACACAGCAAAGATGAAATCCATCTCTAACAGAAAAAGCCAGTTCCTTCCATCAAACACAGAACTACACCAAGAGGAGAACAGGGGCTTTGTACCAGTACTGTACATCAGCCTCCCATCACTGTCTAATTAGAGAGCAATCAGTGGAGCCCTAATCTAATTCTGAGGCCTCTCTCTCATTGGACTGCACGCAGCAGTAGATGTGATGGTGGCTGGTGGAAACCCATGACCAAAGAGACAGAGAAAGAAAATGCAGTGAGAGAGACTCTCTAAACCTCAGGGCTCCATCTTTGTGTCTCTGTGGTGTGTGATCGCCTCAGGAAAGGCAGCCACTGTGTCAGTAATAGAAATGTGAAGTATTTGGCTGAAGACTGGAGAGCAAGAATTAGATTTTTTTTTTTTTTTTTTCATTTTCACACACATCAGCACGTTCAGGAAATTAAACCAAGGCAAGGTGCCAACTTCTACCTCAGTGTGTATTATATCACTGCACAACAGCAATTCAAAGCACTCTGACGACAACTAAGAGATTAGAGAGCTACATCGGACACACTCCTCTCACTCAGCTATGGGCTGTAGATTTAAATGATGGAGGTCAGTTCTCAGTGGTTTGACTCAACACTTAATGTTACAATCCCAACATTCTAGAACTACACTTGACATTTTGCAATTGTGATGTCACATTCTAGAACTAGAATAAATATTCTACAACTGTGATGTCACATTCTAGAACTAGAATAAATATTCTACAACTGTGATGTCACATTCTAGAGCTAGAATAAAAAATCTTCAATTGTGACGTCACTTTCTAGAACTTTGATGGGTTAAAGTTACTGTTCTTTAAAAAAAAAACTTTAACAAAGTTATGATAGTGAACACACTGAGACATGATGGAGCTGTTCTGTGACTGGGTGAATGTAAAGTCTTACTGTCTCTTCTGAAGTCCAGTGAACAGGTCAGGAGATGGTGTCAGATCACAGCACTCACAGCACTCTCTCTCTCTCTCTCTCTCTCTCTCTCTCTCTCTCTCTCTCTCTCTCTCTCACACACACACACACACACACAGATTCAGAGCAGGCCACTCTTACCTGAAACAGAGAAAGAGAGGAAAGCAAACTGTGAACAAAGGTTCTATAAAATACATTTGGGCTCGACTGATATGTCTTTTCCAGGATCCATACCAATAATTAGATATGAAGGAGATGGGTAACTGATATTCGGAAATGATAAACATTTCCAGTAAATGAAAATATTGGCTTCAAAATTTTGAATAACACAAACTCCAGGACTAATATAAGGGTGAGAGAGAGAGAGAGAGAGAGAGAGAGAGAGAGAGAGAGGTAGTGGTAGTGGTGGTGGTGTTGCAGGCTGACATGCTGACATATGTGACTTGTTGATGTTTGATACTGAATTATTTAGCTCCAAGAGACTCAACATTAGCTTTCGCTATTATTGGCTACTACATTATATATATACATATATATGAAGCCATAGTACATATGACTACTGCTACTGCTACACTGGCTACTTGTAACATGTAAAAACACCAGTTCATACAGGTGAGTAATGTTACATTCGCAATATGGCAACGAAAACAAGTTGCAGTTGCACTGGCACCAACGTTACTCAAAGATATAGGTCTCACTACATAAACTCTAGCATCACGTCGTAGTTTACTGTGTATCATATCTACAAACAGAGAGGGGAGGCTGCATCAGAAACAAAATAGCACATTTTTAAATTACTTTATTTTATCAGCACTTGGATTAGAAAAAAAAACATTCTGATAAAATATACAATACATTCACTGTTACCACTTTACATTTTGCTGAACTGTATCTTTTTAGGTGACTCAGGACAGAAAACAGGAGGCAAACTGTTTTAAAATGTGCTGATCTGTACTGTGCATTTCTGACCCTGTCTGATTTTACTTTGCCACTAACTGACAACATATATTTACTGCTGCAAACACAGTGAAAGATGTCTGAACTGTCAGAGGAGTCCCAGTGAACAGCAGCTACTGACTTGAACACCACAGGAGAGATGGAAATGAGACAAACTCATTTTTAGCTAAAATTAGAAAATGATCCTGTGCTCGAATCTTTCTCAACAAACAAGACCATTAAGACAAAATCAGCCAAGTGTTACTCTTCCCCACTGAAACATACAGTTCTCTTGGTAACTGCTTCTCGCTACTCATTTTGTGTCTCTTTATCGTGTCCTTAATGTCACAGGGGAAATCTAAAGAGGAGGGGAGGAGAGGAAGCAAGAAAACTGACCTCAAACAAGCCACTCTACTGGTAGATCACTGATTATGGATTGACCAGTAAGTGTGTAAGAGCATAAAGTGCAAAACAGACATAATCAAAGCCTGTTGCCAACAACAGAACCAGCAATATGTCATTTTTCTCACATCTTTATGATAATATTGAAGCACATCATCAAAAATTACTGTCACTGTTTTAGGACATTCTCCATTATTCTCCAGCCAAACTTAGAGGACAGAGGTGAGGAGCTATGAAAGGTCTTTAATGCATTTTTAATAGTCAAGAAAACCCCTGATGAGAGAGAACAGGATGGAAAACCATCAACGTTTGTCCAAATGGAGTTCATCACATCTCTTCACCTCATCATGTCAACAACACACAGTCATTGTGCCCTCTCTACTGACAAATTAAGAATCACCATGGTGATGTAACACATCAGTCGTTCCTTTAAAGCAATAAAGTATAAATTATACAGCTGACACAAACTAAAATGAATGTTTGGGAAATGTGTGGATTTTAAAGGAAGAAAACATCCTCTAAACCTGTGACGCTACACAGCTACACAGGTGTATGAGGAAGAGGTATTCCTCCCTGAGGCTGTGTAGCTGCACAGGCTTGTTGATGCCTGCAGGCTCCTCTGTTTCATTACAGCTGCTGGTTTGTCAGAGGAAATGAGGGACGAGACAACAGAGCGTCTGTCTGCTGACTAACTCTGTCCATCTCTCCTTAATCCCCTTTGTTTCATACCTCTGGTTCAAGTATATGTGGGCTGTTAAATCCTGCAGCCAACCAGTCCCAAAGACAACAAGCCCTGCAGATTTTGGCTGAGACAAAGACGTTGTTCCCACTCGCTCTGTGGGTAGAGAAAGCATCGCATAAAGCTGTGAAGCCCAGCTGAGCTGCTGTGTGAATATGATGTAAAGATGTTTAACATCTGAGTTTCACAGTCTGGTACAAATCCAGTGAATCACAGAATAAATCTGATGTTGTCTTCAGAGGCTGTGATGAAGATCAGAGAACTGCTCACCAAACCCACTTTGCTTAGTGCAAATTAGTCAGAGAGAATTACTGAACTGACAGCAAGTAAAAACTGCTCAATCTTAAAGTTGGGAGTTCTAACTAACAGTCGACCTGAGCGCATTCAATATTGTGTTTTTAAAGGTCTATTTATAACCTGCAGTATCCAGACTGTAACATCATCAGTGACCTAAAACAACAGGCCAATACATATTCATTATGGAAAATGGGTTACATGAAAAAAAGCACCATTCAAAGGTGCTATATGTTAGACAACGTTAGCATCAACAGCTGTTTACTTACCAAGAGCTTCAGCCATTGTTACATTTACAAGACGAGGTCAGAATATGTCCTCTGAGCAGAGCTACGTCTTCTTCCTCTCATGTTGGACAGAGAGCTGAGTGGACACGACAGTGATTCACTGAGATGGGACAGGCCAGAGCTAGCTGGTTAGCATGCTAACTTCAGTAGAAGAAAAGAAGTGAAAGAAATAGAAGCAAAATAAGAGCTCACAGTGGCGTTGCTTTTCACCATTGGAGACGGCTCTTGGTGAGTAAAGGAATTAAGTTTGATGCTGAACTCACAACATTTCTTCTACACTGGTAAGTAAACAGCTGTTAATGCCAAAGCTGGAAACGATAGCAAAAACTTAAATATAGCAACTTTAAACTGAACCAAGCACCGAACCTTTGGGGGACCAAGCCTTCGCCGCTGCCGCCCTGACCGTCTGGAACTCCCTCCCTCAGCAAATCAGAAATTCAGATTCACTACAGACCTTCAAATCCCAGCTCAAAAGTTGTTTAAGCTGGCATTCCCTTGAACCACTTCATTTCTTCACCACTTGTCATTTTTTATTCCTGTAAATACTATTGTCACCATTGTTGTTTACTGTCATTTCCTGTTGTTTCCACTGTTCAGCGTCTTTAAGTACCCGGAAAAGCGCTATACAAATCTGATGTATAATTATTATTATTATTACTATTATTAAAACAAATAACATTACATGCCCACATTGTACATGAATCTAAAGCAAAGTGTGTGTGTACATGTGTGTATGTGTGTGTGTACATGTGTGTGTGAGACTTAGTCTTGTCTGTCTGTTCCTCAGCATGAAGGCTGCTGATCCACAAGACAGACATTAAGCAGCTTGACAGCATCAATCCAGGCTGATGGGACACCCATCCTGGATGTAGGAGGGCTAAAAATTACATCTTTTTTCTCACACACCCCATGAAAAAGATACAAGCACACACTCTTCAGTGACACAGTCTATCATCCTGACCTCCTGTCCACTGACAGACTCCACCATTTTTTGTTCCTCCCCTCCATCCTCAAAAGTACAGTATTAGCTGCCTCTGGTGGTTTTGTTGATATATTCGTTGAAACCTGACTCTGTTCTCCAGAGAGGCCCATCAAATGTGTGTGTCTGACTCTGGTCCTGGAGATCCAGACTGAGAGGTGGGAACATCTCTGTCTGCCCACCACGTACAGCCTGCAGTCTACTCAAAATCAAATCAGACATATCTGTGGAAGTAAAACGGCAGGATTCCTCCTGAATTTACTACATTTAGCTTCGGCACAGTGAGTGCAGACTGTCCAGCTGAATTTGGAGGACTTTCCACAAAGACTTATTCACCATCACATGACTATTTTATGCCCTTGGCCCTGTTCTTCAAACATGGTTTAACTAATTCAGGTTAACATGTTGTTATCAGGCTAAAATAATCCTGTTTATTCTCATCCAGCTGGATCCCAGATGGAGCTATCTTGAATAACAGTGCACTTGTATTTTGGAATAAAGGCAAAACGAGTAGAGAGCTGAAACCGTGACCAGCCATCATTGATATGACTGAGTTCTGATCATGTGCTTGCAGTTCATCGCAGGTCATTTTGTTCTACACTGTGATCCTCAATGTTTCCACTGTCTCCACACTTCATTTCTGTTAATTTGATGTGACGAGTGAATGTGGTTCAAGTTCAAATGGCAAATTCACATTTTAATGTCAAATTAAATACCATGTTCTGAAACCACTGGCCTTTAAATAGTCTGAATCTGACAGTGTCTCAAACTACATTTGTTTTTGTTCTTTATTTTGTTTTCTATATTTTCATGTATATGTATAATTAAGTTTTCAGAAAATGAAACTGCTGTAATTACTTCAACAGGTCTCAGCCCATTGATTCCTCAATAACCTGCATGTTTTCATCTAAATTCATAATTATATCAATACCCAAAGGGAACATTTGTATCTGAGAATTACATCAAGTTTGTAAAGTACTCGGAGACAGGAGGTACCGTGCCATGGGTGATGCTTCAAAAAAAAAAAAAAAAAAAAATATATATATATATATATATATAAAAAAACAAGAAGAAACAAAAAGAACAAAGAAAAAGAAGAAAAATCACCAGTGATCCTAACTGCCTATGTAGGTCTGTGTGCAGCAAAAACAGAATAACATATAATAAAAGACTCCTGAACATTCCCAGTTTTGCAAACCCACCATGCACCTGCAAAACTCAACCCACAATTATCTTTAAATAAATCCTGATGTGACCTAGTTTGACATGTTAACATAAGAATCATGACCTGAGCAGTAGAGAAAAAAAATCAACTACTCTCCGACCTGCTGCTAACCAGAACCAGAAAAAACTGCAGGAGAATACCAAATATGTTTCCTCACTTAGACCAACTCAATGCCACAGACACACACTCACTCCTCTGTGATATAACACACAGCTGGCACAGTGTGGACACCTTCATTCATTCATTCATTTTCTACTGCTTAATCCGTCAGGGTCGCGGGGGAGCTGGAGCCTTTCCCAGCTGACTATGGGCGAGAGGCGGGGTACACCCTGGACTGGTCACCAGTCAATAGCAGGGCTGACACAAAGACAGACAACCACAAACGCACACACTCACACCTACGGGAAATTTAGAGTAGCCAATTAACCTAACCCGTGCATGTTTTTGGGATTGTGGGAGGAAGCCGGAGTACCCGGAGAGAACCCACACAGGCACAGGGAGAACATGCAAACTCCACACAGAAGAGCCCAGGCCGGGGTTCGAACCTGGAACCCTCTTGCTGTGACTGACACCTTCATTCATTACTTAAATATTCTTACACGATACTGGGATTTTACTGTTTACTGACCTTGAGAGCTTATCTCACACTGCAGACTCACATTTTATTCAACGAGATCATTTGTAGAAAAGCTGAAGACAAGCAAATATCCAACAATATTATGTTGTCTTGAGATTTAAGGACGATTAAAAACTTTTCTTCCCATGTTTGAAGAACGGGGCCCAGCTCTGTTGATTCCTCCCACCACAGCTCCTGAGCTGCTACATCTGCTGCTGGAAATTATTAAAAGAACAGACCTCTAGTTATTATAGTTCAGCCTATTCTTCAGCAGTTCAACAGACATTGTGACTCTGCCAAGTTTAATTCTATTGGTCTTCTGCTCCCTTTAGTAAACATTTTAATCAAATCATCAGCCAAAGAAAGAAAGAAAATCCACTGAGACGTGAATCCACCAACATGACACAGTATCAGGGGTGTTTTCCTCAACAGGATTACCTGTTTGAATGAAGGATTAATAGAAACTGGATGTGTGAATGTATTTAATGGTTGAACACTTAAGCCAAGCAAATAGGTTTAATCCTGTAATCCTGTAATACAACCTCACCTCTGGTTTTTATTGACTCTTAAGCACAGAAACAAACATCCAGTAATTTACTGGCTCAATATGACAGAAAGCTAACACTTCTAGCATTTTGCTAAAATAGATAAATAGATAAAATGTTCTTTTCTAAACTGGGATATTCATTATTTACATGAGCAAATTCACATCAGCTACAGGCAGCAGGTGATTGTAAAATCCCTGTGTAACAAACTGCAGCTGTTCCAGTGAACTAAGTATAAAACTGTACATGTTTTCATCCTCAACCTTTCAGTACCAGTCCTCTGTACTGCAATGTACATCACATCACAGCAACACTAGTCAAGGATCAGTTTGTCAATTTTGTATTGGCAACCAGACTCAGGCAATGTTACGTCTCTGGAAACACGCTAACTCATTTGTGAGGGACACACCCGAGTGTGTCGTTACTGCAGTGAGACATAAACAGAGTGGGGTGGTGTCCTCTAACTACAGACACAACAATGTCCAGTCCCACACTCACTGTGGGACTGTGACCATACTCAGTCACAGAGAACAGAGCTCTAATGTTCTTTCACCTGTGCACTGTTATAATGAACTTGAAACAGCGCTGACACAAAGACACAAAACATGTCACCTACTGTTCACCCCCAGTGAGAAATCCTTTAACAAACCAACAAGCCTTTTAGCTGTCATCTGTCCTTCTGAAAGCTTTAACACACACCAGCATGAATCCTGCAGGATAAAGAGCAGAACTAGAATAACTTCAGTATCAAAATGTAAGAACACTGCAATCAAATCAAGTGGCATCAACTGACTGCATCTCACTTCCTGTCTGTCTGTCTGTCTGCTTCTACAAACTGTGGGAGTAAGAAAATACACTAAAAAAAATGTCTTATTTATATGAACAAACTATCATACAATTGTACAACTGTGTGTAGCTCCATCATTTAATCAACTAAAACATCCACAGAAAATACATTACATGAAATGCAGCATACCAGCTGGACCTGGACGCACTCAGAAAAAGTCACATGATCACATTAATTGAAGCCTAAATGTACTTACTATATGTGTGTATGTGAAAACAGACTCTTCAGCTCAGAGGAAGGATTCATTTCTTCACCCTAACTCATACACTCTTATTTTGTATGTTTATATTATCAGAGATTTCCGACTCACCAAGGCTGAACCACCAAAAGACGTCACAATTACTGATCTGTTTAAACCTGAAGCTGAGGAAGCACCTGCTTTATTTAAATTTCTCTTCATAAACAATGTTTGATAAATGATGTGTTGACAAGAATCATTAAAACTCATAAAACCTGAAAAAGTTTCATCTCTAGTTTCAGTGAGAAAGAAACTCAGTTTATTAAAACAGAAACATTTACAGAACCCTGCAGTAAATTGTTTGTGGAGACACAAAATGATTTGGATTTTCATAGAGACAGTTCATTTTTCATTTACTTGTTCAACTTAGTGGAGAAAATAAATTTGATTTCAAACACAGCAGTGGTGATAAATTATAATTCACACTTTAGCAGCTGGCCTTGTTAGAGAGACACAGAGAAGGTGGAACAGTGATCAACCTGTGAGATTAAAACTGATGCTCAGCAGAGGAATAAACACTTGTTAACTAAAAGAAGAAGCTGAGCTGATTACCTACTTTAATAAGAAGCAAATATTCACATCAAATGCCAACAGAGTGTTTCCCACAGAAAGGCTGCATTTGGTCACTCAAGTACATTAATGCCCTTTTTTTCTTTCTCTGCTTTTCATTGGCTGCAGTTTGAAAAACCAGCAGCAGGGTCAACGTTCAGATCTACTGATGTCTGAGCAGACGACAACTTTAAAGCCACTCTGCAGTGAGACGAGCATCGACGCTCCCCTCAGAGGAAACAATGGCTCAGCCACAGCTTAAAGATTTTACTGTCACTCATGTTCAGGCAGCTTTGGAAACATTGGTCCAGTAGATTTAAACAAAGAAAAAAAAGATGGAGCCAAATAACAAGAGCCATAAAATAAGAGGTGATGGAGGACGAGGTAAAGAAAGTTTAGTCATTCAAGAAAAAAATAGAGTCTGGAGTTTATAAGTAAAACAGTGAGAGAGGAACAGTGTGAGATGGAGGTTTATGTGTGAACTAATGAGAGCAAAGTTAGAAGGAAGAGAAAAGACTTTAACTCACACACAAAGGATTTAGTGTGAGAGATAGTGATGGGAATCTTAACTATAGAGCCTTTATTCAACTATATTATGTTCCCTGCCTCCCTAACAGGTCAGTTTTCCACCAGATGAGCATAAAAGAGCATAACTTTGTACAGAGTGAGAAAAACTACACAAAGAGAAGTGAAGTGAAAAATGACTTCCTCTTCAGGCCCTGATTCATACCTATACCCATATCTACCCTCTGTCCACTCTGACTGCTGTGTGTCAGTGTGGTTACCGTGTGGTTGTGTGCTGAGCTCCTGTGACGGTGTGAGGCTGTGAAAAGTGTCAGCTGCTAAACAGCATTGCATCCAAGAGCTTCAGTATGCTGTTACAAAAACCTTCCTGGAAAACAAACAAGCAAACATGGACATCATTGTCTAAAGGAAGATGCGAGAGCTTTGTCCAATAAAAAGGATCCTGCTCAGCAGCCGACTCAAAATATCCCAGCAGCTGGATGTTTCTTCAGCATATTAGCACCAAAGCACAACAGGTAAAACACTGCTGTGGTTCTTGAAATACACAAAAGAAGAGGAAAGTCCTTATCAGCACACAGAGGTCAAACACTGAAGGTACCATGTGTAGGTCTGGGTATTTTTACTGTAACTGTTAAAATAATATGTGGCTTTTCAAACCAAGTTAAACAAATGATTCTACAAAGGTAGTGAAGTTCATCCAAACACTAAGTGAGATGTTGATTCAACTAATTAAATTTTGGAGGTTTAATTGTGTGCAGTTGTTGTGAAGACAAAATGAAGAATCTGTGACAGTAAGGAAAATGTCTCTGGGTTTTTATAGGGATGCTCCTCCTCCTAAATATGTAGATACACTATTCAGCTGAAGCATTGACCACCTGCCTGATGTGCTGCTGATCCTCCACATGCTGCCAAAACAGCTCCGACCTGCTGATGCATGGACCCTACAAGACCTGTGAAGGTGTCCTGAGGTATCTGGCACCAAGACGTTAGCAGCAGATCCTTTAAGTCCTGTAAGGTGACAGATGGAGCCACAGTGGACTGGACTTGTTCTAGCACATCCCCAACACCAGTCACTGATCCTCCAGCCATCATCCCATCAGTCTTACTGTTTCAGAGATGCGCCAACTCAGTCGTCTGTCCATAATGATTTGGTCCTTGTCGAAGTCGCTCAGGTTTTTATATCTGCTCATTTCTCCGACATCCAACACACTGACAATAAGAACTGACTGTTCACTTGCTGCCTATTATATCTGAAACCTTTACATGCAGTGCTGTCATGAAATAATCAACATTATTTGCTTCTCCTGTGAGTGGTAATAATGTTTTGGCTCATCAGTGTATATTCATAACTAATGTGTATTATATGAAACTGCATTAGTTTGGATTGTGTTTGTTAAAAGTTGATGCTTCACAGATCAAATCAGCTGTGATCATCTTGAATTTCTTTCAGTTACAGTCAAGTACAGTCTCTAAGTACATCAACAGAAATGTCTCAAAAACTCCTGCTACAAGCTCAGTGTCAAAATACACACTCAGAACTTTCCATCAATTCACTAAAATATCACAGACATCTTTGTTGTGATATCATGATATTGTGATATTTAGTTGTGATGTCATCTTTTAAAACTCCTCAAGTTTTGAAAGATGCCACATCACAGCTCATGGACTGAGTTCATCTAGGTTCATTAATAAGATATTCTGAGTGTCTTTGTGTTTGAGTGTCTAACGAAAGCTTCAAACTATCAGGTGGTTACTGATTCCAGCTCTGACCCTGAAGACCTGATCGTGTTTTCTCACTTGCACTGATTTTCTGATGAAGTCAAAATGAGCAGCTGATCGATCACTTCTGTCACAAAGCCATTACCAAACATTTACAATTCCTCTCAGAGCCGATGCACTTACAGTCTGAGGAGCATCATAACTTACTGCTGACATTTAATTACTAAAGTAGACGAGAGAGAGACGACAAAGAAACTAATCCTTTCTTATCCTCTGTCCATCTCTTCTTCTCTTAGTCCCACTGCTGCTCACAAAAGTTAGTTTTTACTCCTGTTTCCCATCACACTTTGCTTCTTCAGTCATCCACCTCACACACACTCCACACTAATAAGACTCCACACCTGCATGAGAGCAGTGCCAAAGAGAATCCACTGACTGATCCAAACTACAATCATGGTTAAAGTGAAAATAGATGTGTGTGAAGATATTAAGGAGTTTCAAGTAGATGTGGGACCAAACCTGATTTATAAATACACACGCACACATTTCATCAGAGAGACCAGCTCTCAGAAATAACTCCAGCAGTGGAGACAGTCCAACAGGCTCCACATGTTTCTGCACTACTCTACTACTGTGCTGAGAGGAGACTGCACTGAAGCTGTCAGCTGTACCATCGGCCTCTGACGCTGCTCTGCTCTCTGTGTCACACACTGCTACTGTACATGAAGACTGCTGTCAGCTCGGCTCAGCTCCACTCATCACTAACTTCATTTAGAGCAAACAGAGTTCTGCTGTAACAGGAACCTGCAGAAAGTCAGAGGCTTCGCCGTGAGGAGCGCAGACCTCTCTGTCATGTCAGGTGTTTTCAGGAGGGGACGTCACTTCACATACCTTCACAACTCGAGTCAGCGTCAGACGGACACACGCACAATAAACATCCACGGAAGCTGTAATTTCCCTCTCAACTCGGGTGTTTCCTAGTGAAAAACGCCAGGACATGAAATGAAAAGAATGAAACGATCCCTTGCCTTGAAATCCAAAGAGGAAAGCGACGCCGGGGATCCAAACGGTGTGTATCCAGAAGTAAAGCATGGTGTCCTTTAATCAGCTGCAAAAGCTCCGCGCTCTTCCCGACGAAGCTCCGTGTCCAGCGGTTAATTTCCAGAAGAGAAAGCGCTGCAGATGAAGCCGAGCGGAGGAAGAAATCCCAGTCTGAACGCTGCTGATGAACACAAGAGCTGGAGACTCTGTCGCTGCTTCTTCTGATGCTTTCACACGGACATTAGCGACCCCTACTGGAACTTTTATCCAGAGAGGAAGAGACTGTGTGTGAGTCCTCTGTCTCTGTGTGTGTGGTCAGTATGTTTCTACTAAAGCAGCGTTTCATGGTTCAGGACTGACAGCAGGACTAATCTGGACAAGTCCAACTCATTTCATTCACCACCACAACCATGATTTGTCACATGGAGTGAAGTGAAGCCAGTGAAGAGGAGGGGAATGGGAGGAGGAAGCAACACAAAGTGTTTGCTGGTCTCTGATGGGATCTTAGCCAGCAGTTTGTCTCTGTGTTATTCTGTCTCTGCACTGTTAAACATTCATACTCTGGTGGACAGTCACAGTGGACACCGTCTAAGGTCCAGCGAGAAAAAAATAAAAGTAAAAAGAAAAATCAAATCGCATATTAAAGCTGTGTGATGTTCACTGACACCGACCATGTGCAGTTTAAATTCAAAGTTTATTTTCCCTCAGACAGAAAATGAGCTGATTAATGCAGGAAACAACATGAGTCAAAATCAAGTATCTGCCTTTATTATTATAAAAACATGAGCTGAAGACAAAAGGTGAAGACGACAGCTCATATGGAAAATTGGCACATTAAGAAAACTTATATTTGTGTGTGAATGATATTAATGCATATTTGTTTTAATATATGTTTATATTATAAAAATATATGTCTTGTCAGTCTAAAATGCTGAAGTGTGACAGCAGATTTATTCCACTTAGTTCTGTCAGAGCCACTGAAGCTGTTTCTTTAGTTTTTATTCTTCCCTCGAGCTGCAGTGAGAACATCTACAGAAGAAACATTATTATTATTATTTACTGTCCAACACAGTAAAGTCTAAATGATGGACATTTACTCAACAGAACTTTTTATTTACACTGTCACAGGATAGAAAGAACAAAGAACTTCACAGATACAAATGTGCACATGTTTGTCCACCTGCTGTTTCCATAATGTCTCTACATGTTGTGGGCGTCACTTGGTTTTTGGATCTTTGCCCTCACACAGAAGAGACACTGCTGCTCTGAGTTACATTTTCTATTATTATATTTGTAATTTATTGTATTTTTGTTCTCACTTTTGTTTCCTTTTTGTTTCCATCTGTGAAGCTTCCACCCACGGGACCTTGTGGCACAGGTGGACTGTGTTTGTAGACTTTATTTACATTCTCCACCTGTTTCCATCCCACTGCTCATTTGTATTTTAGGCCCAGAGGAAAGGAAAACTGTTTTCATTATAACGTGCCAGCAGCAAGAGAAACAAAGCAAAGGTTAGATGGAATCCCATCACAGCAATATGATGGGAAATATAGTTTCAGAGAAGTGAGACGGCTGATTCTCAGAGACAAGTCAGGTCTGTTTCATGTTAGAGTCAAACTGGTCAGGTGGAAGAATAAATGTAAATGATTTCTGCACACACACTGAAAGCTTTCATACATTATTACTGTCCACATGATACCACGTGTGTGTGTGTGTGTGTATTGTGACACAGTTATCATCTTTTCATTTTTAGGTTTCTTCAAAGTCTGGTAACAGACTTTAACCTGAAAAACCTCCACTGTCAGAACACGTCCTACACATTGCATTTTCTCATTAGAGAGAAAAATTCTGAGTTCAGTCCACTCATGTCTACTGCTGAGTTCAAAGCTCCTGACCTCTAAGAGCCTTGTTTCATAATTAATTTCCAGCCCACAGTGTTTCTGTCCTCCAACAAACCTTTGGACGTCAGTGTATCAAGCTAATGTTGGTGAAACTGAGGCTGTGTTGACTGAGAGAAGAAGCTGTGAGATCGTTTAGACTCTGGACTGATTTGATAGATGGTCCATAAATAAAAATGTTTCTCCACTCAACTAACTACTGCTCCTCATAGGGACTGTCTGCAGGAACTGAAGCTGCTTTTGGTCACAGTGATATTCATGTGTTCACTGTTCACTCAGAACCATTCAGCTGGGTTGGTGAATTCAGCACCAAGGACAGCAGCAGCTGAACTGTACAGAGCTACTAACAGATAGATGGAGTGTGTACAACATTCATGTTAATATATCTGGTGAAATCCTGTTGGAATTAGCATAAAGTGGCCTCCAGGCTGATGGCAGTAACCTGCTGCAATTAGTCAATAATGACCTCATTAGCCTCTATAATGAAGTTCACATGTTATTATTTGCAGCACAGGATGAAGACAGTTTAAAAAAGGATAATCTGAAGGTTTATGAGAGTTGCTACTTTATTTTTAATCCTGTTACTTTGGATTTTCCTCAACTCCAAACAATGTCGACTGTGAAGTGAAGCATTAATGACCTCTCAGTCAGCACCATGGACAGAGGCAGAGACGCCTGCTGTTCTCTCTACAGTACAAAACAATTATCAATGTTTACAGTTTTTACTTTTCTCATATGGTTGAATTTCTTCAGTGTTATTTCAAATTGGTGAAATCACAGAAATCACAATCATCTCTCACTATTTATTTTTGTTTTCCTACACATTTTTCTCCTGCACTGCAGCCTCGTCACCACTGACTCTGCTGTTGCAGGGTGTAGACGGATATATTCCTCCTTCTGTACACATGCTGTAGTTCAGCTGCTACTTTTCACCTGCCAGAGTGGAGCTTCAGTGTGATGGTGGAATGCATTCACACATGGTTCCCACTGTAAATGTGTGAACCCTGGTCCATTAGTGAATTTGCTGTTGGGACAATCAGAGGGTTTGTAGAGTTATTATGGTTCTTCCTCTTTGCATCATGATTTTCCACAGACTCTTGTCAGTTACTAAACAAGTAGAAAGGCTGAAAGTGCAAACGTGACTTTCCATCCATCCAGTATCAGGATACAGTGCAGAAAAGATGTGTATTGATCTAACCTCTGAATCTGACACCACATTACACAGCTCTCTCTCCACTCTCAGCTGTGACCTCCAGCAGTGGAGGATTCACAGTAAAGTTGCAGACACTCTGTGATACTTGTTCTCTGATGCTAATGACTCTTGGAGCTCTACTTTCCTCTGCTGTTGGGCTCTGTCCTGAATAAAGAGCTCCTCCGTCTATTTCTGGTGACTCTATCCCAGTGGTTTCCATCACACCAGACCCCCAGCTGATTACCTGTGACTCTGCTGAGAGCGTTTGATTTATGACTGTTTTGCTGTTGTTGTTCTTCAGCTCTGTGTTGCAGCACTGCAGCTCTCAGCTGGCATATAAAACCCGTGAAGGCTTCCCTAAAGACCTCGTTTTAATAACACGTTGCCTCTGACCGAGAGCCAAGTGACTGTAGAGCAGAGCATCACTTTCTGGTTCAGATCCAGTTTAAAGTGTGTTGGTCCCTGTCACTGGGCCTTTACTCCACAGAGAGAAGTGGAACTCATCATTAATGGAAACAGTCCTAAATATCCTGGCAGAGAGAGATGTGAGTCTCCATCTACACAAATAAAATTAATGAAGAATTAATAGAAAACAGTCATTAAGAAGATTCTCTTTCCACTTCACTTATTCTCCTTTACAGGAGTTCACTCAGCTGTGAACAGAGACACCAGCTGCAGTGTCTGTTCATAGAAGAGTTTGAGGAGGAAGAAAGATGATTGACAGCCAGTCAATGCAGAATAATGGGATCTTTGTAGGGACTGATGGTGTCAGTGTTCAACCATCTGGAACAACAACAAAAAAAAAAAAAAAAACATCATCTGAGCTGATGGATCATCAGTTCAAAGCTGCAATCGGGAACTTGTCCAGAAGTTTTCTCTCACAAAGAGAGCTACAGTAGCATCTACGGGCTGCACTGCAAACATAAACAAAGAAAGAAAGATCAGGGGATAAGTGACCTTTTTGTTGTTAAAATAAAATCAAATGAGAAACTGCACTGGTTGAAATAAACAAAGCAGCTGCAGCTGGTTACACTAAAACAGGAGAGTGAAAGAAAGAGGGCAGTAGTAGCAGGGAAAGGGGAAAACGTGCAGCACAGCATTAATGTTCAGCTGTTACAGTGTGAAGTGCAGCAGCTTCAGAGTCCTTCTCACCTCACTATGGCAGCAGAGAAGGAGCTAAAGGAGACGCAGCAGCCACAGATTTGCTCCATGCTGCTTACAGACTAATTGTTCTCACACTTGTATGAACTAATTGCTTCACTTTATTTTTCTTTTAATTAATGTGACTGACTCAGAAAGTGACAGAACATTTACCTCCATCACTACAGAGTCTCATTATTCAGTAACAGGACTGATTCAGACACACTCAGCACCACAGGACTGGAATCATCTTCCCTGATCCGTCCTGTCTGTCTCATCCACATCCTGTAAGACTTCCTGCTTGTCAATAATCCAACCATCATAAATGATTGTCCCTCAGTGCTTTCACTGTAAAAACAGCCTGTGTGACGCCATGAACCTCAGTGAGAACTGGACATAATGTCAAGTTGTTGCAGTTTAATGTGATAACAAGTTGTTCTGATGGTGAAAGTGGATTAAATAATATAACAGCATGAAGAGGCAGAAGACCACCTGACAGCAGGAATGGACATGGACAGATGTGTGCTCACACACTGCCAAGTTGCACACACTATTAAACACTGTCACAGCTCATTAGCATCACGTTCTACCTGCAATTCAAGATCAACGAGTTGGTTCAGGATGATGCAAAAAACGAGGCAACAAACAATCAGACACCAGACATGAACTGCATCATGTTAAAACCAGAGCAGAGCAGCAAAGATTACAAAAGGACAGAAGACAGAAAGTCAAACATGTGAGAGCATGACTGAATGTGGATGAAGATACAGAGATGATGGTTCTACTTCAGTCCAGCTGCTGAAAACTGTTTCCACTGCAGTTCTACTCCAAGGTGAAAAAATGCAGAATATTACCTGACACTTCTAACAGACAGGAGCTGAAAACTTCACACAGAAAAGAAAAGTGTCTCTGAATGACAAAGAGAGGAGCAAGAGGAAGAGAAAGTGGGTGGACAAAGAGAAAAGAGTAGATTTTCTACAAATCTGATCTCACTGGTGACTCAGCACTGACAAAGAAAAACAGTGAGAAGGAGCTGAGAGAGAGCAATGGAGGAGAGAAACTTTAAAGTCACACAGTGATTCATCATGGTTTGTGAAAACTACCTGGTACTTGTCTTGAGTGTTCAGTCAGTGAAAGAAACCATGAAAACAAAGCTGATTCTTCATTTTACATGTATCATGAATGACTAAGGGACTTTTCTTGGATCACTTGATTATTCATCTGAGAAAAGCAGTAAGTTCTTTGAGTTACTGAGTCACTGCAGTGTGTTCAAAACAACTATACTTCATGAGCTTTTACCCATGAGTCATAGAAATTAAGGCACTGATCACACAGTCTAAAACATAAGCTTCAGAAAAAAATTAATACATTTCATATGCTGAAGGAAATGTTAGCTGTGTGTCACGTCCAACAGTCGACAATCAACCAAATACCAAACAAATCTAAGTCATTTAGCTGTTTTATTGTTTCAAAGACGAAAAACATTTGTATATTTGAAGACTAAAATCTGCTGTGAAGAATATTTTCCTTTGATTTGTTTTTTCAGAAGTTTTTGAAAATGTGTTATTCTGACGACTACAAACAAATGCCAGCCGTAGAAAATGAACTGACATCTTCTTTCACAGAACCAATCAGTGGCTGTATCAGTGTGTGGAGAAAATCTTCATCAACTACAAACTTGTGACTTTTTGAAATTTCCCAAAGTAAAACTCTGTTCATGTGACTCAAACCAGTAAATGTCTGGTTTCAGCTAATTTAACCTTTGGGCTGATGAATGAACGACTACCTGCTGCATAATCAGACTCATTACGACATTATTCACTGCACCAGCAACTGCACACTGGTTCACACCTAAGAGAATAATGTCTGTCACTGTTCAGTTAGAGGAGTAAAGAAGAAGCAGGTGGTAGAAGAAAAACTGATGAGAGGAGGAAATGGAGGAGGGTGAGAAAAAGATGAATAATTACTAAACCTGCCACATCAACGGACGCCTGTCAGTGCCAGAGAAATGATCCGTATCAAGAAAGGCAGCAATTAAAGCAACTAGCCTCGTCTTCATGTCCCAGATGCTCACACAGTTTTTGAAAAGTAAAGTAAACCAGATGAAAATAAATAATTCATGATTTGACTCAAGATGAAGAAAAAATATCTCTTGACCTGGATGCATGAAATAAATGGAGTGAATCCATGAAGGTTCAGAATGGTTTCAGTGAAACATCACAGATCTTATTTAAAGCTCTGTTAATCTGTCACAGCAGGACAACGACAATGACAAGACTGAAGGAGACATGGAGCTTTGTCCTGGTTTGAAGGACAGAAGATAGAGGACAGTCTGTGTGTGGTTGCTCTGTCTGGGGAGTCTGGTGGAGAAGAGACAGAGAGAACTGAGGTCCAAACTCTGACAGGACACAAGAGAGCAGCTCCAGCCCTCTGGCTGACAGGCTGGGAGGGAGGACAGCTGTCCAGCTGTGGATCAGCTACTGGACACTGATGGGACACACACCCTCCCTCTGGCTGTCCCACAGAACAAACCCTGACTTCACATCAGGTGAGGATGTGGCCTTCATTTAAACTGAGGACTGCAGGATAAGTATAAGCTTCATTTGTCCAGAAGCTGTTAACAGTTATTGGAATTTAAAAATAAATAAATAAATAAAAACCTCAGTTTGATCACAAACAAAACAGATTCTGTAAATTCCCT
This sequence comes from Toxotes jaculatrix, assembly GCF_017976425.1. Taxonomy (NCBI): domain Eukaryota; kingdom Metazoa; phylum Chordata; class Actinopteri; family Toxotidae; genus Toxotes; species Toxotes jaculatrix. The sequence goes on along the minus strand of NC_054402.1, from coordinate 20,598,064 downwards.
TGACAGAAGTAAAAGCCAATCTCATTTCTATTATCAGGTGATTAAATGCAAATTTTCTCCATCATGAACGGTCATCAGCTCACCATCTGCTGGGCTACACAGCTGATCAGCTCAGCAGACGTGTTGTGATCTAATAGGATCAGACAGGTGAGGAGACATGAAGGATGAAACCAGCTCTGCTCCAATGAAGGAAGCTGAACTAGAAACAGGGAGAGATCCCTGCTGTACTGATTTCATCAACACTAACAGAGAAACACAGAGATGGAGTGAAGTTTCATTCATTCATCTTGGTTTAATCTTTAAAGTTTATTCTGGACCATAGATAATAACACGTGAACACTGAGGGGAAGTCATTAAGTTGCTCTGGCTGGAATTTAAACATCTATTGAGCAAACAAGTAAACAAATCCATCTCTATGGCAACTGAGTAAAGGTCATCCACTGATGAAGACCATGATTAAAAGGCCCAGAAAAAGCTAGTACTCCTGGCCTCAGTAACAGATTTTAAAATGAATCATGATCTGATTTAAAAATCAGGAGTCAAATGTCCTGATGTGCATTTAAACATATAAAGTATGAGGGAAAACAGTGTTTTTATTCAGTGTATTGAAAACTCACCACTTCAAGCTTCTCCTTCCTCCACCTGTTTCTCTCCCTCGTTTCATCTGTGTTTATGTAGACTCAGTCCTTCCTGTACTGTCTGTCTGTGTCTCCTTCATTTCACCTTCAGCTTTACTTTTCATGTCAGTATCATCCACATACATAGACGACAGAAGCAAATGTGTCATTTAGCAAAAACGCACACATCAAAGATAAAACACAAACTTTCTACATCCTCCTAAAGTCAGAAACACACACAAACACAAAAACCCTCTTGTTTCTCAGGCAAACACATGCACACCGTCCTACAGACTGTCCACACTGCTGCTCTCTGTGTCTGTGAGATCACTCGTCACCACTTTGTTCCTCCAAATATAACAGTGAAAATATTTGTGTCTGTGACAGGACACACATGCACACACTGTTACACATTCTCCACCTGCTTTGTGGTTGTGTGAGGAGTGTGTGAAGTGTGGAGGCGAGCGTCACAATGACTGACTTCTCCTCTCTGCTTGGTTCCACTCAGCTGCCTGTCACTGACTCTTCAGAGCAAAGTGTTGGAGGTTAAAGATCTATTTACTGAAGCTGGAGCTTTTAGCAGGCCACATTATGATAAAGAGTGTGAACCGTACAACAGACGAGGATGAGAGTCAACAATCTGAGAAAGCAGCGAGTTCTCAGCCTGATGCTTCAAACCTCTCTGGGCTGATCACATCAACCGGCTCAGAGATGGAGTTTGTTTGTTTTCTACTAATTCTGTCCTTCAAAAAGTTCTACTGTGAGTTTTTAGTGGAAGGATTTATTATGAACTGATGGAGACACAAAGACACATCACAGTCATTTCTACCAGCAACTGCAGACAGATGTCATCAGAAGCCTCTTCACCTCACTCTGACAGAGACGTGCAGCCCAGTTCAGCCCCTGAACAACAAACGAGTGCAACACTGCTGGGATGGAAGTCGACTCTTCACAAAATAGTAAAAGTAGCAGAGATGACAGTGAACACAACACAAACAATACAGCAAGCATACACAGCCAGAGCATGAAAACACATCTACACACTCACAGTCGCCTAAACCATGAAATGATCTCCTCTGAACATCACTGTGACAAATCAAACTGTGTCCCTCTGGTGTCTCAGTGGAACAACAAGTGTTAAAATGTGTAGGAGGCTGCTGTTGTTTTTAGAGTCACAGATGTTAAAGTAACAAAACAAAAAATTAGATTGGGATTGGAGTGTGTGTGTGTGCGTGTGTGTGTGTGTGTTTGTGTCGGGGAGCTGTAATTCATGTTCCTGCATTACATCTGGTTGTGTTAAATTAAAATGCTGAGCTGTGTTTTTCTTTTCTTTCTTCAGCGCATTTACACACTTTAAAACTGTCCTACACAAGAAATGAGATACAAACTTTATAAAGTGATTCCTGCTTTAAACCAGAAGTGGACGTCTCTCGAAGATGGGGTGAAGTACTTTGGTACTTTGGTCCAGCTGTCCTGAGAGCATGCCAGTTAGCATCCCGCTAACACAGGCTGTGATAAATCCATCCACAGCCACACAGTCATCTCACACACAGAAGAGAAGCGACTGAGCAGTGGTGTTACTCCTGACACCGTACAGAGGAAAGCCCTGTGTGGCTGAATTGGCTCGTCGTGGCTGAGCATTATGCAGATTGCAGTGAGCTGAGCTGACAGGATGAGTGGCTGAGCCAATAACGTCTGTTCAGAGAACAAAGCCTGTGTGAAACAGTAATGGATACAGTATTTTAAATGTTGATTTCTGCCCCGTGAGTCTCATAGTACGAGCTAAGTATAATAACTTAAATGTCCTTGGCAGCATTACAATTAGGTGACAAATCATGGAATTAAAAAAGAAAAATGCTGAATTGCTACAGTCTGAAAATTATAGACCAGACACTCTGAACCTTCATTGACAGAAAATATGAACAACACAGACAAACTCTGCTCTCTTCAGCATCAACTCCCAAAATATCAACAATTCAAGTCTTCTCTCAGTGACTGTTATTCTCTCTCTCTCTTTCTCTCTGTGTGCTCCTACACTCTGACCAGTCCCTGCAGCTCTGTCCTCCTACATGCTGGGTCACACGGTGCTGTGAAAGTGCCTTGTAACCACACAGAGCTCCCAGCAGTACAGGATGTCATTATGCAGCAGACTGGACCCAGCTCATGCTCAGACCAGCAGATCTGCCATGCAGGCAGCAACCAGAGCTGGAAGCTACAAATTAGCTGCACTTCCAGTACGAGACATATTCACCAGCTCAGCACGACCACTCAGCAGAGATAAACACAACTGCTGCTTTATTATGACTGAGAGAAAACAATGAGGAGCAGACAGAGGCAGCACAGTGACTCCTCTGTGTGATTCAATAAAATGTGAAAGCAGTAAAGTTGTGTGCCTTATCCCGCTATAGACACAGTGCGTCACACAGACACACAAACACATCAAGAGAATAGTTCCTCTCTATGTGATGTTTACAAACACACGTATCTCTCTCCAAAGTCCAACCTGCTCCAGTGTTTCAGCCTGAGGGTTTCTCTATAAAATATGACTGTCCAGTACCTACAGCAGTCTGATAACACAAAGCCTCACCTGAACTTTTACAGGAGCCATTAAGTTCTTCTATAACATCAGTAAAAAGGCTGATATTCAGTGGGAAACTTTAACTACACTAAAGGTCACAGTTTAGCTTCACTGATGTTTACATGTTGGCATTATACAGTATTTACTTCACACTTCACAGCCCAAAAACTGTGTCCCAGGATTTCAACTATCTGCAAATAGTGAGTGAAAAGTCCTTTTTCATGAATTCAGTAAAATTCAAGAACCTGTAGATGGTGAAGACGTGAGATGATGATTCTCCTGTGATTGTAAGAAGACGATAAATGACAGACTGAGCTGTGAAATTCAAAAGTCAGAAAGTCAGTTATTTCAATGCAGGATGGAAGCTGATTCTCTGAATATGAATTATCTGTTTCTCTGAGCTGCACATGAAGCAACATGTTTCCAATGAAGAGCCTTAAATATTTTGCTTCTGCAGTAAGAACAGCAGCGTTATGCACATGGAGCAGTTCTTCATGTCCATGTTCACTCAGAAAAGAGAGATGAGGTTGCATGGAGTTCATTTTATACCAAACTGTGCTAAATATCTAATTATTTAATAGAAATGAGACCAAAAATGTGCAGCCTATGGTACACATCAGCAGACTCATCTATATTAATTGGACACACACTGATAATTAGAGAGCATACAAGACTGGCAACAAATCCCACAACAGGGAGCGAGCTGGCATTCAGCGAAGCACGCCAGGTGTCCAGCAGCACTGTGGAGCTCACATCAGGGAGCTGGAAATAATGTCTGGATGCATGAATAAGTCCAGCGGAGGCCGACGCTTCTCTGCTGTTCATCATCACTGTGATGATTATGCTGCACGGCACTGATGTCTGGTCAAGAGCATCCTCACATGTTCGAGAGAGGGAAGAAGAGGAAGATGAGGATGGAGACGAATACACATGAAAACCAGCAGAGGAATGTCTTCAGTTATTTTCACATTTCTGACAAAGTCACTGTGGTTTGCATGAAAACAGCAAATCATCTAGCTCTGACTCACCCACCTAAACTCACACGTACAAATATAATCTTTCTCAAACAACACATACGTAAAATAGGGCAGAAGAAACTGCTGAAAAGCCAAAGAAAGAAGCAGCATTTTTAGCTTTCTCTTAAATGAGTTACATACTGGAGCATATCTGAGGTCATCTGGCAAACTGCTCCAGAGACTGGAGCATTAAACCTAAAAGCAGCTTCCCCAGAATTCACTTTAATCCTTGAAACAGGTCTGTGTGAGACGACCTGAGAGACCTGTTTGGCCCATAAACACTGAACAGGTCTGAGAGGTGTTGTGGAGCATTTAGTGCTTTAAAAACAAGAAGCAAAGCTTTAAAGTCAGTTCTGAAAAAGTGACCTGACCCTGTGTTACACATTCAAACCTTAACATAAGGAAAATTCTGTGAAAAGACCTGAGACACTTTCATCAGACTAATGTGGCTGAACAGACCAAATGTATGTATTAATGAACTCACTATATGATCCTGTTATGGGAGGTGAAGGTTGGAGTGGCAGCTTGTTGAGTTTGTTCAAGTGGATCCTGACTTCAGGTGGTTGCAGGTTCAATTCCCCGTGCAGAGAGTTCAGTCACTGTCAGACAAGCTTCCTCGTGCCCGTTTCTTGGAGGCTACAGGGCCTACAGCCCTCCTGCCTTCAGGAAAACACAGATCTCCTCTTTACAGCTTCTTTGCTCTCAACAAACTTCAACAGATTGCAAATAAAATGTCGGCAATAAAACAGCAGAAGAGCAGTTTTATTGCAGAAGCAGAACTGGTAATAATTTTTATGTGGCCTGACTGCTGAGGGTGTCCTCTGAGGATAGGAAACACACACACACACACACACACACACACACACACACACACACACACACACACACACACACACACACACACACACACACACAAAGCCATAAGGTAAAATAGCTGAGAGTCATTCTCCTCCCCTTCTCTCATCAACATCCATAATTCCTGAGCAAACTACTGCTAATTCACAACCATATGAATATACAGGAGTTTCTCAGACTGTGTGTCTAAATATTGGATATGTGATGGAGTCTTGAGGCCTCGTCCTCCCTGGTGCAACTGAAGCGTAAATGCTCATTGAGCAGCTCTAAATACATGTAATCCTACAGAGCCCTGGGGTGGCAGCATTAGAGAGCTAATACAGACCCTGAATGAAGAGTCTGCATGAAACTGACGGCACTTAATGAAACACTAATGGCTGATTAGAAAATACATTCGTTACAAAATCACTGAGGAGACAAGATGACTGTGGGACATTTGTCCTGTCCTGTACTGAGCAGAGTCTCATTCACTGTAATCTCAGGCAGGTTAAAACAATGGAGACACATTACCAGTAAATTCTATTCAGTATATCTTTATTCTCTCCATCTAATCTACATTTTGTCTCTGAGTCCTCAGTGTCTCACAGTTCAATTCACTCATTCATTTTCATTTTGTGTAGTGACACCTTGAATGCTGAACAGAAAAATGTGATTTAAACATAGGAAAACATGCTAAACAGATTTATGTGCACATTCATGTACAGTGTTAATGTTTGGGATCTGTGCCGTGACCATGTCACTTCCTGTTAACACACAGATTAAAGTGTAGGAACATGACAAACACCAAACTTTCTCTCTGAGTAAAACTGGAGACCAGACTGAGCAGACAACAAAACAATGGATGCTTTGCACTGAAGGTGTCCCCACACTGATACAAACACATATTCACACAAACAAGGGAAACTGGTAGCAGTTCATATTCTGTCAGTACATTGTTTTAATTTGAGTTGAAAACGACTGACTGCACCTGAGTTTGAACAGGTCTTGTGAAAAACTGTTTTTGCTACAGGAGGCGACAGATGAATTTTCATGAAGGAATAAAAATGAAAATGTCTGTTTCCTGTCACGACCTGCACGAATCAACATTTTAGTCTTTGTCTCTCAACATCTTTTTTTTATTTCTGTCCATTCTGTCGTCTTTTTTCTGTTTTGTTTCGTTTTACTTCTCTTTTACCTCACTTGATCTTTCTCCTCTACTCATCCTTTATTCTCCCTGTGTTTTCTTTTATCAGGTATAAACCACGTTTCCACCACAATATTTATGCAAGCAGAGCATTTTCTGCTTAGAAGCTTTTGTTCAGCACAAATACAGTAAAATCAATTTCCAGTTTTCCTGTTTCCTTGTTTTTGTGATTCCATTCATTCAATTCTTTTTTTCCTCGTCCTCCTTCCTTTTTTCTTTTCTGCTCTGGGCGATAAGGAAGGTGGATTCAGCTGCTTTCAGAAGGCTGGAGAGAGAACAGGGTTTTTGAGACTAACACTGTGGTGAACCTGATGAGTATCTGAGAGAAAATGCTGCTGTTGTATCTGACTCTTGACTGAAAAATGCTGAGGTTGTTTGTCTTTTGGGACGTGGGTGTGCTTTTGTGAGGTGAATTGCAAATCTCCCTCAGATCCTCTGATCTGAGAGAAAGTTTGGCAGACAACAGAATGTTTGAGTAAGAATTTTCAAGAAAATAATCCAGAAAAACTAAAATAGCAAAGTTTCTTCAAACATGCTGTTTCATTAGCCAGCTGGAAATCAGTGTAGTCAAGACAAAGTAATTAACACAAGGTCTGAACACAGAGACAGTTTCACTTGATAGCCAACATGTTGAGGCTGAGGTAAACTCCAAATATCTTGGTACAGTTCTGGACTCCCAGGTGAGCTTCTCTGAAAACACAGAGAATGTTTTCAAAAGATGCTCACAGCAACTTTATTTTCTTAGAAAACTCTGAGGCCTCTGTGTTAGTCTGCAGATTTTAGAACTGATGTTGAAAACTATTGTTGAAAGAGTTTTAACTTTTCATCTTCCTGCCTGGTACGCTCACCTAAACTGTAGATCTCAGAATAAAACTTTCTAGGATTGTGTCAATGGCAAACAGAATAGTTGGCAAACGCCAAAAAGTCCTTGACTCAACTTTTGACAGAAAGGACGAGGAAGAATACGAGGAGCATCCTGGCAGACAGCTCTTGTCCTCTCTTCAGTTTGAGCCTTTGAACTCCTGGAGGCGCTGTAGAGTCCCTCTGGTAACTAAAAATGTATAAGAAGTCCTTCTTCCAAAGAACCATCAATATTCTGAACTCTACAAAGTGACTGATGAGATTTAAGCCACAGACACTGACATCAACTGTTGTTGCTCCTTAGATTTGGTGAAACTGAAGAGTGAACAATAAAGATATATATTCTTATTCATGTTCAAGACGTGTCCAGTGTGTAGATCCTAATGGGATACGGGTAAACTGTTTTTTTGCTGCAGTGTGTAGAAATGTTGTTCTGCAAAGTCTGTGACACTATTTTCTATCTGATGATCAGAGAAATCTCACACTGTGATCTGATGAATCTGATTTGATATTACATTATTATTCTTTCACATAATCCAAGTGGATTGAATAATGATAATCATCACATTAGGGGGGAAATTGCTGAACTGGATCAAATCCTCATTAATGTCCTCATGCACGTTTCCCTTCACAGCTGTCACCATGGTAATGAGTGGAGTGGGGTGTGTGACTGTAATTTAAGTGGTTCACACGTTCTCGCTCCCAAACACACCCAGAGTATCTGCTGTTCTTTGTTTACCCGTTTTTCCCTTGATGTTTGTTTCCAAACAGAAATGCAACATGAAATTATTGTGAGTGGAGCCACTCTTTACCAGAATTACTGCCTGAAAGGCTGAAGGGAGAACGGCTGTTCTCACTGAAAGACCTGCACTTATGTATGAAAATGAACACTGCTTGATGTACTGATTCAGAGGAAAATGTGCTCCTACAGACATGTTATACAACAGCTTTGCTGAATGTGTTCCTATTTGTGTTTTTGAGTGTTATTGGTGAATGAAGAGTAATAAAATGTTTGAATCTTGAGTAAAACTATTTGTTTGCAGTGAGTTTCATCCACAAATGTCTGCATGTATGATGAAAAAATCAAATTTCCACAGATAGTTGATGTGTGAGTGATCTCACGCTGGGCAGGATACCAGAAGGACAGCAGAGGAATATTTCAAAATAAATGTTAGTGATCACAGCACAGTCACACACCCCACACCTGGGACTCTAAGAGAGACTCATGTAGATCCCTATAAATCAGCATAATGGCCGTTCCAGGCAGCTACTTTCTGTGGTTACTTTTGGTCTAGGCTCAGAGACAAGTGTTTAAAATGATTCATGTAAAAATGTTATTGGTCATGTTTATTTGAAAAGTGAAAGGAAGTGTGGGCTGGTGATGAGTGCAAAGTTAGCACAGCACATAGAGCCACAATAGCCACATAAATATGTTGGGTTGAAATAAACAGCACTTATCCTTTAAACCTCCATTACTGTCTGTGCCAGTCTTGTATCTCACCTCTGGGACAGATTGTGGCTCTTTGCTCCCCCACTGTTCCCATCCTGGCCTCTCCTGCTGTGACAGGCTGCTCCCTGTCTGTGTCCATAGCTAATGCCAGTCAGTTGTGACAATTTATGTCGTCCAGCTGAGCAACATCTGGCAATGTGACAGTGTGTGTAGCTGTAAAAGCTTGGCAAAGAATGAATAAAGTAGAAAGCCTATATGCCAATCAAACCTAAAGCACTGTCAGTAACACTGATCTGTACCAAGATCATGTTCGATCACAGATGAAGCATCAACAGAAAAAGATGCACTGAGGACATTGAGCAACCCTTTACAGAGGAAACAGAGACTGACTACACTGACACATGTTTACTATGATGTTTACTTTACTTTAGACTCTAAATCAAAGTTTGTGAAGTTTAGTTTTGACTAAGATCAGAAAAAAGTCAAACTGATGACGTCACATCAATGAAGAAACAGCAGCTCTGATGTGTAACCTGCTTAAATGTTCTTCTTTCTCCAGAGAGCATCATCACTTTAAGAAAATTGTATAATTTGTTTCGGACAAATACACCTGACACAGATCCCTCACCTTCTCTCTCTCTCTCTCACACTCAAAACAAACACAAACACCAGTTCTCCCTTTTCTCCTTGGTCATTTTCCACCTTTGTCTGTCTTTGATGACTGAGTGTGACCTTGTGGTGTACAACAAAGAGAGACAACATTAAGAGGCAGCAGATGGTTCACAGTGAGACTCGATTCTGCACAGTGGTTTACACAGACACACACCCTACACTGGTGTCATCATCATCAAAAAATAAATAAATAGATGAAATTTAATTATAAAAAATGCACAATGTAAACTTGCTTTTATTTGATCTAATTCATGTTCATACACAGTATCACCAGTTTATTCTCCACACTGTTTATCCTGTTCACTGTCATGGGAGGATCAACCTTATACCAACACACCAGAGAACATCGGTCGTTTCAAAGAAGGAAATGAGCATCAAATGGGATCATGACTGTAAACTGCTCTGTTAGAGTTTGCAAAAAGAGCAGCCTTTAAGAAAATCTAATGAGGTGCTGACACCTGGACGACCTGCACCACTGAGCCTCAGAGATGGAGGGCGAGATGACCACAAACACACTGGAGGAAACAGATGACAAGAACAGCACACACACACGTACACAGACATTCACATAAACACAGCTGACAATAAAACAGCTGACAATTTGTTTTAGGATTAAAATTTGTTTTGTGCAGCTAATAATATTCTTAGTTTAAGGCTCTGAATGTTTTGTGACAGTGCTCAGCTGTGTCTCTGTTAACCCCTATGTGAAGCCTCTCGTGACTGTGGCCAAACCCACAACACAGCCAGCATCACCCTCATCATCACAACAACTGACCCTGTCCACATCTGTGCCACGGCACCAACCACATGATGTAGGAGTGTGTGTGTGAAGAGGAGAGAGAGTAAGTGTGTGTGTGTGTGTGTATGTGTATGTGTGTGTGTGTGTGCGTGTGTGTGTGTGTGTGTGTGTGTGTGTGTGTGTGTGTGTGTGTGTGTGTGTGTGTGTGTGTGTGTGTGTGTGTGTGAAGAGGAGAGAGAGCAAGTGTGTGTGTTGTTGTTCATGTTCTCAGTGTCAGAGTCTAATTAAAGTTGAATTCAGTGCAGAGTACTACAGTGCAATTCAAGTGCTGAACACTGATTATTATTCACAACCTCAGTGACAAGAAAAACACTGTACCAGCCCATTGTACTATAATCTGTGCAGATGTTCCACCTAACATTCAGTATCTTCATCCACAGAAAGTCCTCCACTGGCTCACAGAAGACACAGGGACAAAAAGGTGAAGCTCCCATTTACCTGAACACTGAGACACTGATTCACTTCCTCTCCTCAGAGCTGCTGAACTGTACATGGTGTTTAAATCAACTGTCAAACAGCTTTATTTAGCAGACAAATCAAAGCCGCAGTGGAGCCGTCTGTAGCAGTTAGTCTGAAGAGTCCTACAGCTCAGCAGCCTGAGGAGCTCAGAGGGAAGAAAGAGAGACAGGAAGAGAAAGAAGAGGAGGAGTTCAGCTGTTTACTGAAGATGCTTTGACCCCACTAGTAGTTTATAATGGGGTCAAAGGTGATTCTGGAGGGCAGTGACCCTTCAATATGAGAGACTCAAAAAACCATTACAGACCTGGAGAAAGACGCTCACTAGAGAGATTATTATTTCAACTGAGAGGAGAGAGAGAGAGAGAGAGAGAGAGAGAGAGAGAGAGAGAGAGAGAGAGAGAGAGAGAGAGAGAGAGAGAGAGAGCACATTATGTTTACTCTAAGAGTATCATTATCATTATATACGTGTATGTTGAGACTGTTATCATTAGTAGTAGTAACAGTAATAGTAGTATTACCTGCATTAGATGCATCACATGACATGTTCAGACTGTGATAGTTTGTAAAATCATCAGACAGATGAGAAAAGGCTCCAGCTTTGCTGCTATCAGGTGTTCAAATGCTTCAAGGTAACTCAGCCTTCCCACAAAATTGTTTTCACTTTGCAGAGAGATTCTTATTAAACCAATGTTTAGAAAAATCAACACATAATTTAACAAAGCAGCCCTTTGATAAACAGCTATTATGTCCAATGGAGCCTCCATATTCAATCTATTCTTCTCCAGAAAGAAAATAATTCTTCATTATTCTTCAATAAAAACACTGTGGAGCTGAAGTATGAATTTGATCTTTTTGTCCCAACAACGTAGATGCAAAATAGATGTCATTCATTTATCATTCAGCTCTCAGGTGTATAACCACAGATGGTTATTATACAAACAATCAGCTGGTTTTCTCTTCAGAGATCACCATTGGTTTTTCTTTGTTCAGACTCTGTAACAACACTTCTAATTGTTTCAGCTGCAGTTATCAGGCCTGCTTCAGAATTATTTCTTATTTCAGGCTGTCAGAGAAACTGAGAATCTTGTAAAAGCTGCAGACACAAGAAGTGAATAATACAAACCTCATTTATTTATCATTTCTGAGGGTGCTACTGGTTTGTTTGTCCTCCCCACACCCTCCGCAGTGTATTCCTCTGTATTCCTCTCAAATCATAGCTGTTAAACTGTGTGTGTGTGTGTGTGTGTGTGTGTGTGTGTGTGGGTGTGTGTGTGTGTGTGTGTGTGTGTGTGTGTGTGTGTGTGTGTGTGTGTGTGAAGAAAGTGGATTAGCATATGATGATATGGAAATAATACTATATAGACGTAATCCTCAGTGTTTGCTGCAGGGACAGGATTTGCATCCATTTGCACCCAGAAACCTCCTCCAGCTTTTACACTGACATGGAAAGTTACCAACCACATCAAGAATAATAACACAGTTAATCCTGTGGACATTGTATTGTTCATGAAAGCAATGACTGTAGGTCATCTGAGACTGAATGAGGCAGATCACTTGATAAGTGGACATGAAGCAACTCGTGGATCCACAAAACATTTTCATTCTTTCACTCACTTTTCCTTTAATGCTTTTATTGATTGATAAATAATGTGGATGTGATGACAGACTTAAATTGTCTGAGGCTGGAGATAATGTTTGTCTTCACAACACTGTGGACTTATTTAAATATAAATTATTTGTAGCTGAGACAGAATGAAATGCCCTGTAACACTTTATAAACATACATCAGAGAAGAAGAAAGGAAGGTTTGTGCTTTTACCTTCAGGCAGACAAAAGTTTAGATTGACTCTTTTCTCTCTTTCAGTCTTTCTCTCTCTTTCACTATGCATGCTCATTGATTGTCTATGCATTTCTCATTAAATGGAGTAAGTAAATGTAAATTAAGTGATTAGGACAGAACCTGTTGCTGGTCACAGACCAGTAACACCTGTAGATGGAGGAAACCATTTCCCTGCAGCAGAAAATGAGGAAAGACAGAAAAAATATCTCCTTTCTCTTTCTATGAGACTTGAAGCATCAGGTGATCATTTAATTTTCAGCTAAATACAAACTGCAAACATTTACCAGGAAGGGAGCAACTCTGAGGAGGAACTCAAGGAGAATCAAGAAAGAGAAAGAAACATTCCCACAGAAAACACCAGAACTAAATGTTTCTGATAATCATCTGTCTGTAATGATGAATTGTGTCCTCACAGAAAGATGAAGTACATGAAGGATGTACAGTATTTCAGAAATCATGGATCTCCAAGAACCTCGGATATGTTCTTACTCCTAACAATTACGATCAAAGCCATTAAGACAAGATGTCCCAAAGGTAAAAAATGAAGGATGAAAACAAAACCTGAGCAGCTCATTAGTTACATTTCATTTACACTGGAGACCATGCATCAGAGCACGGAGCATCTCTAAGTGAAGAGAACAAACTGTCAATACAGAAACAGATACATGTAGAAAACCGAAATGTTCAGATGGACTAAAATCCAAAATGTCTGAATCTGGTTCATGTCCATGACTCATTTCTCATAGCTGTGTTCTTCTCCAGATGTGCCGACAGATGTGTTGTTGATGAGCTGACAGATGTTTCTTTGATAAACATCATTGCACCCTGAACATATTTGGTGTTGCACAAACCTAATGACCAAACATTCAATTTCCATCTTAATCTGTAAAGTCTGCTCGTTAGCACAGTAGAACTGAAGGTGTTTCAGAAAAGTGTAAATAAGATGCAGTTCTGCACCTAAACAGAGGCGTTAAGAAGACTGTTTTCTTCATGAATATGTTTATCTGATCAATCCTTCGTAGTGAAGTATTTAGTGTTCCACAGTTTTCCCTGAGGGAAGGTGAGAATAAATCAACCCTGTCTCCGAAAAATTACATTTCTATACAACTGAACTGCAACAGCAAATATGTTAAATAACCTAAATGCAACAGGATCAGTTTTCTATATGATGAGGATATGTTATTAATCTGTGTATTTGGCAAATCGCAAAAACATGTAAAATGTTTACAGACAATTTATTTTGCACAAAAAATATACGATCTTGCAGAACAACATCTGTTTGTAGTGACTACAGCATTATTACACTTTTTATGGTCACGTTCAGGCTCTCACAGAACTTGGTTGAGGTTTAGCAAAGATCATAGTCTGGTTTAATACAGAAGGAGTTCACAGTGACCACAGACACAGCAGCTGTCTGACTACATTACAAGATGAATGTAAATGATAACAGAAGCCCAGAAGTGTGAACTCTGGGAACAAACAAAAATCATGGAGCGACTTTAACACTTGAGCTGTATGTGGATTTGTTCAGTTACTCAAATCAACACATAACGATAAAGTAACGAAAGGATAATAAATGGCTCAACAATCTAAATGTTCCTTCACATTAATCAGTCACATATTTTCAGTCTCCTCAGCTCAACATCCAGTGAAGAGCAGAGATGTGGTGCCATCTGTTTATTAACTAGAGTACAACTATGACACAGTTAAGTTGTGACTTGTTTCAAAGGTTATGTAACCACTGTTCATACATACATTAGTCAACTATAACTGACCACATGATCAAATGTTCGACTGACTTAATGAGTGGTTTCATCATGTTGAGAATATTACCGTTAGCCAACATCTGGCTAAGTAGGATTAGATGATACCATGGGTGTAGCAGGTTGTAATTAGACTGGTGTGAGACAATATAAGCCAATGAACACAAGTGGTTTGTGTTTTGAATGATTTCATTTAACTACTTGTGCCGAGCAAATGAGGACAGAGGTCAAGTTCATCTGATAGGCAATGAAAATGTAGCTGAGTGAGGTCTGATCTCCAGCAGCTGTGGATGCAGCACAAGCTGTCCAAGTTTAATAGACTGGCTTTGTAATGTTTCTGTGCAAAGGCATCACAGATGAAGAAACAGTCAGAAGAGTGAATGATGAATGAAGGGATGTTACGCTGCCTTTTCATCCTTACCACTTAACTATAGCAAGGTACAAAAAAACATTTAACTCACTGCGCTGCTCAAAGGCTACTGACAACTACCAGCAACTATTAAGGTGGAATGTTTTCTTGCATGTTACTCAATGCATGAGTTGACATTGTGAACCACTCAATACACCTTAAATGTCGATATGACAAATATGACCATTGGATTTATTGGCTCTCTTGCAAGACTTCAGTAATGATTGTATAATAAATATACAGTAATGAACATAATGTATTTAACTTTCAACTGGATCATGCAAACTTTAAATATTCTATTTAAATATTCTGTGTTTTCACTTGGTAAACACCTTTGGTAAACAGGTAAACCTGACTGATGATGCGTCCTTTTTCCAAACCTCATTACAGCTCCACTGAATCATCTGCAGATAAACTCAGTTTGATTTAAAAGCAGAGGAGAAAACTCAGATAGCACAAGTACAAAGCAGGATAATGGATGATTTCTTCATTTATCTTTTTTTTTCCAATTACCTTGTAAATGTGGAGATACTGAAGCCTCTGTACTGTCTGATGCCTAAAGAGAGTATATTTTCTTTTTATTTCCCCTCCTGGGTTGACTTTCATGAAGCCTCTCAGCTGGCCTTGTTAGAGGATGATAGAGTGGGTGGAAAGGTGAGTTACTGCACCTGTGTGATTACAATGACACTCAGCAGGTGATGATCACTGACAGAGTGAAATAAGTAGCAGGATGAATTATCCACACAAAGGAGACTTGGTCTGAGCTCAGTTCAGGCCTCAGTGGCAAATGCTGGCTCTTGATCCACAGGAATAATCACTAAATATAACTTTGTCACTGCGTTTAAGACGTCACAGGTAAATCTGTGTTTCTTTAAATAGTTTGGTTTGTTTTTTGCTCAGACTGTGATTTAAGAAAAGTGTAGATAACTGTGAGTGAATGTCCTGTATGAGACACAGCTGTTAAACACTCACACTATGAGAGACTGTCCTCCTGTAAAAAGAAACCCCACAGCTCGTCTGTGCAAGCAGCTTATTAAGACCCATCATTATGTTTTATTGTTAGTGGTCACAGTGAATATGAAAGGAGCAAAGGGTGAAGTCAGGTGATGACAAAGTCCTTGTTAGGAGGAGGTTGGGGTGGATGGATGGGTCAACAAAACACAGGACTTTCAAACAGACTGCTGTTTGTTTCCAGAGTGAAAATCCTAGTCACTGTTGTTTCTTTTATCCATGACTGTCCTAAACCATGTGTTTATGTGTGTAACCATGACAACAAAGCTTCTCACACCTACAGAAAGTTCTGATTTTCTTTTCTTAAATCTAAACAAGTACTTTTTTGTCCCTAAATTGAACCAAACAGTGACTGTTTCACAACCGAGTTTATTATTGTTACCATGACAACCAAGGTCCAGTATGCCTGCTGCAGCTCACACACAGATATATCAGTCACACAGGTTTTGTATCTTACTCACTTCTGATGTACTGGAGCTGTTTCTGAACTAGATTCATATTTGCTCACTATAACTGACAAGAGTATTGAAATATCATGTTGTTCTTCTCATAGTTCCTATAGTTACAGCTGTGCATTAAGGTGAAGATAGATAGATAGATAGATAGATAGATAGATAGATAGATAGATAGATAGATAGATAGATAGATAGATAGATTGATTGATTGATTGATTGATTGATTGATAGAAGCTCACAATCACTGTCATCAGACAATATCTGCATGTGAGTCCCTTCGCTGGTGGGTGAAGTCATTATTTATATTATTATATTATTCAGGTTACAGGGAAACAAGAGATAAAACTTCTACCTGCAGGGCTCTGGGATTAATGTGAGTAACAACATAACACACAGTAAGTCATTCAGTGCTGACCTCCTTGCTTCAGGAGTGTAGAAAATCTTTCTACTAGAAACACATATAGAAGTGGGAATCTCCAAAAGTATGAACAACTATCACAAAGACACTTATGTTCTCCCTCAGATCAGAGTCGAGTGTTCGCTCCTCTGCTGTTAAACATGAGAGGAACAGATTGTCTTTGGTTGAATCACTGTTGGCTTGACACCAGCTGTTGTTTACAAAGATCAGCCTCCACAGCATGAAGCTCTCCACATCCACCTGCCAGTCAGCTACTAGAGCAGTGACTCGATCAAACCATGTAAACTCACACTTCAATATGAGCAATAACAGCAACAGTCTTTCTATTTGTTCCCTGAGAAGCAGATAAAGCTCCTGATGATCGATGGCAGATAGAGTTTGTTAACACTTATCTCACTGTTGCACATTTCCTTTTAAACACCTGCATCACTACAAGTTCTCTTAACTTTAGCAAAGTGGGAAGTTACCAATTTATTAGGTACACCTATACGAACTAATGTAATTCAATCCTTGAGTAAATTATACCTGCACTAAGCTTGTCATGTATTTTGTATATGGGTTTCATATTACCAGTTTGTTTTAGGCTCAAACTGGAAAAGAGGAGTTTCCTGCAGACCTGATCCTGCGCTTGCACTGATTTCCTGATTACAGCCAACTGAGCTGCTGATCGATCTCTGTGTTTCTCCTGTTACCACTCCATTACCAGCACCTTGTAGGGTTGAGCTGCTTTTAGTCTAAAGACCATCATTAATGCTGACATTCAATTACAAACGTAGACAGGAGAGAGGGAGTGAGGGAGAGAGCTGAACCAGATGTTTCACTCTGCTTTATCACTTTCATTTTATCTTCTCTCACTCTGTCTTTCTGCAGTTCTCTGTGTCCTCTCATCACTTTATCCTGCATCTGTTTTACCTGAGGCAGCACAAAAACTGTAGGTAATTGTAAGATAATCATGAAGTGATGAGGGATGCTCAGTAACTACTCAGTATGATGTATCACTTTACTTGAGGCTGCACAGAGTTAATCAGGAACATCTCATGAAAACTGATATTTATGAAGTAATCATCACCTACTGGTTCATTCATATAATATCTCCCAGTCTGTCACACATCATTATCTACTTTATAGTCGTCTATTCAGAGTTACTCAGGAGCTACTTCTGAACGATTCATCAATCATCAGGTCTGGTTCGTTCTTCACTCGTTCCTTAGTAACTACTCACACGTTTGTGTATGGTATTATAAAGTGTTACTGATTCTGCTGTAGTGCTGTTCATTTGCTGCCAAACAGGATACCTGCTGTTTGTGACATCTGTGTACTGGTCCTGTCATGAATCATTCAGTGTTCTGCAAAACACTTGTGAACTTCAGTCTCCAGCTGATTATGTAATAGTGGACCTTTCTGTCTCAGATCACAGAGGGAATGTCATTTGGTTTGGGTTAATGTCAGCTGTGCTCTTCCATCAATATTAAAGACTGATCAAAGGTCAGCTGTTAACCTTTCAAACACTCTGCACACACTCCACCCCTACACACCGACACTAACTGACTGTTGCTTCCTGACACCTCTGCCTGCTCATGATGATGGTTTTAAAGTTGAAAACAACAAACTCTACTCTCACGTCTGTGTGTGCTGAAAGTTTCTGAGCTACTTGGTGTCACTGGAGTCCAGACATTATGTTTTGAAACAGCCTGTCATCAGGTCAGTTAGCAGCTAACTACTGTCAGATTAAAGTGTGGCTGTTCAGTCGTCTTATTATCAACTGTCTGTTAAATTAAACTCCAGAATATTAAGTTTTTTAAAAAGTAACTCTGTTCCTGTTCATCAGTGGCAGGTAAAAATAAAGGGGCTGGTGACCCTGGTGTCCCAAAGGTGGCACATGACTGTCTGCAGCCCGACTCAGGCCAACAGTGAAGTGAGCAGTGAGAAGGACTACAGTGCACAGGGATGTATTAGCACTGCTTCCTCCAGCTTGTCCTGAAATGATGTGCCTCATTTGTCACAGTCATTCTGGTACATTCAGAGTTTCTTTTGTGAGCAAAGGTAAAAGAAAACATGAAAAATGAAGCTGCCATTCTGGGTAATTAGAGTGTGAGGTAAAGAGCAAGGACAGAGACGAAGCTCTGCAACGTAACATCTCTGTTTCTCTGTATGTGACACATAAATATAAATGTCTGTCATTGTTTAAGGTGCTTTTCAAACAGGAGAAACTGGTTCATAATAATCCTGATGCTGTGCTGTTTATAGGTAAACAATGGGTTTGGGTGAAGAACATTATTCAACTTACACTCAAAGGATTGATTATGGCAGAGCAGGTTACACTGAACAAGAACAGGTCCTGGTCCTGAGGAAAGAATGAGACGTCTATAAAGCTTTAAATCTGTTCCAGGGGCTGTGTATTACACTTTGTGCCATAATTGTCAGACTGTGAACACACATTTGGTTTATGTTATTTCCCAGTGGAAATAAAACACATATTAGGAGCTTGATAGCTCATTGTGGATGTGTGAGCATGGAGGCAGAAACATTAAGCCATAAACTCTCCTCAATCTTCTCCACACATCAACAAGAACGACTCCAAACAGTTGTTAACAGTTTCTGTAAAGGGTCATTTTACAGGGATCAGGACCATTACACTGAATCACTTCTAAGTGACTCAGGCACAATATAGTTTAGATAATGAGAGAACTGTCCATTAACTGATCTTCATTCTCTTGGATTCCTCTCAGCTTAATTTTTATTAGGTATCACTTTAAGCTATTGTTTAAAGCTCCCTTTTGAAGTTTTAATTAACTTTCCCCATTTTAAGAAAAGTTTTAATTCATTTCACAAAGTAAAAAATGTTTTGAATAGTAAAGAACTGAAAGTGATATGTTTGAATTGAGCTGAAATGAAGCGCTGATTTCTGTAATGTTCATCTGTGGAATAAGTTTAATAAATACTGATAACCTTAAATTAAGTGCTGAATACCTGCTGCAGATTAAATTACTATGTGTTATAGCCTGTGGATTCACATTTACATAATATTAATATTCATACATTCAGTCTTGTTTATTCACTGATATTTAACCCTTAAGTTGTATCACAGAGTCTCACTCTTCATTTTAAAGGGTCAACCAGACCAAAGAACGAGCTGAGCTGTACATGCAGGGCAGCAGCACGAGAGACATTTTCTAACATGAAAAACTCTGATAATCATCAGATTGAAAAGGTAAATACCTGAATGCAGTTTTGCAGGGTAACTAAACTGGGAGCAGATAAACTGTGGGAGGTGAAGCTGAGAAAAATCTGCATTTTAAATGACATTAAAATAAACCAGTGTAACACTCATTAAATCAGCAGGGGCGACTTTAGTGTCTTACATGAAGAGGAATTAAAAGCTGACATGGAGTAAAACTCTCTCAGGTAAGCTGGGAGGTGAAGTGTCCTGACTCCACCTCAGAGTCTCCTACCAGTCAGTTGTACCTGCAGCACCTCCAAAGAAAAACACCCATGAGGCATAGTTCAATATGTGAGCTGCTATTAGTTATTCCACTGATGCATTAGTGGTGCAGTATTGAAACAAACTCCTCTGTCTCTCAGCTGGATCCCTCCTTGCTCTTTGCACCAGACATTTATTCAATACACATCCTGCAAGTTAATTTGTGATAACAGAGTAATGCCCCCAGCATGCAATTGGGTGACCAGCCTCTTAAGCCCGTTGATTAGTTGACTGATTATCGACTGATTACTCCCAATCTCCTGGTGTCATCAGACACAATTAAAAACCTCTGTAATGAAATAATTGAGTGTGTGTCTGTGTGTGTGCTTTCACATCATGATGTACGTTGATATCTGAGTGTGATGTTTGTCTCAGTGCGACACTGATCAGCGTTAACTCAACATGATTGGTATTTACATGAGAACGAGGCTGAAATGTTAAACGTGAGTATAACAACTGTTCTCTACAGTGTCGCACAACAGCACCACACACTGCAGTGAAGTCCAGCGAATTTACAGCTTTCTACACAACCACAAGGACAACTGATGATTCTAAGCTTCAGGAGGACGGTGTTTATTCAGGGGAAACTGATACAGATGCTACTTTGTTGTGTCTGCTTCTCAAAAAGAAATAAGAAAACAGCCTGTTGTAACTTTCAGTGGAAAAATGAGGAAAAGTAAATTAATGTTGAACTAACTGTAGAGTGGAAAGAGAGCTACACTGTCCACATGTCCACTAACATCAACTGTCTGACTGTAAGAACAGAGTCTGATCATAAAACTACAAGAGAAAAAAAGCATCAGTGAAACACTATAAATGAATCAAGGTTCCAGTTTGAACTGTTCACACTGTCTGATCAAACACGTCATATAAATATAAACTGTGTTTGGATATAATTAGCTGAGACATATCTGGATGCAGCAGGAACAGATCCATAATCATATTCATCAAAGTTTAAATGCAGGTGATGGCTCATTTTTTTTAAGAACAGCTTTTGACTAAATCAAATCTACACAAGAACAGTGTGTGTGTGTCTCATTTCATTCCAACACAGAAGTCAAAACATCTCATTAGTGCTTTGGGACTGTGAGATTCATTAAGGGAGATGTGATGGGATTAAGGATCCAACGTAAACAGAGCTCACTGACAATCAGTCTTCTCCTCTCTGTCTCCCTGTTTCTGTGTCTCTCACTGTGAACTCAAGAGGCAAACAAATCACTCATTAAAAGTACAAAGTTTAATTTGTCTTAATTAATTGGATGAATCCTCCAGAAAAGGGCATCCATGTTACCCTGATGAACAGTGAAATACCAGACTACAAGCTTCAGTCAGCTGAGGGAGCAGCACTGTAGCATGAAGGAGCCTCAGCTTGGAATCAGCTGTGGTTTAGAGGTCTTAATAATTAGACCATTTAGTGTGAGGTATCAGGTCAAATGCCTTTAACGAGAGTTAAACTCACCCATCTACAGAAACACAGATGTTTCTTCTTCCTGTCTGCTCTCAGCTGACCTGAGCTGACCTCACTGTTTCTCATGAAATCGCTGTTCAGCATTTTATTATGTTGATTTTTAGAGAAATCATTCCAAGGTCAGCAGATGTGAAAAAAGCAGACAAAGCTGAAAATGTAGCCAGTAAACATAAATGGTAATGATGAGAGGTGAAATACAAAAGCAAAGGGAAGCATAAAAAGTATGAGAGTCCAGAGAGAGATGGGAGTGGGTGCTGACTGTGAGCTAATGAGAGGAAAGTTAACGAGGAGTGAAAACATTTCAACAACTCACTGAGCAAGGACACGACCAGACACAGTGACGGGAATCTCAATGGGAATCTAAACACTCGACCTCCTCAAACTCACCAACTGGTCAAATCTGATCGCAGCATCGAAGCTGATGGTGTTTTCTCAAACTCATTTCCTCATCAAATCCATCTGAGCAGCTGATCGATTAGTGTTTTGCTTCTGTCTCCACTCCATTACCAAACAGTTCACAAATACTGCTGGAGCTGATGTGCTTACAGTCTGGAGAGAATCATTACTTACTGCTGACATTTAATTATAAAAGTAGACAAGAGAGAAGTTATGGAAACAAATCTTCATTTCTAAGACTCTTTCACTTGTCTGCCTGTATCTTTTCTCTCCTTTCTTTCAGGGGCATTTTCTCAGTCCCTCTCTGCTCTGTCACACACCACTACTGTACATGAAGACCACTGTCAGCTCAGACACACAATAAACACACTAATTCACTACAAGCCTCCTTTGAAACATCAGGAAATTCACAACTATGGAAAGAACAAACTGTTCATTTGACATGAAAGACAAAGATTGAAGCAACATCCAGGATTCAAACGTGTATCCACCATCACATCCATTATATGAGTCACATACTTGCAAGAGACTGGAGTACACAAGAGAACATCCATATTCATAGATGTAACACATGTAAGAGAAGCCAAGAACGGGTTCAGACATGGGAAGTGTGAAGGTGAGCTGCTTTTACCAAACGTGTCAATATTAAAGCAGAAAGTGTCAAACTGAGGATCCAGTCAGTCTCAGGCAGAATGATGAAACATCTTTGAGGTGGAGAACAGAAGCTCTGTGGGATTCAAGAGAGAGACAGGTGTGTGTGTGTGTGTGTGTGTGTGTGTGTGTGTGTGTGTGTGTGTGTGTGTGTGTGTGTGTGTGTGTTCATCTTCAAAAAGCAGCTTATGTGAGAACGTTGAAATATTTCTGGTCTCACTGATATTAATTGAACATCATCTTGTTCATGTCCTTGTGATTCTGTTGTAGAGACACGACTGTAGACGTGACACTGACTCATCAGCTCTAACTCAACTCTCCTCCAGTATGGACGCCAACTGGAGCAGCAGCTCATTAATGGAGAAGCTGCTCATGCGAAAAGAAACCAGTGCAGTGTTTATACTGAAGCAGAAGTGAATGTTTACTTGTAAGTGAGGAAGAGAAAATGAGAAGTGAATCATTAAAACATGCTGAAAACCATTTGTAGATAAACAGTTTATCACTACTTTAAATTTTGAAACAGCAGCTTGTGTTGATGATTTATTTTCCATCATATTCTGTGTTGGTGATCATTTGTTTTCCTTTCACTTTCCCTCTGTGGGGCTTCTGCTTATGAGACCTCATGGCACAGGTAGACTGTGTGGGGATGTTCATTTACATTCCCCTCTTGTTTCAAACTGTCCATTTGTATTTTGGACTCAGAGGAGAGGCTGTTGTTCTCATTATAATGTGTCAGCAGCAACACAAAGACACAAACAACACAAAGGTTCAGTGGAATCATCAAATAAACAGGATGAAAAATAAAGTTTGCTGCCACAGTCAGAGAAGTGAGACTGTGAGTGTCGGTCAGTCAGACGCAGTGTAAATGATTTTTACCTGGGCAAACACACTGCATGTCTCTATACATTATTCATGATGTGTGTGAGTGAGATCATGTTATCCAGTGTAACACACTGTAACACCATCACACACTTGCTCTTAGACTCTGTAAAGACTTTACATTCCCTTCAGCCATGTGTGAATAATATTTAAAGCATAATCACATCTAATTCATTTAGACACAGATGAAGCAGAGCACAGACAGCTCATAAAATCTGCTGTGAATCATGGATCCTTGCAACAAATTGCATAAGTATGCAGACAACTGTTTACAGTGGGTAGTTCTGTTGTGGGCAGATGGCTGCTTTAATGTATTGGAAGAAAACAAGTTATCAACATCCATAAGATTCATGTTTCATGTTGGATTTTACCAAACCAAAATTAGACAGTTGAATCTCTGCATTCATTTTTTAAGCAGTAAAAGTTTAATTCTCCCTCCACGGTTCAGTCCACTCACCTGTTAGACTGAACAGGTTCAAAGCTTCTGACCTCTGAGTGTCTTCATTCATAATTCATTTAAAGCCCAGAGTATTTCCACATGTAAATGTGAAAAATGTCAGCTCATGTTGTGACAGTTGGTCTGTAAAGCTCTGATGATCCAGTGTTTACACTGTGATAAAAGCAGATTTCATTTGGGGCAGTTAATCTCTCTCTGTCTCTGACGATGCTGGGATTGAAAGCAACACTTTGCTTATTCTTGGATTAGAGAGAAAAAAAGATGAAGAAACAATGTAACTACAGAAAGAAGGAGTTCAACAAAACAGCATCACCAAACCATGTTGAGAAACAGGAAACACATCTATAATCTACACACCTGTCCTCAGTGGCTCTGCATCAGTTTGTCTCAGGATGGACAATCCTGAGACACCACTCCTCCTGCCATCAGGCAGGAGGAGTGGTGTCTTCAGGCGTCTTCTGGATCTGGATCAGCACCATGGACAGAGACAGTGCAGCACCAGAGCACAGACGTGGCTTGACTCTGATCGTTTCACTAAAGACACTGTTTTAATCACACAAGTTTTAATCATACCTGATATTTTGGTTCATGTATGTGCAGCAGCTGAAGAGCAGACTCATAAAAACTATTTGGTACAAAGTACAAAGCAAAGGAAAAGTGATGGGAAACAATGTCACACACCTGTTTAATAAAACATCTCTTTCTTCAGATGCTCTGTTTTAAATAAATGAGACAGAAAACCCCGAGAGTGACTGAAGTTTTCTAGAAACCAGTAAACTGACAGATGACAAACAGTAATGCTGAGGTCAACTGAATCTGTTGCTCCTCTCCTTCCTGCTCTCATCCTCACTGCTGCCGTCTGAATGTGACGGGTGGACTTTGAAGTTTTCGTCTCCCCTTAAGGAGCTTAAATGCAGTAATAGAGGAGACATGATGGTGGGTGTAACACAGGACTTCACTTTGATTTTATCCCCAAGTGGTTTTCATTAAAAATATGTTATTTCACTGAGAGGGAATTTTCTCTTCCACAACAACAGATGTGAGGCTGTTGAAGGTTTTGTGTTTTATGAGTCTGTTGAGTTTTGTTTCTCATCACGCAGCTTTATAATATATTATAACGTCACATTATAGATGTTTTACACCTTATTGTAATTCAAATGTGAGACATTCAAGATGAATAAAGAATGAGGAAGAATAGTTTCATTAAACCACAGACAGGGTGGTTCTGTTAGAGTTACAGTAAAATGTCTGTGGATAGAATTTACTTTAAACATCTCAGCTCCTTTCTGTGATAACAGAAGAGTCACACATCAAGTCAGACGAACACAAGGAGAAAAATGTTTTAAAAAGACTCAAAGAGAAATGTGAATCAGACAGTGTCCATTATACTTTTATACAGTTCAGTCAGAACAGGACGTGTCCATCATTCCATCATGTAGTTTAACTTTAGATTCAGTGAAACAGTTGGTTTAAATGGGAAAATTGTCTCCTCTCTGATGAGATCTGGGGACACAGAGACAAAGCTTGAACAGAGTCTAGTAATGCAGTAATATGAGCAGTGAGTCAGTCAGTCACACATGTTGTGAACAAACCCCCAGTTTAACATTACTGTCTAAAGCAGTTCTGTTATAGTCCTGTTACACTGGTTATTATTCCTCTTAGGTTTGCAGTCACTATCAGACGTGAACACAAAACAGACTCATTTCACGTCTCAGACCTGATCACACTCTCATCTTATTAACAAGCTCTGTTTGCCCTCCTCACCCTTTCATATATTTCCCAGAGGCAGTATGATATGTTCGTAATATTCTAAAGAGCTGATGGAAATAAAAACCACAGTAAATAGAAAACTGAGCTGATAAACAGTGAGAGAGATTAATATGAATTAATTTATTTTTCCTTAGAGAGGATGGATTAGTCTAAAGAATGTAAAGCTTTTGAGGAAGAGGAGAAGTGATAAATGTATAGTGATAAATCCATTGTAAGGAAACTCAAAAACACTGACACCATTCTGGGACTGAAGACTCTCCATATTTTCTTAAGTTCAGTTACAGTTTTATCAACAATCTGGAAAAGGTTTGGACAGACGCACAGATCAGGGTTTGAAGTTATATGTCTCCATCCATCACAGCCGTCATACAGACTGTACTGGTGTCGTTGCCTGTCAGGACCTGGAGGTAGGCATGAGTTGGTGGGAGTAAAGTCGTCTGAAGTGTGAGCTGGAAGTGAAGACTGACTGAGAGGAGCGAGTCAGCAGGTTTGCAAAGCTGAGGACATGAATCAGCAAGTGACTGACTGACGGCTGTGAATCAAACACTTTGCCTTTAAAAGTGTCACTGAGTGTTGAGCATTGTTTTAGTGTCCTTTTGTTTTATCTGCACCAACGTTACAAAATGAATGATGAGACTAAAGCAGCCAATAGAATTTACAGCACAGAGAAACAACATGACACAGGCCAATAAAAAGCCAATAGAAGTTTAAACAAGTGAATAAATAAAACAATATGACATACTACTGCTACTACTACTATTACTACTTATACTACTACTAATAATAATAACAATCAAGACATCGTTGTTGTTATTACAACTCCAGCTTCAGGAGCTTTAGGTCCACATCTGCCTGAAGGTGGTGATTTAACTCAAACAGCCACATCAGCACAAATGAATTAACATTGATGGGAATTTAGAATTATTATGCAAAACCACCAAACACAGTTCTTCACTTCAAGAAAACCATAGAATCAAAAGAGTGAACAACATGAACATGAAAAAAGTGAACACATCATGTGTAATTTCTTTGCCTGTGTTGGCGTTTCTTTAGAATGAGCCATGGATGGTTTCACTTCACCTCTCTAACATCTGATCTGATAGAAGGAGCAGAAAGCAGCAACCTTGTGGTCTTCAGCTCATTACTACACTTTATCCATGTAAAACCAACAACACACTGATTAACACATAAGAACATGTCTGTCACTTTTTACTTAGAGAAAAGGAGCAAGAAATGAAGGAGCAGGTGTTAGAAGAAAAGAAACATAAGAGGGAGACGATGAACAATTACTGTACTGACATTAACATTAACAGACGTTTGTTAGTGAAAAGAAAAAAAAAATCACTACTTCACCAAAAACGCAGTCATTACAGTAACTGCACTAATTATTGTTTTCCATCTGTGCACAGAAAACAGTTAATTAATGATGCATGATTTTAAAGATGAGGAAAATGTATTATTTAATTTTTTAAATCTGTTTTCTGTTTTAGCTCAATATAAATGAGATATTTATGATTACACATCAATTCAGGATCAGCTTTAGGAGAACATGGGGAGATATGAGAGGACAGGACCAAGGTCTGGACACTG
Source organism: Toxotes jaculatrix (assembly GCF_017976425.1). Lineage (NCBI taxonomy): Eukaryota > Metazoa > Chordata > Actinopteri > Toxotidae > Toxotes > Toxotes jaculatrix. The sequence goes on along the minus strand of NC_054402.1, from coordinate 20,570,986 downwards.
AAGGGACACACATTATCCCTCTAACTGACCAAGAGAACAAACACAGATCTCACAGTGTGGTCTTCATTTAAACTGCAGGATACTGGTCTGCATTTGATACAGTTCATTTTTTAGGCCCATTCTGCAAAACTCAAAGGAAAACATGTGAGTCCCCCAGGGACAGAGTGAGAGGTAAACGTCAATCTAATTTCTATTATCAGGTGATTTAATGATCATTTTCTCCATTATGAACGGTCATCAGTTCAACATCTGCTGGGCTACTGTGTTGATCAGCTCAGCAGATGTGTTGTGATCTAATAGGATCAGACAGGTGTGGAGACATGAAGGATAAAAAAAGAGGCTGCTACAACAGCTCCATGATGGAGGAGACGCAGCAGAATAAAGACAGCTTGTGAATTTAGTCCTGTTGTGTCATGATGTACCTGTGGTGTCAAACCTTCAGACTGTGAGATCTCTCTGTCTCTTGAGAAGTTTTCTGTCTCCTGTAAAGTGAGAGCTCAGCTGGTTAGCTCTGAAGTCTAATTTCTGATTTCACTTCATCTGTCACAGGAAGGAGATTTTACCTCAGTTTAAATTATTCCCACAGAGGAACATACATATGTGCACAGAACACAGTGGAAATATCATCTCATAAGGTTTTCTCTGAGGGATTTGGTTTCCTCAGTTAGACCCAGCACAGAGGCTCTGATGGTGGACTTTGGTTCAGTGAAACTGGTCTTACTCTGACTGAGGGACCAAATTGTTAAAATAAGAACCAACACAGAGTCACAGAGAACTGAGATTCTGTGTTGAAACTTTCAAACAGCACAGTGTCAGGTGTCCTTCACCTGTCACAGGTGAAGCAGCTGCTGTGACATCACTAACAAAGGCTTGACAAAGAGGATATTTGTGTTCCTCAGATTTAAGGCTGCAAAAACACACTCTGTTCTTGAAGAACTTGTATTTGGAGGTTGTAGTGGGGGAAATGTTTCACTGTGGACTGAGGGGAACAATCATTTCTACCAGCAGCGAGCAGACACACACTCATCAAGTCCTTTGTCCCTACAGCTCTGAAGAATCCATCAGTATCATGGCTCAGGACTGTTACTCTCCTAAAAATGACATTTTCATTGTGCGTCTCTGAGCTCAATATTCAGCTGCTGAAATCACTGAATTTCTCACACAACGTATTTTTGTCGACTTTGCATCAAAACTAAGCAAAACCTGTCACAGCAGAGACAGCACTCAGAAATACTTAGACACAGTAACAGAGGCAGACACACACACACACACACACACACACACACACACACACACACACACACACACACACACACACACACACACTCTCTCTCTCTCTCTCTCTCTCTCTCTCTCTCTCTCTCTCTCTCTCTCTCTCTCTCTCTCTCTGTGTCAATAACCTTGAGATCTGCAGAAGCATGAAATCAAAATGCATTCATCTGGTGTCTCAGTGGAGCGACACATTTTGTGAGTGTGTTGAACTGTGTAGGAGGCTGTTGTTGTTGTTGGACTCTCACGTTAACAAAACCAGATTTAAATTGGATTTGAGTGTGTGTGTTTGCTTTTACACACACAGGGTCAGAGATCATTTGTGTCGACCATTGTTCACAACAACAGAGTGACAGAAAACACAGGGAGCAGTGTGTGCTGGATTTTAACATGAGACATGTACTGTGTGTATTTATCACTTCACATCCATCTAAAGCTTTTCATTTGTTATTGCAGTGCATCCTGACACATTTCATTCATTCATTAAAGTTCATTAAACCTGTTTTCTTATCACTTGTTTCTCTTACGTCAAACCTGCAGTGAATTTATCAAATTACTGTTTCGTTAAGGAGATACACAATAAAAAGGACCAAACCAACAGGTTGTAAACATAAAGTCTCTGTTTCAAAAATTCAGACTGATCATAAAACTGAATAAAAATATGATCTAGTTGATGTGTGGACAGGAAAGTGTGTAAATTGTGGCTGTAAATGTAGGAGCATGACTGGATTTATCATAATGCAGGAGAACATGCAGATGAAATTTCAACACCAGGTGCAAATGAAGTGTGATTGATGTGTCACAGCAAACTTTACTCAACAATTTTGTTTTTTAACAATCTCTCTCATTCATGCACTAACAGCTTCAACACAACCGACTGGACTGCAGCAGTTAACAAGCAGAGTGGATTTTCTTATAAATGAATAGACGTCAGACAACTTCTGACTCTTCAGACAGGAGGAATCAAACTATAGACTCACAAGACGAGAGCAGATTCAGGAGCAGGAAGTCAGAGCTCCACCAGCAGAGAGGGATCAAACATCCCACAGCCTTCATTCACTATAACGTGTGACTGACACCAAGACGAACCTGAGATCCTCCCTGCTGCATGAACGAGAACATTTCATGGTGGACATTATGAAAGTCAAGTTAATTCATTATTTCACGTCCTGAAGAGACGTTAGAAACCAAACTATTCTACATCTTCTTACTAAACCTGTTTGACACCAGCACTGTCAGAAACTGATTTTTGTTGTTGTGTTTGGCCATGTGACACACTCTCTCACTCTCGAACATACAGATGTGAAGAAAATGGTTTGTGCATCTCAGTGATAAGAGCAGGAACAACTCGTCCATCTAAACAGCAGAAATGCACCTGCCCTTTGATTTATAACTATTCAAGATTTGCATCAGGAAAACTAATGGATGGCATCATTATCTCTGAGAGAACAGAATGTGGTGGGATAGAACAGGACTAAGTAAACTAAGCAAAGGACGACAGGATGAGAGAATCCAGTTCATATGTCCTCCTGACAGAAATGGAGGTTTACAGTGATGTAAGGGAGGGAAACCGAAATTAAGTCAACCACACCAAGGCCGAGACACACACAGATAAGAACACAGACAAACAGGGGACAAATAAGAAAGACAAGGGAGGTTCTCCCAGAAACACGAGGAAGGAGAGAGAGACTGTTGGCTCCTATCATGACTTTGTACCAAGCTCTCCACTAAAAGATGGTGAAGAGAGAAGTTTTTGTGCTATTTTCCCTATTTTCTCTTCCATGTCTTCAGTGCTATTATTGCTAAGTAACAAAAGAAAATACAATTCAAATAGATAATTAACCAAATGTGAATTAGGCTCATTTTTCTATCTATACTGATTGATGAACAAAAATGGTGATTTTTTTCTATTTAAAATTCAATCTACAACAGTGAAGTCTGCACAAAGTGAAGGGGTCTGAATACTTCCTGTAGCCACTGTATGTCACTCGCTTTAAGAGCAGTGTTTCATCTGCTGCTTCCTCTTCACATCCCACTGGCTGAAGTTCACAGCTGTTTAATGTCAATGTAACTGAATCACTTCATTTAACAAGTGGAGAGTTTGTCAGGCAGCTACACTGAACCAGACATAAAGTCGAGTTTACTGAGCCCTGTTCACGGCCATAAATCTGATTTCTGGCTTCATGACAAATCTGTGTTACCAAGAGATGTCACACTTCTTAAAATCCTCCACTGAGTCCAATATAATGTGAATTTAGGCGAAGCGCACACACACACACACAAATACCCATACTCTGAGTCACAGAACAAATCTCATTTCCATTCTACTGAATCCTAAGTGTGTGTGATGTGTTTCTTTGGTGAATTACCATATAAATAACTGCCACTGCTTATCAAGCTTTATTTAAGAGGCCAGAACAGAGAGAGAAGGAGTGTGTGAGAGAGAACAACTCGCTTACTTTGGAAAGTGTCACTAAAACCTATAGTTTCTTATCTAAATGGATTAATGCTTATATTCTTCTTTTTTCTGTTAAATGTTCATGTCATTGTGTAGCTGTTGATTTAAAGTGCAGGTGTTTCACCTCCTTGGAAATTATATTAAATTCCCTTTGACTCAATGTTGCGTAACGACATAACACAGAATCAAAGGGAATTTAATGTAATTTTTTTTTTAACACTTCCAAACAGAAAAAATGACCCTTTAATGACAAAGTTAAACAGATCTCTATACAGTGATTTGAATTCATTATTAAAACACATAAAACACAAAATATTCAGGACACATCTAAAACATCAATGGTGAAGCCAGTTGGTCTGAAAAGTTACATAATTGGATAAATGGAGATCACCTGTGTGCAGTCAAGGGCTTTCAGGTGATTGCAGTATAAATGCACCTGCATCTGAAGGATCCAGCTTTTGGTGAGTGAGCAGAGAAACTCTCCACCATGTAGACAGAACAACACTGAGTCTCTCTGAGACAATTTGATTGAAAAGCACAAATCAGTGGCTGGATACAAGAGAATTTCTAAGTCACTAAACTTCCCTTGAAGAACAGTTAAACCAATCACTATGAAATGGAAGGACTTTGACATGGTGAATGATGTTTGTCTGTCTGGAGCAGGCTGTTCTCAAAAACTGACGTTTCAGAGAAGAAAACACGAGCAGCTTCAAACAGTTTCACACCATGTTTGTACTTTCACATTCTGATATTAACTTTGGTTTTTCTCTCTCCTTCTTGTCCTTTTAACAACCTCCTGCAGCAGGAGTCACATTGAATTTGTCACATCTGATGACAATTCACTTGTCCACAGAATGCAGGTAATGTGGTTCAGTGCTGAGTCTGATAAACTGGTTGCATTTGAGAATAAAGCAGTTCAATATCATTTGGAGGTTAAAACATGTGATGTGTTCTAAAATGTAGTGATAATTATTAAAAGAAGAACTTTTATTTGAGATGCCATCTCCAAAGAAAAAGAGAAAATGGTTGAGGTTGAGTGAAGTATCTTAATCTCTCCTGACTGACAGCAGCAGGTCTGACATGTGGAGGAGAGATTATCTCAGGCAGAGATTTTATTGATAAGGGAGATAAAAATGTGCACAGGTGCATTAACCAGAGGATCTCACAGTCGACTCCATGTATCAGATCATCTATGGTGTCATGTTCTTCAGGAAATGATTTAGTGTTTCAGAGAGTTGTTCCTTTGGAAACATGGAGTCAAGAAAATCAATTGTGAATCTGACCCTCTGAAGTACAGAGATAAATCTCTGTCAAGTGGAGTTAACTGAGCCTTCAACCCTTTGTCCTCATGATGCTGACCACTCTCATTATCTCCTTTCTGTTCTAACTTTACTTTGATTTTTTTTTCTTAAAATAAAATCCTGATCATCCAAAAAATATGAAAGGAAAGAAATCAATAGAGATCTGCCACATATACTTTTACCATAAGTAAAGCTGATTCCAACAAAGCTCTTCAGATTCAGAAAGATCATCATTCCTGATATAGACATAAACATCCAACATGGAGGATGAAAAGATTTACAATATACTTCACACAACTATAAATGTTTGAGCCACAAATTATCAATTTCTTGTGAGATTTATTTTGTCAATAACTTTTAAAAGACTTGTTTAAAAAGACCTGTACTGAATATGAGATTTAAAAACCATTATGAACATTAAAATACATAAATAAACAGACTCATGATTCAAACTAATGTTCACTGAGATACTTTAGCATTTGGTCAGATTATTAGGAGGTGGTGATGCCTGGAGGAGGGGGTTCTTCTAAACTCCTTGCTACACTTCATTTGCTTTCTAATGAACATTAATCCAAAAGAGTAAAAGCAGCTCAAAACCAAATGAAGCATTTAGCTTGGCTCGTTTAAAGTTTTCTGTGAGACAAGAAAGTTGACATGACATTAAAGTCTTTACATGTGGAATAATAACCTCAGCTCATCATTCTCAAATATGGTTTGTTTATGTAAAGTGACTTCAGAAAGTAGACTTCAGTATTTTTCAACATTTTCAAATGTCTAAGAACCTTTGAACTTTCTCTCTCTGACATTCAGTTGTTAGACACAAATACTTACACACACACACACACACACACACACACACACACACACACACACACACTGACTGCTGAAAATATTTCTTACCAATTACTGATGTCAAGATCCATCAGAGAGACTCGTGTGTCATATATTTCCTCAGTTATCAGTCGGGCATTTCATTAAAACAACGAGTGACCATGGCAAATGAATTTAGCAGCCATAGTGGATTCCTGTTAAATCAGAGCATCAGCCTCATATTCTGGGCTCCACTTTCCATGTAACTGAAACCCAGAGTAGTGAAAGTAGAGAGGAGAGATGTGTGTGTGTGTGTGTGTGTGTGTGTGTGTGTGTGTGCAAAGTGAAAATGCACATCCGCATCAGCACAAACAGTAAAATCAGCTTGTTTTTGTAAAGGCTTCTTCTCTTGTTTCCTTTGCTTCCTACAACTGTATATTTTTCTAGAATCATCTGTCATGTTCCTCCATTTCCCAGGTCCTCATCTGATGATATTCATTTGCTGGAAATGCTTCTTAGTTACACAGTTTATATTTTACTCTGTTTTAGTGACAGTGTTTACACATTTGACACAACTGATATAAGAAGTTCACTCCAGTGTTTTAGATAAGAAAAAGAAAAAGTTCTCTTGTTCACCAACAACTTAACTTCCTTCTGTTTCATCTCCTTTTTCCAGGTAAGATGTAAATATTTAAAACAGCTACTGTGTGTGTGTGTGTGCGTGAGCGTGTGCGTGTGTACTTATGTCTTTGTGAGGACACTCTCTGGCATAATGCATTCCCTGGTCCTAACATCTGTCTCTTAGCATCTCAGATCTAAAGTCATGTTTGTGTAGTCATGTATTCTGTGATTGTGTGTTTGATGAGTTAAACAGTGTGAGTGTACAGAACAACAATCATAAAGGTCTGTGTCACTGAAGAGCCTGACACAAAGACCAGGGCCAGTGTGTAATGTACCATTTCATGGAGTAATTGCTCCATCGATCACACAGCACAGAGCAGCAGGGACAACAACTGTGAAGGAGCTGGACTCCATCTTCACCAGACAAAGTCATTTCACCACAGAAGTTTCAGCATCTAGAAGAGTCTTTGTGTGAGTGTGGAGACCAAAAACCTTCCTCATAATATTTTATCACAGTCCATCATCAGGCTGATTAAGAGCTGATTAATGATAAAAGTCAGATTAAAGTTTGGCTGCTCACTGAACTTATTAAAACTGTTGGCTGAAAAAATGAAAACTGCTTTGCGGATATATTTAGAGATCAGACTGTGGAAACGCTGAAAAATCTAAAACATCTGGGAAAACCTCAGGAACACTGAGAACAAGATCACATTAAATTAACAACTGTTGTGCACAACATGCACTGACTCCTGACACACAACATACAGTGAACTAAGACTGACCACAAGTTTAAACTACATGATACTCGACACACTTGATTACAGCATTTCAGTGATGTTACAATGTGATGTTTCATTCACCAGGCATCTGTGTTTTATAGCAGCTACAGTACAAACAAATCAACAACATCATGGTCTGTGTGTGTTTGTTTTGGTTCCAGAGCTCCTCTAATCCACACCGCATGGAGGAAAAGCTAATGAGAAGACAGAGAGAGTCTCACAGACACACAAACAAACACAAAAGTGCACAAACACACTGAATGGACATAAACATTATCATCACAGTGATGATCCATCAGAGAGAGACATTTGTTTTAAAGCTGAAAACATCAAAGAGCATCATTTCTGTTGATTGTTGTTAGAAAGTTAATCAGCAGGAGACCAGAGCTCTCACTCACTGTCTTTTCACACTCAGGACAGGGAACTGCTGAGTGCTGCTCTGTCTTCCTTGTCTTTGTCACTGATATTTCACCTCTCCCTCCCTGTATGTATGATTCTTTTCCCTCCTCTATCCACTGATAGACAGATGCATGAGGGCTTCATTACTTTCAGTCTCCTGAAGGTAATGAAGTAATAGATTAAAAAAAAAAAAAAAAAAAAAAAAACTTGGTCCTTGTAATTAGTTTGAGGAGGAGCGAGATTAAAATGGTTGAAGCAGAAGATGTGAAGTAAAGTGGGAAGAAAGTGAAGAAAAGCTAGTCTTAAATGTGTTTTACAGGGATAAAATGGGATGAAATATAGAGACAGGCTGAAATGATTACTCAAGGAACTCAAGTGCACAGATAATAATTTTTATGTCAGGCTAACAGTGTGAATAGACCACACCAGCTGATAGTGGAGGAAACGAAAGGAAATTATCAAAGTTTAGAGGCATTTCAGTTTGAATCTAAACACACTGATGAAGCTAGATGGATGGAGCAGAAGACAAATTTGAGCAGCTGTTCTCATGAGGACACTGCACTGACTTCTGTTTAGTGGGGACAGTCAAGCCTAAACCCAAACCATAATCTGAACCAGAACCTCAGAAATTATGTTTTGCCTCATTAGGATCAGGCTTTGGTCTCAATGAGGTAACAAAGACATGTACACATGCACACACACACACACACACACACACACACACACACACACACACACACACACACACACCACTCTAATGTCTAAATGCATCAGCAGCCTCTTAGTACCACAGTACATTCTGCCTCACAGTCACTAACCCCCTCAGCATGTCTGTCCATATGACCATCATCTCTACAGTCAAAGCAAACAGCCAGACTGAGCCTGTTTCACTGCTGAGTGTCAGAAATGTGAAGCAGCAACAGACAGGGAGGTGGACAGGAGACAAAGACACCAACAAAACACAACACAGCAGGAAACTGAACAAGATAAAAGCCATCTCAAACTGAAGAGACAGCAGCTCTGTCCCAACCAGGTTTCTGCCATGAAGCACAGAGCCAGAGCAAGAGGAGGAGAGGGACTGTTTACAATCACATCAACCTGCCATCACTGTCTAATTAAAGAGCAATCAGTGAACCCATCATCTAATTCTAATGCTTCTGTCTAGTTGGACCACATTAGGAAGTAGCTGTGATGGTGACTGGTGGAAAACTGTGACCAAAAAGGAGAAAACAACTAGACTGGAAGGAACATCTGAGAATGGAATGATGGAAGAGAGACAACAGGACAGAGACGGTGAGATTCAGACTCACCACGATCATCAGCTGATCATCAGCTGATCATCAGCTGATCAAAACCATCATGTTTTGCACTTGACACTTAGGAAATATCAGAGTTGTTCTTACTGTCAGTTCTGCAGACCACCATAATGCAGGAGGTTGTGGCTTTGTCGTCCCGCTGGGATGACATGAACACACAGCCACACACAAACATGAACACAAGAATGAATGAAAACAGACACACAGACAACTGGTGGTCTTACCTACAAGAAAGAAATTAGAGAAGAAAGAATAGAAAACGTTTTATCTATTAAATCGTTAACAGTGTAAAAGAGTGAAAAAAAGGTATTTGGCTGCAACCATGAGTCACTGTGTTGGTCTGTCACAACTTCACAAACACTTGTGTGTGGAAACATCAGTCACAATGTTCTGATCTGGAAAATATCAAAAACCTCTTTCCGGAGAGTAAAGACCAACATGATGTGAGCAGATTAAATTGGTCTAACGCCTCCTTAACAGACCAGCACTCATAGCCCATCCAGCCCCAAAGGAACCAAACACCTTGTTAATTGTGCTGCCTCAGAGGGGAAAACCAGTCAGAAGAGAGGAACTTCACAGGAGAGTTGGCTGATGATATTAAAGAAAACGCCAGACTAATGGCTTCACCTCCCCTCAAGGCTCCCAGAGATATTCCCCATCCTCAGTAATTACCACATTTTTGCAGTAATTCTGATTCTAGCCACATGAAATGTGATCTGCTCACCATTGCCAAGACCAACAGATGTTTGAAAATGTCCCCTGAGAAAAGAAAAAAGGGGAAGGAGGGGAAAAAGAGAGAGAGACCAAATCAAATTTCTCTAAAAGAAATAACCAGTTTCCTTAAGTAAAGTTTCTATTGTCCAGCAGGTCTGAGATTAACATCTGTTTACATGAAGAAACTTAAGTTGCAGCCTTTCAGACTCAGAGGAAAACATTAGAACTCCATCCCAAACCATTTCAACATCACCTTTCACTGATCAGTTTCTTAAATGTTAACAACACAGTATTGTCAGGATTGGAACTGAATATAAATGTGACATAAAAGAGTTTAAACTCTTCTTTCTTAATCCACAGTAAGATGAAATGTACAGGAAAATCCTGCTGTGAGTTTATCTCTCATATTGTAACAAGCTCAAACAGAAAGCTTCTCTGCCAAACACAGCAGTGATGATGAATTAGCAGCAGCCTTGTTAGAGGAAGACAGAACAGGTGCAACAGCTACCTGTGATTTCAGTGACACTCAGCAGATGAAGAGCACTTCAGACTGAAGCAAAAATCTGTTGGCTGTAGCACACAGGGGTTGATTCACAGACATGTTCACTACAAGGTACAATTGATGTGTCTGCATTTAGGAAAAGTCTCTTTCACAGTTTCCTCAAGGATTTTTTTTACACAGTTCAATCAAAACATAGTTTTTCTTGTATATAACAACTGAAAGACTGTTGTCAAGAGTCAAATCCTGGAGCTGTTCTGCAATAGTGGGACAATGAGACTCTGTGGCAGCAGACATGGTGATTTTACTGTGAAATTGGCACATTTTTTTATTCACTTATGCCAGCCCTGAACTGAAGACCTGTAAAAAATGTGGATGTAATGTCTCACCTGGTGACAACATCAGTTCAGGTCTTGATTCAAATCATTTTACAGTCTGAACACTGCAGGATCTCCACAAGGCCATGCTAACTGTTTTATGTATGAACTATGAGAGAGACATCAATGACTGACACACAAAGGATTCACATAAGAAGTTTTTCATAATAAAATTTAAATGGAATGGAAATGAAGAAAGCAAATATTGGAGTGAAAAGACATTTGATCCCAGGACAAAACTGTTGCTCTTCTCTGCTCCAGGCTTCTCAAATAGCTACCAGTCCTTTATAGCTGCAATCACTCTACTCCAGATGATTTATGAGCCAGTTGAGTCAGATTATTTGGTCTAAGAGCTGCTACTGATCTTTTTATATGAGACTCAGTGTTTTAATCAGGCAGAGTTCAGTCCAGGCAGGGGTCCTTCCTGCTGTGACTGACAGAGGGAGAGTAACTGATGGAGTCCGTCACAAAATTAGCCAAGACCTCCTTCTCCTCATTCATGCCTTCTTTGTGGTCAGTAAGAGCAAAGTTGGTTGGTTGGTTGAATCCAAGGAGCTCAAAGAGCTGACAGTGAACTACACAGGAAGGACACATGCTGTGGACTGATGAATAAATAAAGGTCTGTTGAACTGAGTGACTCTTATTGATAGATGGTTGAACCAGACTCTTAGTCAGCACCATGGACAGAGACGGTCCACGAACAAAACACGAAGGGAAAAACAAACAAACCTGCCACAAAACTGCAGCTTGTTTTTAAATCTCTGCATATGTAACAAGTTCCCTTCGATCAAACATAATTAACATCTCTGCACATCTGTTTTTTTTTTCTGTCATGAACCAGACTTTCACCAATTAAAGCACACGTGAGGACACATTCTTCCTTGTGATACTTATTTTTTAACACACAATAAAAATCCGCTCCTGTATTTATACAACTTAGAGTCTGATTCTGTGCAGTTCAGACAGTAGAGGCCAGCAGCAATAGCACTGGACACTGCACATCTGAAACACTTGATCACCAGTGAAACACCTGCAGCTCCTTATAATCTGGAGCTGTAAAGTTTATTGGAACAAACCAACTGTGGAAAAACAGAAAAACAGTCATTTATCTGCAGCCTGTGAGAAAACACAAGAGTTTGTCTTATGGTCATTGATGTAGTCTGAATAAATTTGGGTTCACTGACTGGAGTCAATGCTGTGTCTCTGGTATCTTATTTGGAGAGAGCATTGTGAAGCTCTAATGATTTATTGAACTCGTTCTTCACAAGATGTGAATAAAGTGGATGAGTTGAGAATTAGTTTGCTGGGTAGCCGCTTTAAATTCCCCTATTAAAAGTGGAGATACTGCTGATAGAGGAGAGTCTGCAGGGAGTGTTAGCACCTGACTACTAACACAACTAGATTATAAGAAATCAGACTGAATGAGATGAGAGCAGGCATCTCTGAAAACAGGATAAATAGAAAGAGTTTGATGTTTCTTTGCTGTGAGGGACCCAGCAGCTGCATCAGTGAGGGAGAGGAGGAGAGAAGATGATCAACAGATAAAAGAGAGCAATGGGGTTTGGTTGTGACCGTTGGTCTCAGTGTTCAGTCGTCGAATTAATGATGTTACGTTAGAGACACTGTCAGAAATGGAGCAAAATTCTGTTCACACCCAGACAGCAACAGATTAAAACCAGTGCAGAAACCAAGCAAACACATTTCAGCAAATAAAACATACCTTTAATGTGAGAGGAGCTAAACAGTTTTTATCTCTGCTGAAATTTACAATGTTGACTCTGTGGGGACGTGGACACCACAGCAGGCTGATGGGGACTGACGAATAAATAGAACTGACATAGAACTGATCACTAATGACACATGAAAGCACTGAAAGCTGCATTGCTGCTTCTCTGCAAATGACCTCAGGTACAGTTGTATTATAGCAGCACTGAACAGACCTCAGGTGCCAAACAAAAGGACACTAAATCACTGTTAAGCTCCCTGAATTATCCTCTACTGTAACACTCCTGACCTTTTGGGCAGTGACAGCTTCTACAACTCTGTATAAACTCAGATGTCCCCCAAGACAACCCAGCCAGCCTAAACCTGCCTACTCCAAAGCTTCACACAGACAGCCTGCTCTACCTGCCTGATTTAACTGTCTCATGTTCAGAGTAGCAAAGGAGAATAAACCCTCCTTTCAACAAGAAGACACAAGCCTCTGATTTCCACACCCTTCAGCTGTTTTGCTCAGTGCAGCTACAGTAGTAAAAGCTGTTGCTTCATTTCATCCTGAAGTCATGTCTTCACACTCATGCTCAGGCTCTTGGAAGCAATCAGTGTTCAAACCACAGAAGAACTTTCTCTATTTTCTGTCAAAATGCTCCTTGAAACTGTTTTTCTGACCCGTTTGACTGACAGTTTCTGCCTGGTCTGTTTCTGCAGTGAAAACAACAACCAATGTTTTCCACTCATCATTTCCTCCTTGGCAGCAACACACATTACTAAGTCAACGGAAAACTCCAAGGTTAAACTGGATTAACTGGACACTGCTGGTGCAAACTAACTGTAGCAGAAACACTGTACATGAGCTGGTAACTGAGTAACATTAAGATACAATCAACCCAAAATGCAACAGTCTCTTAAAGCACAATAACATGTTTGTGGTCAAAGCAGAAACTCTGTTTCTTCTTCTGTGTTTGCTCTCCATGTTAGCTGAGCTACGATATTATAGAGTGTGAAGAAAGTGATGACTGTACAGTAGCTGCTTGTAACTTTCCAATGAAGACAAGTGTTTCTCAGTCCAGGCTCTGAGTTAAAGTGAGTGACCTCTACATGGTGTAAAGCTAGTGTAAAACTACTATTCATGCAGCTGCTTCACTGTTACAGCTTGTTTTATATTTCAGGGAAATCAGGCAGGTGTTCAAACATCAAGGCTAAATATAAAGGTGCCAGTTTGTCTTAGCTTTACTCATGTGCATGGATTCACAGCTAGGGACAAATAATATGAGTTAATGTGTTGATGAGCTCAGTCACACATTAAAAAATGAACCATTTATAGTAAATAGTGTGCAGATCAGTTGCTGCAGGAACACACAGTTATCTGTTTCCTTTTACAACACTGACGCCTGCAGCCTATTTTCTTCTCTTATCTAACATTAAGTCTGTGATGTGTCACTCAGTCCATAAACCAGTAAACCACCAGTAAAACTCTATCAATTTAAATAAGAACCTCAGTAAATGTAACACACAGTTATTTGAATCATGTCTAAAGTGTCTCTGAACTGTCTGTCTGGGGTGATGGTAAAACTGAGCATCGCTGTAAGCCTACTCAAAGCACATTTTCCCTCCATTTCCCTGCTATGTGGTAACTTTCCCATGGTTCACTGAGCCATGGTAACATCCGAAGGAGATTCTCTGGGGCTTTGGGATCCACAGAGAGCTCCACCTCCACCTCAGTCATTCTCTTACTTTAGGAATTTATGGAATTTCAGATACTGAGACACTGGATTTGACAGAATCTGTTCAAAACAAAACAAAAATCTGAATATAAACAGACCCTCCACATACAGAACAGTAAATGAAACAGTATCAAAGAAAAACTGCAACCTTTGATTTAGTCACATTTCAGGATCTAATGATGTGATGACACATTTATCTGGTTTTCTATTTAATATGATTGATGAGTGACAAACACATTATATGACCGGCTGCTGTCAGGAATCAACCAGCTGTGTGAAGTATAGGTGGGTGTTACTGTTCACTGCTGATGAAGGCTGCTCATCATTCTTCATTAGATAAACAATGATCAACAGGAAATAACAAATGTATGACAGACACCTCTCCTCCAGGACTGTTTGCATTTGATACACCTACTGAAAAACCAGTGTAAATACAATAGACTGTAATGAATATCCCAGTCCAGACACTGTAGAGACCTGCTCCTTAAAGTCTGTTTTGATTATTTCATTCACAGATGAATTAAAGTGAAGTCAAGAAACGTGTCTGTGTGTTTTAATCATTTCACCTTTTAGGTTTCCTTGTTGATTGAAGCTTGTTTCTCTTGTGTGTCCTCCAATAAGTTCCCTCTGGAGGTTTCAGTGAATGTGAGAGGGCTTATTATGGACTGAATGGATCACAAAGACACTTCAGTCATTTCAACCAGCAGCCAGGATTCAAACGCTCATCAGAAGGCCTCTCCACCTCGCTCTGACAAAGAGATGCTGCACAAGAACAAATTACTGCAGCAATGCTGGGACTGAAGAGGGTTGGATGGAAACACAGAAGAACTTGTGTACTCAGCTGAAATGACCGATCATGGACACATTTGGGAATTTTCCAAGTTGTAGCATAAAAATTTTAAAGCTCAATTCACTGAGTGTTTAACTGATTTGCATCAGCACATTAACAGTGTGGAGAAAAGATGCTAATATGTCTCAGTTTAGAATCATACACAGAGCTGAGAAAATACACTGATTTTTAGTTATTTATTTATTTCTTAAGTAGTCAGAATCAAGCAGATGTGTGTTTGTCTTTCTGTTCTCAGTGTAGATATTTCTGCAGCTGACAGCATTGTAGTTTCATGAAGTAAGGTTTCCAGATGGTTTTACATTTCATAAGTGTGTGTGTGTGTGTGTGTGTGACAGAGTGTGGTTATATATAGAGGAAGGTTTGGTTTACACATTTTCTCATTTAATATTTATTATTACTTCTTTGACAAAAAGATATTGAGCTTTATGTGGAGCAGGAAAATGTTATAAACCAGGACGAGCATTTGACAGGATAATTACTGTGTGAGATTTATGTCTAAGATAATGAGAAAAGGAGGATGGAAACCAACTGTTGCTTCTTTTTTTATCTGATTAAAAAACAGAAAATAATCCCTGTGGGTAAAGAGCAGCAGTGATGTTGGACAGAACCCGTGAATTTAACAGAAGCTCTGCAGCTTATTAAAAGATGAAGTAATGAATTTAATATCAGACTGTCAGTGGAAAATTTATCATTGATAATCAGTGATTCTGTTGACCTGTAACACACTGATTTATAGTCCTCGCCCTCTCAGTTTAGATTCTTTAACATCATGCAGTTAATTGTTCATCACTGATTAAGTAACTAAAGGAAAATAAATGACTAAAAAAAAAAAGGGGTTTTACAGTCACACGTTTGTTTGATACTGTTTGGACTGATAAATATATATATTCAGAAGGTGCAAAGGTCCATGATAAAAATATTAACAAGTTTGAAATGTTTTGAAAACAAATTCTGCCTGAAGGAAAAAGAAACATCTCCACTGTCTTTAGTGAGAACGATAACATGTACTTTCACACTTAATCTGATTTAACAGCCTGGTAATTTGTCAAATAAACAGCTGCCCTGGTGTCAAAACTCTATCAGCTGTTTATCAGACACATGCACAACATTCACACACATCTACTAATACTATTCTGCAGAAGAGGAGTGATACTATGGAATGAAAATATGCTGCATCTCTACATCTCTCAATATATAAAAAATCAATAAAACAGGAGAGGAGAATCAGAGCTCCATCAGCAGTGTGAGATATAAACAAACCTTAGGAGACCTTTCACACATCCCACCACCTCCATCACTCCTGATCTGGGGACGAGGGAAAGACCAGAGCCACAGTACTTTGCTGGGTCTTCCTTTGCTTTGTGGTCCACTGCTAACACTCAGCTTTTGTCAGTAGTTTGCTGCACTTTGCTGTTTATACAGAGAATGAAGTTGGACTGAGAAAGTAACATTATCATTGGTCATTTTTATGACTTCCTTTATTTCCTGTGCAGGGAGTCAGGACTCACCCATAGACAGAGGGTGAGGAGCTCAGATCTCTGCTCATATATTTGTGTGTGTGTTTGTGTGATTACATGAATGAAGATGTGAAGGTCAGTCAGCCTGATAAGAGGCTTTTAACAAGCCAAGCAGCTGTTCAGACACTGTGTCACTGAGGCAGAACAACATCACCACACTGCTGTTGATCCCATTTATCATTTTCCCTGAAGGTTTGATCTCACAAGACTCATTTCCCACGTCTGCCCAGACACACATCTCTCACTCTCTGTCTCTCTCTGTCTCTCCCTCGTCTCTTGTCTCTCGCTCTCACTGGTGTTCGCTCTATAAACCTCCCACAGAGAAATACTCTCCTGCTGCAGTGGGGAGTTCACTCACAGGGGTCACTCACCTTGATCCAGCTGAGGGGGCGGCTTGTTTGTTCTGAGGGGAGGTAGAGACATTAAAACAATTTCTCTAAAAATATATTTTGCTGAAGGGTTTGTTAGAAATACTGAGGTGCTGATACTGTACACAGCACTGGGTAAAGGTTTCCCTGGATTATGATTTTATTTTTCTTCAAGCTTAGCTGTTTACCTGCCGGTAAATAAATCAGTTGTAAATGACATAATGCAGCTTTTATCATCACCTACATTATGATTCTTCTTACCCACAGTAACAACAGCAAGTCAGTGTGTTTCTCATCAGCTCATCTCTCAGCATCAGACACCAAAGGCTTTCTACATCAGTCAGTTACACTGAACAGATCAGCAAACAGAAATCAAACCAGTCAGTGGCTGAAATAGCTCAGAAGTCATTTTCTCTCCTAGAGAACAGTCACTGTTGATGTATGTGTGAACAAAACGATCAGATATAAACATGAAAAACAATGAGCATTAAGCTGAGTTTATCATTTCACCAAGACAGGCAACATACACAGCTACTGCATCATTCCTTCTCATTACTGCACAATAAACACATCAACATGATGCTTACTAATTCAACTATTGACTCTTGGTATAATAACTGTTTGTGCACAGTGTGACATTATATATATTCTCTCTACACTTCACAGATGGTGGTTTTCATCCTCAGACTCATGTAAAGGGCAGCTGAGGAGCTGCTGTTTATCTTTATCAGAGCTGAAGAGATGGAGTCGGGCAGAGCAGAGTTTCCCACTGCAGTGACTTTACAAGAGGCCGTGCTCCTCTGTCTGTTCCTGCTGCATCTGATGCAGACCAACAGCTACAATGTGGCTGCTCTGACTGAGCAGCTGCAAACTGAAGCAGTGGTATATTATCATGGTTACTGAATCTAAATGCTGAGACAGAGCCAGTCAGTGCTTTGTTAATCAATGTTTTACATGTTCAACACAGTGATTTGTTGTTTGAATATAAAGGAACCAGCAACATCATATAGAGTCATTCAAGACTTTCTCCACCACTGCAGCGTCCACCTTTGTCCACTCAGCATTTTCCTGTTATCATTACTGAACTTAACTGTACCAACAGTTAATGAACATGCAGGGAGTTTTCCAGTCAGTGTTTCTAAATATTGAATATGTGATGAAGTCTGGAGTCTCGTCCTCCTGCTGGAGCTGAAGTGTAAATGCTCATTAACGAGGCTGTTGATCTGGGTCTCCCTACATGACTCCTGCTTCCAACCTCCTTTCACAGATAACAGGAAACTGGTCCACAGAGTCTGGATCACACTGATGTGATTTTGGTGGTGTTGTGTTTTGTTCTGTCCATAACACACACACTGCATAAAGAAACTGACACAGGGAAATAAAACATTCATCACTATATGTTTGACTTCTGTACATTTCCTCATTACATGGTCCACAGACTTCAGCCAATCTGTAGTCCTCCAACACAGGCCAGTCTCACTGACTGACTCTTAATGATTTCTCAGAAACAGCTCACAGCCAGACAGAAGGTTTTGACTTTAAATTACAAAAACAAAAAACCCTCTGGACTGAAGCCAAATGTGGTGCTTTGTTTTGTTTTCAGCCATGAACACATCAAGTTTCATTCTGTTTTGATAAAGCTGGTAAAGTGAGACAGCTCTGCCAACCACACATCTACAGTTTGTTCTCTCATAGGAAAACAGTGACAAGACTCACTTACTTCTCTTTCTAACAGCTTAACTATCTGTGCTGCATTGACCCCAAACATTTCTCTCTGAATTGCTTTTAATCTGTTGTCTTTCATCACATTGAACAATTATTCCACAGTATGATCACACTGCTCTCGTGAACACATATTGTGTCAATCAGTGCCTAAATATTCATTGTGTTTCACTTAAGAAAGAAAATAATCTTCATTATCCAGATACAAACAAAACCTGTGGAGCTCAATTTCAGTTTATTTTCATCTGCAGCAAAATAAATTACCATCTCTTCATCATCACACAAGAAGCAGAGAAACAATGAGCTTCAGCTGATCCTCAAACTCTCACCATTTACATTCTGATCAAATTGGCACAGACACTTTTTCCACTGAGACTATACACATTATCATGTCTCTGTCTTTTATATAGTAACTGTGACACCAGCTGACATGGAAAATCTGTGTGTCACAAGAAATGCTTGTCATTTAACTGCTGACAAAAGCCGCCTTTACATTGTCAGAAACAAACAGTCGGTCCCTGTTGAATGTGCACAGAGAAGCAGGATTCAGACTCCACTGGCCTCCTCCTCCTTCTACCTAAACATCAGCAGCAAACCAGGTCCACACTGTCAGAGCTGCTCACACAGTTATAACCAAGAACAAACCTTGAACAAACATTTCAGTCTGATGTAGAAAATCATTTCTATGGACAGCTGCATCTGTGACACAGTCTAATCCACTGTGGTGCTTTATTCCAGCTGAAAGGCAACAAGGTGAGAGCAGTTCAATCTGCTGAGCTGTGACAGAGAGTGAACTGACTCATCCACAACTGCTCCAACCCAAATGAGAAGGAGAAGCAGGACAAGAAGAGGATAGACACTGGAAAGCTGTTCCATCCAATGTTGATCACATGGTGATCACACTGAACACATGTTCTCCCATATTCAAATTTTCTCTCATCAATAATCAATCATGCAGCTCATCACACACTCACATGAACAGACCAAATGCTTCAGCAGACGTTGGCCTACAGTGGTGGTCCTGCTGCTCCCTCCACTGCTCTGTGAGATGTTACTCTCCACTCAGACTCATTCTTCTCTCTATACAGGTTTACAGCCACTCAGCAGCGGGCAGAGCTTTCTATTGGTTCTTATTTGGCTTACCCCCTGCAGCAGGAGTCAGATCCAATTTCTCAGATCTGCTGCCACATGTCTGCAGAAACCAGAGAAATAAATGTGACTCATAGCTGAGAATAAGCTTCTCTGTAGCTGGAGGGATGAGATTTAACAGGAGACATATTACTTAAATAGTGATAATTGATGTAATGGGTGGGTGTAGGAAGACTAAGGGAAAATATCAGAGTGTGAATTAGGTTTAACAGCATAACTTGGCTGAGAGCAGCAGGTTCCTGACATAAAAAAAAATATGACATGAGCTGTGGTTGTGCAGGAGACTGAATGAAACCTGGGGAATCATGCGTCCAAATTCATTTCGAGCTCTGTCATTCTGAAGACACGTTTACTTACAGGAGAAATATTAAAACAGCAGGAGACTGAATCACCAGCCAACATCTTCAGTAAATGTCAGAATACTGATTAACACAGTGGGATAACTGTGACTCTAAAGGAGCATTTTCAACAAGATTTTACTAATTAATATTCTGTAACTGCTGAACTTCAATTCATGGATTTGAGGGACCATGAATTACAGAGAAGAAGAAGAACTGTGAAAGCTGCTTGATCACACTGAACTACTGACACTGTTTATCTTGTTTGAATGACTGAGTATGGAAACTGTTTTTCTTCAGTCTCATGTTAAAGAAGTACACACACACATCTTCCACCCATACACACTAAAGGTGGTTTATGGGAAAGGAGATTTTACACTGTTCTTTAAGAGAAAGAAACCTGAAAGAACAGTTCATCTAAATCCATTTTAACTTTGTAAATAATATGCAAATTGAAAGTAACAACTAAACCTATCTGTGATTCACTGTCACAGTTCTGGTAGAACAATCTGATAGGAACTGTGGCTAACTTTGTCTGAGGCTTATTATCAACCTGCAAACAGTCTGACACTCATTTCAAACAGCAGACAGCAGGAAATAATGTAAATACATGCAAATAAGTCACTTCAAAAATATACATGATTAAAGTTGTAATATCTGTGAGCTGAATATTTTAGATATGACACTGCTCTGATTCCTGAAGAATAGAAAAAAAGTTTTATTTGCCATTTGCACAGATCCATTGCAGAACATGTGCATTGGAATTCTTGTGCATTTACGTGGCAGGAGGAGCTTAAAGGGAAAACAGCGGAGAGGAGGAGGACCCTCTGTGATGAGGAGCAACAGTCGGCTTCATTTCACCAATATTTTCTATGTCAGCCTTCAGACAGATGCAGGTTGTGAGTGAGACAAGTTCAGATGAGGTTCATGTTCAAAACAAACTGCTGGTGTTGATGCAGACTTTCTGCTCCAGATGGGCCTTACAGATGTGAGGCTGAGGAGTCCACAGATGCTTCTCTGATACGTGTCAGTACAACAAGAGCATGTTTACTTTGCTGCTGTGCAAAACAGAACAGTGCAAATACACTACCTGAGGAGTCCACCTGGTTATTCAAACTCTGCTCATTAGTTCTTTAACAGACAGAAAAATCTGAGATTTAATGAAAAGTGGATCAAAAGCACCTGCAGCCCAATGTGCTGACCAAGATTTGACAGTGTTTCTGGGAGGAAAGTTTCTTTTTTTCATGTTTTTGTTCACTCGAGGAAACTGTTTGAGTTCTTCAGATTTCTCCCTGTGGGAAATGAAACTGAAATTCACATCTGAATTTGACTTTTAAAAATGAGGAATCTTCATTGAAATTTAGAGCTGCTGTGCTCTTCATCTCTCTTCTGTCTTCTTTTAAGTTGCAGTTTAAATATTTGAATCCAGAGTGAATATGAGGAGGCTTTTAGTATAGTTTTAATATAATCTTAAAATGCATCTGAAGGGCAGAACTGCTTACTATGTTTGGTTGTGAGCCTCTTCTTCTCAGGCCCAAATATCCTGTTAGTTTCCCAGAGGTCAGTTATTATTCTCAGTCTGCATGTTTCCCTTTGGTGGAAATGATCCATATAAAATATATTGACCTCCAGCTTTTCCTGGCCCTATAACTGATTGCACTGTGCACAAATTAAGTCTATTATTTGTAATTATTACTAAATAATATAAATTCTTGATAAATGATGTAGAAAGCCTTCCCTTTTGTAGAAATCGAGCTCACATAGTTTGTTTTTGACGTTGTGTTGATCTTCAATAAATCTTCAAGTGCTTCCCACTGCATCACATTACACTGCAGGCTTCAGTCAACAGCTCAGTGGCCTCGAACAGAGCAAAGCTCTCAACATGAGAATGACTTTGTAAATACAGGGATTACTGCAGCAGAGCTTAACACAGCCATGTCTGACAGTGGAAGTACACAGCTTGAGATCAATGGAGTGAAAACATCTTGTTATGCAGTGACAGCGCTGCACATCTCCAGAGGTACAACTGCTCTATGGAGAATGTGACTCTGGATGAAACTCTGTGCTTTTATATCCAAAGCTGTATTTCGGTTGTTAGTTAAATTAAATATGTTTTGTTTTGTTGAATGTCATTAACCACAAACTATAATTTAAAGGAAGTGACAGCACAAAGAGGTGAGCTGCAAACAGCTGTGGCAGATGGACGCTGTTTGTTGGTGGACAGTCAGATGCATCATCAGTAGAGCAGCAGCATCAGATGATCCTGACACAGAAGATCCAGAGCACAGAAACATCAGATCTGTCTGACAGAAGTAACTCATATTATATTTTATTCTATATATAAACAAAATGGCCCAAATAATATCTGAGCTTTAACCAGAGAAACCCAGTCCAGGCTCTGCTGATCCCCCACCACTTTAATCACATTAGCTCGTTCTTATGAGGACGATCATTTCAAGAGGACAATATTAAGCTCTAATTAGATTTTCAAACAGACCAGAGAAAGAGCATTAGCACAAGCTTCACTTCATGACTTATAACTGCAGAACAAAAAAAGAAAAATATAATCCTGCTGAAGCTGATTAAAAACTATTTTCTCTTTGTGAGGATGTGATAAACAAAGGTTCATCCAAACAGCTTTCACAGCGACTGAAGAGGTTTGTGTAATGCATTGAAGCTTAAAGAAGCTTGTGTTTTGTAATTAACTATATTAGTCATAAAGACACTCACTTGACTGCACAAAGTAAAACACTGTATAAAAAGATCCTATTTTGTATTCCAGAGACTGAGGCATGGGATGCAAACATGCTGAGAGCTGTTTAATCCAGTTTTATGGCTCTTTCTCACTGGACTGCACTGTGAAGTAGCTGTGATGGAGGCTGGAGGGAAACCACAGCCATTGAGGAGGAGACAAGATGATATGTGGGAAGATTTATTTTAAAGTAGGGAAAAGAAAATCACCAAAGGAAAGAAGCAGAAAGTTTCCCTGATTCATTTTGAACAAAGTGTCTCTGACAGTTCCACCTAATGTCACTGATATTATTCTGTGTTCTATTTAACAGATCCAACGCCTCAATTACTATGATTTTACTGAACTATTTTATATAATATCTGAAGAAAGTGAAGAAATTCTAAATGAATCCTTCACAGTTACATTTCCCATCAGGCCTTTGCTCTCTGAGCTCTGTTTCATTTCTTCTTCTAAAGGGAGATGGACTCTGACCAGATGAATGTTTTCATGTTACTTACCCTTTCTGGAGTCACTGTATCAACCTCCTCACATGGTTATTTACCAGATCAGTTCAATGAAGTGTCTTGTTCGAGAGCAGAACAACAGAGCGTCACTCGATCAATCAGCTTCTGATCACAAACACAAACCACTGCATCACTTGAACACAACAAACCACTCACTGTGTACTGTAAAACAAAGAGCTGTTCTCTGTTCTACTGACACTGTTGTTGTGTTGCTGCTGTACTGAAACAAATAACTGTGTGTCTCAGATCCACCATTACTGTTCACAGCCACCGTGTCATTCAGCACACAGCCTAATATAAGCTAATTGGCAATAATAGAGTCATAACCCAGCATGCATTTGGGTGGTCAGCCTTTTAATCCTCTTGATTAGAGCAGTTATCTGATTACCCACAATCCTCTATTTTCATCAGGGAAGCAATTATCTAGTCACTGATCTGTGGCCGTCACATACAGAGTCTCTGATCAGAATTTGGAGGCTGAACACAGAGACAGAGGACAGAGACAACACAGCATTTAAACAGGATTTAAAAGTGTCCACTCTCCATCAAAAGTCTTCAGGAGAGCTCTGAGTGGGATGACAACTTTGTGTCTGACTGCAGAAAATGAACATGAACTGCTTTTGTATTCAATGCAAAGTGTTGTACAGTTGAGTGTGTGTGTGTGTGTGTGTGTGTGTGTGTGTGTGTGTGTGTGAGAGAGAGAGAGAGAGAGAGAGAGAGAGAGAGAGAGAGAGAGAGAGAGAGAGTGAGAGTATGTTTCTAGAGTCATTGAGGGAAATGCAGACATCATTAAGCTGCTCGACAGAACCCACCTGAGATGAAAGGACAGTAATTAATAAAGACGTCTATTGTGGGTCACAACAGTCTCTCAGTCAGTTCTCAGACAGTCTCAAACATGTCTTCCTCTTCACTGACAAACAGCTGGATTTGACCATTTCCTCCATCATCATCTCTCCTCCTCTCTCCTCTCTCTTTTCCATCAACTAAGCTGTTATCAGCTCTCTCTGCCAGCTGCTGATCTAGTGGCTGATAGCTAAGTGTCCTCCAGAGAGGCTGGACTAAAAGCTATGTGTGTGTGTGTGTGTGTCTCAGTGGTGTGTGGAAACACACTCAGGCCTGCTGGTGTGACTTCACATCCTCCCTCTCTGTGTTTAGTCTTTGCCTCTCCAGTATCCCTCATTAAAATGTAGTTTAGTCTGTTTTTTATTTTTTCTTTACTTTTGTTTTGACCAATTAGAAAAGGAAAAGTAAACTGAACCTAAAAGATAAAAACAGAGGGGGAACAAAAACTCTGAGCAATTCAGTGCATTTTGGCTTCTAGGACTAAGATTTCACCCACTTATATGATCATAGTTGTTGAGTCATGTTGAAATTGTATAACAACAGTCAAACTAACTGTTGTTCAAAGCTGCACATTAATAAGTGAAAAGTCAACATTTTTTTTAATGGTCCATAAGCAGAATTTCTCCGTGCTTTGGAAAGAACCACATTTTGTTTCTGTGGCAATTTCACTGTGCTTAATGGATGACTGCTTCTGAGTATTATCCAGAAGCTGCAATAATTAGATTCATTCCAATCACTGAAATTAGTATCTGTGCTCTTCCCATGATAAGACCATCATCCAAATGTTCTCTTTCATACATAAATTATGCATATTTGTCTACAAATTGTGCAAAGCTTGCAGAACAGAAACAAGTGGCAGCATGACGCCTCAGACGATAGAAATGAGAATAAAGACAGAAGAAAAACCACAGAACCTCAAATCAGTTTGCAACAAATATAGGATTTACAATAAGACAGGGAAAGAAAATCAAGTAAAAAAAAAATGTTTCCAACTATTTAATTGTACAAAGAACAGATTAATATATTTGGACTGTCTGTGGCCAGTCCTCTTGACTCTGAACAATCCCTCTAAAAATCTATTTTGTTTCATTTGGGCAGAAGCTCTCAGTTTTACTCATGTTGTTGTCTGTGGTTATTTGTTAAAGCCACAGCTTTGTAAAAGAATGGATACCAACAAACAGCAGAGACAGTGGATGATTAACATTCAGACGATCTGTTTGTTCTGCTCTAATCTGCTCTGACCAGCAGCTCATTCAACAGTGTGAGAGCTGTGGTGAGTACACATGAGACTGTCGAGACCAACTCAGATGGGAGAAGTTTTTAAAACCTCAAGTGTGTCACCATGGAAACTAAACCTATCATAAAATAAATCTGCTGTTTCATATCATTCATCTTCACATCCACATCCAAACTGTGTCTCCTTCATCAGGCTCAGACGATCCAACTGTAACTTCCTCCTCCTCTGCTTGTTGACATTCTTCACCTTCCTACTCTCTGCTGCTCCTTTCTCCAAATGATATTTTGTTGTTATAAAATCACATTATTCAAATGATTCTTCATAAATATGTATGCTGAGGTATGAGGGAGGCCAGTGGAGGTTTTCTGTTTCCACCTTTCTGTTTGTTGTAATTATACAACTGAATGTCTGATGAATACAAGAGAGAGAGAGAAAGTGAGAGATAATATTGAATGATTTCTTTGTCATTGATCCACATTAATCCACCAAACATTCTGCCAGAACATGTCATCACATAAACCATGGCAGTGAGGACTTAGGTTCCTTCAAGATCTGAGAGCTGACATGTTTCCTGATCACCTTTTCTGATCATGGCTATAAAAGACAAATAATAACAACACAAACATCTACAACACATCTAACTGATGAGGATACTTCTTTTCCTGTCAAATTATCGATAATGAAATAACTAACATCTCCATAATAAACCCACTGTATAAATTTCAGAGAACAGATCTGACCATAAAGTTCGGATTGATCAAACCTCAAACTTGTGTTTAAAGTTCAGTAGCTCTGCCGCTCAGAAAATCAATATTCCTCTAATAACCCATGAAGCATTGTGTGTTGTTCTAGGCAGCATGCCAGAGCAGCTCTCTCTCTCTCTCCCAGTCAGTCTCTCTCCTATGACACAGAGTCAGGTCCACAGCACCAGGTTGTCATTCAAACCTCTATCATGGAGCCTTTGACAGTCTTGTATCTCACCTTTGGGACAGATTATTGCTCTGGGCTCCCTCACTGTTCCAGTCTTTTATACTCAGAGAAAATATAATTGGACTGTATGTTTTCATCTGTGTGCATAAGAACAAGGTAGCTTTAAAAAAAAAAAAAAAAACCCATACCTTGATTTTCAAAGGGCTACTATCAGTACACATTCAATTGTGACACTGCTGCATTTTCCAAGCATGTGCCTGTGCTCATTATCTCGGTAAATATTACATCTATGAACAACCACAGTTGTGCCACTGGAAACATAAGCAGCTCTATAAAGTTGCTGGATAGAAGTCATTCACTGTGTCTGATTACCTGCCTCATGCCAAGAGACAGGATCCAGCATCAGCACCAGTCCACATTAAATTCAATCATTCATCAGCAGAAACCTTGTTATGTGGATCATGGAGATGCATTTCATTGACTTCTGGGCAGAAGCTTCATGCTGCCTGAAAGCTGCTGATGTGATGCATGTCAAAAGGTTCAAAGACCTTTTAAAGAGGATTGATTTTCAAGATAAGAGCACATTGAGCACAGAACATGAAGCAAAACAGGTTGTTAAAAACACAAAGAAGTGTCTTGTCACATGATGACTAAGGCCGGTTCTACACAGCTCTATCTGCTCTTTGTCTGTCTGGGATTTTTGTATATGCAGGAGTGTGTGATGATTAGTTTTAGTGTACTCCAACAAAACCACTTTTCCCACAGTTTTATAACTATAGCAGAGAGGCAGAGCTGTTTCAAATACCAGGTCATAGTTCATTCAGCTTTCAATCACAGGTATTTGGTTCGGTTGGAGGTAGATCTGATTTAAAATTTACTTTATGGAAGTGTTCAGGTAAAACCAGTGAGTGGTCTTATATGAGTTCTTGTCTCATATACTTTTGATTTTGCTCTTAAAAGGTGCATCAAACAGAGAAATCAGTTATCTACAAAAGTGCCTGACGTGTCTGTTACAGGGTCAGACATGAGTGAAACTCTCTTTTTATTCCTCCCATTGAAGACAGATCCACTTTAGATACGAAGCCTCCTCTGTTTTGTTCTGTGTTTGTCAGATGACAAAAAAAAAACATCCACCAGTCTGATGACTTTCCTTTGCTTCAGAGCAGGAAATGCAGAACAGCTCAGAGAATCATGAACTCTGCTGCAGTTCAGGATAAATGAGCCAAACAATATCCAAACCAATGTTCATCAAGTAAACTCTTACAGGGCATTAAGTTCTCTAGAAGCACAATAACACTATCAACACCAACACATATGAGAGGATGCTGAAGCTTAGATACCTCATGTTGTTGCTCTGTGACCCACACAACCATCAAGGGAAGTGACCAGCAGCTGTTCCACATTGTGTTTTTATCTAACAGAAGTTGGTTTCATTCACTGTGATGTTTTCTCCAGCAGACAAATAGAAACAAATCCAGCTGACAGGAGCTGTGAACTGTGACATAAATCTGAACTGACCATCAACTTTCGGCAACACAACGTTTCCATCCTGCCAATGCAACTGCAAGTCCATGTCCACACCTCCATTTTCTGCCTCTTTTCCTCCTCCTCTATTCAAGCAGTGTCAGAAAGTTTGGGAGAGAAAAAGAATCAGGAAAATGTCCCATCATCCTTTTGTCTGCACTGCTGAATTTTGGGCTTCACATCTCACATGTGTAACTACAGTGATTGTGTGTGTTGGGCTCTGAGCCAAAATATGGATGACCTACACCTGCTTTCACTACACCCACCACACAGCTTAAACAACACAGCTGCACTGGAGGACGTCCTCTCTGGTCATGTTGGACATCTTTGTTGTTCAAACAGCAGATTGTTGTTTAATCTGGAGTGTTTGGTTTGGTTTTGATTGATTTGGTTGGATTTGGCCTGATTCATTCTCTTCAAATGACAGAGCTGAAATGTTTGTGTGTCTGTGCTGTTGAGGTGGAGACGTTATCTGAACAGCTCTTGTGCAGAGCTGCTGGTTAAGAAGGAAAACTGTCTGTTATTCTGTCTGCTGCTTTGTCAAGTCAATTCTTATGAAGTTAATCTGAAGTGACAGACTTCACTCTGGCCACCAACGAGCACAGCAAAGAGGAGAGTAAGTGAGTGTGTGTGAGTTCTCTGCTATTTCTGTTTTCATTTTGTTGTGCATCACAATGTAAAATCAAAGTGAATGAGTGAGGATCACCCCACCGTGCCTCAGATATCTATACTGTACATAGAGTTAATTTAAGAATCCATAAAAACTTGCAACATATACACAGAGAAACAGTTTAGTCCCACATGGTTGTGAGCAGTGAGACCTGAGATGAGACATGGTCTCACCTGGGGGGAGATTCTGAAACACTGATATTAATTATGGACGGTTTTTAATGGCTGTGGTTTGTGTGGGCGGCTACAGGCCAGAGAAAAGCCTGCAGTGCTTCCATAATTCATTAGGACATGTTGGTCCTGAAGTTACACTGGATTTTCTGGTGTGGTCAAAAAATCTGTTCAGGAAACTTGTCTTAAAGGTCCAACCAGTTATTAAGTACATTTGAGGAACAGTCCCGTTCTTGAAGTTTTGGGAGTAAAGATGAATGTCCACTATTTCAAATATAACTCAAAGAAAACTGAACAGCCTGAATGAAGAATTGGATTCCACTCTGTGTTTTCTTAATCAAACCATTTACATGATTTTACAGGAAAACTCTCCTCTAAAAAAATGTCAGCTGTGATGGAAAAGTCTGAGCTTCAAAAAAAGAGACACAGCAGCATGAGCCTCAAGGCCTGGACAAATACAGTAATGGGATTTAGAGACCAAACCAAAACCCAGTCCTGGACCAGCCGAGCCCCCAGCACTTTAATCACATAAGCTCTTTCTTGTGAAGACAATGATTTAAAGAGGACTATAATAAGCTCTAATTAGATTTTCAAGAAGAACCATGGAAAGAACATTAGCTACTGTTGCCTCCTGACTTAGAAATGTAAATGAAGACATGATCCTGCTCGAGTAAACTGCTGAAACTATTTTCCCTTTATGAGTGAATAATAATATACAGCTGTTCAGCTACAAAGCTTTACTGTCACTGGAGAGGTCTGCATCATGTACAGAAGCTCCAGCAGCTCTGTGTGTTATAAAGACAGGGAGAAGTGTGAGTCTCTGGGTATCATCTAATTATTAATGGTGATTGGTGCCTAGCAGCAGAGCACGACTCAGCGTTTAACTGAGTCTGAGAGAAACAGAGACATCTGTGAGACAACACAGGGACATGATTAAAGGTGTGTAACCTCTTCTTTCTGTCCTCAACCCTCTTTTTCAAACTCTCTCCATCTTTCTCTCTGTTCATCATCTCCTCTGTGCGAAAATGAATCTCTCTGAAGCTGAGCTGCCTCTAAAACCTCATTAACTTCCAACCTTATTTACTTCCAGTTTAAATCAGCAGCATTAATATTCATTCTATTACTGAGTGAGGTTTTACTCCTTCTGTTTCATTGGAATGGATGTGAATGGCTTAAAGACTAAGAGTTGTACAGGAACGGATCCCGTACACCCACTACAATCCACTTTTTTCACTGCTCAGCTTGTATTGATGGAATAAACTTTGTAGATTGGAGATAGATATGTAGTGTGCAGATTTAGCTTCTCTTTTAAAATATTCTCTCTGCTAAGAGTGTTGAACAATTAACTTTCTTGACCTTAAATCAGGATTTCTGTCTATAAAGTGGGGCCAAACTTTGCAAATCACATGAGAAAATCATTACCACTGATACAGCTTCTTCATACATTTACATGCTGTGTCGAGCTGCAGAAGGAGGAACACAAAATTTATCTGTACACTTTGTCAGTTTTGACTTGCAAAATAAGGCTGTGTCATTGCAAAAGTGTGTTTTCACCTTTCCATCACCTGTCACTGGTGCTGCCATTCTGTAATACACAAACACACACACACACACACACACACTAAAACACACACACACAAATAACCTCTTGGCTCAAGTCACTGCCTGTTTGTGTCCTCATCACCATGAGAGCTGTCAGTCATTGTTAGGCTCACTGCTTCCTGAGGACACTGGTCGTCCTCAGTGTGTCCAGGTGCTGATGTGTATGTGCATCTGTCCGACCACTGATAGTTAAACATGGTAACTCTGTAACTCACCTGCTCACCTCAGCAGACTAACACTGACATTAGAGAGGCTGTTGCTCTCCATCTTGGTTTGTTCCTGAATTCCTCTGAAATTATACTGTGTACAGTTGTGTACAAACCCAACAGTAACAACCTTTTTTAACATCACACCATGTGACATTGACTCTGTATTCTTGTGTTTGCATCAAGTACATGTCAGGTTTAATCTTCAGTGACCTCAGCAGAAGAAGGGTGCGTCTTTAGATGGCAGGTGTCAATTTAAGATCTCACCCATTTACCTCGACTTATTTCTGCTGGTTTTCTGTCACCACAACATGAGTGCAACTGCATTGATGTAACCATGACGTCCACTCCAAATTGGTCTATTGGACAGATGGATCTGGCTGCTCCTGACAGTAGTTGGATGATTTTCAAATTGAACTGTAAGGATTTAGATGGTATAGGATGTCACAGTAACAGACAGCTGGACGTGTCTGGAAATCAGTCAATTTACCAACAGATGAGAAAGCTGACAACCACAGATCGGACGCTCGAGGTTGAAGAAATTCACCTACGTCTCACTTCTGCAGCCGCCTGCACAAAAAGATCAGACCCGACTGTAAGAAAGTGACATCTTCAACTACATCGGATTTTATTACTGCAATTTCAATTTCATGAGGAAAAAGTTTTCAGCTTTCAGCCATCTGGCAAACTGTATCAGGTGTCTCCAAATGCATTACCAGTGTCTCTGTAATACACTAGGCCCATGTTTAGAAACAACACATCCAGAAACATGGGACACCACAGTTTAAATACATCTCAGAATAAATGTTCAGCCCAATCAGGTTACATCTGTCAAACACAGAGCCAAGAAGAGGAGAGGGGTCTGTACAATGACATCCGCCTCTCATCACTGTCTAATTAGAGGGCAATCTGTGGACTAATCTCATTCTAAAGCCTCTTTCTTATTTGATGGTATTTGGAAGTAGATGTGACGGTGGCTGCTGAGAAAGATCAGTTGACCAGGGAACATTTACTGTGAGGTAGAAATGAGACAGAGTGTGAAAGGTAGAAACTATAGAAAGAGAAAGCAAGAGAGACATTTTTTAAACCTCAGGGCTCCATCTTTGTATCTCCATGGTGTGTGATCGCCTCAGGAAAGACAGCCACTGTGTCAGTAATAGAAATGTGAAGCATTGGGCTGACGAGAGAGGGGTTTTGGATGTTAAAGATTTTATTTTACCTTACATCCAATTACATTTCGAAAAAGTCAATCCAGGTCTGCCACGTTCTGAGAAATCTTTGTGGTTTACCTCTTATATGTGATCTTCTCCTATGGCATACAGTGGTTAAGTTCAGTCGCCTACTGTGAGTGGCTAGGGGGATTCTCAGCAGTCCATTTCGACAAAATACATTTGTTAGCAGCTGTAGAATCTGTAGCAGATTTTACATCTGGTGCAGTTTGGGGATGTATTGCACTTGAAACAACTATTTTTTTCAGAAGTGTAAAAAAGTCTGTGCATAGTTTTAAAATGACACATTTCTTACGCTAATATAGTCTTTTTGTGCACCTGTAAACATTTGGGACAGGATCACATTTGGGACAAGATCACTCTCCCACTTCTGTCTAATCAAGTTAGAGTTAGATTAATTATGTGCCAGGAGACATGTTTGTGATTAATTCCTTGGGTTAATAAAGATTCCAATTGTGAAAGCTTGGGTCTTTCCTCGCTTCAAAACTGTCTAGTCGATTTACAGTTTCTGTACCATTTTTAAACCACTATTTTCTGCTGATTAGGGGAAATTTTCCCTTAAACTCAGTTTAATGTTGATGCAGCAGTGAAGCAGAAGTCGGCTCATGAATTCTTTAGTTTCCAGGAAATTCTTCCTGAGGCTTCACAGTCTCTGTGGCTCCAAACTCAACAATTACTCAGTATTGTCTGTTGTACAGATGGCATTTCATTTGTTTGCATCTGAGTGACATGATCATAGTTAATATTGATTATTGATCAATACTGACTGAGAAGAGGTTCAGACTGTGATTGACTTATTGAAATAACATTCAGATGTGATGCTGTGGGGAGATTTTATACCTTCTCTCCTCAGGAACTGGTCTTAATGGACAGGATTTATAAGCAAAACGTAGCAGACTGGACCTTTGAAATGACATTTTACATGACTCAGCTATATGTCAAACAACAATGACAGAGGTCAAACTGAAAAACACACCAGAGAATAAGCAAAGAAAACAAGAAAAAGGACAGATGACGTGTTATTATGAACAAAAACTTAATGCAACTGTGAAGACGTCATCAGGAAATGATCATTGGAGATGATCAAAGAAAAAAAAAGACAGACTGAAGCTTTGAATTTAAGACATCCAGACTATCCTCACGTGGACGAAGACACACAGCACACAGGTTGATCCTCCTGTGTGTCATCTGGCATTTTCTTTTCTAGAGGGAAACGAGCTGTGGCAGACATTACTGCAGCACACACTCTGAATACAAAAGTAGCCTCTGCTACTTGAAACACGCTCAAGGTTACACTGCAGAATTAGAAAGAAAGAAAGAAAGAAGCTGGTCTGAGTTAAGCCCCTCAGCATCATATACTGTGCATCACCCAGCCTTCAATTCTTCTTTTACAGCACCCATTTCTCTCTTTATTGCACTCATTATTTAGCACCCAGTCTTCCAGTGTAGACCAGGGAGTCCTCCCACAAAGATTTATTCCACCAGCTGCCCACAAAAGTGTGCTGTGGTCTCTGCAGGAGCTTCAGGTGGCCAACTGCTTTTTTTCCTTTGCTGCTCTGACTTTACAGACAAACTGAAATATAAGATGTTGATACATAAAACAAACACTGCTGTCATTGTCTTTGAGGTGGAGGACTCCTGTGGAGCATTGTCTGGCAAAGACAAATGAAAACTTTGAATCAAGCTGTGATAAATGGACTCACTTAATGATGTGCTGAATGATGAGCTGTTTACGTTGGCCCCAATTTAAAGATAAAAAGAATCAGTCATGGCTGTGATGTGTGCCTCTATTTGTTTCTTAATTCAGCCCCAAACCAAAGGCAGCCGTCATTACAGGGGACACAAGGACAAGTGGAGCTGACACTGGCTCTCTGCTCTCATGCTACTTCATTTTACTGATGGTTCACTGATGAGACTCCTTCTATTGAGCCCTCAAGCAAGGCACCAAACTAATATCTTCAGTAAACATCCAGCTGAGTAGATTAATAGCTTTATTTAAATTCAGGCTAGACTGTGGTGAGCAGCCTCAGGTGAGAGCATCTGTGGTGGGAAAACTGGAGACGGAGGAAAACTGAGAAAAACCAGCAACTTAAATAACCAACAAAACACCCACATGAATTCTCAAACAAGCAACAATAAAAGACAGATTGTCATGAGGATAGAAATCTAGTTTCAGATGGTTGATTCTTTCAGTTGTTAGGCTGCTTACAGATAACTAGAAAATACACAACAGTGTTTGTGTTAAGGTTAAATTGTAGAGTCGAATAGTGTCATAAATATGAAAATAATATATTATAGGATATAAATATAATAGTAAAATCCTTGGAAACATACAAACATGCAGGAACCTCCTCATACATGGTCACACACACAGATTGTCTCTTTATCCACTGTCCACTCCACAACATCACTTACAGTGTTCAGGTCTCTGAACTTTGCTGCTCTCTGCTTTTGTTAGAAACACAACAACACAACAAATCACCATGTTTGTGAATTTATGACTCCTGCACTGATGAGTTTCCTCATATAGACTGAAACAAATGCTCCTGTATCTCACTTAGATCATTGTTACTTTGATTCTTTGCCATTCAATACATTTTTTTGGTCCTGAGTTAATTGACAATAATACAGCGATAACCCAGCATGCAATTGGGTGGCCAGCCTTTTGAACTTGTTGATTAGAGGAGCTATCTGATCAGCCACAATCAAAATTCACCATGAAAGCAATTAACCACTTCTGTAATGCAACTGATGAGAATGTGTGTGTGTGAGTGTGTGTGTGTGTGTGTGAGAGAGAGAGAAATGAACAGAACAGAAGCTGAACTGAATTCACTGTTTCTCATCTTTGGTGTGAATATCAGTCTCTCCTTCAGATCTCCACAGCAGAGATCCCACTGGGATTAAGAGTTTGTGTCTGACTGCAGGAAAGAACAAACACCTTCAGCAGGCTGTTGATAGTTTCTTGTTATGTGCAGAAATGTGAAGGTTTTTTTCCTGTTCACATGACGACTTGATGCTCACAACAAAGAGTCACAGCTAACATCAGTACAGGATCAAGGGTGGAAGCATATTCTGTCCTCACTAACTAACCAGTGTCCTTTTTCTCCCTCCACACTGGTTTTCACTGATCTTGTTTTCCTGTGTGTCGATGTCTACAGTTAAATATCAAAGTTAAACTCTCCTGTGATATGAAATCACAGTGGGAGACACAGATACAGCACAACTGAAGTAATGAACAAAACAACAACAACAGTTTCATTTCAAAGGCAAAGGAAAAATATATTAAAAAATGAACATATACACAAATATTTTATGAATATAAGAAATATTGTAAAACAGACTAGTTGAGCTTGGACCTGTCCTTTGACTCGTCCTTGACAGATTCATATCTATGGTATGAAAAATAGTCGCTGCCAAAGCTGATGTTCTCGTGTCCATCAGTTACTGTAATTCAGTGAAGATTAAAGATGTTTTAATCTCCTTCCTCTGTTCTTTGAAACCATGTTTCTTCTGCAGTAGCTTGAAGTGAAAAGCCTTAAATCATTTATTCATCTGTGAGTGTGTGAGTGTGTGTGTGTCCATGTGTGTCCATGCACCTCCACTCATTTGTTTTCCCTGAGGCCATTTTAAATGCCTCTCAGTAGGAGGAAAGTATCCAGTGACCGATACAGGCAGCTCTGCTGAGTGTGGCTGTAATCCCATCTGTTCTATATTTGAAGTCTCACACTGACATTGAGAGAACCTGCTGCCTGAAACACACCGGACATGAGACAAATGTGTCCTACTTCTCTTTGGTGTCTCTGTGGTGTGTAGATACTTTATCACAGGGTCTTTGAGACATATTACTGTCCAGTGATGTTAGAAGACATAACATGTTCCTTCTCTACATGAAAGACAACACATGTAGTTAAAACCAAGAATTATTTCTGACTCATTGTGGACAGTTGTATCATCAGTGGTTCTCAGTGTGTTTGTCAGCATGAAGGCTGCTGCCAGAACCAGTGCAGGACAAACAGGCATCATTAAACTACTTGATAACATCCATCTGGGAAGATAAACACTGATACTGGATGAAGAAGGAGTGAATGACAGATCTATTTTCTCTCTCTCTCTTTCTCACACACACACACACACACACACACACACACACACACACACACACACACACACACACACACAAACACACACACACACAGACCATTTTCTCCTTCCTCTTCTCTTCTCTATTCTCTCCATCCAGTATCACGTTTCTCTCCCTATTGACCTGTTACTCAGTCAGACATCAGACTACTCTCCATCTACATTCACAGGCAGCAGAGCAGCAGTGTCACTGCCTACAGGTTCACAATGGAACAGAAATACATGTCTTTCTATATCTTTGGTACAAAATCAAAGAATGACCAACAAATTGTTACCATCCTGTACTGACAACCCGCTAAAGCTGCTTTACACACAGGACATTCAGATTACCAGTGACACTTTGACGCCCTCTTACTCTGCTCACACATTATCACAAGAATCTTTGAAGCAGCACAAATCACGTCTGATCCTCAGACCATAGCAGTCAGACAGAAACAGAGCAGAGCAGGAAGGCCAACTTCACCACTCCACAATTAAAACCAGCAAGTGACCTTTGGTTTTACACTCCACACATTCAGCTCTTACAAGACACCGAGCTAAACTTTCTAAACTGAGTGAAACGAAGTCACAGAGGTTTGGTGGTTTCATGGTCCACTGGACCAAGTCGTCCTTTTCCTCCAGAATATGGAAGGATCACTAATATCTGCTTTTGTATTAAAGAAGTGATCTGATGATGAAGATTAAAACAAATATGAAACTGTTCTCAAGCCTCAGACTTTGTTACTGAAGACGAATCATGTCTGATAGTTTCACATTATATACACAAGCAAAGTCCTTCATCTCTATCATGTTTGACCAACAGCACTGAATATGATAAGTGACATATTTCTCCAACCATTGTATGCTACATGACACAGCACCAAATGATGATGAATGAATGTTTTTATGCCAGAGTGATCTCAGAGCTGATACAGGATTTATAGAGTCTCTGTGCTCGAGTATCTGCAGCAGTTCAGAGTCTAGTTCATTTCTTTATTACTTGTGAGTTTTTCCTTGAAGAAATCCCAAATTACTGAATGAATCAATTATTTACTGAACCTGTACCATCACTGTAAAATAGCTTATCTTCAATTATTTGAACCTAATTATATGATTTTTCGATGGTAAAACTTCAGACAAAAACACTTTCACTCAATGTAAATATGACTTTTACAGAATATTAAGATTTTCCCAATATTAAAAGACATTTTACATCACAACACAAAAGATTTGCAGCAAATCTACCAGTTCAGTGAAATGTCTAACTGCATGCAATTCATGGGTTTTATACTTCTGCTAATAGAGTCTCATCACTGTAGGAAAAACAAGTCCTCCTCATTACGTTCCCTCATTAGAGAGAAAGTTCTCATTAATTTCACACAGTGCATCCACTCATGTCTCATACTGAACACTAAGTTGAAAGCTCCTGACCTCTAGGTATCTTGATTTATAATTAATGTCCAGATCACAGTGTTTCTTTCCTCCAGATGTCAGTGTGAAAAGTTCCTGTCATGTTTGACTATAAAAGCTTTGAAACGAGTTTCATTTCTGAAGAGGAGCAACGAGGAGTTCAGGCTTCCTGGAGCAGAAGTAGGAAATGTGTTGGTATATTTGATTGTGTGTGAGAATTTGGTGGCTTTAGTCTAACCTGTTTTCAAATAAAATCCAATTCTGGATTTTAAAATCCAGAATTGATTTTAAAATCCTTCTCCTTACATATAAGGCCCTCAATGGCCAGGCTCCTTCATATCTCAAAGAGCTGATAGTACCATATCATCCTAACAGATTGCTTCGTTCCCAGAATGCAGGTTTGCTTATGGTTCCCAAAATCTCTAAAAGTAGAATGGGAGGCCGAGCCTTTAGCTATCAGGCCCCTCTCCTATGGAACCAACTGCCAGTTTGGGTTCGGGAAGCAGACACCCTCTCTAATTTTAAAACGAAGCTTAAAACCTTCTTGTTTGATAAAGCTTATAATTAGTTGTAGTTACAGTCCTAGTTATTTATTAAACTTATAGTTAGTCACAATTATCTCTATAGACACTGTTACAGTTAAGGATATAGCCCTTAGTAGGGCTGGCTCAGGCAACTGAATCATCCCCTAGTTATGCTGCTATAGGCCTAGGCTGCTGGGGGACATCCCATGATTTACTGCGCACTTCTTCTTCTTTCTCTTTCTCTCCTCAGACCCACTCTCAAATTTATTAGCCTTTATTACATGTCATTAACTCTGTGTCCTCTCTGTCCCGTAGTCCTGTGCTTGTTTCTCTCTGGTCTCTCTTTCTCTGTACCTTTCTGCAGGTACCTCTGGCTCCGGAGCTGCTTGTCCTATGGTCCTGGCTCCACCCACCTGCTGCTGTTTATTGTTTACAATGATCTATTTCTAACATGTTTAATGTTCCGTTCTGCTACAGATAAATATTTGATTAATATTCTTTGCAAACTGTAATGTAAATAATTACCAGTCATGACAGCTTTTTGCCTCCGTGCTCTGTTTCATAATTCTAATCTGCTGAGCACACATTATCCAATAACTGTTCACTAACTGTAATGTAAATACTGACCCACATTGTCTGTATTATGCTGCATGTCTTTCTCCCCCTCTCCTCCATTCCTAGCTGTCCTATCTTCCTCCTCTTCCTCCTTTCACCCAGCCCGGCCATCGGCAGGAGGGTCCCCCATCTGAGCCAGGTTCTGCTCAAGGTTTCTTCCTGTTAAAAGGGAGTTTTCCTTGCCACTGTCGCCTTAAGTGCTTGCTCTGGGGTCAGGCTCTGGGTCTCTGTAAAGCGCTTTGAGACAATTTTGATTGTGGAAGGCGCTATATAAATAAAATTGAATTGAAAATTGAATTGAAAAAACTGTGTTTAAACACGCTGAATAAACTTGTTTTGGATTCCATAACCAGCTGAACCAGCTGAACCAGCAGCTTTTAATGATAGAAAATCTACTAATTGTTGGTGTAAAACTGATTTTGCACATTGTGAGCAGCCAGGCAGGGATGTATTTCAGTGTTGTTACTTACAAAGAAAAAATAATTATTTCAGCCCAACAGAACACTTGCCTGTAGCACCTGATCCTCACACATTCACACCTCATTTGTGTTGGTATGAAGTTTTGCCAAGAACAGTGAGGAATATTGTGTGTGAAGGAGTTCAAAGAGTTGACAGTGAACAAGCAGGTGGGAAAAATAATGAGTGTGTTTATCACAATCGTTATGATAAACACACACATTCAGTCTTAAAGTCAAGATCAGAAACTTTAAAGAGGACAGAAAGTCGTGACGTGAACTACACAAAAGAAAAAAAAAAGCGCACTGCTTTTCCTTTAACTTTTTCACAACTAATGCAGCCCTCTGATTTTCCAGTGGAAAACTCTGAACATGAAACAGCAACAGCAGAAAGTGTTTGGTTTGCATTGGCAGTAACGTCACACACCTCTTGTACAGGCTGAAAATGATCAGTAAACCATGAGATCAGGCTGATACCTCAAAGTACAACCTATACTTTAACACAAACCATAATGCCTGGTAGACAATTACAGGTATAATTACCTGTTGTGCCAATTTAACAAACACATCATTTGAACAAAACATTTCACAAAATTTCTAAACTAAACTTCTAAGCTAAACACAAACATGAACCACTAACAGGTGTTGACTTACTGAAAACCTTGGAAGTGATCTGGACTTTCCTGTAGTTTCCTCTTGTCCTTGTAACAGCAGTAGCTCCTCCCTTCCTTGTCAATGATTGTGCAGAAATATCTGAGTGGTTCTTTCTTCCTAAATCATGACCAAGTCCTGTCCAGTCCAACTGTTTCTGCTCCTGTTTCACTTCTGAAC
This sequence comes from Toxotes jaculatrix, assembly GCF_017976425.1. NCBI lineage: Eukaryota > Metazoa > Chordata > Actinopteri > Toxotidae > Toxotes > Toxotes jaculatrix. Next base: position 20,531,436 of record NC_054402.1, on the reverse strand, counting down.
TTGTCTCTGGCTGTGTCCACTTACTGCAGCCTGTGACATCAGGCACTAACACACACACACACACACACATACTGGTACTAAACCAAAACCTAATTCCAACCCTAACCCTGAAACCAAGTGTTAACCCTCAAACAGCCAACATGAGCACAGATGGAAACACTTCAGAGCTGCTTTGGATGGTTTGACAGGTTTGAGAGATCATCAAATAATGTAATGACCTGATATCTTCAAACAAATGCACTTGCATGTCAACTCTCACACCAGATGAAAAAAACAAGTCATGTTTTACCTGCATTTTTAGGATCCAAAGAAGAAGATCCAGGACGGAGGAGATCAGGAGACAGGAGCCCCAAAAAAGTGGGAGAAAGAAAAATACAATTAAAACACAAACTTATAAACAGATATAGAATCAAACAAAGGAAGTATTGTGTCCCAGAATATGATGATAAAGTTTCATCTTTAACTTTCACCATCAGCTTCCTCCTCCATCTTTTCAGATTACTGGTGTAACTGTCAATGGTGCAACAGTATTAAAAAGTTCTCTGAGCTTATATTAAAATTAGGTCAAAACTTCATGTACTGTATAAACGATGGGAAGTAATATTCCTCATCAGGGCTGATTCTTTTAGTGCTGATGGCACAAGAATGAGCACAGATCCAGAAGTGATCAGGGATAAGAGCCTAGAAAGCAGATGAACTTTCTGCATGGATTCCTCTCCCAGCAGAGAGTTCCTGTAAAATCAACTTTTAGCTGCAAACTAGAAATCTATAAAATGATCAGGGTTTCTGCTTCAGTCCAGCCAGTCCTTCTGCTGAAAACTCATCTGCCTAAGTGTCCTTTACTATCAACTACTGAGCTGATGTCTCCTGTAGAAACAGAGGCTGACAGGATCTGATCCATGCCAGGCTGAGGAAGTGTGTGTGCCAAGTCTGCCTGGCATGGCAGCATGAGAGAGGCTGGCCTGAGGTCAGGCCTGAAATGAGGTGAAGAGGGCTCGGTCATATTAGCAGATGGAGTCTGAACAGCTTCATGCTTAATGCTCAGTGGGATGCAGAGAAGAGACCAACATACAGCAGAAAGAACACTTCACACAGAAAACACTGGCTGCTGAGAGTAGAAGAGAAAGAAAGCTACAGAAAAACAGAGAGTGAGAGGAAAGAGCACATTATCCAAAACCCAGAGAAACTCAGAACTGATGGACAAAAACTCCTCTGACCACTCTCTTATTTCTTTTCATATTTCTCCTCACACATGATACATCTACCTGTATTGTGAAGGTGTGTAAGTGTGAGGTTGTTTGAGGATGTCTGTGTCTGATTTTCATGAAAAAGCAAAAAAACTTATTTGAATGTTGAACTCTGTAATGGAAGGAAGCAGGAAAGTGTGCAAAAGGAAAGAATCTAAGTGGAAGGTTTTAACTGAGAAGGACAAAAAAGTCAATGACGGAGAAAAGGTGAAGGCTTAAAGGCTTCAATCTAATGTGAGTTTTGTGTATCAATTATTCTACCGTCTCAAAACAAGTCTGAAGGCTGAGTGATGAAAGAGCAGACTTTCATTTAGTTTCATTCAGAGATTTTGTGAAGGTGAGAGGACGTATTATGGACTGACAGGAGACAGAAAGACACTTTACAGTTATTTCTACCATCAGTCAGCAGGCAAACAATCATGAGAGCACCTTTACACCTCACTGACAAAAGAGACACAGCCCAGTTCAGCCTCTGCACAGCTCTGAAGGACAAACACTGCTGAGACTTTAAGAGGCAACATACTATGATTCATATATAACAATCATATCACTAATACAAACTCAATAACTAATTAAAAAGCCAAAATGACTCCCTTAGGCCCACGTTATTCTTGTTGAGCTTGCACTAAAGTAAACACACACACACACACACACACACACACAAACACACACACAAAACCATCTCTACTGTAGAGTCAGAAAAGGACATGCAATTGTTGCAGACCAAGAGCTGAGGAAAGGACTTTTTTTAAGGCTGAGATGGAAGAAAATAATAAATAATTCTACAGTAACTGAACTATCCTCTGAGAGTAAATGCTGCAATGAAACCTCCACCTCACCTGAAGTAAAGGAGAGTCCTGTATAAAACCCAGTTCAGGAGCAGCCTGATCTTTTCACACCAAACTCATACACGGGGTGAACAAGTATACATGAAGCAGATGCAATGATCAGGCTTTAAGTCATGTCTCCACTATCAACTGTTCCTCATTTCCCATTTTAGCACTTCATATCAATTCAGTCCATGAACACTGAGATCCTTCAATTCCACTCTTTTTTCCCATAACATAGACCTCAACAGACGTCCTTCAGCACAGCTCACATCAGTGTTTACCAGACTTACAGATCGTTACAACTCGACTTCAAAACAACCTGCTTCATACAAAAATATCCAATCACCTCATATTATAAAGCCCTGTGTTTTTTCAGTTCAACTTGGCTTTGATCCTCTCAGCACTTAAAGGCAGTGAAACACAGTGAATTTAACAATGTTCTCATGTTTTATGTCACAGCAGATAAAAAGCTCATTCCCTCTGAACAGATGATACAATAATTCACCAGGAGCTCACCAGCAGCAGGTGTACAGGACCTTCATCATCATGGTAATATTAATAAATACATGGTTAATGTTGAACAGACATGGTTTGGTTTATATTAGACACAAAAACAACGTGGTTAGGTTTAGAGAAAGATCATGGTTTGGATTAAAATAAGTATTTTCAACAAGAAGTTGAATGGAAAAGTTAACAGATGCTAATTCTTAGCACATAAGGTGCAAAGTGAATAAATGGGAGGAAGAGTCTCCAAAAGTTTGAATGGGCCACAGGGCATCTTAGTTTCCTGGAGTCTGTTTCCTGGCTTTTCTCTCTTTACTCTCATAGAGGTCTGATGTCTGGACACTGTGAAACTCCTGCCAGAGATGAAGTTGCTCTTTGTTTTGAAAGGTCCCAGTTAATGGACAGGCGTGATATTCTGGGGGACTCTGCCAAGATTTTATGGTGCTGCTGAAACGCTGGTTAATAAAAATCTACCTACTTGTCAGGCAGTTTCTGTTAATGACATGAACGTCTGGACTATCACAATATATGTTTTCATGCTGTTTCTTTAAAGAGGATTTTTCTGGCATCAATGGGTGATAGTAAAGAGAGACAGGAAAGAAGGGAGATGGGGAGAGAGAGTGGGAGGGAGGACATGACAGAGGTCGCAGGTCAAAATCGACCCTGCTCATAGTCTCCAACTTCACTTCAAGACATTCACACCAATACACAAGTTTGTTGTTCAGTGTTCTGTGCATCTCCTAAACATTATAGACTGGTTCTTAAAACTTGTTTTCAATGTTGCTTCACAAACAACAGACCAAGTCACATATTCATCTGATCCTCTCATATAACAGTAAACTGTAAGCATATATATATATATATATATATTCTTTTGATTGTTAAACGTTAGCTCATCTATCACTGCTTGGTACCCAAGTGCTTTGTTGTTGTTCTTTGTTGTGTTGGAGAATCTGAGCATGTGCAACACACAGGCCCAGTTATACTCAGAAGGTTGGAACATCATTATAATCAGTGTTTCAATTTTTTCCACACAACTTAAACAAAATGTTCATTGAAGCTTTATAAAGCCTTTAATATACAGATCAGTGACAGAGTGTATGAGGTCTGGGGGAGCAGGCAGGGCTCTACAAGCCAGGAGGAGGAAGATGAGAAACCAAGATCAGACATCAAGCAGTCTGTCCTCACACTAACTGATAGTGAAACTGCTGCAGGAATAAACTCAGACACAGAGACTTCTTCAGTGTGGAGATATTATCACCACATTTACAGTCACTTGAGTCTTTGTATGTATCTCTCTCTTCATCTCTGTCTTTAAAAATATCAGCTTCAGATCCAAGACAACAAAGAAATGATATAAGTATCAAGTAAAAATGCTGGATTAGAAAATAAAACACATCTTCATGTGGTTTTCAGTTGTTGTGCTTATAGTCAGTGGTTAAAATCATAATTAAACTTTAGCAAGTATTACTGATGGATTTTAAGTGAAACTCATAGGATCTGATCTGAGATCTGAGTTTAGGTCTGAGTTTAGAAGTGTTAATGAGCCAACAGAATTAGTTTCAGCTCCAAGAGGCTACAGTGGGTTAACTCCAGGCTCAAACTCCTGATAATCAGTGTAGAAACTGCCCTAGTGACTATGATGGACATTAACATGGAGAAGAGACACAGATAAATGCTACAATCTGCTGAGTGTTGTTTCCTGTCACTGCAGAACTGTTCAGTATCAGGGAATAACCTGGATTCCTCTTGTCATGATCCATCGTTTCCTTCACCTTAACAATGGTGTGACAATGGCTACATGACAGTTGTTTAACTAAATAACTCCTCATGGTGTTTCAGTTGTGTATTTGCAATTTACAGTGACAAATCACATCATTAAAGTCCACATTAAGCACATAAAATCTTCCTAACAGACGTCTAATTTTCTACAAACAGAAGAAACTCAATATGATTCTCATTTATTTTCCAAGGAGAATAAATATATTTAAAATGTCGGAAAATGATTGAACACTGCTGAACATCTGTAGATTCTCATGAAAGGTGAAACGTCCTCAAGAACCTCCAGCAAATCCAGTCGCCTTCACACAGCACTTAGACATACTGTTGAATGTTCATCACCTTTGTGTTGAATTGTTTTCACTCTGGAAAAGTGGGCAATGATCCTACTTCAAAGACCAACACCAACAGCAATCACATCCACAACTGTTCTAATACTACATTCAGTGTCATCAGTCATTTCTATCAGGATATAATTTTCAGCAGTTAACCAGCCTACAGTTTTTTAGGTTGTGTTTTTAATTTTCTGATCTCTTACCAACTTGATGTTTGACTGGATTCTGTCAGATTAGTTGCTTCAGTGTCACTGTAAATGTTTCCTTATTGATGCAGTGAGTATATTTTAACACGTCTGTGCTCAGAGATCCAGTTTGAGTTCTAAGATTTGGTCTCATCTGCAGAAGTAAACTGGCAGAACAGTGAGACCTCAACTGAGATTTTTTGTGAGCTCATTATCAAGTCTGCCTGGGGCACATGTGTGGGCAAGAAGCAGGATGAAAAATCTGTATTTTTAGGTAAAGAGGCCTTTAGGACAGAGAAGGTGGCTGAGTGATGGTGTCTTCCAGTTTTCTTTAATGACACTGGCTGCTGTCCCAGCTGTCATTTATAGCACAGACTCATCACTCAGCCTCCACAAAGGGCCTGAACTGAAGATAAGGACAGTGTTAAATTCATTTGTTACTTAAACAAGTCGGCAGATGATGATGATGCAAATGGACTGTCTGTCTTCCTCCGACCTCGGTCTTTCTTTGGAGGAAATGTACAGATGCTTATAGATCTGACAAAGCTGTGGAGGATTTGAGTTTCAGTAACCCTTCTGTTTACTTTGGTCTCTGTTACACAGGCAGAGAAAAGTCAGTTTCTATTGGTGCTGCAGTTTAACTCTATTTATAAAGCTCAGAATAACAAACCTGTTTTACTGGAAACTGGTTTTAAACTGGGTTTTTCAACATCATATAAAACTTGACTGGGGAGTAAGTCACTGATTGCTGGTACATTTTCAACATCACATAGTTTTACTGCTTTAACAAACTTAAACCACATTAGCAACATCATGAACATGTATTCAGATTATACAGTAGCAGTCTATTTAAGCTCTGACCACTTCCTCTGAGTCTGATCTGAGGTATGAGAGTCTAGATTCAGAGCTGAGAGCCAGAACATGGATCAGAGACAGCAGGACAGAGAGACCTCAGAGGGAGGGAGAAAGAGAGATGCTCTCGTGCTCTCATGCTAACATTGCCAAGGCCTTGGAAGAGAGTGTGAATGTGTGTTTTGTGTGTGCAGACACACACACATATAGAGATGAATAGTGAAGCCTGGGGAGAACAAGTCAAGAGGGGCCTGGCTTGTCTCTGTCTCCTGCTGTGTAGTGAAGACCTTGTGGGGATGGGAACTCATAACAGATGGGTTGAGAGGAAGTTCATCATGATGATCTAACCTGGCTCACAGTGATCATGGCTGCTCTGACATTTCTGCCCTGTGCTCATGACTGAGACCCTCCAAGCAATCAGAGATTAATGAGCACATTAGCAGTTCTCATTTTGACACTGGACCCAATAAAATGCTCAGACATTTGTTGTGAGAATAAGATAAGACAGAGACAAGTTTGACAACAGAATCAGCTGGTAAAAAGGTCACTAAACACAGAGAGAATATACATATATATGTACACACACACACACACACACACACACATACATACATACACAGAGGTGTTGTTTAGCAATTTAGAGCTGACTCTGCAGTGTGTTATCTATCTGAGTTTAGTTGTTCTGATTGTCAAGAGCCAAGGCATAGGACAGAGGACAGAGGACATGAGCAGCCTGTGAAAGTCCAGTGTGTCCACTGACAGAGCGTCTCTGGTCTTATCTGAATTCAGACTGGAAGAATGAACGGGCACAAAGCTGAGGTCAGTGTTGTGATGTTAAACACAGACTCAGTCCATCTGACCAGTGACATGACTGTACAGCATGACTACACAGATAAGGTCAGAGCTACAGAAGAATGACTGTGAGTCACATAGTCAGCAAACTGACTGCAAGGTGAACTGAGGAGAGTACTAGCACCTCCAGCACTGGGCATTAACTCTAGCACTGGAGTTGGTTCACCTTCCTTGAAATCCTTCATTTTGCTGAGAATTTATAGAGTGGTCTGTGGTTGAGCCCTAAAGCAAGGCAGTCAACCAACTAGCTTTGGTAAATATCAAGCTGAGTCAATACAATTTATCCTAATTTAAACTGTGCAGACCTGCCTCAGGTAAGGGCATCTGTGAGCGGAATACATGAATCATTAGAGAGAAGCTGGTAAAAAAAACGTCAGCAGCTAAATGACAAAAAAAAGCATACAATAACATTTTAAGGCTGTATTTTACACTATGCTGACTGGTTCACACTGAAAAAGGGAAAAAAAAAATGTTAATGCGTTTTTCTATTTATAGTTTTCCGGTTAGAATCATTTGTTTTCCCTGAGGTCATTTTAAATGGCAATAAAGCAAGTATCTGGTGACTGATGACAGCTTTGTGTGGCTGTGATCCAACCAGTGACACTAAAAATAAAATAAATGTTTTTTAACATTTTTTATCCGTCCACATCTGAGTTCTCTGTGAATCTCTGGTTGACCTCTAGTCTCTGGTGGCCAAACAGAGGGAAGATGCAGGCATCATGACCTGGTAACACGTATTTAGTTTGTACAGGCACAGAAACAAAACCATCTAAAGTTGTTATTTTCAGAACTGCTGCTCTCACAGATATTAGATGAATCAGTGAAGCTGCACAAATATCCTTGTTTTCTCCACAACAAGCCAGTCAAGAAGAGAACAGAGCAGCAAGGCCAACTTCACCACCGAACAATTAAAACCAACAAGTGGCCTCTGGGTTTATATATGCAGCTGTAGACACTGAGCATCTGGAGCAAAACATCATAAACAGTGCTGATGTTAGAGGCTGGGAGAAACTTCAAGGGACTGTGGGAGATTGTAAAAACTATTTAGCGCTTGAACATTCACAGTCACATCAATTCACTTAACTCGTCCTGCCACAGTCTGTGTGTGCATCTTAAAATAAGGGTTAGTAGACACATTAAGGTCTCATCTATCTGCACAAACAAATCTCCTCTGTGTTCTATTCATCCAGTCAGTTAATAATATTCACAGATTCATAGAAAACAAACATAAACATAATGTATCACACAAGATGCTCCACATAGACCTAGCATAGCATTTTTAGCAGGCACATAATTAAATTCCTCAAAGGCCAAATGTATTTTCTGATTGTCTCATTCTTCAGAATGGCTGTGGGCTCTGCTACATCTAAACAAGACGTGTGTGTGTGTGTGTGTGTGTGTGTGTGTGTGTGTGTGTGTGTGTGTGTGTGTGTGTGTGTGTGTGTGTCCCACTTTACTACAACACACCAATCAAATATTTCATTAGTGCTTCAGGACTGTGCAATTTGTTAGAGTTAAATTTAGCAGGATACATTTTTCAAGAGAACTTCCCAGAACCTTTTCAGTGTATGAACCTTTAAACATATTCCCTCTCTCACACTGACTGAGGCTGAATTCTGAACAGCTACAAGATTTGGAGGTTAGTGACCATCATCAAAAGACAAGGAAACAGAAGAAAGAAAAATGAAATAAAATGAATGTACCATTTCTTCATATCAAATAGTTTCACTGCTTAATAATTAAGATCCTTCAACAACTAGGACTTAACACAGTACTGTCGATGAGCTGCATGGAGCAGAAAACAAGAATCAGAGCTGAGAGTTTGCAGTGGCAGAGTTAAACTTCCAAACTTATTCTGCCCTCACAGTCATCAACAGTTTTCCTCCTACACTCAAAACACCACAAATGAACACTCATCCAAATGCATCACATACCACCTCAAACACATCAATATATTTTATATTCCAGTTTCAGGACTAAGGTTTTCAGTGCAGGAAGAATTCTCACCAGTCTAAGTTTACTCACCAAGTAAGGAAACAGATCAGTGATTGTTTTACTGTCCTTTAACCAAAGAGGGTAAAAGTGAACACAGCCTGAAATGGTTCATTCAAGAGCTGATCTAGCCTCAAATCCTAAGACTTATTCTGGAGATTTACTGCAGGACATAATTTTATTGCGCTGGAAATGAACTAAAAATCAAGGCTCAAACTGTTTCCTGTTCACAGCATTTGAAACAGTTTGTCTGTGAGAAGCAATGAATATTCTGTTTTCTATATGGAGCTAAATTTATAAACATTTCACCCACTGCTGATTGTCTATGTAAATGAAGTGAGATGTGTTTGTGCTGTGTATAAATTTCACACCCTGTTGAAGCGTGGAGACGAGGTGCATCTCTCTGTGTCTTATCTGTATTCTGCTCTTGACTTTTTCACTGAGGTGATGCTTCACCTCTCTCCCTCTTTAATTAAAACCCAGGTAATGAGGTCACAGCCTCACCTTCACATGGACAAAAGTTTGTCTTTAGGTTATTGTTTAGTGATGCAGTGAGGTTTGGACTCTGTATTTAATATGGATTATATGTGACTTATTATGAAAACAGAACTGTTCAGATAAGTGTCTTCTTAACAGGCCTGAGTCTGACAGCTGAACAATGAGGCAGACCTACAGTATATTGATGTAACTTCCTAAAATAACACACAGCACTCTCCACTTTGTGCTGTGACATCCAGAACTGTAATACTTACAGTAAAGTCACAGATACTATTACACTCTGATCTTAATGACTCCTGGAGTTCCAGGTCCTGCTGTTGGTCTCTGTCTGTGACTCCACCAGCAGTGGGCACTGGACCTCTAGCTGATTGAGTGAAACCCTATGGGAGAAAACCCACAAAAAAAAGAAAAAGAAAAAAAGAAAAAAAGAGAAAAAGAAAACTCCACAAAGCAAGGACCAAATCTCAATCCTCTAACCTTATTCCTATGAGAAATAATGCTCATGGAATTGGAGCCCTGCCTCAGTGCCAAAGTTGGCACACACAACTGGCCAAAGTGTAAGGCCCCTTGAGTGATTAGATAATTTTGTGTAAATAGACCGAAAAAGAAGTTAATTAAATATTAATGGTTAAAGTGACAAATACCAAAACTTTGTCTAAATTAGACAGGAAGGGTAACAGACATCTATCCATCATAGCAAATTCAAACAGGGCCTAAAAATTCTGGTTAGACATATACCAAGTTTATGTATCCAGTTCATTTACCTATAATGTCGCTACTGACTTCCTTCACTGACACTTGCAGTCAGTTTGAATATCTTCATTGAAACCTGAAGCCTGATTTCTTGCTGTTCTCTGGTTCTTTGTTTGTAATTGAACAGGTTTGAGTGTTCTAACAAGTGCAGCCAATTGATTTTTACTCTTCAGATTCTCTTAATGTGTTTTTTTTTTCATTTCCAGTTTAGTGGTCAGAAAAATAGCTAATGTTTTCAGTCATTTTGATCACAGAGAGTAGAAGCAACTGTAAGTTACTATCTGAGGTTCATACAGTGCTTTTTAATACAGGATACATATATTCAAAAACAGAGATACCTGGAGGGAGGGTGAAATAGCTTTTGGGGAACATTATACAGAGAAGTCCATTTTGTCTTCCATTTCCTCTCTACATTATAGCTTTCTCATGGGCCATTGAACCTCTGTAATAACCAACACTGGAGGGTTCACAACTACTGAGTTGACATGAAATTTTGTTCAGAATTCTATGGTCCTCGGGTGATGACTCCGAATGACTTCAGTGATCCACTGGCTTTTCCTCCAGTGCCACCATGAGGCTGATGTTTGTGGTTGTGAGTGAAATGTCTCACAACCACAAACATCAGCTGTTCATCAGATGTTCTCAGTGAATTTACTGATCCCTTGAGACACTTGGTGCCACCAGCAGCATCTCGACATCTACTAATGACGTTCACAGAAGTCTCAGCTGATTCCCATCTATGTCTATTGTCCATGAATGATAAGCACACAATCTAACTGCTGGGCTTACGGGTATGATTCCTTGTCGTCCCAATTTCACAAACATATCATTTGAATTAGATACTGACATGAACCACTAACAGGTGTTGACTTACTGAAAACCTTGGAAGTGATCTGGACTTTCCTGTAGTTTCCTCTTGTCCTTGTAACAGCAGTAGCTCCTCCCTTCCTTGTCAATGATTGTGCAGAAATATCTGAGTGGTTCTTTCTTCCTAAATCATGACCAAGTCCTGTCCAGTCCAACTGTTTCTGCTCCTGTTTCACTTCTGAACTTGTCTCTGGCTCTGTGTCCACTTACTGCAGCCTGTGACATCAGGCTGTAGAATGTTGACATCAGAGGACACACACACACACACTCACACACACACATACTGGTACTAAACCAAAACCTAATTCCAACCCTAACCCTGAAACCAAGTGTTAACCCTCAAACAGCCAACATGAGCACAGATGGAAACACTTCAGAGCTGCTTTGGATGGTTTGACAGGTTTGAGAAATCATCAAATAATGTAATGACCTGATATCTTCATCTGTATCCATAAAAACATTTAGGAAATCTTCTAGACGCAAACTTAACCACAATGTGATTCACAGAAAACAAACACACGTGCATGTAAACTCTCACACCAGCATAAAAACAAGTCATCAGTTTTAGGATCCGAAGAAGAAGATCCAGGATGAAAGAGAACAGGAGACAGGAGCCCCACAACAGAAGAGAAAGAAATAAAAGAAATACAATTAAAACACAAACAGATGAAGAATCACCTCAAAGTTATTGCAGTAAACAAAGAGAGTTTTGTTTCTGGACCCAGACTGAGAAAATACCAGTAGCTAAAAATGATGAAATAATGTTGGAGGAAAAAAAATGCATCCTCCTTCCATCCAGCCTGGTTATTTTACAGCTTCTACTCCCAGAACACGATGATATAGTGTCAGCTTTAACTTTCACCATCAGCTTCCTACTCATTTCAGGTGACAAGTGTAACTGTTATCTCAGTGTGATGCAGAGAAGAGGCCAACATACAGCAGGACTCTGTGGATTTAAGGTCTAACAGCACAAGATAAGTTGAATAAGATCTAAAAGAAACATGATTCAAAATGATGCTCTGTGCAGCAGCTGATCTGTTGCAGAAACAACAGCTAAAACTGTCTGTGGCAATGGAGAGATAGTGAATATCACTCCTCACTTTCCCAAAAGAGGGGAACACTGAAAATAATGTCTACTGCAAAGTCAGAGGAACAACAGAGTGTGAGGAAAGAGCACATCACTGTATTGATAAAAAAACAAAGATCTGATGGACAAAAACTCTTCTCAAAGTTGTAATGTAGCTGGTGCAAAGCACATTGAGCAGAGAGATATGAAGAACCCTCTGAAACCAGTCCTGGAGTCCTTGAAGGAGGACTTATTATGGACTGACAGGAGACAGAAAGACACTTTACAGTCATTTCTACCAGCAGTCAGCAGACAAACACTCATGAGAGCACCTTTACACCTCACTCTGACAAATGAGACACAGGCCAGTTCAGCCTCTGCACAGCTTTGAATGACAAACACTGCTGTGACTTTAAGAGGCAACATACTATGATTCATATATAACTGACAATTATATCACTAATACAACGATAAACTCAATAGATAATTAAAAAGCCAACAGGAGAACACTGTTTCTTTTACAGGCTGTTGGTATAAGATTTGATGGAAAACAAGATTAAAATGCTGAGGCGAGCTGGATGAGTGAGGTGAGTCATTAATGGATGAAATGAGGCCAATAATTCATGAATACAGAAGACTAAACATGAGGGAAACTAAAATACAAAACCAGGAACTAAACAGATTCTACAGTGGAGGTAGTGAATTATTTGAGTGATGATCAGGGTGATTATTTAAAATTAATGTGATTTTAAAAATAAAGAAGTCATATCTCCACTATCAACAGGAGGAAATGAAATGATGAGGAAAAAGGTGAGGGAAGAATTCTTCTCTTTTTTGATTCAGAGGACATTGCTGCTGAAATGTAAGTTAATAAAAATGGCCCTACCAATCAGACAGTTCCTTGTAAATATCAAATGAAATGAAAGATAACAAACTGATTAGATCCAAATGCTAATGCAATGATGTGACAGCTTTTAAACTGTCCTTTCTATTCAGCAGCAATCAAATCAGTTCCACTGGATGTTGTCTGATGGAGAGTTTGTTCCTGGCCTGCAGACTGAGGAGCAGACACTTAGCTGTCGAAAGTCAGGTTATATTAATCCATTATATTCACCCTGATATGAGTGTTTGATTTATTAGTGCTAAGAGGATATTTTGTTTTCCTTTGTTAGAGTTGAGAGCCATTAAATTAATGTAATTTCCTGTTTGCTGTCAGAGAGATCTTATTATTCTCTGTGTGGGTTTGAGACTGTGTGTGTGCGTGTGTGCGTGCATGCGTGCGTGCGTGTGTGCGTGTGTGTGTGTGTGAGAGCTGGGAAACACTTAAGACAAAATAATTTGAAAACTGAAACAGTAGTGTAACACTGCAGTAAGAGAGACCTGGAAAGCAGACGCATCTATTTGTTAAATATAACTTCAAAGTGATGTTTCATTTTCTATTCAAGTTCTACTTTGAGCTCATCATTGTAACTGTGTCCAACAAAGACATGAGAGTCTGTTCTATCACAAAGTGTGTTTTCATGTTAGTTGTTCAGGATGTTTTCTGGTATTATTATCTTCATTTTCTTTTTGGGTAAAGTGTAGTGTTCTGTGTATCTGTTAAGTATAATGAACTGGTCCTTATAACCTGTCCACAGTGTCTGTTTCACTAACAACACACCAAGTCACATTTTGTTGTGACTCCAGCAAACGTGACTATTCTGTTTAGAGATCAAAGGTCAGCTCATCTACTACTTCTTGTTGCACAATTTTCAGTGTTTCTCTTTTTTTGTCGTGTTGGAGAATCTGAGCATGTGCAACACATCAGCTCTGTCATATTCATGAGGTCAGTGTTTTATCATATTCAGCCTGAGGACATCAAATTGTTTTGCTTTACAAAATTGTCCATGTTTTCCTCAGTCTGTAATTAGTTTGCTTAGTTTTTCCAACCTGCCAGTTTTCTCCAATAAAGCAGGCTGCTACACTCAGTTTGAGCTTGTTTGCTGGAAACAGCTGGACACAGTTTTATATTGAGTTGATTACTAATGTGTAAAAGTGGATCCACAGTCTGAGGTGTATGAATTTAATGTAGCATCAGTGTAAGCTTGAGTACTGGACTGAGGAATGATTAATGCGGTCTTTTGCATTTAATTAAAAAAGATAAAATGAAATAAAAATAAAATTAAAATAAATAAATAAATAAATAAAAAACTGAACCGAATTTTCACAAAGTTTAACTAAGTTTCCACTGAAGCTCTACAATCTCCTCTAATATAAGACTGAGTGTGTGAGTTGAGAGAGAGCAGGCAGGGCTTTGATATTCAGACAAGCCAGAGGGAGGAAGATGAGAAACCAAGATCAGACATCAAGTGAAGCAGGAATAAACTCAGATGTAGAGACTTCTTCAGTCTGGAGATATTGTCACCACATATAGAGTCACCTCAGTCTTTGTATAAATCTCTGTCTTCATCATTGTTCAGAAACATCAGCAGAGTTTCAGATCAAAGCCAATGAAACTCTGGACATGATAAAAAAAAAAAAAAAGAGTCAAATAAAGATGCTGGATGGTAGAGCACACAATAAAATATGTCTTGATGAGGTTTATGTTGTTTGGTGTGTCCTACATTATACAGAGTAAGTAATTAAAATGAACTTTGAATTTTAGCTAATTTACAAACCACAACCTCCCGGACCAAACTCCTGATAGAAACTGTCCTGGTGACTATGATGAACATTAATGTGGAGAAGAGAAACAGATTAATGTCACAATCTGAATTTAAACACTTTCTGCAGCTTCCATATAAAGAAAACTGCCAAGGCCAAGAGAAACAGAGAATTATCAGGATAAAACCAGACTTTCCTTTGAAGGAACAGAGAACTGTGACATGATGATTAACAGAGAATATGTAAAATTTAACAGTTGGACAAATGATTTTAATAAAGGAGGATAATGTGACTATTTCATCCTTGTGTTGTAAAACATTCAAAGAGTAACTGAACACTGGAGGAGTTGATATGAGACAGTAACATCACCAGTGGGGATCAGAGGACAGTGAACTATTTGAATTTGAACTAATCTCAAACCAACACGAGGCCAGAAAATTACAAGACAGTGACAAAGGAAAATGAATTTCTATAAACTGAATAGTTTCCATAGGTTTGCAGGCTGTTTGACAGGTTCATCATAGACTGAGACCTTACAGTGTTTCAACTGTGTCTTTGCAATTTACAGCAACAAATCACATCTCTGAAGTTAAAATTAAACCCATTAAATCTTCCGAAACTAAACTTAATTGCTCTTATTATCCTTTACTGTTTAAAAGGGATAAAAAAGAGAGAAGGCAGAATAAACTGAATACACCTGCTGCCCATTTGAAAACATTGGAAGAGAATAACAGACTGCTGAATGCTGATCATCTTGAGCTTCATAAACTGTTTTCAGTCTACAAAGTGATTGTTAAAAATCCAGTGGTTTAAGATATAAATATGCACTATCTGCACAAACAGACCTCTCATCAAAGGCCTCACTGAGATTTTATCTATCAAAGTGAAAAAATCTACTTCACAAAAAGATCAATCCACAGTCACTTTATAAACAAACTAGGGACCATCTTCCATAGGATCACAGCAGTCACGACGCCTATTGCTGTATTCAGACCCATGAGTACCCGGTCATGACTTCAATATTACATAAGTAACCAGGACTTCTGATGCCCTTGTTGGACCACACCCATCTTCCAACTCGGCCTTTGTTTTGATCACAACTACACACGTGTACAATTTTGTTACTGTATCTTGGACGGTTGTGACACTATTGTGTTGACAAAGTATGTCCACATACAGACAGACACAATAAAACAGACTCTGTGGTAGATCCTGCTGCAGTGGGTGTTTCCAGGATCACTTTATCCCATCATGACACACATACACACAAAGACTCACAAGGTGAAAACAGTACCAGCCACACTGATGCTGCTGGTAACAAAAGCCCTGGAACAGATTGGAAAATTACATTTGAGGTTATTGATGTTGAAAAAAATGCAGTTAAGTTCAAAATACATTCAACTGTCACCAAAAGAAGCATTTAAACTGAAGAGTGATAAACTGGCTATAAAACTAAGCGACCGGCTAATAACCAGAGATTACAACATCCTAAAGAAATATTTCAGTGTGACATTGAAAACAAGAGCCATGGGCATTGATATCTGCCTTTTTACAAAGAACTCAGTCTTTACTACAACAGTCTGTCACAGAAACACACTCTGCTGCACAGCACAGTCTAATCCACTGCACTGCTTTCTCCAGCAGACAAACAGAGACTCTTCCAGCTGAGAGGTGACAGAAAGGGAGGGAGCTGTTAAACCTGCTGAACTGTGACAGAGAACTGAACTGAGCCTCCTCTTTGTCCACTACAATAAATCCATTCTGTTGGAGGAAAACCTTCATTCAGCACATCAAATGTGTGTTTTCATCAAACAAGTTACTGTCCACACCTCCAATCTCTCAGCTGAGGAAAAACATTGGTGAAAGGATTTTGTCAAACACGATCAAACAACTGAAGGTGTTTGATCGAAGGTGTTTGAAAAAGTGATTTTTAATTTTAGAAAATTCATCAGGATTAATTGTTGTGTGAGTGTTTTAACCCACTTTACAATGTGAGCTTGATAAGAGACTTCTTTAACAGCTTGTGGTGTTACACTAATGTGGATGTTAACTCATTTTGTGATAATATCTTCAGTTAAAACACAATCACATGAGCTGCAGCCAAACCACAGGCTCCTTTAACTGCACTAATCATCTCTCTGATTTTCTTCTTCCAACAGACGTTAAACAACGTGAAATTATCAGGAAGCCAGTTTGGACGGAGTGGACAAAACACACACTTGGTGTTTGTTGAACTGACTTCAGGTTTCATGCTGTTCAGGCAGAAACACTGTGACTCTACAATATCCACATGCTGAGCAACAAACTGCACTAACAACAGGACACAACACTGTGTTTGTGGAAAACAGCATCATTGTCATTGAGCTGATGAGGGTCTGTCTCATTTATTTTCCTCTTATCTGTTTTCTCTTTGTCTCCATCTATCTGTCCTCTGTCTCTAACAACTCTTCATGTGTCTGTATGTGCATGTCCATGTTAAAGGTTCAAGATCTTGTCCATGTGAACAGGCCTTTCTCTGGAGGAAATATTTGCCTACTGTGGTGGTCCTGCTGCTGTCTCCCTCCACTGCTCTGTGATCTGACTGGACTCCAGTCAAACTCCTTTTTCTGTCTTTACAGGTTTACAGTTACAGAGCAGCTGCTGCTGTATTTTATTGGTTCTTATCAGTTTCACCTCCTGCAGCAGGAGCCACATCACATCTCTCAGATCTGATGCTGCTTGTCCACAGAAAGTCAACAAAGGAAAGTGATGAGGCTCAGAGCTGAGACTGATATCTGTCTCTAAGGCTGAATGGGTTGACATTCAACAGGAATGTGTTTGAAAAGAAGTTACAGCTAAGAGTCTCCGGCTACTGTAATCCTTTAAATGACAGCAGTGTGTTCACATCCTGCCAAATAGATGAGACATTATCTCACCTTGTCGGAGACTGAAGAAATGACATTAGCAGAGTGTTTTAGGGGCTGTGTGTCTGTGTAGGAGGCTACATGAGACAAGTGAAGCATGCAGCACAAACTTTATGAGAATACTGAAGATACAGCTGCCTTCCAGGAACAATATGAAAACTTTTTTTTTTTTTTTTTTTTTTATGAGCAGCTGAGATTTAATTCAGTTCCTTTAAACGAGTTTGTCATTTTGAAGAACAGCTCCTTCCTTGTTGGATCTACAATAACACTGCTGTGGTTGTGCCAAATCATTCTTTATACATGTGTGAACACATTCTGGCAAACTGCAGTTGAAACCACTGAAATGATTTCTCAGTTAAACAGAGCTGACAAACTTCCCATATAAAACCTGCTGGAGTTCAGCAGCTGTCTTCTGAGAGTCAGAGAGCTGAAGATGAGCTGCTGCATTTGCAAAACTTTTGCAGATTGCTAAGAAAATGACCTTAAAAATACACACACACACACACACACACACACACACACACACACACACACACACACACACACACACACACACACACACACACACACACATATAACTTCACTCCTTCAAACCGTATCTATCTGCTGTCTCAGTGGTGACAGTGGGTGAATGAGTGAGTGGGAGTCTCTCATAGTGAGACACTGAAGTTATTGTACATGAATACAGTAAATTCCCAAATGAAATTTTCAATCCAGTCATAAGATTGAACTGGGATGGAGGACAAACACAATAACATTATAACTAAAACAGTCTTTTACATTTACAAATGTGGTCTGAATCACTTCATTTATTAAATCATAACTAATAATACAATATACTGTAAAGTCATTTTTAACTTTGAGGAACTAAACATGGTTCTGATAAAGAAGTCTGTGAGTTTAAAATAAATGCAGCAAGAATCAAAATAATTGCATCTGTAGGCTGAATGTTTGTTGTATGTGAACCTACAGATGATCCTGTGTGTCACTATCTTCTCTGTCAGCTTTTGATTCTGAAATCTTGCCTGTTTTGTCATGTTCGAAAACCTGTCACTGTTGGAATCCATTTCTTTTTATCCACAGTGAATTAAAGACGACCACAGCCTCTTTGAAGATCAAAACTACCAGATTTCAGCAGCCACCCTCCAAGCCGACAGTCCATGAGAAATATATGCTGAAAAGATACGTTTTACAGTAACAGCATCTTTACAAGTTCCTCGAAATTCAATATGCAAATGCTTCATGCTGGAAATGGAATGAACACAGGTCTGTCTGAGGCCCGTCTGTGGAGAGCTGAAGTGTACTTTCACACTTGAAGTGGTAATAGGATTTAACAGCCTGCTAATTTTATAGCCAAACATCAAGTGATATCTCAATATCAACTTTATTTGCTCATTTTACACTAATACCCACTGCATCTCTCTAAGAAAACTATTAATATGAGATAATGGATTTCTGTCTCC
The DNA here is from genome assembly GCF_017976425.1 of Toxotes jaculatrix. Classification (NCBI taxonomy): domain Eukaryota; kingdom Metazoa; phylum Chordata; class Actinopteri; family Toxotidae; genus Toxotes; species Toxotes jaculatrix. Next base: position 20,512,667 of record NC_054402.1, on the reverse strand, counting down.
TCAAATACAACTGAAGTGAGGAAAACTGTCAGAGGACAGTGAAGCAGAGGTTCTCACACTATGTCTATACTGATGTAGTGGCTGAAAAAAGAGAATGAGTCCATGACTGACACACGATCTTGAATGTCTGATCAGACCAGGTCAGAGTCAGCAGAGGAAAGTCAGAGCCCCATCATCAGTGTGAAAGAGAACGAGCTCAAATGGAAACCTTCAAATATATATATTTTTTTTTTTTCCCCCCATAAATTCTGTGACTGATCTCCTCAAAAGGCTCTGGGTTGCAACTGCTTTAAAACCTCCAGAAAAATAAAAACACTCTAAAAGTGTGTAAATACAGTTTTGCTGAAAACAGATGGAGGAGGACGTTATGACAAATGAAGGGAACAAACCAAGAGTTTAAAACAGAAGCTGATCAGGATCATCAAGGGTGGAGAAAAGTCCAGTGGCTGATTTTTATCACTCAGCCATGATGCTTCCTACTCCACTATACACTACAGTCATCAAAAAAGCCACAACAACCACAACCACAACCACACACACACACACACACACACACACACACACACACACACACACACGCACACGCACACGCACACACAAATAGAACAGCTCCTCTCTTTGAAACATTTCCACTGGCTCTGACACAAGTTTCTCTCTCCAAAGTCAAACCTGCTCCAGTGTTTTAGCCTGAAGGTTTGTCAATAAAATATGACCATCCAGTACCAACTACCAGTCCTACCAGTCTTATCTGTCAGCTACAACACAAGGTCAACACTGCTGGCTTCTGTTGTCAGGGAACTGTGAAAGCAATGGACCTAATTACTCAAAATCACATCAATATTTTATATATAGAACTTGCATCTCCCACAAGGATTTGCTGACACTGAGACCCAAGCTGAGCTGCTGGTTCTTCCTATTAGGATTCTCCTCCATGTTTGTGTGGAACAACAGAGGAAATTTATCTGTAAAGAAAGTCTGTGTCCTACCATTATCATCTGAGCAGCAGCCCTCTGGATACACTTCTCTCATCATTGAAGAAACAAAGAATAACAAACCCACTAAATGCTGCTGAAGATAGTCGAGGATCTTTGGCTAAATCTGTTTCCCTTGTTCTTTTTTCTTCTGAAGGTCATTGGCAGCACTTACCTGAAAGAAAACAGAGAAGAAATCAAATGTTTAATTGACTTGTGCTTTACTGCATCATCAAAACATTTATCATCTCTCACACAATTTATCTTTGTTCATTGTAAAATTTATCATCATTTTTTTTTTTACAATTTCAATAGCGAGACAATATCCTCATCTCCTGCACTGAAACATTTGAATTAGTTATTTGCATCAGACTCTGTAAACTCTCCGCTCCAGTTTAAAATTTCCACATCAGTCACACAACAGACATGATGACCTTGACAGCAGCTCACATCCATCTGTGATAGAAATAGTCTCCAGTGCAAATTAGTGTGGTATAAATGTCTAAGTCTTTAAAGGAAAACTGGCGCATACAATATCTAATCACCTTGTAGTCTACAGCCATGCAGGTGTTTATAACTCAGCCTGACCTTCCTATTACACTTAAACGTGCTGGAAAATTATGCTGATTTTCAAAAGCACAAAAACCTGAGAGGGAGAATAAATTCCCATCAGATCCTGATCTTCATCTTTGAGTCTGGAAGACTTTAGTAATGGATGAGAACACAATTTATTTTCAATAATGTTTATAAAACGACAGCCAGAGTGAGAAAATTGTTGAATCTCAGTGATCTGAACTCAGGCTGGTAGTCGAGTTATTACAGACAATTTTTAGCCCAGTGCACAGAGAAAATGACAGGCAGTGTATTCATTTCACAGTTCAGACTCCAAATACCCTTTTTCCTCTTTGAGGCAAAGGACAAAGCCAGAAACACAGAGACATCAGACACACACAGAGCCATTAGACTGATGGAGGCATTTCATCAAAAAGTATTAGAGCCATACAGAACCTTTGTCTACTGTGTATGCAGGTTATTACAGCTGTGTATCAGTCACCCACACCTGCAACAGACTGAAGACTTTAAACTGAATTTCTTAAACCTTTCTGAGGCTAAACTCAATCATGCCAAAGAAATGACTTATCAACTGATCAATAGAGGCATATTGCATTGCATTACATTTCAAAATGCAGTAATACAGCAGTGTGTTTTCACTGGAGAGTGGATACTCCTGAACTGAGCACTGAAGACTGAGTCACTGAGGGTCACGGACAGAGAGAGACTCAGTTTTATAACATGTGATCAGACATAGACTCAGACTCAACATGGATCAATCAGCTTCACCTCACACACACTTCAAGAAAATAATATATAATATACAGCAGCTTTAAAACATCAGCAATCAATTATGGCAACAAATCTGATTTAAATAATGAAACTTCTCTTTTCCCATAATAAGACAACAATTCAAAATGTTTTCTTTAGCACAGAAATTGCATACGCATGAATATCCATCTACAAAATGTGCCAGGCTTGCAGAACAAATGGCAGCCAAACCTTCAGGGAATCAGCATGAGCACAAAATTAATTCAAATTCACAGTGTCCATGAAACCAAAACCCTGAGCAAATACTTTCTTCAAACCATTTCTCCACAGCAGTGTATTTTTTTTTTAAATTCTGTCACTCCAGCTAAAAAATCTGCACAAACATTAGCATGATCTAGAGGTGACTGTGGACATATGTGTCCCTGGCTTGTCCTGATGGAGGAGAAGTTCACTGTACAACGCACAGACACAAACACAGAGAAAATGATTTCATGTGATCTGTGCATGTTGATGTTAATTATGGAACTAATCTACTGAAAGAGAGAAAAGCACACAGGCTTTACAGGTTTTACAGCAGGTTTCATATGATGCAGCAAATATGATACTATAAAATCAGAGAAAAGCATCCAGAGAAAAAGCAGCCTGTTTCCTGAACATGTTTACTCATCACACTGAAAAGTTGGTAGTTTTCCAAGGTGAGAGCCCAATGGAGGATGAAACTAAAGCAGAAGGATCTTGGGTAACAAAGTCTTTAACGTGGCCTGAGTGCTGCAGTCTGTCTGTACATAACAAAAGCTGAAGCAGACTTTCTACATCATTCTATGCCTTTAACGTTAAATTTCATTTTATCTCTAAGTAGACGGCCTGACAGTGGCTCAGTGGCAAAACTGTACAACTGACCTGACCTTCCTTACTTCATGGTTAACTGAGCTAAACTCCTTTACAACACCATCCACTCTCACTAAGTTTCATTCAATCAACAGTGGAGGAAGAGGGTCAGTGGTTGGTATTGGTTACTTAAAAACGACTTCCTGCTGGGCCAGAAAATCAGTTACACCTTTAGGATGAGAGACAATGGAGGAAGAGAAATGACAGAGACAAGCAAATCATGAACGTGTGGAAAAAGGCTAAACTAAAAAGACTACAACTAAAGGACTGCATTTCTCCTTCTTGGACCATGAACTGACCCTGATCCTGACTAATCCCAGTGTCACAAACTTAAAGACATAATGTATTTCAATATTAAAACCATCACTCATCTACAGGCAAAAACCTTTTGAGCCCCTTTGTCCATCTTCTTGGTTGAAAATGGTTTATAATCCTGAAGCAATGAGAGAACTTCACTTACAAATTACAAACAGCTTTTTGTCCATGATGAACTATTGTGTTTGTGCAGCCTGCACGGGAACGAGTGACAGTAAAATCCATCCACTTGTTCTGGACCAAAGTGTTGGATCACATCACTGACAGACTGAGCAACATCATGACATCTAGATTCACACTATTTGTATCTTTAAAATCTCTGATTGATATTCCTGAGAGAGAAAGACTGTGGGTTGTGAGACCTGAATTTAACATTAGAATCAAATGGACTGTGGTTATTTGCTAATTGGTTCGTTTATGTTCAGTCTGAATGGACTGAATAATTATATTAATCATATTAGGCTGAAAACACAGTGCAGAGTTTCAATCAGTGCTGTCACTATGTTAATGAGTGGAGAGGATGTGTCAGGCTGTTTGAAGTGGATCGCTGCTTTCCTCCCACTCCCACTTTGTACCACCCAAACACTCACAGACTATCTGCTGATTATCAGCTATTTACACATTTTATCTCGGTGTTTGGTTCCAAATAGAAATGCAGCATGAAATTAGTCAGAGTGGAGCCACTGAATCAGAGTGAGCCTCCTGAAAGCTTTGAAGAGGAAACGTCTGTACTTACTGAGAGGAGATACTTATGTATGTATGACAAGAAGTGATGTTGGATGCACTGAGTCAAAGAAAAATGTGCTCCATCACTGTGTGTCTGTCAGAGAGGGAGCTGTTACAGCAGGTCACTGGGGTCACTACACAAACTGAGTCAGGATGCCAGACCAGTACAGCAAAATGGATGACAGATCACAGCACAGTCGAGGGTTATCTGTAAGATTTGAACATGTAACATTTCAAACAATGAAAGCTCAGGTACACAATATGAATACAGCTTAAATAACTGATGTTTATGGATCCCCAGTTTCCTGTAAAGTGACTGATAGAAAATCAGAATCATTTATCCTTCACTTCACTGCTTGTTGCTGAAACAGTAACATATTAAAGCCCTCAGACCACTGGGAACTGTAACTGAATCATGACCAATAGTGTTTCATTGTCTGTCAGTGTGTTTGTATTTGAGCTTTTTCATATCCTCCCATTTCTCATCCCTCTATAGTTAATACGGACGACCTCTTTGTCCCATAATGCCTCCCTCCAACCTCAGCCAGTCTAGGGAGCAGCTATGAAGCTGACAGCTTTATTGTGGCTCGTCTGCAGGGCCAGAGAGCACAGGCTTAGGTCAGAGTCAGATAAAAGATGAGTGAGCACAGACGTCCATCTTTAAGTTGAAGAACATTTTAACATCTGAGACTCTCAACACATGGAAACAGACTGAATGATACATACTAGAAAACGAGTGTGTGTGTCTGTGTCTATGTTAGACTGGCTACTGGAATGATTTCATGCAATTTACTGTATTGTCTTTCAGTGCTGCCTAAATTTTATGCCTCACTGGATGTTGTGTTTTCAGCAACTCACAGTTGGAAGGGTTTTGGTTTTATAACCGGACTCTGAGTTTTACTGCTTGAATTAAATGGTAATGTTGGGCTCTTCCTGCATCAGGACATTGTTGTGAAAATACAGTAAACAAGCTGCCGGGTTATTGTACAATTCAGGCTATTGTTTACTAAAGAAAAGGCTGTAATTACAGTCTCCAACATGATTGTTTTGGTTAATCAGAAAACAGAGAATTGGAGAAACCCCAAGCATGAAAAAGGACTGAGCCACATGCATTAAGTGGAAATTAGATGTTGTTAAACAGGCAGCTGAGTTTGGCCTGAGAGACAGTTTGTTGGTTGGTTCGTTGGTCTGTTTCTCTGCTCAATTTATACTTGATAAACATGCAGCACATAAAAATCTGTTTCCTTTCCATGACATGTCCTTTCCATACAGACATAAACAGTCGTCTGTTAAGCACAGAGTTACTGTAAAAGACTTCTCATCAAAATACCAACAAAATGGACTGTAGTAAGTTTTACACAGAAACTGAAGACTGGAATAGATAAAACAAAAACTTTCTCAAAATAATACAACATATTGTTTCCTTCTGAATCAGTCAGTTTGTGTTTCTGATGATAGAACAAGGATGTAAATTGTCTTTTACCTTATGTGCACCCCCTCATACACCAAAACCTGAACACCACTTAAACCCTGATGCTGGATGAGCTTGATAAAATTGGCTCTAAATTGGTTCACAGCTGCTCTGTTATGAGAACACACAGAAAGAACAGCCTGAAATTAAATCTAATAAACTTTAATACCTGCATCCCTGGACCTCACAGCAAACGATGAAGTTCGGTGGAGACACAAGGCAAGAAGACCACAGACACACTGGAGGGGACTGACAGTGTGAACATCACACATACACAGAGATACAACAAGCACAGAGAGAAGTGGGGGAGAATAAATCACAGGTGTTACTAATAACACTAATTACTGTGCTGAGACTGAAGCCGCTCATTTCATTTCATTAATTACACCTGTGCTTCTTCTGCTGCGACAGGTCAAAGGTTTACTGTCGGCCACTATGCATGTTGTATTAATGTGTATGTGATGAAACGTGATCTTCATGCCTCCCACTACACAACTGGGATGAAATCGTTGACTTTTTTCTCATCTTCCTGTGGTTTTCTATCACCCTCTGTTCATATGTCTCATCAGTCCAAAGTCCAACTTTACCAGAGGCTTCACAAGAATACTAAAAACCAACAAACTGATCCACAACAGTTGCAGTGAAATTATTCTCTAATCCACAGCACAAACACAGACAGTGTGTGTGTGTGTGTGTGTCTGTGTTGTGTTGACAGTGAGTGTTGTTGTGTTCTTCTCTCCTGGCCTCCTGCCTGCTGTGTCTCTGTTAACCTCGCTGTTCATCACATCCTCTCCTGCAGCCTCACCTGACTCTGAGGACAAACCCACAGAACACAGCAGACCCTGTCCACAAAACTCATTTTGACTGGTCATATTTAGTTTTTTCCTCAGTTATTTGTTGCTCCTTTCTTCAGTGCATTTTATTTAATCCAACATAAACAGGATGCTCTCGTCTCTGTCTGAACTCTCTATACAGTAAGAGTTTTACAGCTGAGGGAAAAATCATGTCTGAGGCTTTGGATCAGAACTTGTGTTCAGCACTGAATATTTGGAAATCTTAACTTCTATCTACATGTAGGACTAGAGGAGCTGGCTATATAGAAACTGCAGGCTGACTGTTGGACAAACCTCTGCAGCTTTCTCTCTCTCTCAATTTATAAGTTGAGAGAGAGAGAATTTATAAATTGCTTTCTCTTATCTAAAACACAAGCCATTTAAAGTAACACTGTCTCTCTATTGCAAATCAATTGTTTTGAAAGATTTATACATAAATCAATACAAACTCTCTGTGCTAACATTCCTCTGTGAGAGTCTGTCTGTCTGATCTCTCCCACTTCAGAGGAAACATAATCCAACAACACTGAACAGACTTTTAGAACTGTGATGTGTAGCATAATATTTATGATCAAGAAAAAAAAAAAAATGATGCATGACAATACATGATTCAACATGGTGGGAAATGGCCTTCAGCTGAAAACAGCTATGATAAACTGAATAATAGTTGAGCCAGGATGCAGCTTTCAGCCTCCACCAGTCTCCTCCTCCTTCTACATATGTAATGCTGAAAAGCAGAAAACCAAGGCCACACTATGGGACTCACTGACACAATTATAACCAGGAATTACAACATTCCTGAAGAAGTATCACAGTCTGATGTAGAAAATAATTTCCATAAACAGCAATATCTGACTCACCACAGCAGGCTGCTCAGTCTCATCCACTATGTCGCTTATTTTCCAAAAATAGATCAAACACAGCAAATCACGTCAGCTCCTTTCACCCTGTTTTAAACATCATCAGTTTGGTAACAAACAATTTCTTTTCATAACTGCAGACAAAGCTCTGTTTGTGCTGTTCTCAGGTCTGTGTGACCTGTGCTGTGAAGTGTTTGGCTGTGACCGTGTGAAGGTTCAGTTTTGTCACAAAGGTCAAACCTCATTCTAAGAATGTTCCAGAATGGAACCTTGTGTCATTGTGCTGAGTGTGTTTAAGTTTAAATGTGGACCAGATACGCTCTGACCTCTGTGCAGGTTTCACATTTCTAACTGTCAAACTGAATTAAATCAAATATCATTTGTCTCACACAAACTGCTGAAGCCTCTTTCTAGTTCCAGATAAACCCTGGATTTCATGTTGGCACAGAAAGAGGACTGTGGATTTTCTCACAGTCAGTGAAATACAGTCATACAGTCTATAAACAGGTAAAATAACAGTCACTGTTAAGAATCACTCATTAATCTTCAAAGTCTTACTGGTATTATTCCTGTGTGCAAAAACACACAACATTTCCCCACATGGTGGAGAACAGCAGGTCATGCTGTAACAGATGAGACACTGTGTCACCAAGCAGGAAAGTCTGCAATGTTTAGAGAAAATGTATATTTTAGATTCCTTATAAATGTCACCACACTGATCCTCACAGGGGGTAACTGAGGTCAAAGATGCACACTTTAGTATTAAAGAGCAGCAGAGACACTAAATTAGATTAGTTACATTAGATTAGTGCTTTAATAAAGTATAAATATAAGTATAAAATATAATAAAGTAACATATATATTTGTAACAGTTTAATCACAGAAAAGCCTCATTATCACTTCACCACTGAATTAAAGCTGAGGTGAGCAGTTTGTAGTCAACAGCTTTTGCAGCTGTTTCATTAATATGTGACTCACAGTGAGGAGGTTTATGCTCTGTGTAATATATTACATTTACATTTACTGATTATTTCTGCTATTAAACATCACTGATGACTGCAAATAGATTATTATATGACTGAGCAAATAAGTGTATGTATGCTGCTGTAAACTGTGGATGTACATTCACTCAAAAAATAAATAACTATGCACAAACTGCCAAAATGTTTATAGTGAGGATCACTGTTGATGCTCAGAGCACAGAGAAGTGGACGTGCAATAGACCAGGTGAGATCAGAAGGGGATTGGAGGACATGATGGTTGTGCAGAGACCCAGTGGAGTGGATCTTTGTGTGGAGCTCTCAGTCGGCTCTGACTCAGCTTCCTGCATGGAGGAGAGGGAGGGATGTTTAGCTGCTTCTAGCTGTATGCTCTGTCTCTATGGATAAAAGGTTAAAGCATTAAAACAGTTACAATGAACTTAATTAAAGCTTAACACATAATAAAACTGACAGAGATCTAATTAAGGTGCTGATACCTTTAGCACCACAATGTAGGCACATCATTACTTTAACAAAGCTCAATTACACAATGGATTTTTTGCTTTTTTCAGATTAATTGTCCCTTATTGAAATCATATTAAATTTGAATTTGCACCAAGGGAGCCCTCAACAAGTCAGTTAATAGATTCTCATTATTATGCATCACACTTTTCTTTCTGTTGTCTGGTTTAAAAAAAAAAAAAAAAGAAAATCAACAGACAAAATGTAGATGTACAAAAAAGACACATTGTCCTGTTCACTGTCCAACTACACACTGTGTGACTAACAGTCTGAGTAAATATTTTTCTGTTTGGATCAGACTGCTGCTACAGGAGTATAACTCAATATTTGATGACATTCAACTGTTAAAAATCCCACACAAAGACCAGACTGATTTGAAAAAATATTTTAGAAAAAATATTTTATTCTGCTGCTGCAGGTATGACCTGAACACAGCAGGTGAGTGGAGGAATGAGAAAGATGTAGAGAGAAAAGAAAGAAGGCTGAGTGCTACAAGCTCAGGCACTAATTTTGACTGGCTTTAACTGAACAGAGGAAAAAAACATGTGAAGAGGTTTGCTCAGTCTCAAAATGCCTAGATGACTGGATGGTCATTTAGTTTTCAGCTTCATTATTCAGCTCCTGAATCACAGAATGACTCCTGAGGAAGCGGAACATGTAGGAATGATTCAGGGAGCAGAGCCAGTCAACACACACAGACAGAGCTAGTTGATTCTGACAGAGCTGGTTCAGTGATGCCGAGTGTTGAGGGGAGGTTTTCCTGTTAGTCTAATTAAAATGTCTCCGTCTCTCCATTATGCACCCTCCTATCTTCTTACATCCTGAATTCCCTGCTGACAGGAGCTTGAGTGGGTCGTGAAGTTAAACTGGCTACATCTGACAGGAGGCAGTGGCTAACAGCATCTTTCTAACCCACTGTCCACTCTGAGGGTCCAGTCACTCCAGACATGTGGACTCTGAGCCATGAGACGTAGCTGGAAGGGAAAATAAAAACAGAGAAACAGTCTGGAATTAAAAATGTAATTTCCTTCTTTTGATTTAGAGCCAACAAATGAACTTCAGCTCAGTCTCAGTGCTCTCATTAACCTCATTCCCAGCAGCAGCAAGCAGCTGTTTGCTGCAAATAAAAGCTCCCACAAACCCACTGCACCACCACCTGCCCAGCAAACACACAGCAGACAGACAAAGGCAGTGACTCTGTGCTGAAGACGAGGAACAAGTAAAACATCTTCTCTGTAAATGTCCCTGCAGCCACCGATTTCTATCACTTTGTCTCGTTCTATAAATCCATGCAGCACTGAAAGTTCATACTTCAGGATCCTGAAACCTGACTGAGGAATAAGTCAAACCAGGCAGCTGAACCAGACCCAAGGTCTCCAAGCCCTGCACACCAAGACAACAGCTTTTGTGAACCAAACTGTGTTAATGTCTCTGTGAAACTGTCACAGTGGCCCTGAGGCCATCACCACCAGAGGAATACATCACTGCACAAGAGTCAAGGAGGCACATGTAAATCCACAGTGAGTCAGTGTGGATACAACATGACCACGTAAAAAAATATATACTCAGACACAAATTCTCAATACTCCGTTGTCTGAAAGGCACTGAACCTAATCACTTCATCCAACATCCAAGCTGAATAAATGAATAATTTTATTTAAATTATTAAAATTGTGGTGAACAGCCTCAGGTAAGAGCGTCTGTGGTGGGTAAAGAAATGACAGGGAAACAGAGAAACAACAACAGTTTAAGTGAACATGTAAAGGTTTACAATGCAAACTGCCATCTAAAACATGTCAAGCATAAAGTAATTCAGGAAATTTATGTATTATAAATTATACCTATGTCAGGTCATCGCAGACATGTAACAATGATGTAAGCAACCACCTGAGCACCAGCGTAATGTTAATAAATTATTTGATGGACATTCATATCAAAAAATGAAACCATGTCATTAACACATTTAGGTTTTATTCAGTATCATCAGCTTGACATGGTTTGGATTTTCATGGCAAATTGACTAATTTGTTTACTTTTTTTTGTGAACTTCTGATTTGTTTACATCAAGATTTGCTGAAAGTGTTTGATGAGGTTTAGAGAGCGATGCACAAACACACACACACCTTCCTCTGAGCAGCAAAGCCGCTCCATCACAGTGATTAATAAACCATTTCATTGGAAAATCTCTCACTCTGAGCATGTTATTCAAATGTTACATCATTTAAAACAAAGTGCTGATGTTCTGTCAGATGAGAGGTGAAGAGAAATGGATCATGTCACCTCACAGCCGTATTCACATGCTGTGAAACTGGCATCATTTGAAAGCCATTATTTAAACTGTCACATGACTCAGCAGGAAGAAGCTCCTCAGCTCTGTGCAGTCTGTTGTCTCTTCTCTGGTTTTATTTCACCCGCAGGTTTTAGGTTTCACTTTTCAGCCTGATCACAGTCCTGCTCTCCTTCCACAGAAATGTACAGTCTCATCAAACACTGAGAGTAAAGCAATAACAGAGGATAAACAGTGCTTACTACTGTTTACTGTTGCCAGGCTTTACAAGTTTATTCTGTTTTTTTAACCTCTGACACTTCATACATACATCTGTAAAACTACCTGATGAATGTGTCAGTTTCACAAAGGCTGTTAAAGCTTAATTAAACTGTCTCCAATAAACTTGATACACAACAGCATCTCTTGGTAAACATTTACATAAATATACTGTAGTTCTCTGCTTGTTATGGAGACCGAGTGATTGGAAAAAAAAAAAATGTTTTCCTCAGTTAATTCTTCGACCCAGTTCACTCTCATTAAAGCATCTCTGCTAAACAACAACAGCGATGATAAATTAGCAAAAATCCTTGTTAGAGAAACACAGTGTGAAGGTAAACAGTTTGTTACTGTGGTGATAATGATACTGAATCACACTGGTTTTAATGAGAGAATGGATTAAGTAAAAAAACAAAAACTTTTTCTTCAGCTTTTACAATAATACACTGTGCTGCTCACGTCTCATATTCAGTTTATCTCCACTGTATTTTCCATGTCAGTCATTATTTTGATTTTTATTTTATTTACATGTTAGTTTCTCTCTGTAAAGTTGTGACCTCATGGCTGTGGTAGATTGTTAAAGTTAATTTATATTGCTGCTCATCTGTATTTAGACTCAGATGAAAGAAATATTGTTTTTATTAAAACACGCCAGCAGCATCACAGAGACAAACAAAGCAAAGGTCAGGTGGAAGCTTATAAAAGCAATACAACGAAAAACAGAGTTTTCAGTCAGAGAAGATGAGACGGCTCATTCTCAGAGACAAGTCAAGTCCTGCTTCATGTTGGAGTCAAACTGCAAAGGCCATTGGTCAGTCGGATGAAATGTAAATCATTTCTGCTTTGACATCCTCACTGTGTGTTTTCATACATTATTCATGACACTGCCACATGATATCAGATCCGTTCGAGTGAGTATGAAAACTGTGTTTATCTCAGTGCCGCAAACAATAAAAACACCACAGACCTGCTCTAAACCTCTGAAGCTTTACGTAACATAAATGTGCACAGCATGGAAACATATCAGGCTGTTTAGGTACAGAGTGGAAGAAGAAAGAAAATGTGTAAAGTCTGTATCGAATCATAACTCAGACCAAAAAGCATCAATATGCAAAGCTTCCCACATACACTGTTTGTAATGAGTAAGTGGACTGTGGGCAGATGGCAGCTTGAAGTGGAAGATAAGAATCAGCCATCATCCACACTGGGAGTCATTTTTATAGAACAACAAGTTTCACTAACATCCCATCATAAACCAACCAGTCTAATTTAATGGGTAATTATTTGTAGACAAATATTGATTTATATAGTCAGATGCAGCAGAAATCAAGTTCATGTTGATCTCAGTCAAGCACAAGTGCATTGCCGCATTTAAATCCATGAACGTCAGTGTAGAGGCTTTGTTTTTTTTCTGAATCTCTAAGAGGAAACATGGAAATAACAGAATTGTGGTTTCTGAATTATGTGTTGGGTTGAATAGTTTATTTTTAAGTCAGTTGTTGTTTAAACATGTTAACATACACTTAGTTGATGATTGCTCTCAGTCAGCAGCTTGGACAGAGACAGTTGGAGACAGAGCTGCTTTATTCACTGCAGTATATTACACTGTCATTGATTGTGTCCTGCTCTGAGTGAATGTATTTATCTTTGCTTCATATATTGATTTAATCACTCCTCTTTTTTTCCTTCTCTCTGTCCAGTGCAGTTTGGTGATATAGTGAAGCCACAGCAGGCTGAATGCACTGTCATCATGCTGACCACTGCTGCGAGACAAAGTGGAGTAAAAGTTTTCACTTCTAATAAATAATAATAAATAACATGACAGGTTGTGATTTATTACTGGTTCATAATATTCAACCTCTGTGGGACCAATTATTCCACTCACTTCGACGGCTGTACACTAACATGTCCACACCCTGGAGTCTTACACACATTTCACATGGACACTGTGTCACCAAACAGACCAACACACAGTAGAGGACAGAGAGAAGAGAAAAGAGCTGCAGAGAAAATATTGTGGTCTGGCAGAGTTTGGGACAGAAGCAGAGTTCATGCTGCTGTTTCTGTCAACATCAAAATGCACTTTGCTTTCTTCCTGCTCCTTTTTGCTCAGAGCAGCTCAGGTGTACATGTCTCTGTGATCATTACAGGGACAGAAGCACCTCCACATCCCATCATCTCATACAGACCGGACATCGGTGGGTGTTTATGGTGACCTTTGACCTCTGTGTATGAAAAGCAGTACTAATGCAGCTTCTAATACACACTACAACTGTTTAAAGAAAGGGATAAAGGTTCTTTGATTACAGTAAACATTCTAAAAGTCAAGTAAATACCTAATACATAATCTATCCATCATCTCTGAAAAATGCTTCTGTCTCTTTGGCTTCTCTAAGCTGGTTTATCAATCTGGAAAACTGCTTTGTAAAACAAAAAAAAAAAAAATATATATATATATATTTAAAATGTCGACAATGATTGTTGGACACACTGATACACACAAGAAGAGCCTAAGAAAACATTGGCTCGATTCATTGAAGCCGCAGCATGTGGCTGGTGGTAAAGAGCTGGATTAGACTGGAGTCAATACTGTGTCTGCATTGTTTCATTTGGAGAGAGCAGAGAGGCTGTAATGATTTCTCCTGGTTTGTCCTTAATGAGATGAAGATAAATTGGAAGATGGTTCATCAGCAGGTCTAAATATTCTTGATTGTATGTGGAGACTTTGCTGACAGTGGAAATCTGTTTTACTTTGTCTTATTGGAAAACAGCCTCAGTCACGTCCCTTCTTCACGCCCAGGCACAGACTGATATTTACATACAGATGTTTTCATGAAGGCGACTGAACACTGAATAATATGTATCATAAATCAAAATGTGAACATAAACCCACATCAGTTCACCATGTTCAGGCCACTCTGATTTGTTATGTTGGGTTAGGGTTTTTCATGAGGCAGCTTTATTAACATCTCTCTGTCTCTCTCTGACTTATGCTCTGATGTACTGACCTCTCTGCTCACACTTAAGAACAAGTTAATAGGTTCACAACCTCGTCTTCACGTGGCGACACAAAGGCCTGTCTGGAGGTTTTCATACACACCTGCCTTTAGTACATGTTGCATTATACAAGAGCCTGTCAGCTGTAATGTGGTTCACTGACATTTTAGCTACTTGACTTTTCCTGATATCAAATATCCAAACACTTTAGGGAGCAGATCCACAGCAAATTTATCTAAAGTCCTGATATTATGACACTATATTATACAGCTCTCTCTCCACTCTGTGATTTGACCTTCAAAAGTGGATCATTTACATTAAAGTTACAGACACTTGTTCTCTGATGCTAATGAGTCTTGGAGCTCTAGTTTCCTCTGCTGTTGGTCTCTGTCCTGAATAAAGAGCTCATCTGTCTATTTCTAGAGACTCTACCCCAGTGGTTTCCATCACACCAGATCCCGAATGATTAAATGTGACTCTACAGAGTTTTTGATTCATGACTGTTTTGTTCTTTTTATCCACTCTCCTCCTCCAAACTAGAGTTAGAGGCATAAACTGTGTGAATATTCCCAGAGACGTTGGTCAGTTTCAGTCTGATTGTCTCCAAGTCAACTGTACTGTTGATGAATCTTTTCATTGGAAGGTTATAGCTATCCTCACCAGTATGAAGAGATGAAAATCAAAACTGCCTCACTGATGGTCTCTGGTTCAGACTCAGTTTAAATTATGGTGTTACTGTCACTGGGCTCTCAGTCCACAGGGAGGATGGGCCTCTGATTAACTGTAACCAGCTTTAAAGAGATCAGACTTAATGAGACGAGAACAAGTCTGTGTCTGCAAAAACATGAGAGTCATGATTTAAGAGAAGTGAGACGATAAGTTTCATCTCACTGCTTTTCCATCACCTTAATGCTGTAACCAGAGAGCAATCATCAACAGAGCCTATTCATAAATTGGTGAGAGGAGGAAGAAAGATGGTGATCAACAGGCAGTTAAAGCAGAGTAGATGCATTTATAGGGACTCAGTGTTCAGGCGTCTGGAACAACAACAGAAGAAGAAAAGCAGCAGGTTCAGCAGTTTAAAGTAATGAGCTGTGCCTGAGCATGATATTAACCACCAGCTTAGATCTGCATTTATATTGACTGGAACATTTTAAGATCCATGTTCACATGGATTAAAGATCTGGTGTAAAAAACAACAACAACAACAGCAACAAAAAAAAAGCTAACAGGGAAGCTAACAATACTTTGGTTGGAGACATAAAATCTGCTTCTACATTCAGCAACATTTAATAAATAACTTTTTTTCTGAATTTCATCTTAAAAGTCTGTTTACATAACAGTTTTTCATCATGGTACACCAAACAACTCTGAGCTCTGCTGAACTTTACATCATTAAATCTAAAGGATTGTGAACTCCACGCTCAGCAAACATGAAATGAGGATAAATGTAAGAGTGACAGGAACATAACAAGATTTTTGCAAAATAAAAACAGGCAAAAAATTCAGCAGCACCTTTACGTATAAAGAGAAAACCCAGCATGAAGCAAAGCAAACACGCTGAAGCTCACAAGAAACATGAAGCAAGGCAGGGGCTGTATTATTCAGAGGCCAATTATTTTGTTCCCGATCAGACAGTCTGGCTTCACCTGCTCATTGTCTGTTCAGAATAACAACAGTAAGGAGCAGTGAGAGAGGACAAAGACAATATGCTGAGGACACAGACACACACACACAGTGGAGCCAGTCCCACAGCTCAGGACCTGCTCTATTAAACTCTAAAACCGATGACACGCGACCTTTGGATTTGCTTTCCCCTGGAGGATCATTAAAGTTTCATCTCATCTGTTTGACCACACTGAGAAGGTCGAGCATAGAGTCAAGAGATGAAATCAGAAGTCTAGTAAGAAAAAATGTCATTATATCAAGTTCCTTTATCACTAAACTGTCACCCTGTCCAGCAATTCAACATCTGTCACTCTGTTAAAATAACCACACTGTTTATGATGACCTCTGAATTAATTTGCATTCAGAAAATATTTACTGTACAGTAGTTGACATACACACAAAGGTCAAAGGTCAAACTTTAGAATATGCTCATGAAATATTAAAATTCTCTCTGTTTTGTCTCAGGCCATGTTTCAATACACCATGTCTGCAAGATAAAGACACTAAATCTCTATCAGAGAGGAAGAGCAGTGACTCAGAGTGGCTCAGTGGACTTGGTGTGTGAGAGAGTACGACATCAGGACAGTCCTTCGATGAGGGTGTTTTAATGCCACAACATCCTACACAACAATGCTACACAACATGAAAGGCTCCTGGTTCTCTGGATCAGAAAACACACACAGGTACTTGAGTCTGACACTGGACTCGATTTAAAGGGCCGACTTGTCCTGAGACGACCTGACATTTGACACAATGCTTCTGTTAGTTATTAAATGTTTCTGTCTGAGCTCCACAGAGCCACTGACACACGACCTGTATGATGTGAATGTGGATCTGTCAGGTCGGACTCACTGAGGCCTCAGCAGAAAATAACAGAGGCGTAAAAATGTGACCTGCAGATTTGTAACCTTCCTTCTTCTGTTCCTCTGTTGTTTGTGTAACATCTTTACAAACACAAGCTCACAGTTCAGCATTTTATGTTTCACACCACCTACAGATCTGTCTTCTCTCTGTTTCTCTCTGCTGCATCCAGCATTAGAAGAGCAGAGGCCTCAGCTGTTCTCTGGAGGATTCTCCTGCTGAGTCTCTGCAGACTTGTTAGCTTGTTTATTGTTGGTCTCCTGAGCATGTCGGCCATGTTCCTAATACATACCCACACTGGCCCTGTAAAAACTCTGTCCACCACTGTCCAGTTGTCTAACTGATGCAGTTCCTTCTGTTCACAACATCGTTTGATAAACTCTGTGAGCTGTCGAGTTTGAATCAAAGCAGGGAAAAGTATTTTCTGTCTGAGACGAGATGAACAGCTTGTGAATGTGGTGGAGAGACAGTGGATTTCACATTAAAGCTTGTCTATGATATAAAAAAAAAAAAAAACATGCTACATGTTGTCATGCTGTTAAACATCTGTTAGAGTATTTGTACAGCAGGTGAAGCATGAAGTAGAAACTCTTCCAATCAGCTCACAGTCGCAGTGTCTGTCTAAACTCTCTGCATCACCACTCTATGGTAACAAGACACTGATGGTGTCGTCAGCCGTCATTAACTTTGACTTGACTTTGTCTCTCTGATGTTTGACTGGAAACACAGAGCTGTAACCTGCTGCATAGTCAGGCCAATACAACATTATTCCATGGAAACACAACACTATGCTGGTTAACAGTCAAATTTCATTGAAGAAAATTATGTTTTATATACAAATGTTCCATCTGCAGACACTGAATAAATTATTATGTTAAATCAATGACAGTTCAGAACATTTTCAGTAAAATATCACCAAACAGATGTGACTGATCTTATTTAAAACTTGCTTAATCTGCTGAAGCAGTCATCTGGACAGTTACAATGAAATGAGTGACGACATGGTTTGTAGGACAGAAGATAGAGGACAGAGTGTGTGGTTGCTCTGTCTGGGGAGTCTGGTGGAGAAGAGACAGAGATAACTGAGGTTCAAACTCAGACAGGACACAAGAGAGCAGCTCCAGCCCTCTGGCTCTGACAGAAGACAGGCTGGGAGGACAGCTGTCCAGCAATAGAGACCATGGAAAGATATGAGAGGACAAGACCAAGGACTGGCTGACCAAGAGAACAAGCACTGACCTCACATCATGTGAGGATGTGGCCTTCATTTAAACTGAGGATTGCAGGGTCCTGGTCTACATAAGGTCCCGGTCTACATTTGACTATAACTGATTTAGTAAAAAAAGGTACAAGTCAGGGACATGTTTGGAAATGTTTCATGTCTTTGTCAAAGTAAAATGTGTTAAAATACATTGTACAATAAATCTGTTAAACTGTTTACATCCTCCTCCTACACTCTCCTATCAAACTAAGTGATAACACAGGATACATTTAATAACTCAGAGCTTTGTGAGTAATCGGGTGTCAAATAATGTAATTTTCACATTTACACAGGGCATACACACGCACAAACACACACACACAAGCACGCACGCACACACTCAGACATATACACAAACCTCCCTTGGCTGTCAGATGGTGGCAGGACTCCTGTGGAGCCAAAGAATCTCTCAGGGGAGAAACAGACACTGTGAAGAGTACGACACACACACATACACACACACACACACACGCTGCTTACACAGAGAAGCCAACTCTTCATTAGAACAGCTCTGAAACTGAAGTCTATAAAAACAGAGTGTGTGTGTGTGTGTGTGTGTGTGTGTACCAGAACACACCAACCCATCACAGCCTCTGACAGGTTCGCTTCCTTCGTAGTATCACTGAGCTCAAACACACAGTTAGCTTCTGTCTCGTGTGACTGACAGCTGCTGCTGTAGCTGTGTGAGGAGACAAATCACATCACGGCAAAGCAAATACAGTATCAACATGAAGAAAGACTTGAATATGAAATGATACAACACTGTGTCACTACAGCTCATTGAACATGTGGCTATAACATCATCATCATCATCACTGAGATCAAGAAGCAACAGCAGCCTTCATCACAGCTCACTCAGTATGATTGTGCCTCTGGAGGCTTGTTAGCACATCTAACACACTTAGCTCCACATGGCTCCACATGGCAAAGACACATAACGTGCAGAAATGTCCTGAACATCCAGAAACAAGAAAAATAAAATCAGAGTGACAGGATCTCTGCAGACACACACTGCTAATGAGCAATAAGTACGACCAAGGAGAATGATTTTAGGAAATGTTTGTGCTGGTTAAAGGCTGAAAATCCTGCTGATTTTTCCTTTGATTTATATTTGATGGGCATGTAAATCGTTTCAGGTTTTCTATAATTTAAAACATTAAAAGCTTTTATAGTTATTGCAGTTGACAAAAATCCTCCAAATGTCAGACTTATTATGGAGAAATGATTTTAGAGAATGCAAATGCAACAAATTTAAGTGGTTCATAAGTTAAAATGAGTGACTTCATTCCAAACATAATATTATGAGTAATGCAGCATCAAAAAAATGGAAAAGTTCAGCCCATGAACCAAGAAAAGAAGTGAGAAAAAACCTTTGTGACATTGTTTTAATAAAGAATCCCAGTAAAGATCAACAGGCTGTGGACTGTAACTGATAATGTCAACTTGAAGTTTTCTTTCCACAAACTTATTCCTGTTCCCTGAATTCATTTCTTCTTGTTTTTACTTAAAGCAAACATGAGAGAAAGTGTTTTTCATGTTCTCTGATTTGTCAGATGAACTTCAAGAAACATGAACCAGGAAACTGTTTAATTTGGGGACAACACGAGGATGTGACAACAGAAACTTTTCTTATGATTGTGTTTGTGTCTTTGTGTGTGAAGACTCAGCCTGAAAACTCACTGAAAGTCAATGTATCACTGAGGCAGAACAATATCAACACAATGTCGCTCCCACTGATCATTTGCCCTCAATAGGGGCCGATTTCACACACAAACACACAGCGTGATGTGATCATCTGTGAGCCACCGTGCAGAACAGAGGAGAGGAGCCAAGCTTTCACTGAGAACAATCTCTAATGGAAACAAATGACTTCCTTCATTAAATGGGAACGATGCAGGATCTTTGTCTGTCTCTCTCTCAGGGTTTGTCCCTTTCACATTTTCTCTGACGTTTTATTCTCATGAAACTAACTCCTACACTTGTTACAGCATGTCACTGTTTTATCTCCATCCTCTTCATTTATCCCACTGACTGATTTGACTCTGTTCATTTGCTTTGTAACCTCTCATGTCTCCCAGCAGGATGTTATTTTGCAGCATCCTGGACCCTGATCAGAGTCACACCAGCAGATCTGTCCTGCTGACAGCAACCAGAGCTAGAAGCTACAAATTATTACTTTAACAGTAGAAAAGATTTGACTGATGAGGAAATATGACAGTTCTCTGCACAGGACGCATTCTGCAGCTCTGCATGAAGCTGATCAGGGATAAACAGAGCTGCTGGACTTCATGTTACTGACAGACGCAGACAGGAAGACAGACAGTGGAGAAGCTTCTTTCCTTAATGTGATATTGCTGTTGACTCTGAGCAAACACAAGCAGCTTCCTCCAAATGCCATCCTGCTGCCAGTTTTCAGCCTGATGGTAAACAGACATTACCCACCAGGATGAAACAACATCAAATACTGCAGCCTGAAGCCAACAGGCCTCATGCAAATTCATAAGTGGTCCAGCTCAGTAGGAAGGTTTTAAAGACAAAGTGTACAGTATTTAAAACCTTCTTACTGAGCTGGATGATTTAAAATATGTCTGAGTTAAGACCTTCCCAGCTTCACTGCTCTGTGTGTTGGTCCAACCATATTTTGTCTCTGGTGGAATTTTATTGAATGGATGTAATGGATGACTGTGTCTGAGTGTTATCCAGTCTCATTACTAATTCAAATTATTCAGTATCTGTGCTTCTCCCATGATAACACTATCTGTAAATTATGCAAACTGTATTTGTCTACCAAAAAGTGCAAGGCTTGCAGAACGGGAACAACCGGCGGGCAACAGACCTTCAAGGAATCTGCATGAGAGTAAACTGAGAATAAAAGAATTCACAACGTCCAATAAACCACAACCCTGGGCAAACACTTAATTCAATCATTTCCTCTTCAGCAGTGTTTACTGGTTTCTGCCACTGCAGCACACATCAGTGTTAACACAAACCTATAAACCACACGTGACTTAATGCACTGCAAAAGTGGAAAGGTAACAGGTAAGTTTATCTGAGAGGTGTGTTTTTCTCTGGTATATATGTTCACAATAAAAGTCCCAAAAACTCCTCTTATGAGTGTTTGATGAGAAATGCAAAAATATGACTTTGTTAAATAAAAGCATGCTGGGTGCTGCAAAGAATCAGAGTATTTTTATTTTTACATTTACACCCTGTTAAACATTCATAATACTGCTGTCAGCAAAACTGACAAAGGGAATTTCTGACCCTTCAGAGGTGACCTGACTAAAGGAGTCTTGTTTCTTGTTTTCCTTAAAATGTTAAGGACAAATCCAGCTGCTTTATGATGAGGCTCAGGGTTGGTTTTCAGAATCACTCTCTGCTGCCATTTAAAATCTGTTTCATGCAATGACCAAAGAGTCAAAGTCGTAATCAAACACACACAACAGAGAAATGGGTTTTCTGTAAGGCCACTGTAAAGCACTGAATAAAACACTATGTGTCACCTGAACATGTGGTCCACTCTCTCTCTCTCTCTTTCCCTCGCCTCACCAGTCTCTCTCCTCCGGGTCTCAGGCAGGTCCACAGAGCCAGGTTGTTATTTTCAACCCTACATCACAGATTATGGCTCTTTGCTCCCCCACTGTTCCCACCCTGGTCCTTCCTGCTGTGACAGGCTGCTCCCTGTCCTTTGCCAATACCAGAGGCTGTTAATGCCATTCGCTCCTTCAGTGGTGGGAATCTTTATGTCAGCCAGCTGCATAACCTCTGGCAGTGTGACAGTGTGTGTGTGAGTGTGTATAGCTGTGTAACCTTGGCAGTGGATTGTGTTGTGACTCTCTCCTGGCCTCCTGCCTGTTGTGCCTCTCTTAACCTCTTTGTGGGTCACATCCAGTCCTGGAGTCTCTCCTGACTCTGTCAGCACGACCCATGACAATAACCAACAAACCCTGATGTCAAACAACCTGTGGAGAGTGAGCCTTGAGTCAGTGTGTGTCTACAGACCTGTCACTGTGTCTAATGTTTGATTTCAACTCGCTGCAGTAACACACCTGAAAAATATTCAGTGGCTCTGAACAAAACCATAGCCACTATTTCCCTTTTCATCCCAGGGACAATGATGATGTAGAAACTGTAGAAAGAAATATAATGTGGCTTTTCAAGCAGTGAGAGCAAAGTCCCTGTGGAACATAAACATACAGAATTAGCTGAGGTTCATGAATCTTTAGCTCCTTGTGTAGTGACAAAAGATTTAAAATCCAAACATTTTATAGTAAAACATTTCACCGCTCTTTGCTAAAACAATAACATTGACTACAAAAGCCCACAAGACTGCAGGGAACTATAACTGAACCAGGAACAGCACAGTGTCTGGTGTTAGAATGTGTTTGTATTTCATATGAAGATGTTTCTTCTCCTCCCACCTTCCATCCCTCTACTGTAAATCTAGACGTTTTCCACCCACAATCCTCTGTCCACCTATTAGAAGGTCAGCAGGTCTCATTAGACAGGGCTGTACTGGACTCATTTTCAGTGGGAATCGATGCCTACAGTTAATCAAATGGCTGCAGGTTAATGGCTTCAGTGGGGCTTCTGGGCAGATCACAGTGCACTGCTGTAGATCAGCATCAGACAACAGAGATAAGTGACCGTGGTCACCCCTCTGACATTATCTCTGTTAGGATGCTCCAGTTGACCGGCATCTTAACCGAGATAATGTCCAGGACCTGGTGACGAATGTGTGTTTTCCATTCACACTGATGTTACAGTGCTGCCGAAGGACAATCATAGACTGGAACCACAGCCAAAAGAGAAAGGGAAGAAGGAAACTGAGCTCTGAGTCCAGGTCTGATCCACTTTTTAAACTATCAATTAATCTCAACCATTCACCTCCCTTGCACCAGTGACTGATTGCTGCTTTGGTCCTTATGACGTGGACAGTCGAACATCATAGAAAGAGCAGGTGAAGTGACTTGTGATGAGCTATTTTCAGATCTTAGTGTAACTGTAATTTCATCAGTTCAGTCTGTAAAACTGCTGTTTGGGCCATTTCAACACAGCTCTATGAAGAGTCTCATTAGTTTGCTGATCACCTGTCGATAAAATCTATAGGTAATCAACAGCATATTGAGCAATACAGGAAGCCAATGATAAGCTTAAATGTAGACGAGAGTAGAGGAGTCTTTAGCCCTTTGGCTGCTCGGGGATGTCAGAAATTAATTCTGAGCCTTCAAACATTGTTACAAACCAATTATGTACGTTTCATAATCTCAGTGATTTACTCACAGACACACACTCAGCCTTGTAACATTTGGATTATACTGAGAAATGGTGCTGACTGTCAAATGGTCCTACAGGTTTCTCACAGTGTAGTCTGGTGTCCACTATAGTTAGAATTCACATGTTAGTCCTTCACCATCATGCACAGTCAATCAGCAAAGACAACACAGAACAAAAACATACCACAAAAGCTAAATCCAAGGAACTAAAGCACTGCAGTCAATAAGGAGGCCATGGGTGAAAGTTACCTTTTTATAATGAACTGAGGTGATACTATGTAAAGGCAGGAAGAGGCAGAACATGAGTCAGTGTCAAAACAAGTCGTCTTAGATTTAAGGCATAAACTGTAATAGTAAAGCAGCATAAGAGATAAAAGGATGAAACTACTGAGGTTCAGGACGATGAGCTGCTGCTCACATTACACAAAGAAAAGCTGCAAATCCACATAATGAGAAGCTGCAGGAGGTGGGCTTTGGCTTTTTGATTAAAACAAAATGATGCTCACTTGATTGGTTTCCTTTAGGCCGAAGTGTTTACTAAACAATCACCACAAAACACCAGGAAGCAGCAAAATAACAAAACCAGCAGTTCAATAATACTCACTGTGACCAGTAACAATGAGACAGTATGATGATGCAGCTACAGACAAGCAGTGTAATGACACACAATGCAAACATGAGCACCCTACAAACCCAAACAGCCACTAAGGAAATCTAAGAGCTTTGTCAGTGTCTGTGTCCCCTCACAGTCCAAAGACAAGCAGGTTGGGTGAAGTCAGATTCATCCTGGAAGATAAACCTATTAACTTCATTATATGTTATGTCCATTTCAGACTGATGGACAGAGGGACAGTATGAAGAGAGCATTAAAGGAAACACCAGTTGATATTTTTCCTGCCTCCTCTGTGGTCCAAAAGTACTGAGATCAGTTTGGACAGGTTTTGCTTAATCCTTGCTGATCCTCCGTTTCACTGCTATGTACTTCTACAATGAACTGTACAAAAAAACCTGGGATTGACTCAGTGTCACCTCAGTAAATCATCAAACTGAGGGACTGGACAACCTTGATGAACCAGAGCGTAAGAGACAAAGAGAGAGAGAGAGAGAGAGAGAGAGAGAGAGAGAGAGAGAGAGAGGACAAAAGGAAGGATGGTACAGATCAGGATGTGAAACAGAAATAACAGATGACTAAAGCGTCCTTGCTCTCTGTGATCAAAATAAATTTCCTCGTAAGGTCATAAATCTCTTCCTCTGACCTACGAATCTGCTCTAAACACCTTCCTCGCCTACTTTATTCTTTTCATCTACAGACAACCACATCTGCTCACCTACACGTTTCTGTTGTCTGTTCAAATTTCAGCAGGATGTTGATGTAGCAGGATCATGACAGATCCTGTGGGATGTGGACACCAAGGTATTTGAGCCTGTCCACCCTCTGCACCTGGACTCTGCTGATCATGAGTGGGTGTCAGTTACATATTAACAGCTGATGTTGTCTCAGAACAGAATATTACACATAAATGTAAACAAATAGATAAACAGACTCATGTTGGTGTCAGTGTGTATAATCTGGAGCTCAGAGCAGCTTTCTACATCCCAGTGGAGTGGATCATTGTGTCGAGCAGCTTGAAGCTCCCAGCCAGCTCTGACACATCTTCCTCCAGCACTGGCTCCAGGTGATTTATGGAAAGAGACATTTCATATTCCTCTTTATCTTCTTTGCTCTCTGAATATTTTTGAAGTGTGTGAAGTGTGAGTCTCTCTATAATCATACTAGAGCTCAGTCCACAGGACAGACCACATGTGGAAATCACTGCACACTACAAGCAGCTATGTTATTCAGAGGCTGTCTTTAATAATACAGATGCAGTGGATCTACTTTAAAATGACAATAAAATGTTGTTTAGATGAATTTTAAACAGACAAATGACACTGATAGAAATGGTCCAACAATCTAATGATGATAATAAAATTAGCAGTGAGGAGTTTGAGAGAACATCAAAACTCATCCATAGAATTTTACATAGATAAATAAATGTTAAACAGAGTGATTTAAAATATTTTCTCTGTAGAGTCATTATTGTTTCCTGCTGGTATTTAAATATCCATCATTTCAATTTTTGAACAGGGGACGGTTGGTAAATTAATCAACTTTCCTATTCCAGACATTTCAGTATTTACTGACTGACTGACATTATTTCTCATCAGATTAGTCCAACAATAGTTCACTAAAAGCCACATGCTCACTGAGCCGTGGAGGCTCAATGGACTGAACTGAGACAATATTGATTTGTAGTCAAATGTTTAGCATCACATTAGTGTGAGTAGAAAGGCTGTGCTATTAGCAAATAAAGCTGCTATTTTAATTAAGATTAGATGAAGCCAAATTCAATTATCAGGAGTCAGACAGTAAAGTTAAAATGATTTGATTGAAGAAGGAAAATAATTTTGTTCCATTACCATCTTCAGACCAATGAAAACATGAACAATATTTTAAACTTATATACTGAAGACAGCTGAGTTAAAAGATACAGTAAATATAAAATATAACCACAAGTCAAACAGTCGATTCTAAGGCAGGAAAGTCAAATGTAAATGAGCTGAAGATGAGTAGATTCCCTCTGCACTCTCCTCACAAAGTGGCAGATCTTACAAACAGACAAAGTTTCTCTCTGACATGAATGTTTAACTAAGAAACTGTAAAATATATGCAAATAGAAAAGCAGAGTCAAAGCTCTGTCAGATTTTCACTGTAACATCCTGTTATAGTCCATGATTTACTGTGACAGGTACGGTATTACAACCTGGTGGAGGGCGAGGTTTGGTTGAAGCTTATGTTCTACCTGAAATCAGCTTCGTTACAAATCCGAAACAAACATTAAACACAACTCAGAAAAAGGCAAAACTGAATGATTTTGAAATTATCTCTATAATAAAATGGTTTGAATGATGTGAAAAAGACAAACATACCAAGTCCAGTATTTTAAAATATCTAAATACATAAAATGTCCTTGATGCAGGATCAGCTCAGATCAGCTCTTCAAAGGATAAAACAATAACAACAACACACAAACCTCTTCTCTCGGACAATCAACCCATAATTATATTACCACCTCAAACGTCCCAGGTTAAACATCTGTGCAGTTTAGCAAAGCCAAGAAAATCCTAAAACAGCATCTTTATATTCAGCCATGTATCGAACATCCCTCTGTGTTAATGATGCCAGGACTGTTTTCAGCTCCAGGTCATGTTTTTCCTGGAGCATGTTCTCTGTCTGTTTCTGACACAGGAGGACAAGAGAATATGGACGACACAGCACTGCTCCTTAATTACAGAGGCTGGGAAATATTTCTCTTCAGTGTAGGTCACCTTCACAATCATACCAGCAAAACCCTGACTTACTGTAGATGTTGATTCTTCTCTCTCCACATCACTGAGGAGCCTGGTGTTTGAACACCTGCCTGATTTCCCTGAAATATAATCCAAGCTGTAACAGTGAAGCAGCTGCATGAATAGTAGTTTAGAGGAACTTCTCCAGCTTTGCACCAAATATGTGCTTAAAAAAAATCAGTTCAGAATATTTTGATGAACAGGATTGATTATATGATTGAAGTAAAGTTTTTCTTCAAACTATTTATTTAACTAAATTAGACATTTTCTCCAAGAATCCAAAAGCAGATATTTTTTTCCCTGTAAATGCTGCAAAAAGTGAGACAGGATGCAGAGGAGACCAATCAACAACAAAATGCATGTCAGAAACTAAACAAATACCAGATCAAACTGTTTCCAAAAACCATGATTATCAGTGTCAGATATCAGACAACCAACATCATCACCAGGGATCAGATTCTGAAAATACCTTTTATCTGTGTTGTTGTGTGTTGAGATGCCTCTGCGTCAAATATAATTTAAATCAGTCTGATTTGATTTGATGCTCTGGTTTCTAGTACAAAAGTATATAACTAAATAAAACATAAACTTGTTTGTTTGCTGCTGATGTGTAGTTTGTGTTGTTCTTTCCCCTGAAATGAGATTTTTTTATCAAATGGAAATAAGGAAAAACTCACTTCAGCAGCAGAATTTAATAAAAGGCAAACATCAATGTTTTCTTCAAGCTGGAAATAAAGGCAGTTCATTTGTTTGGAATTTCTAACAGCTGTTATTTTACTCTAGCTTTCTATTCCAATTTCAAAACTCCTCTGTGAATTCATTTCATATTGTTTCATTGTCAGAATGTGGAAGACAATTCCCAAGTCAATAGAAATATGATTCAAACTGAAGAGCACTATTAGCTCAGATACACTGAGCATTATCCAAACACAACTGATTGTTCAGTCATTTGGCAGCGAACGCACAAAAGCACAAAAATGTGTTGAGACTAAAATGTAGAGTCAGTGTTACTGGAATAAAAACCTGTGAAATGAAACAGAACTTCAGAATAAAGAATGTGCTAAAACAGCAGGAAGTTAAAATGAGATGGAACAACAGTTTCCTACAAACAACACACAACAGGTTTTTAAACACAGGACACACTCACAACGCTCACACACAACCGACCTGATAGTATAAGACGGTAAAACCCTGGTGAGAAGCATCACATCCATTTCCAAACATTCTCTTTATCTGTGCCTTCAGTCTCAGAGCTCAGTGAGATCCAACTGTAAACAGACTGAAAGACTAAAGCTGCAGTCATTCCTCTGCTCACACATCACATATTTATCATCTAAGCTTCTGAGGAAGCTGCTTCCATCAAAGACTCTTATAATGACCTACCAGAGAAAACTGTGGTGTATGAAACTGATGTTCAAGTTTCATGACAGAGACTTTTTATTCAAATTTAAGTGGCTTTGTTTAAGATTTAAAAATCCTCAGTAAATAGTAAGAATTGTCCTCAGGTGCAGTTCAAAGTGTCTGACCAGCTGTTTTACAGCTGTGACTCAGTCCTGTGGTTTGTTTTCAGGCTGTTTACTTCACAAGACAGAGAATAAGACCCTCTGTATTTTCTGATAATACTGCGACTATGGCAAAACACTGCTGGCAAAAAATGTGTTTCAGACACTGACATGTTTTTACTGTCATTACATCACTGTCTTTACATCTTTTTTTTATGTGTTTCTAAATCTCTTTCACCAAACAAAGATTCTTGTGTTTCATGATAATAATAACACTATGAACAGACTTTGACTCATGGTCAAATAACTGAGTCGAAGCTCAGTCTGCAGAGTAGAATTTGATTTTATTCATCCAGCAGATTTAAAGTCTCATCGTTCCCTTCTGGTTAAATGTCTTATCACTGTCCCAGCTGTCAATATATCCATGTCTTTGATTCCACATTGTGAAGATGGAGATTGGAGGATACTTCAGGAAGAGGCAGCACAAAGTTTAAACAGTTTTCTCCAGTTTCCATTTTGCTTTGAAACTTTCTCCTTTTGATTTCCAGGACAGAGCTCCCACTGCAAAGATGGTTTGTGTATGAGTTCATGAAAGAAGAAATATCTACAACAGACTATTTGATTATTTCTTTTCATGTCTGTTTCATGTTGCATGTTGGTCTCCTATACAGTTGTGTTGTTATGGCTCTTATTGCTGAGGCTTGTGCTCTCAGCCTCATGATGCTGTATATACACTTCTGCTCTCAGCCTTTGTGTTTGTGATTCAGGGTTTGAGGAAAAACGTTTCATGTCTTTCAACAACACAGCTGACAATACTAATAATACCTGACCTACCAAACTCTGACAGTGACTCTTCTTCTTCTGTTTGGATGCAGCTGTTTCAGAACCTCTGTATCACTATCATTGTCCTGTATGTTCAGCTTTTCTGTGATGTTGATGACCAAACATTTGACTGTTGAACAGACATTTATCCCATTTTCTGACCACTAACTGATAGTGGTCCAGATCAGACTGAAATCTAATTCAAACTGAATCTACATCAAAATTTGCCCAAATACAATTTAACTGATGTACTGATTATGTTCCTGATTACTGATTATGTGAACAAATATTTTTAAACAAAGAATAATCATCAGTGTCTTTCAACAGAGGCTTGAAACCTAAAACTGACCCAAACTATAACTGGCAAAAAAAAAGAGAGAAAACTGAATAAAAAGCTGATTTTATCAGTTAATTTATCTGCTACTTATCTGTCCACTCAGAACAAAACACTGATTTATATGAACAGCAGGAAGAATGAGTTTTGTGTGATAAGAACAATGGAAGCAGACTGAGCAGATGTGGATTTCTGATCATCTCAGTCAATCAAACATTTAAAATCACAGCAGCATTTTTCCACTTTTTCCTGTGACCTTCATCTGTGCCCTCAGCTACATTTGAGGTTTTTAACCTGCACACTGCCTCTGAATGCTACGCTTACTACAACACATATTTCTCAACCTTTGCCGCCCACTTATCTCTCACAGGCGTCTTCTACTGCATCCATGACCCTGTAAACTCCACAAAATACAAAACTCAATGTGTTTCTGGCCTCAACAGATTTACTGACAATTTCCAGATCCTCCCTGTTTTGGCTGCCACACATCATTAGTTTGGTCCTGTTTGTTGTTTGTGTGCAACCAAGACAAAGCAGATCTGTACTATTTACACAGCATAAAATGGTGGAAGCTGGAAAAACAACCAACTGTTGTCTGTTGTCACTGTCTGGAATCTGCAGAAAGGCATAAAGTAAGGAGGAGTTTATTGATTATCTCATTGTTTGAAATGGCTGAACTGTGTATTTCCTGTTTTCTACAACACAAAAGTCAAATCCTCCAATTAGTGTTTGGGTCATCTGATTCCTTAAAGGAAGATTCAATAAGATAAAGTTTCATAAGAATCAGAGCATTTGTTAAAGATTACTTGTCCCCTAATCTTTGTCTTTCACTGTTCCTCTGTCTTTCTCACACACACTGTGAAGTTTATATGCAAAGCAGCTACTAATGAAAACTACATACTGTCATTTGTTCCTATTAATTAAATGAAAGCATGAAGAGAGGCAGTCTCTGGTCCCCTGATGAGGAGGCAAATATGAAGATCAAAGCATTAAGGCAGCTCTTTGAACAGTATAGTTCCAGTTAAGTAACAGAAAAAGATGGTTTCAGTTTCTGAGCAGATGCTGTTTTACAGATAACAGGAAAGTCACTGTTCCTAGTGAAGCTGAGAGAATCAATCTACTGACTGAAGGAAACTCGGAGTTTGCACCGAGATGATTCTGAAGAACCAACATATAATATTTAATGAACAGACAAGGTTCAGGTAACATAGTAAATCATATAAGGACACAGTAAATAAGGGTCAATTTGTTCCTATAAAAGAGGTGATTGTGTATTAAAAGCATGACAGGTGGTGCTATATGATACACTACCACATTCTAACATCACTTACACTATATCTCTAAGAAGAGAAAACAGGCCCACCCCACTGATATGTTGGTGTTTTCAGTTGCTCTCCAGCTCCCTGAAGCTGATTCTCTGACAGCTAAAAGATGTCAGACTCACTGAAGCTCAACCTGTAAAACACTTCACCTTCGCCCAAAGCTGCAGCCAGAAGAAGGAAGACAGAGACGCTTTAATCCTCCACTGTGTGATGTAAAAACTAAAACCAGTCATTAAATATCACTTATCTCCTCACCTCAGAGGACCTCTGTGGTAGAAATACATGTGGAATCTGATCTCTGACACACTAATGATACTTTGCTTTCTCTCTGTGCAGTTGATGTGTGTGTGTGTGTGTGTGTGCAAACATACACTCTGCCAGCGTCCAGCCTGTGGAATATTCAACAACCAGAAATGTAACTCAGAGTCAAAGCTTTCCATCTGACTGGGTTATTCCTAGAAAACTGGTGGAGATGACCTTTCCCATAGAGCTCACAGAAATTGCAGGTCAGTGTTATTGAGTGTTACAAACAAACACACACACACACACACACACACACACACACACACACATGCACACGCACACACACACATACACACACACACACAAGCTGCTGAGCCATGGGAGATGGAGAAGACTGAAACACAGCCAGAAGGAGGAAGCAGAAGCAGCTGCTGAATCTCAGATGTAATGAAGCTCTGAGTGACAGACACAATCTACAGCTCTGATCCTCTCTGCATCTGTGATGGATCTGCCAGCAACGAGACTCATCACCTCACAGCACAGTCACCTGTTGTTTTACTGACTGAGACGATTGTCTGATGATCTGATAGAAGGTCATTGGTTAACTGTTTCTAGAAGTTACCAGGATCAGGATGGCAGAGAACTCAGTCAGGTGAGAAATCCTCTTACCTTGCTCAGAGCTGTGTGCACACTGGACAGTCACTTCAACCATGTGAAAAATTCACAGTTTTTTCAAGTAAAAAAAAAAAAAAAAGAAGCAAACTTCTCATAAATCTCAAACAAGCACCTTAAAATTCAGGATAGACAATTTCCACATGAGCTGAATAAAAATAAGGCTCCAGGGCAAGAAAAGATGAGGGGATGGAATAAAGAATGTAACTAAGTCACAGTGAAGGGAGACTGTGGTGAGACAGACAATTTCTCATCCTCTGTCTTATGACAAAACTCCAGTGGTATAACAAGTAATTTAACAATGATACATTCAGTCATTGTCTTTAATCCCTTCTTCATGTTCAGGACCATGAAGTGAAACACATCGTACATTTGGCACAAGACACTGAAACACAACTGAACGTATAGAAAGTAGAACAGTAGCACAATGGACGGAGGCTGGAGAACATCATTCACTGCTCACGTCTACACATGTAAAAGAAACAGAACAAGTGTTTCCTTCATGAACCTGATTTCAGCTGACTCTCTCTCACTCATCAGTTTTCTCTCTTCCTGCACCCTGTCACTCTTTCTCTCTCTCTCCATCCTTTTTCTCCTCTTAGTGTCTCCCACACTCTCCTTCTCTCTCCCCCTCTTCTCCCCTTCCCCATCTGGCACCTCTCACCATCCAGGCAGCCTGCCAGCATTAGAACAGTGTTAAAGTGAATCCAATATGCTCGGTCAGGGTGTACGCTGTTCTAGGTCGCACGTTCCTGTGGGAAACAAAGGAAGCTAATTGATTCGACTCTCAGCTTCCTGAAATGGGCCAAATCAGCTCTATTAGTACAGTCACAGCTGGAGTGAGGAGAGATCTGTGTGGTCAGATGATGTAAATGAAAGGAGAAGAGATTCAGCCTGGACTAAATAAGACTGTCCCATTCAATGCTGCAGTGTGGAGCATTTAAATGCTAAAGGCTAAAAAGCTGCTGCTAAAAATTTGTGTCCTCACACACAAAAGGCACAACAATCAGGACTCACAATCACCAGTGTCCCCAATAATGTTTCATGGTGTCCCCCATAATGTCTCTCCACATGACTACACTTATAAACTCCAATCTCTGTTAAAATGGCTCTGACATCTAAACTGAAATGAATGAATATTCTTGCACTGAAATCCAAAGAGCAAAGTAACACTTGGGATTCAAACATTGTAAATTCAGAATTAATGCTTGACGTCCTTTAATCTGACGTGGTCTCCTGATGGAAGTCAGTGTTCTAATGCAATTTATTATCTTTAAAAATAAAGAAATATACTGTGGAAATAAAGCCAAGCTACTGTTTGGTGTGCATCTACAGCAAAAACAATAACATGATGTCCATTAATATATCACATTCATACAATTAATCACTTACTGTGTATTTATTATTTATAGTTGTTTCTGACATGGTTCATTCTGAACATCTTGGTAATATTTTGCATCCTCAGTTAAACGTTTTGTGAAAGCAAACATCATTAAATATTCATTAATGACTACCAAATGATTTGTAACCCATAAATAATTAAAGCAGGCCCCTTGCTGTTAAGCACTGTTTACTATGGTGTGAGAGAGCCTGAGGGGTTGTCAGACACTGAAACAGCTTCCTCTGCCTCTTGTCGATGATCTCTGGGGCTCCACTGCAGCACAGATGCATCATGGTCACAGCCAGCAGCAACCTGGAAACTGTCAACACCACCTCTGCCACTGTCAGCAGCATCTATGAGGGAAATATTTCATCACCTCAGGCTGGCGGGCATTGCATGGTTCATTTGCATCCAGAGCAATGGTCCTGGCACAGACTTGACCCGGATCAAAAGACTAGCTGTCTTGTAGGTAGGTGTTTATTACCCAGAACTACTGTTGAGCTGCTGTCAGGCTGGAAACATGAGGGTAAATGGTTAAGTTAAATGGGCTGCATTTATATAGCACTACAACCATACAAGGTGTTTTTACACTATAAGTCACATTCACCCATTCACACACACACATTCACACACCGATGGCCACATTGGGGGCAATATGGTATTCAGTAACTTGCCCAAAGACACTTCAACACACAAACCTGCTCTACCTCCTGAGCCACAGCCGGCTCATTAATTCTGAACTTTAGGCTGAAGGGGTGAAATTTAAAGTGCAGCCAAATCTGTCTTTTTAGTATCCACTCTGTATCTGTTTCATTTTCTCATTAGTCAATAGTCAGTGTGAAGTTTTTGTAATGACGACTAACAAATGCAGAAGTCTGCACGCTGTGTATTCTCCCAAAATTTTAATGGAAAACTCCAATTAAATTTTGCTGCAAGCCAATCTGCTGTTATCTTTGCTTTATCCAGCAAAATATAAGAATTACAAGAATTAAAAAGGCAATATTTAAAACAGTGTTGACACACACACCTTCTTAAATTAAGGATTATATGGGTGAATGAATTTCTTTAATTTTTCAGTAATTTGTTGCTAAATGTGCTGAGCTCCAAGGTCTTGACACAACTTCTCTGCTTCTTATACCAACGTCACCATGAAGGACAAGAAGTTTGTGTCAAACATAAAGAAAATAGCAATAAAGAGAATTTCACTTTCAGGCTTTCAGAGACTCCAGAACATCTGCAGCTCAGCTGTAACATTAAACAGGTTTATGTCACTCTATAGGAGCTCTGTCTGTAACACTGATTTCAATGCCTTCCTCAGACAGAGGCAACATTATATACAACTTCACAGTTGTAAAATTAATTTACACTGACAAGAGGTTTCACACATATTGTGAAACCACACGGAAAAGTGTGTTAAGCCAAAAAAAAGAGAATATAAAGTGAATTCAAGACTAAAAGTAGAAGAATAAATTAGACAGATATGTGAAAATGATAAAAGACCTTCATCACAGTCATGTAACTTGTCCCAGCAGCAAAACACAGTGGATCTAATAACACTAGCAATGCC
Source organism: Toxotes jaculatrix (assembly GCF_017976425.1). Classification (NCBI taxonomy): domain Eukaryota; kingdom Metazoa; phylum Chordata; class Actinopteri; family Toxotidae; genus Toxotes; species Toxotes jaculatrix. The sequence goes on along the minus strand of NC_054402.1, from coordinate 20,477,937 downwards.
CCAGTGAGACACACCAGTGTGTCCAGCACTGAATGTCTGGTGTGTTAATGTTTTCCCAACACAAGCCTGTGCAAGTCCACTCGAGTCCACTCCTCTCCTCCTCCTCCTCCTCCTCCTCTCTGTCTTGTATAGGTCTCATAGATGTCTGACCATGACAGCCTAAAATGTAAATCTGTAGCTCCACAGCACAAACCTTTTAACTTTATTAAACTGTCACACCACCATTCTTCATGCAGCTCACAGACATCAAGGGTTTTAACATGGAGACTGGGAATGAGAGGAGTCTATGCAGTGGACTAAATCTCTCTCACTCCCTCTTTTCCTTCTCCTTGTCTCCCTCTGTGAGTCATATGAGCTCTCTCATGCGGCCTGTTTAAAGTTATCACTGGTATTTAACAGCATGACAACATTAAATTTACCACCATCATGGTAACTACTGGCATTTAATTCAATTTTTAAGCATAATGTGTTATTGAAACCACTGACCTGGGGCTGTTACTTCTAACTCCCTCATCTTTAGTCAGCAGAAGTTAACAAAGCAGCTAGAATCACATAAATACATTGTTGAACTGCTCATGTTTTTCAGTTTTGATTAATCCTGGCTGTGACTTCCATTTTCACAAGCAGAGCATACAACTGTGTTCGTCTTGCCACTTCTACACACAAACCCTATGACACACAGAGAGGCCTGAGTACCAACCTGATAACTGACTGAAAACCTCTGTGAACTTACTGAACAGAGAGAGATGACATGCAGATGGTAGAAGTGACAGTTGTTGTTTACAAGTGCTTGTGAGTAGAAAAAGGGAGTGGACTGCATTAATTCCTCTATATGTATGTGGAGACAATAAACCAGTCAACATGAGAACTGACATTTCATAGTCTGAAAATGTTGCCCTGCATCTCACTGACTTTCTGAAATGAAAACCTCATCTGGAACCAGCATGAAAAGAGGATCCAGCATCATTTATATACACCAAGTCCTGAGTCAAAGATTTGACCTCCTGACACAAAGTGTTCCTAACTGACTCAGGATCATTTGACTCGTCCAGTCTCATTTTAACTCGACAGTAAAGCTGTCGTGGCTTTTTCTCTAGTTTCTCTGAAGAGGAAAAGACTGAAAATCTAGAGACAGAGGAAAAGAAGAAGAGTTCAAGTTTCCCTCCAACTCATACTGTCTTAGTGGAGTGAGACAGTGTTTGCATAGAGGTGTGTGTGTGTGTGTGTGTTTGTCTGTCTGTAATATGGATGCAAACATTTCATGAGGCTGTTTTTAATTCCACAGAGTACAACACCCCTGGGCGACCTAACATGAAGTATCTTAGACTCAAAATAACTTCTGACACTGGATTCAATCCAAACAACAAATTCTTTCGCAGAAAATCTGGCATTTGACACACGGCTTTTGTTAGTTATTAGATGAATCTGTCAGTGAGCTCCTCAATGTCACTGACACACGTCCTGTTTGCTGTGAATGTGGATCTGTCAGGTTGGAGTCACTGAAGCTTCAACAGAAAAGAAATGAGGAGCAGAAGCTGATCTATGGATCTGCAACCTTCTTCTTTTTTAACATCTTTGCAAACACTGAGTCATAGTTCAGCCTTTGACGATGTTACCCTCCACCTACATGCTGGGTCAGTCTGTTCTTTCTCTCTCTCATGAATCCAGCTGCAGGATTCAGCTGCATTTTCTGACCTGACTGAACAGAAGAGCAGAGACCTCAGCTGTTCTCCTGAGGATTCTCCTGTTGACTCTCTGCAGACTTGTTAGCTTGTTCACTTCCACATCTCCTGTCAGACCAAATGCTCCCTCTGGATTAAGACCACTGACCATGTTGGCCATGTCTGACTGTTTCTGATGTGCATCTTCTACGTTTTATCTGGTTCTGTCAAACACTGTCATCATCTAAAACTCTCAAACCATGCAGAAACTGTCCACAGTCCAAACGTACATCTATGAAAAATCCTCATTCATTGATCATTTCAGTAAAACTAAAACACACAGAGCAGAAAATGTTTTGTTGCACATCAAAAAGAGGAAAATGGAAATAAGGTCTGGTGTGCAGCCATAATTATGATCTGTGGGTTTAGGCTGTGAGCTGTGATGAATGCAGTTTATCGCACAAACACAAACTAACCATATGGCTGTCACTGCATGAGGTGAAATAACACAAACAAGCAGCAACTGGTCAAACTGAACACAGTCTAATGTAGGAGGAAGCTGGGACGACTGAAATGCAACAGACAAACAACCTTTTTATATAAATAAATCTTTGAAATTGCAGCAAGTAAAGCAGTGGGGCCAACTGTGCCCACAGCAAACAGAAGCCTGCTCTCACACCACACACACAGGTGGACCCTCACACAAACACACAGCCTCACACATACAGTTACACACGGACCAGTTGTGTTTTACCTGCATTTCAAGATCCACAGATGAAGGTTCAGGATGGAGCAGATCAGGAGACAGCATCCAGAAAAACAGAGAGAGAAACAGACAATTAGAAAATCAATCACCAACATGAACGGAACCATCTTAAAGACACCACATAATAAGACACGTTTGGATGATGAATAAGCAGGAAGTCAAAAATCCCAAACACACACACACACACATACACAAGTTACAGAGAAAGCAATCATCTTAAATCTATAGGAAAACAGTCTCTCTTATTCATCTATCCTGTAAACATAATAACCATGTAGCTGCAGTCATCTCTCAATCAACAGCAGATCAAGAGCAAAACAATTATTCCTGCTGCTTTTTCACTTGCAACACAGACAAAACCAACTGAGCTATAAACTGATGTCAGGGTGGAGCATATGGTGTGCGCAGCTTAGCATAAAGGAAAAGAAACGATAAAGAAACAAAAGGCAGAGATTTAGAGGAAACTAAAAAACAAGAGACTCAGAATGAAAAAGGTGAGTGAAAGAAATTATTCGTCTCTAGTGTCATCTCAGGAGGTGGTCTGTGGTTTAGTGTCTGTTTGGTTTATTGTCTGTGTGGGTCAGTGTGTATAATGTACGTTGCTCCATGTGACTGTTGTTCATGTGTGTTTAGGGCATCAAGTCTCTGCTGCTGTTTCTCTTTATCCTTCTCTGAGCCTTCTCTCTGTTTAATGCTCATTGCTTGTTGTTTTTTGCCGTTCGGTCCTTGTTTCCCTTTTGCTTTCTCTTGTCTTTATTTCGTCCTTCCTACAATTTTACTACACACTCTTTTTTTATCCTTGATATCTTGTGACCTGTATTGGATGAAACCTTTTGTTGCTCTGAAATGTCAAACTGTTCTATCGACTCATTTGTGCCATAGTATCACCCATACTCATCATCCATAAAGAAAAATACAATGGTTAATAATGAATTCTGCCCTGTAGTTTACCACACAGCTTTGATCAAACACAGTTTTAACACTTCAAACATGTTGAAAAACACTTTTTTCTGAGTACAGAACTTCTTAATCATCTCATCTTGTCAACAAAGTCAAACAAACCCTCTGGTCCTGGACCTGCTGATCCAGCCTCTCAGCTGCTTGGTTTGGTGAATCAGCATCATGCATAAAATCAATTTGAATATAATTACTGTAGTCAAGGAAAAAAAACATGTAAAACCTAAAAATGAATCACATTAATGTGGAAACAGTCTGTGTTATAATCTTAACAGATTCAGTATAAACATTTTACAAATCAGGGTAAAATGAAAGGTCGTACAGAGGATTTCTCTGTTTTGGAGTTTACCATCTCCACACTCTGCACACAACTGCACAGCCACTATCTGGTTTCCCATGGTGCTTTTCAGTCCAACATTCAACCTTGTTCCAGACTTAGAGTATTCACAAATACTGATATTTGGAGAGAAGATGAAACAGAAGATGATGAATATTGTGGAGAAAAGCCAATTTCCTTTTCTATTTTCTCATTCTCACCGCATTATAGCTCCCCATGGGCCATTGAGCCACAGTAACATCATAACCTAACATCATAATCATGATCAGTAGCTATAAAGGATCAGGGTGGACATAACAGCCTTTTCTTTTTCCTACCTCTATAACAACATTTTTCTCTATTTCTTTAAAACAACATTTCAGACAACAGATATACACTAATCCTACAATCCATTTAATCTAATCTGGCATCATGTCTATACCATGTGATAACATGAGGCCCTACATAGGAATCTGGTTTGATGCCTGATTAAAAACAAATACTGGATTGATCAGTTGTGTGATGTGAAACGTCAAGTGTTCCTGCTTCTATGAAACATATCTATGGATCCCAGCCTGACTCCCCTCTGCTGTTTTAATATATCTGATATACATTATCAAACTCATAATGTCTTTGAAGACAATGTGGTATGTGTGCACTGTTATAGCTGAGACAGAGACAGGGTGGATACTAAAATAATCACTGTAAATTAAGATGTTCTCATCAAAGTGAAAATCAGTATTTTCACTTTGCTTTATAAACAGTATTTATAAAGCTCATTGCATCCATTCCAACTACATCAGTGTGTTGATATCTGGGGACTGTAACACTCTCCCATGTAATAGATTCACAAACATCTCATTCCATTTAAATATCACTTAAATATCATTTGTACAGTTTGAGTAAGTCTGGGATGTTTCTGTGCAGGTGAAAACAAAACGAATATAAGTAAGAAGATATCTCAGAGAGCCTGAACAGGCCTTAACACAGGAAGGCCTTGATAACAGCTCAGTGGAAACACAGCATGTTCTTCTTGGAGATTTACTTTGAAGTGATATTATAAAACAGCCCCGCAGTGCAGATCTCCAGCAGAGCCAAGTTACTTTCACAGTCAGTACTGTAGTCAGTACATAGTGTTGATTATTAAAAAGGAAAAAAAAAATTTGCATAGATCACAGAACTCTGCAGAAAATCCTATTAAAAAAAAAAAAAAAAGTCAGTATGATAAGACCTTACAGGGATGATGAAGGTCTCAGACAAAGCTCACTGTGCCAGGACTGGTACTATCAGCAGCAAACTCAGAGTCTCACACATATGGATAAGTATCAGAAATTGGAAATGCACAAAAAGACTGGAAAATCAACTGTGTGCATTGAATCATGTGACATTCATGATGATGCTGGAAACAGCTTCATAGAAGCATCTGCAAAGGCCACACACAGATTTTAAACAGGTGCAGTTTGACCCAGTTATCTAACCCACTCATCTGGAAGAGAAAACCAATATGAATATTAAGAGTTATTACCCAGAATTCCCATTATCATGCTCCACTCCACTGCACAGCCAGTGTTTCCCATATATTGATTTATTTGTGGTAGCTCACCACAATATATATTTATTTTTGCTATTTCAAATGGGTAAGATATTATTTCATTATAAAGCGCATTGATTTGCTCAGCCCCTCCTCACTGCTCTCTCTCTCTCTCTCTCTCTACATCTCTCTCTCATTGATAACAGACTCATTTGTCATAGTCAGACTGGCCAACGAGAACAATGGGAGAAATCCCACCACATTGTTGGGCTGGTAGACCAACAATGTAGAAAAATCCATAAAGTTTTTATCATCCCAGTCTGTCTCTCTGTGTGAGAGACACAGAGAGACACAGAGACAGAGCGGGTTTGTTATTTGTTTGACACATGAAGCAATGGAGCTGTATACATTGCTTGGTTATTTATTTATCACCTTATATATTATTTGATCATTAATTTAATAAAGTACCCCATCAGCTACTGCCACAAATAAAATGTAATTCCATTGGAAACGCTGAGAGACATTTACTGGTTTGATTTACTTTTCATTTTCATACACACACACTCACTTCTCTCACAGCTGTAAACAGCTCACTGCATGAGCCACAGTGTAAAATCCAACTCCCACTGAACTTTGTTTGAATGCTCAACATGTATCTGCTGTAAAGATGCACATGTAGACTGTCAGAGTAGAACATACAGAACGACATTAAATAACAATGAACAAACTCCTGATCACAGTGCAACAGATTTTATCTTTCAAATGATTTAACAGCCTGAACCAAACACCGTCCTGACTAACCCACTAACCTGTGTTTGCTCTCTGTACACATCTGTCTGAGGAGAGAGAGAGATGATGTTTGTAGATGATGTTTGTATAATTTCCTGTGCTCAGACTTTTGATCTGATCTCCTGTCAGTATCAGTCAAAACAGGACAGGTTTTCTCTCAGTAGACGACTGAACCAGTGACAGAAAGAGATGAAAGGAAAAACAGAGTGTGACTGACTCTCAGAGTAAAACCAATGCTGTCAGTTCTTTCAAGGCTCTTCCTCAAACATCCAAGTCATCCAGAAGCACTGATCTGAGTTCAGGTGATTCACAGCTGAACACTGCTGCCTATATTCAATTAATGAGTGTCTCCTGAACCTGACACTGTCTGTCTGCATTTACCTGTCTGTTTATCCACCTGTCTGTGTCTGTGTGCCTGAGTTATTTCTACTGTATGTTAATGATGTTCCTGCTTGTTGACATGGTTCCTTCTCATTCAAATAGAGAAAAGGAGAATAGAAAAGACAGTAGAGGGAAGCAGACCAGAGTCAGGAGAGGAGAGTCATAGCTCCATCAGTTATGATGCACAAGCAGCTCCTATGGGAGCTTTCAGCAGCCCCAGCCTCCATTCACTTTAGTGCTGAACTGATTCCAAGGCTTCCAACACAGCTCACAGAGAACACTGACAGGATGGTATGAGCTGGAGAAAGTCGGGTATGAGATGAGTGAATGATGACACAAGGATGTCAAAGTAGAGAAACCACAGAGAAACTGAGGGCTGAAGAATGAATCAAACACAATCGGTACATCTGAGTAATGAAAAGTTTCTTCTTCCACTCCAAGTAGTTTTCAGGTTCATGAGAGACTAATCAATAAAGAAAGAAATAAAAATAAGAAAAGAGTCAAATGTAAATGGACACATAGTGATGACACTATCTGGCCTCATTGTTATTCTTTTTTTTTTTCAAATCTTGAACTTGATGTGTAGGATTTGAGAAATACTGCTAATTAACAAACTTAAGATAAAAACATAAACCTCACTGGTGCATAAATGAGATTTACTGCTGCTTCATAAAATGTTGAGTGTTTCCCTGAGAGTCTCTAATTTCCCTGGAATTCAAAATAAAAATTTCATCTTATGAATGCAACATTACTGTTTACAGTTTTTATCTATTCTATTTAATATTCATTGTCATGGCAAACATGATTAAACATATTTACAAAACATACAGTAAATGCTGCATAATATCCATTTTCAAAGGAAATGTGAGAACTGTGGCTTCATGTTTTACTTAATGAGAAGAAGGAAAAGAGGACGACGCTCTGTGGGGAGAAAGCTGAGATGCTGGAAAGCAGAGAGGAGAGGAACAGACCGAGAGCTTAAATCAGAAGATGAACAGGATCCTCTGGGGCAGAGAAAAGACCAGCGGCTGATCTGTGTTAGTCAGCCATGACGCTTCCCACTTTATCCCAATATCCCACCACACAGCTACTGTTACAGACACACACACACACGCACGCACACACGCACACACACAAATATACAACGAGAGCTCTTCTTGTGTGTGTTATATTGCCAGCAGTTCTCATTAAAGACATGTGGTTCTCTCCAAAGACCAAACTGCTCCAGTGTTTCAGTGTAAAATATCCAGTGTTTACTGCAGTCTGATCACACAAACATATAACATACAACATATGGTAACAAGGTGAACACAGGTATCTGCTGCTCTGCTGTGAGGGGAACTGGGAATGAAAACAACCTCATCTAAACAACAAAGACTGAACAACAAGGTCATCACAGTCAAACACTGACTTAAACAGCTCAGACTTCATTAATTCTTCAACATCCTCTTTTCTCTTTCAAACAACTTTTTACTTTTCAAAGATTCAGAACCTTAATTTCCCAGAGAAGACCAGAGACACTGTGAAGTTTAACAAACCCTCAGACTTACTAATTGTGCTGGAGACAGTAGAGGGTTGTCTCTCTCTGGGTTTAGATGACAAGCATTGACAGTACTTCAAAACAAACAACCTTAACTTCTCTCATCATCTCCTGCACTTCAACATCCAGACATTTCTCCTGAAATAGCTCCCCTATAGTGGAGTACTGGACCTTTGTCACCATGGAAACAATAATAAACATGCAGTTAAGCTCATGGACGGTTACACTTAGGTTTAGGAAAAGGTTGTGATTTGGGTTAAAATGAGTTCTTCCTTAAGGTTAGAGGACTTCTATTGTCATGGTTACAATAATAAACATGTGGTTAGAGTTGTGAAATGGTCATGGACCCATTCATCCACCCCAACTTCCTCTTAACAAGGACTTTGTTGCTCTTTATACTGCGTCACCTGACTTCATCCTTTGTTCCTGTCTCAATTACTGTGACCGCTAACAATAAAACTATGGGCCCTAATAACCTGTTTGCACAGACGACGTATGTTGTGTGGTTTTAAAGAACACAAATTACAAATCACCTCCTAGTGTGATTCCATGTTTGTGTTTAAAATTCAGTTTGACTAAGGTACTGAAATAAATAAATAAAACGTGGACATGAAAGATGAGCTGATTGAATTACTTGTATTGAAACAACTCATTAAGTCAAACTTTCAATCATCTCACATAAAATGCAGCAAATAAAAACAGCACATTCCTTGCAGATGTATATCTCTGTACCAAACAGAGCAGGAGTCAGTTCAGAGGGTTTCAGTGGGACATCAGACAGGCAGCTGTGGACAGATAATCTGATGTAAAGCCTCTCAACAATGGTGACATGGAAGAATCAGCTTTCACCTCACTCTTCACTATAATAAGACGTCATTAACAAAGCAGAGAGTTTTAAACACGTAGAAATGAAGAGGTTGTCAACTGAAATGGAGAGTCAAGAGAAAGGTTGAGGGTCCTCGCAGGATGTAAGTGTGCACTTTGTAAAATATGGGGAGTGTTGCTGAAAGCTTTTCCCTACGCATTTAATTGGCAGAATTTCAGCCACTCACAATAATTCTAAAATTCACATTTTCCTTCCAAAGTGACCAAAGTGCTGGTTATGACTTTAGAAAACTGAAGAATAAAAAGCAAACCAAGATTCAAGAGAGTCTGAAATGTAAATTAGATGAAGAAAATAGTTTTGGCAGCTTTAGTGAACTAGTTATTCCCAAGGAGAGAAAAGGACAACTTTTATCAGTGTGACTCACTGTACAGGGACGAGAGGAGGAAAATAACAACACTGTATCTCTCTCCTCCAACTTTTGAAGCTAAAAGCTGAATAATGGTTCCTTAAAGGGTTTCTAAAACTGAACTCTTCACTGTGTTATAATAAAATAGACCTAAAACAATCTTGGTTCTTGTTTATTATTATGAGTGTTTTGTAAAGTGCAGTCAGCCTCTTTTTGAAGCTCTGTTTCATCTCCCTCTCTAATGCTGCCACCCCAGGGCTCTGTAGGATTACATGTATTCAGAGCTGCTCAATAAGCTCTTACACTTCAGCTTCACCAGGGAGGACGAGCCCTCCAGACTTTATCACTTATCCAATATTTAAACTAACTGTACAAATCATTGTTATGCTGCTAATACAACACAGCTTGAGGTGCAGTGATTGTGTTGTTGAGCTCAAGTTAAAGTTACTCACTAAGAGGCAGAAAGAAACTGGAGCAGACTCATAGAAACACAGTCCTGATATACAATTAGATAATCAAGTGATGATGGCTGAAGCCCTGCCTTCTCACACATCCAGTAAAACAAAGAGCAACATGAGCAGAGGAATCGGCATCAGTAACTCTTTCACATCGCATCAGTCATTTGTTTCAATGGTAACAATAATTCACTAAATGTACATTTATTCTAACTAATGAACATTTAAGAATTAAGCAAATATTGGTGTTTCCAACAAAGTTTTTTTTTACATGTTTTTAAGTTAAGATCAGATCTGTAACAAAGAGCATTTGTTCAATGAAAACCATTGATTCCTCCAATACTTTATTCACCTCTTTATTTATTCTACTCTCATTGCTTATTAATTCTGTTTACAGGAAAAGTACAATGCAACTGGGGCTTGTTAAATTTATGACATTCTACATAAACTGAAATAAAATAAAAAAAACAACAGAACAAAACACAAATAAAAAGTCATTTTAATTATTTTAACTCTACATTTCCTCATTACACGGTCCACTGACCTTCAGCCATAGCTGAGGTTCTCCAACACAGCCCACTCTTACTGGTTTTCATTTTCCATTTCAATCTGCAGTGGAGGTGGAGGATCAGGGATTGGTATTGATTACTTAGAAATGACTCCCTGCTGGATCACAACAACACACATCTTTACACTGTAAGTAACAAAGTGGTTGCACATGGAGGATGATGGAGCTGTTAGAGGAGAAGGAAGTCACATTGTCAACAATCCACTGTAACTGATAAACAGATGGCAACACAACACAAGCAAAAATACACCACTGAGTTAATTATAACAGTGAAGAAGAGTCCAAGTTCACTCTCCACACTGAACTGGAAAATGCACGAGGTGAAAACAAAAGTTCCACTGAAACAGACACATTGCTCAACTAGTTGGAAGACGCCTTTTCCACTTTGTCCTCTCGTAAGTCAAACTGGGTTTTCTGGACACTAACAGGGCTGAATAACTGCAGCAGAAACACTGAAGACAGACAGATAGAACCTGGCAACATGAAAGCTACAAACAACTCACACTACAACACAAAGTTAAGAGGCTCACTCAGTAACACAACAACCACAACTTGTTCCTGTGAAAGGGAACATCTGCTTTTGTGAAAACATTCATGTTTAATTCTGAGTCACTGTAACTGGCCATAACAGACTGTATGGATGAATGATGATGATCTAACCAGGCTCTCAGCTGTAGTCAGGTCCACAGTGGCAGGTTGTCAGTTTAACCCTTCATCTCTGTCTGTGCCAGTCTTGTATCTCACCTCTGGGACAGATTATGGCTCTTTGCTCCCCCACTGTGCCCATCCTGGCCTCTCCTCCTGTAACAGGCTGCTCCTTGTTCTTTGCCAACACCAGAGGCTGTTAAGTCCAGTCAGCTGCTTCAATGGTAGGAACCTTTATGCCGGCCAGCTGAGTAACCTCTGGCACGATGGCAGTGTGTGTGTGTGTGTAGCTGTGTAGGTGTGTAACCTTGGCAGTGGACTGTGTTGTGCTCTCTCCTGGCCTCCTATCGGCTGTGTCTCTCTCTTTGTGGGTCACATCCAGTCCTGGAGCCTCTCCTGACTCTACCAGCACGACACATGACATTAAAAATTCAGACCCTGATGCCAAACAACCTGTGGAGAGTGAGCCTTGGGTGGTACACATGGTGTATCTATAGACCTGTCGCTGTGTCTAGTCAGAGTCTGTTTGCTCTCGACAGGGAGAGGTTTGGAAGTGCAGCTCTCAAATACAAAATATCACAAAGTCAGTAACATGATAAACACCTTTTTTTTTCTTTCATGCTCAGGAGCAACATGATTTGGAGACATAATGTTGACCTAGATAGCAGAGAATCTCCATCTAAATGTGACTATAAACAGACATAATGTGACATTTCAAACAGTCAAAGAAGAAGCAAAAGGCTTATGCAGAATATGAATTACAGCAGAAAAGGCTGAGGTTTATGAATTGTCAGCACCTTTATAGACATGACAGACATAAAATCAGAAGCCTTTATGTTTAAACATTTTTACTCCTCATTGCTTAAGAAACAATACGTGAAGCCCTCAGGCTGCTGGAAGCTGCCAATGATGCAGGAACAACAATAGGCCGCTGGATGTTTCTGTGTGTGTGTGTGTGTGTATTTCATATTAAGCTGTTTAATCTCCTCCCACGTCTCATCTCTCCATTGTTGTGAACTCCTACCACCCACAATCCCTCTCTCCACCCCTGCTCTCTCTCCATTATGGAGCTGGCAGCTCTGATCAGGTGATGCTGTACTGGACTCATTTCCTGTGGGAATCAATAGTCACATTTAATCAAATGGCTGGAAGCTAATGGCTTTAGTATGGCTCAGGGTGGGGCCAGAGTTCAGTAGTTTCAACATGTTGTATTAACAATTTTACAGACTGTATGTATCATGTCCAAACATTGAGTCTCTGCTGTTTCAGATTTAAGAACAAAGGAATAAAAAATTGATTGCAGCTCATCAACAATGGACAGCTTCCAAAATCACATGACAACTGCTGTTGATATAACCTATTTCCACCTTATCAGTGTCTACACTTTCACCACAACATCATCTGTGAAATGCACCACTTGAATCCTGATCAAAGTAAAAAGCTTCTTTTCTTTTGTGCCCTTTCTGTTGAATTCAGATAAATACACATACAAATGATGTAACCATGCACATGGCAAAGACAAGAATAATTTCTGGAACGGTACTGAGAGCTGCTCTTCATTAGAGTTGCAATTTAAAAAACAAATGGCTGAAATTAAAGAGGGTCAAAATTTACACAACTTTTTTTTTTAAATGTAACTAGACTAAATGTTTTATATTCTGAGGGAAATGGCAGTAGCAGGCTGTTTCAGCATCGCAGAAACATTTTGCTCAAATGAAGAAGGAAACAGCCTCTGGGATGTTGTACATTTTCTCAGTGCTCAGAGTTTTTATTTCCAAAAATGAAAATGTAGGGTAATCACAGGGACATTAGGGCTTCAGGTCCATTTTATTTGTTTATTCAAATATGCAGCAGTCTGGTGCACTTTACTGTGAATATATACTGTAAAGATCTGAAGGAATAGCAAAGTCTTTAAAAGGCAGCCTATGCAGTGGCCTCTGAGCACCGCTCTATAAGTAGAAATCATCTCAGCCTCTCAAAGAGGTGCTGCACTTGTCATTTTCCCCTTTCACAAATCCTCCAACCACAGTAAAGCAGGTGAGAGTTAAAGGAGGATTATGGCTCTCAGTTCACCTCTGAAGGTTTCTTTTCAGGTGCTTTATCCCAGTGTTTCTCAGTGCATTTCTATTTGCCAAACATGTAAAGTGAACACATCCTTAGACAGACTGTTACACAGAAAAATCAAATGAGACACAATCTATTGAACCAGTGTGTTTTTTCATGACAAACTCCACTCTGTGTTTTGCTACAACCTCTTTCAGTATCTTAACAATGACGAAAAGATGACAATACCCCCATCCCTCCCCATTCAGAAACAAAGATAAACAGCTGATTACACGAAGGACAAAGCAGTGACTGAACACATCCGATGCTCTGACTGAGGTCTGGGAGAGCAGACAGGGCTCTCGCCGGGGGCTTTGATATGCAGACAAGCCAGGAGGAGAAAGATGAGAAGCCAAGATCAAACACCAAACAACAGTACTCTCCTCACACTCAATACCTCTGCAGTCTGATCATTTCAGGGTTGTGTCACCAGTTAATCATTTACTGTGGACAGAGACTGGACAACCTCCGCACACTTCCTCAACACAAATGTCAGAAGAGAGATGAGGATAAGACAAACAGAGGAGGTGAAAAATGGAGCAGAGAGAGAGAGAAAGAGCAGGATGAGAGACAAGAATAACAGATGAGTAAAGTGTCCTTGATCACCACCCACCACCCAACAAACACACACACATACACAAAAATACACAGACTGACACCTGTGAAATTTAAAGCCACTATTTGCTGTGAAGGCGCTGATTTAATATAAAATGTATCTGCATAAAGAATGATGTGTGGAGGAGGATGGCTCAACTGCTGAACAAATATGAAGGAGCCTAATTAAACTACATTAGACTCAGGAGGTCTAAGGTTCAGCTCCATTAGGCCGACAGGGGCCACATCACACTGTGCTACAACAATGTCCTCTGATGAACTGTAACACAGACTCGTGCAGTGACACTTTAAGAATTAAGCTGGAGACGTGTCTGAGTGCAAAAGTACATTTTCAAGATTCACTGTAATATTTGGCAATCAGACTCCACACTTTAACTGTTAAACTGTTTAACTCAGTGTTCCTGGAGGGGGGTGGGGCAGTGGTCCCTGAGGGGAGGTGACTTTAAAGCGGATCAACGAATGTCAAAGGCATTTTGTACAAGTTTGGTGCAGTTTACTATTCAACATGGAAATAGTGGCTCTGAGAAGCCAGGTCTTTCCTGCATTTACATGTCACAGGTCTGTAATTCACAGACTGAGTCTGAACTCTGATCTGACATCAATAAAATCTGAAAATCAAATCAGACAGTCAGAAATAAAGGCTGCATGATGATGATGATGATGATGATGATGATGCTGGTAATGACACTGGTCAAAGCACTGGGCCTGGTGGTTCAGGTTCAGGAGACGCTAAAGGTTCCTATCTCTCAGACCTTCTATGTGATAAACTGATTCATATCAAATTATCAGATACATCACAACATCACACAAGCTCACACAATGAACTGCAGATGACCCTGAATCTATAACGACCCTCTGTATGAACATAAATCACTTCTGATTATTATTGAACGGACATCCAGCAGAGATCATTGACTTCCTCTGAAGACTGATCTCGTTTTTATTGACTCCAATAAATGAAAGCAAAGAAGTGCTGCCTGGTCAGCGTCTTGTGTTTGCTCAGAAACAGTTTGTCTTCCTTTCTCTTTTTATTCTTCACTTATTCTTCATTTATTCAACAAAGATCTGAAGAATCTCACAGAGACAGTATAATGGCTCAGTTGTGGTTAGAAGACATAAGGGAGCCGTTTAAAAATGTATGTCCCTGTCCTCATGGGATTAGGGTCGAAAGTTCTATTCAGAACCACAAAAAGAAAGCAGACTGAGAAACTGAACTAACGTGTTCTGTCTGTTTATTGATCTCCTCTCTGTTTAAAGGTACAGTCAGTGATTCTAAACCAATACACTTTTTGTCAGATTCAGCAAATATCTCCTCATGGTCTGCTAGATGACTGTGGCTCGGGCCAGGTCACAAAATACTATTTCAGCCAATCAGCAACAGGGGGGCGCTCATGTCTGTGCACAAGACAGGCTGCTGGAACCAGATGCACTCTGACCTCTGCCTCTTGCAGATCCTCACCCACGATGTACAGAGCTACTCCATGATATAAATGAAACGTAAATAACATCATTATCTTGCTCACTTGGTATAAGATATTTTACTTGTTATGTCAGGTCTCACATTGTTTCCCTTGGAATTACACGTCTTCACCTGAGTAACGTTACTCGTCCTGTCCTGTCCTCCTGTGGGATTACACCATAGTAAAAAGAACATCTAGATATCATCAGAGATATAATCCGGCCATGTTATTTTTTCTTCCCGGTTCTTTTAGAATTCACAATAAACAACACTGCTCCATGTACAAATGTATCAGTATGAATGAAGCCCTGAATGCACTGACCCAGAAAGCACAGTATTTGACCTTTGAAGGCTGTAGCGAGATCCTCAGGGTAAAACTATCCATCTGCCTGATCTGCCTGTTTGTGTGTCTATTCAGTACCACAACTGCCTCTATGAAGGTTGTAAATTATTTCCTGATGAAAGTCACTGAGGCTGAATGCTGATTGTTAGAGCTGCATGAGGAGTGAATGTGAAGGAAGTGGCAGCAATTTTTGCTCCAAGTTCAAACGAGTCACTGCTGCCAACTGCTCTGGGTTTTCAATTTGCTGCTTTTCAAAGCTGAAAAAGCAGCTTGAGCCAAACATTAGTGGATATCCTGACTTGTGATCCACTCACAGAGAGACAGGAGTGAGAGGAGAGGACCTGGAGGAGAAAACGTGAAGCAATGAATGTGAGCATGCTGTTACAGTAGACATCTGGTCTGTCAGCCACAAGTAGCACTTTGGCTGCTTGTGAGCAATAAGACAAAAACTTATTGTGGAATTGCTCCGAACTTTATGTTAAAGATACAATTTTCAGCACCATTAACATAAAATCTGACTTTTCAGATGCTGATCGCACTCATTGAAACAGGGAACATACAGTATGTACTGTATCAGTGATGCACCAAAAAGCCTGTCTTACACACATGCTCCACAACCCTCTCTGATACTATCCTGCTCTGAACACATTCATACACAGAGATCTCTTCCTATTCACATGAGCCAAGACTGAAGTCCAGGATCTGCATCCATCACAACCTGTTTTCACTTCAGACCAGGGGGAAAAGTCAGAGAGACTCTGATGTAGAGCTCTCTGCTCTGCAGGACTGCAGTTCTGTAAAATCTCTGAGCAGATGATTTCATTTACACTTCACTTTTTCAGCCTGAAAGGCCTGTGGTTGTTGGCTCTCTTTGGTTCTGTAAATGTTAGTTGAGTATCCTCAGGGTGTTGGTCGTCTCTGAGAATTTCCTTTGGTTGTTTCAGTTTTGGAGCAATGTGTTTTTGCAGGGGGCGACTGTAGATCGATAGCGATCTCTCTTATCTCTGTGGTTTGGAAAAGTTTTACCAGATGTATGTTTGCCCTCTTTCACTATCATTCTGCATTTCTCCTTTTCTCTCCATGTACAATCTCCCTGCAATAAATACAACTGCAGTATTTTGTCCATCCCCTGTACACACAGTGCAGCACAAACTTTAAGTTAAATAGTATCAGAGGCGTCACACCACGGCTCTCAGATCTGATCACACTTGTGCACAGTAACTCAAGATAAGAACATAATGTCACTAAACTCCTTCATGTTGGAGCGATTAAAATACAGACAGTGGCATTAAAAAATGATGGAATTTAAGCCTTGAAATGCTGAAATGATAAGTGTGAAATATCATATAACTGCTGATGACAGATAGAATTGATGCCTTCTTACTGAAGATCTCATCCCCTGTGAAAATGGTAAAATGTCAGAGGTTGAATGAGGTTTAGCACAGAGAACCAGCTCAGTCCCACATGGCTGAGAGAAGAGAGAGACCTGGCATATGGATGAGACATGATCTCACCAAGTGGAATATTCTGCAATATTGATATTAATAATGGAGAATTTTAGGGGCTGTGGGGTCATGCAGGAGGCTACACGAGACGAGGGAAGCGTGTGATGAATCCATATTTCATTAGGATCCTACAGACCTGAAGATACAGTTGCTTCCCAGGGACAACATTAAAGCAGCAGCTGTCTCAGTTATAGGGCAACACTTTACATTCTTAGTGAAGGTCAGAGCATTGATCCAAGAACCAAGAATTTACCTGACAGCGTGGAGAACACACACAATAGGATGTATGAAGAAGCCCTGACACATCTTCCACTAACACTGAGCCACGGAGATTTATTGAAAATAAGGCTTGTTCTTTTACAAATGCTTTACTCTGTGACAGATGATCTCGACTCTGACAGTGAGTTAGTAGAGGAGTTGGAGACGGAGCTGGTAATCTATGATGATGATGCTGCTGCTGCATGGAGCCTGCAGCCTCATAACTCGTGATGCTGAACCACTGTAACATGCAGGATTCTTTGGTTGCTCCAGTTACATCTTGCATAACCAACACAGCACTGTTGGAAAACTATTAACCAAATGTCTGTTGTCTTGTGCCAGTATTCTTCTATAACTTCATGCTACAGATTCGTCTCCTGTCATCATTTGTTCAGACAAACTCCTGAGCTGTGTTTGGATAATGAGCCCCCCCTGTCAGGTGGCTCCAGATGTACCCTCCATACAGCAATCTGTACTCATGGTACAGAAACTCTTGTGAGAGCACAGCTCTGCTTGCCAGGTCTGTCCTCCACGTGCTCTGGTCCTTCTCAGCAACCAACTGTCTTTCCAGCTGTCACCAGTCTTTCATGATCATCATGCTCCATACTCAACATCCAGTCACTGAATTTACAAAGGAAAGAGTTATTCATATTCTTAAACCGGAACTGAATCGTAAGTAGAAGAATAAACAAACTGCAGCAAGTTCTCTGTGTATTATTCAACATGTTATTCATCAGCAAAGTTTAGAATGAACAGAGGTTACTGTGTGTGTGTGTAGCAGAGCAGTTTATAACCTGGAGGAGGATCCTTCTAATCTCTCTACCACACTTCATTTGCTCTGTTAATTAACACTTAATCTGTAGACTTAAAGAACCGCATGTAGCATTTTGATTGGTTTATTTAAAGGTTTATGTCTGCTATTAAAATTGGGTTTTTACTGCTCCTACCCATTCACCTACAAATGAGAAGTATTCCTCATTTTAACCTGTTGCTCTTAGAAATATATATTTATCAGGTAAACTGTCCATTTCTAACAAATGATTAGTTACTTATTTCCATGTAGTGTCCTTATAAACCAAGTTTCAAATTTTTATAAGTTGATTATAGCACTGCACTGATAGGGTGGAATTTCCTTTTCACATTACACATTAAGATTTCAACTCTCTTCAATCAGCACAGACACAAACATTGTTCTGCATTCACTGCATCTGGACATCAGGGTCCATGTTAACAGCCTGTCAAAGTTGGTGTACAATGACTTACACTTAAATAAGATATTCAGTGCTTTCTACAGTGACACTGAACATTTCATGCCACAATTTAACATCAGGCAATGTTTATGTCCTCTGAGGATGACACAGTCTATTTCCTACCATAACCCTAAACACATGTAACCTCAGTTACAATGGGCTGCAGTCTCTTCCGGCTCACACTGGACACAGAGAGCATGATGCACAATGGACATGTTAACTTCCTGATTGTTAATGGCAAAAAAAAAACATACTTCCTCAGCTGGGAAAGGCAAAGAGTGTGAACACCACTTTTTGTTCCTGACAACCTCTGAAATTACACAACTACAAGCAATCACACCTGCTGGTTTTCTTATACAAGCCAAAGCATTCAGCTTGTGGGAGAGGAAGGTGACTGTGCAAAGGGTGACTGGTGAGAAGCTGTTAGAAACCCTGATTAATAATTCAACTGGATCACCTGCTATGTGCTCTGAACCTCGCCTGTTTCTACACTACAGAGAAGTGAATGACCCTGTGGAAGAACCAGAAGGAAGCGTGGTGACAGAATTTCTACATGGATGACCAGACTGACACATACCCAGTTTCACCTCTGCCACTGTCTCTCAGTCTCTCCAGGTTTGCATCATTTCCCTGCATTTTCAGTCTTTGAGAATCACTTCACAGCAAAAGTGCTGTCACAGCTACAGGTAAGCATGTCACTGTACTACAACACACAGGGGAAAAGGAGATCAGACAGTGCATCATACAACCAGGCATGATCACACCAACATTTTTGATTTCTCGATTTAGTGTAGTCCTTCCATGTTTTTCAGTCTTTATTACAAGCTGAACCTCTTGTGTGAAACATTCGGTCTTTATTGACATCTAAAATGTCAGAGTGGGTTACTGGGACTAGTCTCAAAGTAAATGCAGCTAATGTGCTCATTAATCTCTGACTGTTTGAAGGGTCTCAGTTATGAGCAGGCCAGAAATGTCAGACCAACCAGGTTACATAAGACACATCATTTACTCTAGATTCTCTTTAGTACAGACGTTTAAGTCAACACCTGAGCTTGTGATTGCAGTGGAAAATACCTTCAAACCAAAGTCTGGGTCTTGCTGGTTGGCAGCACTCAAGTCCATTAAATTTATATGTGACAGAATAATGAAGCTGTGTGTATTTAATGACTCCTAAACCTCCATATCTATATACCACAGACATGTCAACCTGCTGTACAGTATGCCAGCTTTCAGGTGACAGTAACAAATGTCATCAACTGTCAATTTATCAATTACTGTATCTTTACCCTCTGTGAAACCCCAACAGTCTTTGTCTGACGCTGATCTGAATACCCTCAGTCTTGTGAGTTTTGCTTGAAAACTGTCTTTGCAAACATTAACCACCACAGACGTTGAATAGTGGAGACACAAAAACAAGTTTTCCTCACTGAGTTGAATATAATGAATAACTATCTGATTTTTAACAATGCTGTAAACACATTGTTGTCTTCTGATGATTATTTTGTGTGTTTCCTTGGTTCAGGTTGAGACTGGGATTATTTCATTGAGTGGAGTGGATGATCCACAGAGACCAAGGACAATATTGACTCACAACTTTGTGGACATCAGTCTCTGTGTAATGAGTCAGTGCCTTTTCTGCCAATGAAATACAGACAAACACAAATAAACTGACAGTTACTGGCCCTCTCATCTATTCTCCATACAGTCAAAGGGTCAACAAAGGCCATGCAAGCAGAGCTGCCGAGATGCTCCAAGTAAAAGGAGCAATTTTCTAGGTTGTGACCTTGAAAAAAAAAAATAAGCAGGAGCTGAAATGTGCTTTTGTATTGATCGGCAACCTTTCTGAGAAAACCCACAAACAACAACAGGCTCCTTTCACAGTGAATTTGACCTTTTGTTAGTCTGGGATTTCTGTGCGTTGAGTCATCTGATCACACAAACAGAACCACTGCTATCATCAAGACGGCCGAGTGGATTGTAGGCTCCCCACTTCCACAGCTGGATGAGATCTACTTGACTGGCCACAAAGATCCGTAGGGACCTCACTCACCCAGGACACTGTTCTGCAGCCTCCCCTCTGGCAGAGTCAGAGTCATATGGGCCCACACCGACAGACTCAAGCACAGCTTTTTCCCCATGGCTGTGAAAAGGCTGCTGATGGAACGCTAACCTCCCCCTGTTTTTTATGTCATCTAATATACTACAGAAATTTCATAGATACAGAGATTTTACTAACTCTTTTATATTTATATATTTAAAAAAATATATATTTATTACCTTTATAAACACGTGACCTCAAGCTGCTACTAAAGATTGCTGCCAAACAAAATTCCGTTGTAACTTGTGTGCAATGACAAAGTTCTTCTTCATCATCTGCATAAAGAAAGATAATTGAAATGTACAGGCTGGATAAAGTTGTGTTTGATTCATTTATTACATTACTGTAGCTGATGTATTCCCATAGCTAAAGCCAAGTGATGTGGTGTGATGTGAAGTGTGTAAGAGGATACTGCATCTGTGTGTGTGCTCACCTCTGTGTTTAAAGTCTGCCTTAATAGTTCTCTTATTGCAATTTAAAACAAGAGGCAAACGAGTATCATTATTGAGGTGAGGTAGGTGTTAATCTATCTGATCCGCAACTGTTTATTATTATTTTTGAGAGCAGACCTCTGTGTGTGTCTGAAATCCTACTTCTTGTACTTTTCTAATCTGTCTCTCTCCATCAGTTGAATCCTTTCATGGATGAAAAGATGGGCAGAGCAGTTGTGGAGTGTAGAGGTTGAACAGTGAGTCGGTCTGTGGACTGACAGCTAAAATTATTATTACAGTATATTTCCTAACTGTCACTCATTTACTAAGCATTAGACAGCTGAATCCTCTCACAGGTGAAAGTGTGTATGAGAGGACTGACAGCACGGAGGCTGATGAAATGGACAGATGGGAGTCAGGTTGTGGACTGACAGCTCATATGAAGACCTGTCTAAGAGGACACTACAAAGACCATCAACCCACTGAGGTCCACTTAAACTGCCACTACCCATGGACCAAACCAACTAAGGATCCACAGTCACAGTGTACAGCAGAAACAAGGTTGTCATTCAGCTGATATTGAAAAGTTGCTCTGTTCATTAAGCAACACACTAAATCCATTACTGTGAAACAACAACATCACTGGAGTTAGCAGTGATACATCATGTTAGCAAATAGCTGCTTTGACCGCCATTGACATTGCTCTAATATTACACTGATGATTTTCACAACACATTAGATAAACTCTGATGAATGTGTCATTGCTAACAACGGCATCAGTGTAGTGCTTTGGTTCAGAGAACAAACCCACAGTGATCTTCACTGTTTGACCCCTATTAGTTTGTGTTTCCATTGTCCACGTGTGTGAGAAAAGCTGGGAAATGGAATCTATCACTTAGAGAAGGACACATTAATTATGTTATCAATCAAAACAATGTCTAATTAATAGCATCGCTGTAGGTCATTCAGCTGTTCAACATTCAGACAGAACAATGTGTTGTTCAGTAAGGTGTTCAGTTGTTTGCTGTAAATTAATTTCCACTTCCTGTGAAGAAAATAAATAAATCACAGTCAGGGAAACGTGTCAGAAGAGACTGGACCATTTATAGCAACTAAAGGTTACACAGCTGAGTCTGACTGATGGTGCTCTGCTCTCTGGGAATCTCTCTAAATTAAACCAAGCAACATACAAAAGATTCTGCTGGGAGTAATACGTCGCCACTACAGATGTAGAGAATATAACAGAGCACACACACATTACTGTGGTGTGACAGACACATCAAGCACACAGCAAGACATGCCAGTTTAAGTATAATTAATAATAAATCACAATTTGAGGAGTAGTGTGTGGTAAAGAGAAATCATAGGCAGAAACTGCAGAATGTAACAGAAAGAAAAAACAACAACAGTAGTAGTGGAATGAATGGAGAGAGAAGTCTCTGCCAACAGCACATCACACTGTCTGATTTTAATTTAGCTATTGAATTTGATTTATTCAACATTTCAAAAGCAAAACTCCGATTAAAACACGGATTTGATTTTAAAATGACTGGGAGAGAGCATCACTTTACTCCTCTTCAACAGCACAGTGACTGCTTGATGTGAGCAATGATACAAAAATAAGAGGGATCAAATAATCAAAGACCTATTTTCATCTTCAACAAGGTTTATTCCCTTAAAGAAGCAGTGAAGGTTAAAAAAATGAAATATTCTGTAAAAAAAAACCTAAACAGAAAAAAAAAGTTCCACATTGATGGATTTGATGAAATGATGAAATTAGTTTGAGGATGAACTTTGAGGTCAGTTCTACACGTCCTGAACCTTTGTGATATCAGCACATCTTATTTGACTCAAGGCAACAGGCACAAAACAAATACATCTATAGTATATTACAGCAGCTGAGTACAACAACACATCACATTTAGGAGCTCACTGTTCTCTCACAGCCATTCACACAAACAAAAACCAGGCTGCACTCTGTCATTCTCACAGTTGTTGAGTGTCAGTGCTGTGAAGCAGCAACATGCAGAGAGCTGGACAGCAGACACAAACAAAACAACACATCAGGAAACATGACACAGCAAAGATGAAATCCATCTCTAACAGAAAAAGCCAGTTCCTTCCATCAAACACAGAACTACACCAAGAGGAGAACAGGGGCTTTGTACCAGTACTGTACATCAGCCTCCCATCACTGTCTAATTAGAGAGCAATCAGTGGAGCCCTAATCTAATTCTGAGGCCTCTCTCTCATTGGACTGCACTCAGCAGTAGATGTGATGGTGGCTGGTGGAAACCCATGACCAAAGAGACAGAGAAAGAAAATGCAGTGAGAGAGACTCTCTAAACCTCAGGGCTCCATCTTTGTGTCTCTGTGGTGTGTGATCGCCTCAGGAAAGGCAGCCACTGTGTCAGTAATAGAAATGTGAAGTATTTGGCTGAAGACTGGAGAGCAGGAATTAGATTTTTTTTTTTTTCATTTTCACACACATCAGCACGTTCAGGAAATTAAACCAAGGCAAGGTGCCAACTTCTACCTCAGTGTGTATTATATCACTGCACAACAGCAATTCAAAGCACTCTGACGACAACTAAGAGATTAGAGAGCTACATCGGACACACTCCTCTCACTCAGCTCTGGGCTGTAGATTTAAATGATGGAGGCCAGTTCTCAGTGGTTTGACTCAACACTTAATGTTACAATCCCAACATTCTAGAACTATACTTGACATTTTGCAATTGTGATGTCACATTCTAGAACTAGATTTAACATTCTACAATTGTGATGTCACATTCTAGAACTAGAATAAATATTCTACAACTGTGATGTCACATTCTAGAACTAGAATAAAAAATCTTCAATTGTGACGCCACTTTCTAGAACTTTGATGGGTTAAAGTTACTGAGAGAGAGAGAAAGAGAGAGAGAGAGTGTGTGTGTGAGGGAGAGAGTGTGTGTGTGAGGGAGAGAGAGAGAGAGAGAGGTAGTGGTAGTGGTGTTGCAGGCTGACATGCTGGCAACGAAAGCAAGTTCCAGTTGCACTGGCACCAACGTTACTCAAAGATATAGGTCTCACTACATAAATAAACTCTAGTATCACGTCGTAGTTTAGTGTGTATCAAATCTACAAACAGAGAGGGGCGGCTGCATCAGAAACAAAATAGCACATTTTTAAATTACTTTATTTTTTCAGCACTTGGATTAGAAAAAAAACATTCTGATAAAATATACAATACATTCACTGTTACCACTTTACATTTTGCTGAACTGTATCTTTTTAGGTGACTCAGGACAGAAAACAGGAGGCAAACTGTTTTAAAATGTGCTGATCTGTACTGTGCATTTCTGACCCTGTCTGATTTTACTTTGCCACTAACCGACAACATATATTTACTGCTGCAAACACAGTGAAAGATGTCAGAGGAGTCCCAGTGAACAGTAGCTACTGACTTGAACACCACAGGAGAGATGGAAATGAGACAAACTCATTTTTAGCTAAAATTAGAAAATGATCCTGTGCTCAAATCTTTCTCAACAAACAAGACCATTAAGACAAAATCAGCCAAGTGTTACTCTTCCCCACTGAAACATACAGTTCTCTTGGTAACTGCTTCTCGCTACTCATTTTGTGTCTCTTTATCGTGTCCTTAATGTCACAGGGGAAATCTAAAGAGGAGGGGAGGAGAGGAAGCAAGAAAACTGACCTCAAACAAGCCACTCTACTGGTAGATCACTGATTATGGATCGACCAGTAAGTGTGTAAGAGCATAAAGTGCAAAACAGACATAATCAAAGCCTGTTGCCAACAACAGAACCAGCAATATGTCATTTTTCTCACATCTTTATGATAATATTGAAGCACATCATCAAAAATTACTGTCACTGTTTTAGGACATTCTCCATTATTCTCCAGCCAAACTTAGAGGACAGAGGTGAGGAGCTATGAAAGGTCTTTAATGCATTTTTAATAGTCAAGAAAACCCCTGATGAGAGAGAACAGGATGGAAAACCATCAACGTTTGTCCAAATTGAGTTCATCACATCTCTTCACCTCATCATGTCAACAACACACAGTCATTGTGCCCTCTCTACTGACAAATTAAGAATCACCATGGTGATGTAACACATCAGTTGTTCCTTTAAAGCAATAAAGTATAAATTATACAGCTGACACAAACTAAAATGATGTTTGGGAAATGTGTGGATTTTAAAGGAAGAAAACATCCTCTAAACCTGTGACGCTACACAGCTACACAGGTGTATGAGGAAGAGGTATTCCTCCCTGAGGCTGTGTAGCTGCACAGGCTTGTTGATGCCTGCAGGCTCCTCTGTTTCATTACAGCTGCTGGTTTGTCAGAGGAAATGAGGGACGAGACAACAGAGCGTCTGTCTGCTGACTAATTCTGTCCATCTCTCCTTAATCCCCTTTGTTTCATACCTCTGGTTCAAGTATATGTGGGCTGTTAAATCCTGCAGCCAACCAGTCCCAGAGACAACAAGCCCTGCAGATTTTGGCTGAGACAAAGACGTTGTTCCCACTCGCTCTGTGGGTAGAGAAAGCATCACATAAAGCTGTGAAGCCCAGCTGAGCTGCTGTGTGAATATGATGTAAAGATGTTTAACATCTGAGTTTCACAGTCTGGTACAAATCCAGTGAATCACAGAATAAATCTGATGTTGTCTTCAGAGGCTGTGATGAAGATCAGAGAACTGCTCACCAAACCCACTTTGCTTAGTGCAAATTAGTCAGAGAGAATTACTGAACTGACAGCAAGTAAAAACTGCTCAATCTTAAAGTTGGGAGTTCTAACTAACAGTCGACCTGAGCTCATTCAATATTGTGTTTTTAAAGGTCTATTTATAACCTGCAGTATCCAGACTGTAACATCATCAGTGACCTAAAACAACAGGCCAATACATATTCATTATGGAAAATGGGTTACATGAAAAAAGCAGCATTCAAAGGTGCTATATGTTAGACAACGTTAGCATCAACAGCTGTTTACTTTACAAAAAAGTAAGTATAGCAACTTTAAAACAAATAACATTATATGCCCACACTGTATCTACAGCAAAGTGTGTGTGTACATGTGTGTATGTGTACGTGTGTGTGAGACTTAGTCTTGTCTGTCTGTTCCTCAGCATGAAGGCTGCTGATCCACAAGACAGACATTAAGCAGCTTGACAGCATCAATCCAAGCTGATGGGACACCCAGCTAAAAATTACATCTTTTATCTCACACACCCCATGAAAAAGACACAAACAAACACAAAACATCCTATTTGTTCTCATCCAGCTGGATCCCAGATGGAGTTATCTTGAATAACAGTGCACTTGAAATTTGTAATAAAGGCAAAACGAGTAGAGAGCTGAAACCATGACCAGCCATTATTCATATGACTGAGTTCTGATCATGTGATTGCAGTCCATTGCAGGTCCTTTTCTTCTACACTGTGATCTTCAGACCTCTAGTTATTATAGTGCAGCCTATTCTTCAGCAGTTCAACAGACATTGTGACTCTGCCAAGTTTAATTCTATTGGTCTAAGTCTTCTGCTCCCTTTAGTAAACATTTTAATCAAATCATCAGCCAAAGAAAAGAAAGAAAGAAAATCCACTGAGACGTGAATCCACCAACATGACACAGTATCAGGGGTGTTTTCCTCAACAGGATTACCTGTTTGAATGAAGGATTAATAGAAACTGGATGTGTGAATGTATTTAATGGTTGAACACTTAAGCCAAGCAAATAGGTTTAATCCTGTAATCCTGTAATACAACCTCACCTCTGGTTTTTATTGACTCTTAAGCACAGAAACAAACATCCAGTAATTTACTGGCTCAATGTGACAGAAAGCTAACACTTCTAGCATTTTGCTAATATAACAATAGATAAAATGTTCTAAACTGGGATATTTATTATTTCCGTGAGCAATTCACATCAGCTACAGGCAGCAGGAGGACGTTAACTCCTTCTGCTGTCAGTCTAATTGTCAAGCACAGAGGTAAATAATAAATAAATCACATTAATAAATAAAATTCCTTTCACAACGTGCTCCTCTTTCATTTACAAAATTACAGGTAGTATCAGTGAGAGCACAGACGAGTCATGACAAGCAGGTGTCAATAAAATTTCAATAAAATCCCTGTGTAACAAACTGCAGCTGTTCCAGTGAACTAAGTATAAAACTGTACATGTTTTCATCCTCAACCTTTCAGTACCAGTCCTCTGTTTAGAAGCAATGTACATCACATCACAGCAACACTAGTCAAGGATCAGTTTGTCAATTTTGTATTGGCAACCAGACTCAGGCAATGTTACGTCTCTGGAAACACGCTAATTCGTTTGTGAGGGACACACCCGAGTGTGTCGTTACTGCAGTGAGACATAAACAGAGTGGGGTGGTGTCCTCTAACTACAGACACAACAATGTCCAGTCCCACACTCACTGTGGGACTGTGACCATACTCAGTCACAGAGAACAGAGCTCTAATGTTCTTTCACCTGTGCACTGTTATAATGAACTTGAAACAGCGCTGACACAAAGACACAAAACATTTCACCTACTGTTCACCCCCAGTGAGAAATCCTTTAACAAACCAACAAGCCTTTTAGCTGTCATCTGTCCTTCTGAAAGCTTTAACACATACCAGCATGAATCCTGCAGGATAAAGAGCAGAACTAGAATAACTTCAGTGTCCTTAGTATCAAAATGTAAGAACACTGCAATCAAATCAAGTGGCATCAACTGACTGCATCTCACTTCCTGTCTGTCTGTCTGTCTGTCTGCTTCTTCAAATTGTGGGAGTAAGAAAATACACTAAATGAGTTTATTAAAAGAAACATTTACAGAACCTTGCAGGAAATTGTTTGTGGAGACACAAAATGATTTGGATTTTCATAAAGACAGTTCATTTTTCATTTACTTGTTCAACTTAGTGGAGAAAATAAATTTGATTTCAAACACAGCAGTGGTGATAAATTATAATTCACACTTTAGCAGCTGGCCTTGTTAGAGAGACACAGAGAAGGTGGAACAGTGATCAACCTGTGAGATTAAAACTGATGCTCAGCAGAGGAATAAACACTTGTTAACTAAAAGAAGAAGCTGAGCTGATTACCTACTTTAATAAGAAGCAAATATTCACATTAAATGCCAAATCAGTGTTTCCCACACAAAGGCTGCATTTGGTCACTCAAGTACATTAATGTCCTTTTTTTCTTTCTCTGCTTTTCATTGGCTGCAGTTTGAAAAACCAGCAGCAGGGTCAACGTTCAGATCTACTGATGTCTGAGCAGACGACAACTTTAAAGCCACTCTGCAGTGAGACAAGCATCGACGCTCCCCTCAGAGGAAACAATGGCTCAGCCACAGCTTAAAGATTTTACTGTCACTCATGTTCAGGCAGCTTTGGAAACATTGGTCCAGTAGATTTAAACAAAGAAAAAAAAGATGGAGCCAAATAACAAGAGCCATAAAATAAGAGGTGATGGAGGACGAGGTAAAGAAAGTTTAGTCATTCAAGAAAAAAAATAGAGAGTCTGGAGTTTATAAGTAAAACAGTGAGAGAGGAACAGTGTGAGATGGAGGTTTATGTGTGAACTAATGAGAGCAAAGTTAGAAGGAAGAGAAAAGACTTTAACTCACACACAAAGGATTTAGTGTGAGAGATAGTGATGGGAATCTTAACTATAGAGCCTTTATTCAACTATATTATGTTCCCTGCCTCCCTAACAGGTCAGTTTTCCAGCAGATGAGCATAAAAGAGCATAACTTTGTACAGAGTGAGAAAAACTACACAAAGAGAAGTGAAGGGAGTTCAGTCAGCTCCTGGAATTCAGTTCTGTTCAGGTCCTGGTGTCTCTGAGCCATCAATTAAAAATGACTTCCTCTTCAGGCCCTGATTCATATCTACCCTCTGTCCACTCTGACTGCTGTGTGTCAGTGTGGTTACCGTGTGGTTGTGTGCTGAGCTCCTGTGACGGTGTGAGGCTGTGAAAAGTGTCAGCTGCTAAACAGCATTGC
The DNA here is from genome assembly GCF_017976425.1 of Toxotes jaculatrix. Classification (NCBI taxonomy): domain Eukaryota; kingdom Metazoa; phylum Chordata; class Actinopteri; family Toxotidae; genus Toxotes; species Toxotes jaculatrix. The sequence continues at coordinate 20,449,008 of NC_054402.1, read as the reverse complement.
ATTCAAGAGCTTCAGTATGCTGTTACAAAAAAACAAAACAAAAACAAGCAAACATGGACGTCATCGTCTAAAGGAAGATTCGAGAGCTTTGTCCAATGAAAAGAATCCTGCTCAGCAGCCGGCTCAAAATATCCCAGCAGATGGATGTTTCTTCAGCATATTAGCACCAAAGCACAACAGGTAAAACACTGCTGTGGTTCTTGAAATACACAAAAGAAGAGGAAAGTCCTTATCAGCACACAGAGGTCAAACACTGAAGGTACCATGTGTAGGTCTGTACAGTAACTGTTAAAATAATATGTGGCTTTTCAAACCAAGTTAAACAAATGATTCTACAAAGGTAGTGAAGTTCATCCAAACACTAAGTGAGATGTTGATTCAACTTTAATTCTGTGCAGTTGTTGTGAAGACAAAATGAAGAATCTGTGACAGTAAGGAAAATGTCTCTGGGTTTTTATAGGGATGCTCCTCCCAAACACCTAATGAGTAAATAATATTGTAAAGACCTGCTCTACATGAGAAGTGCCCTGAGGTAACTTCTGTTACAATTTGGCACAATATAAAATAAATGAACGGACTTGAGTATTAAATATGTAGATGCTGCCAAAACAGCTCCAACCTGCTGATGCATGGACCCTACAAGACCTGTGAAGGTGTCCTGAGGTATTTGGCTCCAAGACGTTAGCAGCAGATCCTTTAAGTCCTGTAAGGTGACAGATGGAGCCACAGTGGACTGGACTTGTTCTAGCACATCCCCAACACCAGTCAATGGTCCCCCAGCCATCATCCCATCAGTCTTACATGATATTGTAATATTTAGATGTGATATCATCTTTCAAAACTCCTTGAGTTTTGAAAGATGATATCACATCACAGCTCATGGACTGAGTTCATTTAGGTTCATTAATAAGATATTCTGAGTGTCTTTGTGTTTAAGTGTCTGACAAAAGCTTCAAACTATCAGGTGGTTACTGATTCCAGCTCTGACCCTGAAGACCTGATCGTGTTTTCTCACTTGCACTGATTTTCTGATGAAGTCAAACTGAGCAGCTGATCGATCACTTCTGTCACAAAGCCATTACCAAACATTTACAATTCCTCTCAGAGCCGATGCACTTACAGTCTGAGGAGCTGACATGCTGACATGCTGAGCTTACTGCTGACATTTAATTACTAAAGTAGACGAGAGAGACGACAAAGAAACTAATCCTTTCTTATCCTCTGTCCATCTCTTCTTCTCTTAGCCCCACTGCTGCTCACAAAAGTTAGTTTTTACTTCAGTCATCCACCTCACACACACTCCACACTAATAAGACTCCACACCTGCATGAGAGCAGTGCCAAAGAGAATCCACTGACTGATCCAAACTACAATCATGGTTAAAGTGAAAATAGATGTGTGTGAAGATATTAAGGAGTTTCAAGTAGATGTGGGACCAAACCTGATTTATAAATACACACGCACACATTTCATCAGAGAGACCAGCTCTCAGAAATAACTCCAGCAGTGGAGACAGTCCAACAGGCTCCACATGTTTCTGCACTACTCTACTACTGTGCTGAGAGGAGACTGCACTGAAGCTGTCAGCTGTACCATCGGCCTCTGAGGCTGCTCTGCTCTCTGTGTCACACACTGCTACTGTACATGAAGACTGCTGTCAGCTCGGCTCAGCTCCACTCATCACTAACTTCATTTAGAGCAAACAGAGTTCTGCTGTAACAGGAACCTGCAGAAAGTCAGAGGCTTCGCCGTGAGGAGCGCAGACCTCTCTGTCATGTCAGGTGTTTTCAGGAGGGGACGTCACTTCACATACCTTCACAACTCGAGTCAGCGTCAGACGGACACACGCACAATAAACATCCACGGAAGCTGTAATTTCCCTCTCAACTCGGGTGTTTCCTAGTGAAAAACGCCAGGACATGAAATGAAAAGAATGAAACGATCCCTTGCCTTGAAATCCAAAGAGGAAAGCGACGGCGGGGATCCAAACGGTGTGTATCCAGAAGTAAAGCATGGTGTCCTTTAATCAGCTGCAAAAGCTCCGCGCTCTTCCCGACGAAGCTCCGTGTCCAGCGGTTAATTTCCAGAAGAGAAAGCGCTGCAGATGAAGCCGAGCGGAGGAAGAAATCCCAGTCTGAACGCTGCTGATGAACACAAGAGCTGGAGACTCTGTCGCTGCTTCTTCTGATGCTTTCACACGGACATTAGCGACCCCTACTGGAACTTTTATCCAGAGAGGAAGAGTGTGTGTGAGTCCTCTGTCTCTGTCTGTGTGTGTGTGGTCAGTATGTTTCTACTAAAGCAGCGTTTCATGGTTCAGGACTGACAGCAGGACTAATCTGGACAAGTCCAACTCATTTCATTCACCACCACAACCATGATTTGTCACATGGAGTGAAGTGAAGCCAGTGAAGAGGAGGGGAATGGGAGGAGGAAGCAACACAAAGTGTTTGCTGGTCTCTGATGGGATCTTAGCCAGCAGTTTGTCTCTGTGTTATTCTGTCTCTGCACTGTTAAACATTCATACTCTGGTGGACAGTCACAGTGGACACCGTCTAAGGTCCAGCGAGAAAAAAATAAGTTAACTTAAGTTTGTTTTCCCTCAGACAGAAAATGAGCTGATTAATGCAGGAAACAACATGAGTCAAACTCAAGTATCTGCCTTTATTATTATAAAAACATGAGCTGAAGACAAAAGGTGAAGACGACAGCTCATATGGAAAATTGGCACATTAAGAAAACTTATATTTGTGTGTGAATTATATTAATGCATATTTGTTTTAATATATGTTTATATTATAAAAATATATGTCTTGTCAGTCTAAAATCCTTCTAGTGTATCTACAGTCTAGTTGGTGTCATTGGATAAAGCCAGTTATCTGTGTGCAAACAAGTGTGACAGCAGATTTATTCCACTTAGTTCTGTCAGAGCCACTGAAGCTGCTTCTTTAGTTTTTATTCTTCCCTCGAGCTGCAGTGAGAACATCTACAGAAGAAACATTATTATTATTATTTACTGTCCAACACAGTAAAGTCTAAATGATGGACATTTACTCAACAGAACTTTTTATTTACACTGTCACAGGATAGAAAGAACAAAGAACTTCACAGATACAAAAGTTCACATGTTTGTCCACCTGCTGTTTCCATAATGTCTCTACATGTTGTGGGCGTCACTTGGTTTTTGGATCTTTGCCCTCACACAGAAGAGACACTGCTGCTCTGAGTTACATTTTCTATTATTATATTTGTAATTTATTGTATTTTTGTTCTCACTTTTGTTTCCTTTTTGTTTCCATCTGTGAAGCTTCCACCCACGGGACCTTGTGGCACAGGTGGACTGTGTTTGTAGACTTTATTTACATTCTCCACCTGTTTCCATCCCACTGCTCATTTGTATTTTAGGCCCAGAGGAAAGGAAAACTGTTTTCATTATAACATGCCAGCAGCAAGAGAAACAAAGCAAAGGTTAGATGGAATCCCATCACAGCGATATGATGGGAAATATAGTTTCAGAGAAGTGAGACGGCTGATTCTCAGAGACAAGTCAGGTCTGTTTCATGTTAGAGTCAAACTGGTCAGGTGGAAGAAATGTAAATGATTTCTGCACAAACACTGAAAGCTTTCATACATTATTACTGTCCACATGATACCATGTGTGTGTGTGTGTGTGTGTGTATTGTGACACAGTTATCATCTTTTCATTTTTAGGTTTCTTCAAAGTCTGGTAACAGACTTTAACCTGAGAAACCTCCACTGTCAGAACACGTCCTACACATTGCATTTTCTCATTAGAGAGAAAAATTCAGAGTTCAGTCCACTGATGTCTACTGCTGAGTTCAAAGCTCCTGACCTCTAAGAGCCTTGTTTCATAATTAATTTCCAGCCCACAGTGTTTCTGTCCTCCAGCAAACCTTTGGACGTCAGTGTATCAAGCTAATGTTGGTGAAACTGAGGCTGTGTTGACTGAGAGAAGAAGCTGTGAGATCGTTTAGACTCTGGACTGATTTGATAGATGGTCCATAAATAAAAATGTTTCTCCACTCAACTAACTACTGCTCCTCATAGGGACTGTCTGCAGGAACTGAAACTGCTTTTGGTCACAGTGATATTCATGTGTTCACTGTTCACTCAGAACCATTCAGCTGGGTTGGTGAATTCAGCACCAAGGACAGCAGCAGCTGAACTGTACAGAGCTACTAACAGATAGATGGAGTGTGTACAACATTCATGTTAATATATCTGGTGAAATCCTGTTGGAATTAGCATAAAGTGGCCTCCAGGCTGATGGCAGTAACCTGCTGCAATTAGTCAATAATGACCTCATTAGCCTCTATAATGAAGTTTACATGTTATTATTTGCAGCACAGGATGAAGACAGTTTTTAAAAAAAAAGGATAATCTGAAGGTTTATGAGAGTTGCTACTTTATTTTTAATCCTGTTACTTTGGATTTTCCTCAACTCCAAACAATGTCGACTGTGAAGTGAAGCATTTAACGACTTCTCAGTCAGCACCATGGACAGAGGCAGAGACGCCTGCTGTTCTCTCTACAGTACAAAACAATTATCAATGTTTACAGTTTTTACTTTTCTCATATGGTTGAATTTCTTCAGTGTTATTTCAAATTGGTGAAATCACAGAAATCACAATCATCTCTCACTATTTATTTTTGTTTTCCTACACATTTTTCTCCTGCAGTGCAGCCTCGTCTCCACTGACTCTGCTGTTGCAGGGTGTAGACGGATATATTCCTCCTTCTGTACACATGCTGTAGTTCAGCTGCTACTTTTCACCTGCCAGAGTGGAGCTTCAGTGTGATGGTGGAATGCATTCACACATGGTTCCCACTGTAAATGTGTGAACCCTGGTCCATTAGTGAATTTGCTGTTGGGACAGTCAGAGGGTTTGTAGAGTTATTATGGTTCTTCCTCTTTGCATCATGATTTTCCACAGACTCTTGTCAGTTACTAAACAAGTAGAAAGGCTGAAAGTGCAAACGTGACTTTCCATCCATCCAGTATCAGGATACAGTGCAGAAAAGATGTGTATTGATCTAACCTCTGAATCTGACACCACATTACACAGCTCTCTCTCCACTCTCAGCTGTGACCTCCAGCAGTGGAGGATTCACAGTAAAGTTGCAGACACTCTGTGATACTTGTTCTCTGATGCTAATGACTCTTGGAGCTCTACTTTCCTCTGCTGTTGGGCTCTGTCCTGAATAAAGAGCTCCTCCGTCTATTTCTGGTGACTCCATCCCAGTGGTTTCCATCACACCAGACCCCCAGCTGATTACCTGTGACTCTGCTGAGAGCGTTTGATTTATGACTGTTTTGCTGTTGTTGTTCTTCAGCTCTGTGTTGCAGCACTGCAGCTCTCAGCTGGCATGTAAAACCCGTGAAAGCTTCCCTAAAGACCTTGTTTTAATAACACGTTGCCTCTGACCGAGAGCCAAGTGACTGTAGAGCAGAGCATCACTTTCTGGTTCAGATCCAGTTTAAAGTGTGTTGGTCTTTGTTACTGGGCCTTTACTCCACAGAGAGAAGTAGATCTCATCATTAATGGAAACAGTCCTAAATATCCTGGCAGAGAGAGACGTGAGTCTCCATCTACACAAATTAATGAAGAATTAATAGAAAACAGTCATTAAGAAGATTCTCTTTCCACTTCACTTATTCTCCTTTACAGGAGTTCACTCAGCTGTGAACAGAGACACCAGCTGCAGTGTCTGTTCATAGAAGAGTTAGAGGAGGAAGAAAGATGATTGACAGCCAGTCAACACAGAATAATGGGATCTTTGTAGGGACTGATGGTGTCAGTGTTCAACCATCTGGAAGAACAACAACAACAAATCAGAAAACAAACATCCTCTGAGGTGATGGATCATCAGTTCAAAGCTGCAATTAGGAACTTGTCCAGTAGTTTTCTCTCAAAAAGAGAGCTACAGTAGCATCTATGGGCTGCACTGCAAACATAAACAAAGAAAGAAAGATCAGGGGATAAGTGACCTTTTTGTTGTTGAAATAAAATCAAATGAGAAACTGCACTGGTTGAAATAAACAAAGCAGCTGCAGCTGGTTACACTAAAACAGGAGAGTGAAAGAAAGAGGGCAGTAGTAGCAGGGAAAGGGGAAAACGTGCAGCACAGCATTAATGTTCAGCTGTTACAGTGTGAAGTGCAGCAGCTTCAGAGTCCTTCTCACCTCACTATGGCAGCAGAGAAGGAGCTAAAGGAGACGCAGCAGCCACAGATTTGCTCCATGCTGCTTACAGACTAATTGTTCTCACACTTGCATGAACTAATTGCTTCACTTTATTTTTCTTTTAATTAATGTGACTGACTCAGAAAGTAACAGAACATTTTCCTCCATCACTACAGAGTCTCATTATTCAGTAACAGGACTGATTCAGACACACTCAGCACCACAGGACTGGAATCATCTTCCCTGATCCATCCTGTAAGACTTCCTACTTGTCAATAATCCAACCATCATAAATGATTGTCCCTCAGTGCTTTCACTGTAAAAACAGCCTGTGAAACGCCATGAACCTCAGTGAGAACTGGACATAATGTCAAGTTGTTGCTGTTTAATGTGATAACAAGTTGTTCTGATGGTGAAAGTGGATTAAATAATATAACAGCATGAATAAACAGAAGACCACCTGACAGCAGGAATGGACATGGACAGATGTGTGCTCACACACTGCCAAGTTGCACACACTATTAAACACTGTCACAGCTCATTAGCATCACGTTCTACCTGCAATTCAAGATCAACGAGTTGGTTCAGGATGATGCAAAAAACGAGACAACAAACAATCAGACACCAGACATGAACTGCATCATGTTAAAACCAGAGCAGAGCAGCAAAGACAGAAAAAAAAGACAGAAGTTACCTGACACTTCTAACAGACAGGAGCTGAAAACTCCGAAAAGAAAAGTGTCTCTGAATGACAAAGAGAGGAGCGAGAGGAAGAGAAAGTGGGTGGACAAAGAGAAAAGAGCAGATTTTCTACAAATCTGATCTCACTGGTGACTCAGCACTGACAAAGAAAAACAGTGAGAAGGAGTTGAGAGAGAGCAATGGAGGAGAGAAACTTTAAAGTCACACAGTGATTCATCATGGTTTGTGAAAACTACCTGGTACTTGTCTTGAGTGTTCAGTCAGTGAAAGAAACCATGAAAACAAAGCTAATTCTTCATTTTACATGTATCATGAATGACTAAGGGACTTTTCTTGGATCACTTGATTATTCATCTGAGAAAAGCAGTAAGTTCTTTGAGTTACTGAGTCACTGCAGTGTGTTCAAAACAACTATACTTCATGAGCTTTTACCCATGAGTCATAGAAATGAAGGCAGTGATCACACAGCCTAAAACATAAGCTTCAGAAAAAAATTAATACATTTCATATGCAGAAGGAAATGTTAGCTGTGTGTCACATCCAACAGTCGACAATCAACCAAATACCAAACAAATCTAAGTCATTTCGCTGTTTTACTGTTTCAAAGATGAGAAACGTTTGTATATTTGAAGACTAAAATCTGCTGTGAAGAATATTTTCCTTTGATTTGTTTTTTCAGAAGTTTTTGAAAATGTGTTATTCTGACGACTACAAACAAATGCCAGCCGTAGAAAATGAACTGACATCTTCTTTCACAGAACCAATCAGTGGCTGTATCAGCGTGTGGAGAAAATCTTCATCGACTACAAATTTGTGACTTTTTGAAATTTCCCAAAGTAAAACTCTGTTCATGTGACTCAAACCAGTAAATGTCTGGTTTCAGCTAATTTAACCTTTGGGCTGATGAATGAACGACTACCTGCTGCATAATCAGACTCATTACGACATTATTCACCGCACCAGCAACTGCACACTGGTTCACACCTAAGAGAATAATGTCTGTCACTGTTCAGTTAGAGGAGTAAAGAAGAAGCAGGTGGTAGAAGAAAAACTGATGAGAGGAGGAAACGGAGGAGGGTGAGAAAAAGATGAATAATTACTGAACCTGCCACATCAACGGACGCCTGTCAGTGCCAGAGAAATGATCCGTATCAAGAAAGGCAGCAATTAAAGCAACTAGCCTCGTCTTCATGTCCCAGATGCTCACACAGTTTTTGAAAAGTAAAGTAAACCAGATGAAAATAAATAATTCATGATTTGACTCAAGATGAAGAAAAAATATCTCTTGACCTGGATGCATGAAATAAATGGAGTGAATCCATGAAGGTTCAGAATGGTTTCAGTGAAACATCACAGATCTTATTTAAAGCTCTGTTAATCTGTCACAGCAGGACAACGGCAATGCGAAGACTGAAGGAGACATGGAGCTTTGTCCTGGTTTGAAGGACAGAAGATAGAGGACAGTCTGTGCGTGGTTGCTCTGTCTGGGGAGTCTGGTGGAGAAGAGACAGAGAGAACTGAGGTCCAAACTCTGACAGGACACAAGAGAGCAGCTCCAGCCCTCTGGCTCTGACAGAAGACAGGCTGGGAGGGAGGACAGCTGTCCAGCTGTGGATCAGCTACTGGACACTGACAGGACACACACCATCCCTCTGGCTGTCCCACAGAACAAACCCTGACTTCACATCAGGTGAGGATGTGGCCTTCATTTAAACTGAGGATTGCAGGATAAGTATAAGCTTCATTTGTCCAGAAGCTGTTTACAGTTATTGAAATTTAAAAATAAATAAATAAATAAAAACCTCAGTTTGATCACAAACAAAACAGATTCTGTAAATTCCCTTGACAGAAGTAAAAGCCAATCTCATTTCTATTATCAGGTGATTAAATGCAAATTTTCTCCATCATGAACGGTCATCAGCTCACCATCTGCTGGGCTACACAGCTGATCAGCTCAGCAGACGTGTTGTGATCTAATAGGATCAGACAGGTGAGGAGACATGAAGAACCAGCTCTGCTCCAATGAAGGAAGCTGAACTAGAAACAGGGAGAGATCCCCGCTGTACTGATTTCATCAACACTAACAGAGAAACACAGAGATGGAGTGAAGTTTCATTCATTCATCTTGGTTTAATCTTTAAAGTTTATTCTGGACCATAGATAATAACACGTGAACACTGAGGGGAAGTCATTAAGTTGCTCTGGCTGCAATTTAAACATCTATTGAGCAAACAAGTAAACAAATCCATCTCTATGGCAACTGAGTAAAGGTCATCCACTGATGAAGACCATGATTAAAAGGCCCAGAAAAAGCTAGTACTCCTGGCCTCAGTAACAGATTTTAAAATGAATCATGATCTGATTTAAAAATCAGGAGTCAAATGTCCTGATGTGCATTTAAACACATAAAGTATGAGGGAAAACAGTGTTTTTATTCAGTGTATTGAAAACTCACCACTTCAAGCTTCTCCTTCCTCCACCTGTTTCTCTCCCTCCTTTCATCTGTCTCTATGTAGACTCAGTCCTTCCTGTACTGTCTGTCTGTGTCTCCTTCATTTCACCTTCAGCTTTACTTTTCATGTCAGTATCATCCACATACATAGATGACAGATGCAAATGTGTCATTTAGCAAAAACGCACACATCAAAGATAAAACACAAACTTTCTACATCCTCCTAAAGTCAGAAACACACACAAACACAAAAACCCTCTTGTTTCTCAGGCAAACACATGCACACCGTCCTACAGACTGTCCACACTGCTGCTCTCTGTGTCTGTGAGATCACTCGTCACCACTTTGTTCCTCCAAATATAACAGTGAAAATATTTGTGTCTGTGTCTCCACCTGCTTTGTGGTTGTGTGAGGAGTGTGTGAAGTGTGGAGGCGAGCGACACAATGACTGACTTCTCCTCTCTGCTTGGTTCCACTCAGCTACCTGTCACTGACTCTTCGGAGCAAAGTGTTGGAGGTTAAAGATCTATTTACTGAAGCTGGAGCTTTTAGCAGGCCACATTATGATAAAGAGTGTGAACCGTACAACAGACGAGGATGAGAGTCAACAATCTGAGAAAGCAGCGAGTTCTACTACTAATTCTGTCCTTCAAAAAGTTCTACTGTGAGTTTTTAGTGGAAGGATTTATTATGAACTGATGGAGACACAAAGACACATCACAGCCATTTCTACCAGCAACTGCAGACAGATGTCATCAGAAGCCTCTTCACCTCACTCTGACAGAGACGTGCAGCCCAGTTCAGCCTCTGAACAACAAACCAGTGCAACACTGCTGGGATGGAAGTCGACTCTTCACAAAATAGTAAAAGTAGCAGAGATGACAGTGAACACAACACAAACAATACAGCAAGCATACACAGCCAGAGCATGAAAACACATCTACACACTCACAGTTGCCTAAACCATGAAATGATCTCCTCTGAACATCACTGTGACAAATCAAACTGTGTCCCTCTGGTGTCTCAGTGGAACAACAAGTGTTAAAATGTGTAGGAGGCTGCTGTTGTTTTTAGAGTCACAGATGTTAAAGTAACAAAACAAAAAATTAGATTGGGATTGGAGTGAGTGTGTGTGTGTGTGTGTGTGTGTGTGTGTGTGTGTGTGTGTGTGTGTGTGTGTGTGTGTGTGTGTGTGTGTGTGTGTGTGTGTGTGTGTGTGTGTGTGTGTGTTTCCTATCCTCAGAGGACACCCTCAGCAGTCAGGCCACATAAAAATTATTACCAGTTCTGCTTCTGCAATAAAACTGCTCTTCTGCTGTTTTACTGCAGACATTTTATTTGCAATCTGTTGAGGTTTGTTGAGAGCAAAGAAGCTGTAAAGAGGAGATCTGTGTTTTCCTGAAGGCAGGAGGGCTGTAGGCCCTGTAGCCTCCAAGAAACGGGCACGAGGAAGCTTGTCTGACAGTGACTGAACTCTCTGCACGGGGAATTGAACCTGCAACCATCTGAAGTCAGGATCCACTTGAACAAACTCAACAAGCTGCCACTCCAACCTTCACCTCCCATAACAAGATCATATAGTGAGTTCATTAATACATACATTTGGTTTGTTCAGCCACATTAGTCTGATGAAAGTGTCTCAGGTCTCAGGTCTTTTCACAGAATTTTCCTTATATTAAGGTTTGAATGTGTAACACAGTGTCTAAATGCACAGTCACTACATGCTCCACAACACTTTCTATGTTGTCTCACACAGACCTGTTTCAAGGGTTAAAGTGAATTCTGGGGAAGCTGCTTTTAGGTTTAATGCTCCAGTCTCTGGAGCAGTTTGCCAGATGACCTCAGATATGCTCCAGTATGTAACTCATTTAAGAGAAAGCTAAAAATGCTGCTTCTTTCTTTGGCTTTTCAGCAGCTTCTTCTGCCCTATTTTACGTATGTGTTGTTTGAGAAAGATTATATTTGTACGTGTGAGTTTAGGTGGGTGAGTCAGAGCTAGATGATTTGCTGTTTTCATGCAAACCACAGTGACTTTGTCAGAAATGTGAAAATAACTGAAGACATTCCTCTGCTGGTTTTCATGTGTATTCGTCTCCATCCTCATCTTCCTCTTCTTCCCTCTCTCAAACATGTGAGGATGCTCTTGACCAGACATCAGTGCCGTGCAGCATAATCATCACAGTGATGATGAACAGCAGAGAAGCGTCGGCCTCCGCTGGACTTATTCATGCATCCAGACATTATTTCCAGCTCCCTGATGTGAGCTCCACAGTGCTGCTGGACACCTGGCGTGCTTCGCTGAATGCCAGCTCGCTCGCTGTTGTGGGATTTGTTGCCAGTCTTGTATGCTCTCTAATTATCAGTGTGTGTCCAATTAATATAGATGAGTCTGCAGATGTGTACCATAGGCTGCACATTTTTGGTCTCATTTCTAGTAAATAATTAGATATTTAGTACAGTTTGGTATAAAATGAACTCCATGCAACCTCATCTCTCTTTTCTGAGTGAACATGGGCATGAAGAACTGCTCCATGTGCATAACGCTGTTGTTACTGCATGAAGCAAAACATTTAAGGCTCTTCATTGGAAACATGTTGCTTCATGTGCAGCTCAGAGCAACAGATAATTCCAGTAAACCATCTGCATCATGTGTCATTGTAGCATAACAGAGGACATATATTGTACTATACTGTCTGTATGCAGCTGTTAGGATGTAAATACACCTCAACAAGAAATGATACAGATAAAGACACACTTTCTTAGTGAAGGAAACAGGATGGATCCTGGGTGGATGGATGAGTATGAGGTTAACAACACAACCTGCTGTGACACTCATTTTAATGAAGACAAACATTTTAATGAAATGCTCAAAGAGTAAAGTCACTTTTCTTACTTCCCTTTTCATTCATCTGTTCGTGAGATTCTTTTTTTCCATCATTTCTTCTCTTCCTCATATGAATTTTTATTCACTGATTTCAAGGTGTCACTGTAATTTCCTGCTTTTCCACACTGCTAATGTTAAAAACCTCTTATTCAAAAACTGAATTGGCGCCATATTCAGAGAATCAGCTTCCATCCTGCATTGAAATAACTGACTTAAAATTTCACAGCTCAGTCTGTCATTTATCGTCTTCTTACAGTCACAGGAGAATCGTCTCACGTCTTCACCATCTACAGGTTCTTGAATTTTACTGAATTCATGAAAAAGGACTTTTGCAGATAGTTGAAATCCTGGGACACAGTTTTTGGGCTGTGAAGTGTGAAGTAAATACTGTATAATGCCAACATGTAAACATCAGTGAAGCTAAACTGTGACCTTTAGTGTAGTTAAAATTTTCCACTGCTGTTTGACAAATATCAGCCTTTTTACTGATGTTATAGAAGAACTTAATGGCTCCTGTAAAAGTTCAGGTGAGGCTTTGTGTTATCAGACTGCTGTAGGTACTGGACAGTCATATTTTATAGAGAAACCCTCAGGCTGAAACACTGGAGCAGGTTGGACTTTGGAGAGAGATACGCGTGTTTGTAAACATCACATAGAGAGGAACTATTCTCTTGATGTGTTTGTGTGTCTGTGCGACGCACTGTGTCTATAGCGAGATAAAGCACACAACTTTACTGCTTTCACATTTTATTGAATCACACAGAGGAGTCACTGTGCTGCCTCTGTCTGCTCCTCATTGTTTTCTCAGTCATAATAAAGCAGCAGTTGTATTTATCTCTGCTGAGTGGTCGTGCTGAGCTGGTGAATATGTCTCGTACTGGAAGTGCAGCTAATTTGTAGCTTCCAGCTCTGGTTGCTGCCTGCATGGCAGATCTGCTGGTCTGAGCATGAGCTGGGTCCAGTCTGCTGCATAATGACATCCTGTACTGCTGGGAGCTCTGTGTGGTTACAAGGCACTTTCACAGCACCGTGTGACCCAGCATGTAGGAGGACAGAGCTGCAGGGACTGGTCAGAGTGTAGGAGCACACAGAGAGAAAGAGAGAGAGAGAATAAGAGTCGCTGAGTGAAGACTTGAATTGTTGATATTTTGGGAGTTTGTCTGTGCTGTTCATATTTTCTGTCAATGAAGGTTCAGAGTGTCTGGTCTATAATTTTCAGACTGTAGCAATTCAGCATTTTTCTTTTTTAATTCCATGATTTGTCACCTAATTGTAATGCTGCCAAGGACGTTTAAGTTATTATACTTCGTAGCTCGTATTATGAGACTGACAGGGCAGACATCAACATTTAAAATACTGTATCCATTACTGTTTCACACAGGCTTTGTTCTCTGAACAGATGTTATTGGCTCAGCCACTCATCCTGTCAGCTCAGCTCACTGCAATCTGCATAAAGCTCAGCCACGACGAGCCAATTCAGCCACACAGGGCTTTCCTCTGTACGGTGTCAGGAGTAACACCACTGCTCAGTCGCTTCTCTTCTGTGTGTGAGATGACTGTGTGGCTGTGGATGGATTTATCACAGCCTGTGTTAGCGGGATGCTAACTGGCATGCTCTCAGGACAGCTGGACCAAAGTACCAAAGTACTTCACCCATCTTCTTTGTATCTCATTTCTTGTGTAGGACAGTTTTAAAGTGTGTAAATGTGCTGAAGAAAGAAAAGAAAAACACAGCTCAGCATTTTAATTTAACACAACCAGATGTAATGCAGGAACATGAATTACAGCTCCCCAACACAAACACACACACACACAAGCCACAAGGTAAAATTTCTGAGTCATACTCCTCCCCTTCTCTCATCAACATCCATAATTCCTGAGCAAACTACTACTAATTCACAACCATATGAATAGGCAGGAGTTTCTCAGACTGTGTGTCTAAATATTGGATATGTGATGGAGTCTTGAGGCCTCGTCCTCCCTGGTGCAACTGAAGCGTAAATGCTCATTGAGCAGCTCTAAATACATGTAATCCTACAGAGCCCTGGGGTGGCAGCATTAGAGAGCTAATACAGACCCTGAATGAAGAGTCTGCATGAAACTGACGGCACTTAATGAAACACTAATGGCTGATTAGAAAATACATTCATTACAAAATCACTGAGGAGACAAGATGACTGTGGGACATTTGTCCTGTCCTGTACTGAGCAGAGTCTCATTCACTGTAATCTCAGGCAGGTTAAAACAATGGAGACACATTACCAGTAAATTCTATTCAGTATATCTTTATTCTCTCCATCTAATCTACATTTTGTCTCTGAGTCCTCAGTGTCTCACAGTTCAATTCACTCATTCATTTTCATTTTGTGTAGTGACACCTTGAATGCTGAACAGAAAAATGTGATTTAAACATAGGAAAACATGCTAAACAGATTTATGTGCACATTCATGTACAGTGTTAATGTTTGGGATCTGTGCCGTGACCGTGTCACTTCCTGTTAACACACAGATTAAAGTGTAGGAACATGACAAACACCAAACTTTCTCTCTGAGTAAAACTGGAGACCAGACTGAGCAGACAACAAAACAATGGATGCTTTGCACTGAAGGTGTCCCCACACTGATACAAACATATTCACACAAACAAGGGAAACTGGTAGCAGTTCATATTCTGTCAGTACATTATTTTAATTTGAGTTGAAAACGACTGACTGCACCTGAGTTTGAACAGGTCTTGTGAAAAACTGTTTTTGCTGCAGGAGGCGACAGATGAATTTTCATGAAGGAATAAAAATGAAAATGTTTGTTTCCTGTCACGACCTGCACGAATCAACATTTTAGTCTTTGTCTCTCAACATCTTTTTTTTATTTCTGTCCATTCTGTCGTCTTTTTTCTGTTTTGTTTCATTTTACTTCTCTTTTACCTCAGTTGATCTTTCTCCTCTACTCATCCTTTATTCTCCCTGCGTTTTCTTTTATCAGGTATAAACCACGTTTCCACCACAATATTTATGCAAGCAGAGCATTTTCTGCTTAGAAGCTTTTGTTCAACACAAATACAGTAAAATCAATTTCCAGTTTTCCTGTTTCCTTGTTTTTGTGATTCCATTCATTCAATTCTTTTTTTCCTCGTCCTCCTCCTTCCTTTTTTCTTTTCTGCTCTGGGCGATAAGGAAGGTGGATTCAGCTGCTTTCAGAAGGCTGGAGAGAGAACAGGGTTTTTGAGACTAACACTGTGGTGAACCTGATGAGTATCTGAGAGAAAATGCTGCTGTTGTATCTGACTCTTGACTGAAAAATGCTGAGGTTGTTTGTCTTTTGGGACGTGGGTGTGCTTTTGTGAGGTGAATTGCAAATCTCCCTCAGATCCTCTGATCTGAGAGAAAGTTTGGCAGACAACAGAATGTTTGAGTAAGAATTTTCAAGAAAATAATCCAGAAAAACTAAAATAGCAAAGTTTCTTCAAACATGCTGTTTCATTAGCCAGCTGGAAATCAGTGTAGTCAAGACAAAATAATTATTTATCAGCACAAAACAAGGTCTGAACACAGAGACAGTTTCACTTGATAGCCAACATGTTGAGGCTCAGGTAAACTCCAAATATCTTGGTACAGTTCTGGACTCCCAGGTGAGCTTCTCTGAAAATACAGAGAATGTTTTCAAAAGATGCTCAGAGCAACTTTATTTTCTTAGAAAACTCTGAGGCCTCTGTGTTAGTCTGCAGATTTTAGAACTGATGTTGAAAACTATTGTTGAAAGAGTTTTAACTTTTCACCTTCCTGCCTGGTACGCTCACCTAAACTGTAGATCTCAGAATAAAACTTTCTAGGATTGTGTCAATGGCAAACAGAATAGTTGGCAAATGCCAAAAAGTCCTTGACTCAACTTTTGACAGACTAAACTAAAAACTAAAAATGTATAAGAAGTCCTTCTTCCAAAGAACCATCAATATTCTGAACTCTACAAAGTGACTGATGAGATTTAAGCCACAGACACTGACATCAACTGTTGTTGCTCCTTGTGTTTGGTGAAGCTGAAGACAAATTCCCACCCCAGTGAACAAGAAAGGTATATATTCATATTCATGTTCAAGACGTGTCCAGTGTGCAGATCCTAATGGGATACGGGTGAACTGTTTTTTGCTGCAGTGTGTAGAAATGTTGTTCTGCAAAATCTGTGACACTATTTTCTATCTGATGATCAGAGAAATCTCACACTGTGATCTGATGAATCTGATTTGATATTATGTTATTTTTCTTTCACATAATCCAAGTGGATTGAATAATGATAATCATCACATTAGGGGGGAAATTGATGAACTGGATCAAATCCTCATTAATGTCCTCATGCACGTTTCCCTTCACAGCTGTCACCATGGTAATGAGTGGAGTGGGGTGTGTGACTGTAATTTAAGTGAAGAAACATCATCACAACAACATGCTGCTGTGATCAGCACACAATCAGTGGACACGTGTTTTTGTGGGCTCGTGAACCTCTCAGGTCAGGAGCTTCACTTTGACTTCACCAATCAATTCATCCACGTATTCACCTGACCAGGTGGGACTCTACAGATGAAGCCTCAGCCCCTGTGGCCTCTGGCTTAGCCCCGCCTCTTAGCTCCGGCCCCCTCCAGCTTGTCTTCAGACTGCTCTGCCACCTGGTGGTGTTCTGTCTGCACTTCGTCTCCACCCTCCTCATGGTGTCTTTATATCGCCACAGACCCACAGGTAACACTCTGAATCATTGTTCTAACAAACAGAGATCAATCAATCAATCAATGAAATATTCCACAACATCTCTGTTGTTATCAGTTACAGTTATGTGGTGCTGATTGTTGCTGTTGCTGTATTTGATTCTGTTTATTAAATGAACATTTGAACTCCTCTGACAGGAAGTGACCTCCCTGTCTCCATGGCGACAGCACCACCCACCCAGGCTGAGCAGGGGTCGGCTGAGGACGATGGTGAGGTTGTGTCTTATACAGTCTATGGGTAGTCTCCACCCAGCATCACTTCGTTGTCAGAGTCAGTGAGATGGTGAAATAATCAGCTGATCAGAACATTTAGAGCGTCCTGTCATTTGTTAAGGTTTCAATAAAGTTCTGTGTGTTTGAATCCTCCTGGAACAGAGTGTGACCTGTGTGTGTGCAGCAAGTGTATTAACAGCTCACACACAGCGGGGTGTGTGAAATATGTTTTGTGTTGCTCCGCCCTCCTCCTGGTCAGGTGCAGCCACAAACCAATTAGAATTAGACTCCCCCGCGGGAAAACTTTTAAAAGGTGCGCATCCGCTGACGTTCGGTTTACACCTGCAGAGAAGCGAGAGCACCAGGACTGCCGGAGTTCAGTCCAGGTACCGGACAGTTGTGTGCGGGGAAACTTTTACTCTTTCCTTCAACGCGGCACAGCGCGCGACTGCCAAGCGTGTGACGTCAGACGCCAATAAAACCGCGTGGGTGCCGGACTGAAGTTAAACCCCCGAACCTGACAGAGACCGAGAATGTGAGCGAACGGCGCAGACACCGGACCCGGGTTTAGAAGGAGCTCGCTCAGGTCAGTGACGCCATGCTGGTTCATGTTCCTGTAGCTGCTGAAGGCCTGAGGTTGAGTCTAAACTGGGTGAAATGGCGAATTAACTGAGTCACATCACTGGGCCTGTACCCAGGAAATCCGGCTTCACTGAGCAAAACCACGTTCAGGTGCTGGACCAGGTTTTTACAGAGGGAGAGAAAGCTTTGAGGCAAATAGCATTACTGCTAAATCATCAGAGCTGTAAATTAACCACTAAACGTGGTCCAGGATTCAGTGCCTCGGTCCTCCAGAAGACTCTCCAGCTCAGGAGCCGGGCCTCAGTCATAATGAGGATTAGTCATTAAAAAAAACAAAAACAAAAAAAAACACACACCTTCAAATACACAGTACAAGTTAGCTTGGTGATGCACACCTGTTAAAGGTGGACCGCCACCATAACCCTGAGAGCCCAGGCTTAAACCTGAACCCACAGGTCCTGCCTTGTGGTCCAGGCCTCAGGTCTGGATTCAGACTAATTAACTTTTCTCTTTAACAGAGAAACGGCTCCTCTGGTGAAGAGGGCAGGAGAAGGACAGCGACGCCAACTGGACCTCGTCCAGATTCACGTGGAGCTTAAACTAATCCAAAGAGGTCAGTGACACCTGTCGGTCTGCAGAAGTAGCTACTAGTTAGCCTCATGTTAGCATCAAAATGAGAGCTGTCAGGTAGAGTTGGGCGGTATCTAAACTTTCACACCGTCAGACCTCCTACACTATTTACCCCGGTATATAACCCCGCCGGTCAGAATGTCAGGTGAAAATATTCCTTACAAGTACAATTTGAATTTTTAGTCAAAGACATTACAAGTGAGGACAAGTCGGCTGCAGCTACAGCCGCTCATAGATGCCACAGGTGCGCAACAAGACGCCATCGCTTCTCCGTGATTCTGGAGGCTTGAACTTCTCATTAGAGATTTCAGCGAAATCTACTCTGAGTGACTGCGGTCAAGCCAGCCGTCTCTCCTATTTGCGAAGTCAAGCCAGCCGTTCCAGCATTTCAAGTGCTCCCGTGTTACAGACTTTACAGAAAATAGACGGATGAGGTTGAGAAAGTCAGCGTTAGGATGCTACAGCGTGGACCAACTTCCGGTTTTCAAAATAAAATGTTGGTTAAATGTGGGTTAGTGTTAAAAAGTAATACAAAAAAGTGTATCTCAACCAGCCAGTGTAGTACTATGATCCTGCACTGATTTGGAGTCATTAGGTCACATGACCTGGAAGCTATTGAGCAAAAATGCTAATATTTACATTAAAACATTAATATAAAATGTCAGGAAAGTAAAAATTGAATAAAAAAAGGTGTCTCTCAACCAGACAGTGTAGTACTATGATCCTGCACTGATTTTGAGTCATTAGGTCACATGACCTGGAAGCTATTGAGAAAAAATACTAATATTTACATTAAAAAACTTATTAAAAATCTCAGGAATGTTAAAATGGAATAAAAAAGGGTGTATCTCAACCAGCCAGTATAATTCTATAATCATACACTGATTTGGAGTCATTCGAACACATGACCTGGAAACTATTGAGCTAAAATTCTAATATTTACATTTAAAAAATTATTAAAAATCCCAGGACTGTTAAAATGGAATAAATATAAGGTTAATCTCAACCAGCCACTGTAGTACTATGATCATACACTGATTTTGAGTCATTAAGTCACATGGTGTGGAAGCTATTGAGCTAAAATGCTAATATTTACATTAAAATATATATATAAAATCTCATGAATGCCTTTTCTTGTTGGAATAAGAAAAGGCGTATCTCAACAAGCCAGTGTTGTACTGTGATCCTGCACTGATTTGGAGTCATTAGGTCACATGACCTGGAAGCTATTGAGCTAAAAAGCTAATATTTACATTAAAAAAATGTATTAAAAATATCAGGACTTTTTAAAATGGAATAAGAAGGGGTGTATCTCAACCACCCAGAGTAGTACTATAATCATACACTGATTTTGAGTCATTAGGTCACATGATGTGGAAGCTATGGCGCAAAAATGCTACTATTTACTTTAGAAAATTAATCTCAGAAACGTTAAAATGGAACAAGGTGTATAAAAAAAAAGGTGAATCTATTTAGCTAAAATGCACATTTTTAGGTTAATTGGCCACTCTAAATTGCACATATTTATATAATGTAAATTTTAGCATTTTATGTCATAATGTTCCACATTATGTGGAATGACTCAAAATCAGTGCAGTGCATCTTTTTTTATTCCACTTTCCTGAGATTTTATATAATTTTTTTAATGTAAATATTAGCATTTTAGCTCAATAGTTTCCAGGTCATGTGATCTAATGACTCCAAATCAGTGCAGGATCATAGTACTACACTGGCTGGTTGAGATACTCCCCTTTTATTCAATTTTTACTTTCCTGACATTTTATATTAATTTTTTTAATGTAAATATTAGCTTTTTTGCTCAATAGCTTCCAGGTAATGTGACCTAATGACTCCAAATCGGTGTATGATCATAGTACTACACTGGCTGGTTGAGATACACCTTTACTTCTTCCATTTTAACATTCCTGAGATTTTATATAATTTTTTAAATGTAAATATTAGCATTTTAGCTCAATAGCTTCCAGGTCATGTGACCTAATGACTCAAAATCAGTGTATGATTATAGTACTACACTGTCTCTTTGAGATACACCTTTATTCCATTTTAACATTCCTGAAATTTTATATATATATTTTAATGTAAATATTAGCATTTTAGCTCAATAGCTTCCAGGTCATGTGACCTAATGACTCTAAATCAGTGCAGAATCATAGTACTACGCTGGCTGCTTGAGGTACACCTTTTTGTCTTCCATTTTAACATTCCTGAGATTTTTAATAAGTTTTTTAATGTAAATATTAGTATTTTTGCTCAATAGCTTCCAGGTCATGTGACCTAATGACTCAAAATCAGTGCAGGATCATAGTACTACACTGTCTGGTTGAGATACACCTTTTTTTATTCAATTTTTACTTTCCTGACATTTTATATTAATGTTTTAATGTAAATATTAGCATTTTAGCTCAATAGCTTCCAGGTCATGTGACCTAATGACTCCAAATCAGTGCAGAATCATAGTACTACGCTGGCTGCTTGAGGTACACCTTTTTGTCTTCCATTTTAACATTCCTGAGATTTTATATAATTTTTTTAATGTAAATATTAGCATTTTAGCTCAATAGCTTCCAGGTCATGTGACCTAATGACTCCAGATCAGTGCAGGATCATAGTACTACACTGTCTGGTTGAGATACACCTGTTTGTCTTCCATTTTAACAGTCCTGAGATTTTTAATAATTTTTTAAATGTAAATATTAGTATTTTAGCTCAATAGCTTCCAGGTCAGGTGACCTAATTACTCAAAATCAGTGCAGAATCATAGTACTACACTGTCTGGTTGAGATACACCTTTTTTTATTCAATTTTTACTTTCCTGACATTTTATATTAATGTTTTAATGTAAATATTAGCATTTTAGCTCAATAGCTTCCAGGTCATGTGACCTAATGACTCCAAATCAGTGTAGGATCATAGTACTACACTGGCTGGTTGAGATACACCTTTTTTTTTTATTCCATTTTAACATTCCTGAGATTTTATATACAGTTTTTAATGTAAATATTAGTATTTTAGCTCAATAGCTTCCAGGTCATGTGACCTAATGACTCCAAATCAGTGCAGAATCATAGTACTACGCTGTCTGGTTGAGATACACCTTTTTTTTATTCAATTTTTACTTTCCTGACATTTTATATTAATGTTTTAATGTAAATATTAGCATTTTTGCTCAAAAGCTTCCAGGTCATGTGACCTAATGACTCCAAATCAGTGCAGGATCATAGTACTACGCTGGCTGGTTGAGATACACCTTTTTTTATTCCATTTTAACATTCCTGAGATTTTATATAAATTTCTTAATGTAAATATTAGCATTTTAGCTCAATAGCTTCCAGGTCATGTGACCTAATGACTCCAAATCAGTGCAGGATCACAGTACTACACTGGCTGGTTGAGATACACCTTTATTTCTTCCATTTTAACAGTCCTGAGATTTTATATAATTTTTTTAATGTAAATATTAGCATTTTTGCTCAATAGCTTCCAGGTCATGTGACCTAATGACTCCAAATCAGTGCAGGATCATAGTACTACACTGGCTGGTTGAGATACACTTTTTTGTATTACTTTTTAACACTAACCCACATTTAACCAACATTTTTATTTTGAAAACCGGAAGTTGGTCCACGCTGTAGCATCCTAACGCTGACTTTCTCAACCTCATCTGTCTATTTTCCGTAAAGTCTGTAACACGGGAGCACTTGAAATGTTGGAACGGCTGGCTTGACTTTGCAAATAGGAGAGATGGCTGGCTTGACCGCAGTTCTGAGTGGGCTAAACTGGCCAAGACAGCTCCCGTGATCCCCGTTTCCAGTGTGCAAGCACAGAGGTTTCTCTCTGCAGAGCCGCATCCAAACAGCGCCTATGGGATAATGCGCATTGCAAGTTGCGGAGAGACATTGCATACTTAGATTTTAATTCAGCTGCTGTAGTCTACAATTCACTGCAGCAAATACGCATTAGAAAAAATCTTTAACATGTCAAGGGATCTTTTAATATTAATTTAGTTTTTATTGCATTGAAAACGCATATAGCGAACGGACTATTTTATTTTCAGTTGGCAGCACGCCGCTTTATTAAAACGGTATGAGCCAGTCCAGATGGGTTTTATCTGAGAATACTTTCTTTATATTCATGTTCAAAGAGCGCAGCTTTGTGCAATATTTATTTCAGAAGTGACGCATGGGAGTCAGTTAACGGCACTTATTTTATCTGATACAGCCTCTATTTTTCAATAAAAAGATTCTAAACTGACATGCTTTGATATCATTCTCATACATCCTACATATCATTTATCATTTTAAGCTCAATAAATTCAGATAATACAAACATTTAATAAAAACATTTGTCCGGTAAATTGAAAACCTACCGGTCACGTTGTGAATTAAAAATGATGACCGTGAGGCTCAGACGGCGTCAGCAAAGTATTGGCTTTTGCCTGCACCGTTCACAAACTGAATGGACAGTCAGTTGTTGTGCGACCAGCCATCTTTCTCTTTCTCTCTTCTCCGTGCTGTCACGTAATGACGTCACGTTCATAAACTTAAGTAAAAGTAAAACATAATATATGCTATGTACTACTGAAGTAAAACTGAAAATTCAACCACACAAGGCGTTAAATAAATGTTTAATATTTAATCATGATCTCCAAGGGCGGGCTGGCCATCGGGAGGTTCGGGAGGTTTCCTGAACGGCCGGTCCGTTCCCGGCCGATGGTCGGAACGTTTTTTTACCCCATAAAATGCAGCATCAGTGTACCGCAGCAGCCTGTCCTCGCAGCCGCAGGTGGCACAGAGTGGAACGTAACGTTAGACTTGGATGATTCCGCACCTCTGGACTGGGTCAAACTAATATTTTGCATATTAAGGGGGATACGAGCGGCCCCTCCTAATTTGAGCTGATCCCTGTTTCTACTGAAATGTGATTGGCTCAGCTGCTCAGTCAGTCATCAAACTGTCAAAAGAAAACAAAGACGAGCGGGGTAAATTAAGAAAGAAGCCACAGACACACACACTTAATTGCTTTTATTTGACCAAAACCACATGCAAGGAACCCACAGAGCATCTTCTTTTCCATGTTTTCATGCTACCAAATAAAGCAGAAATTGAACAGAGTTTTGCCAGTCTTTTTGCCTCTGTTCTCCGCACACACACACACACACACACACACACACACACACACACACACACACAGTAGTTTTAATTTTTAAATAAACATAGTGTTTAACTATGCATAGTATGTGTGAGCATATGTAGCTTACTTTAATACACTCTACTGACTGTATATCATGTATATCATTAGATTTCTTTTATATTGCTAATAAAGTATTCATGTTAAAATCACAGTTCCACTTACATCCATCCTGTGATCGGATAAAAGGCCTCTCCAAACCAAGCTCACGGGCTGAATTTCAACCCCAGCCCGCCCCTGATGATCTCCTATATAAGTGCATTGCATTTTTTTTACTGACGTATTGAAACTGATACCTTTGCTATTTTTAAGATGACGGTATAACTGATTACCTTAATACCTTATTACCGCCCAACCCTACTGTCAGGTGTTAACCTGGTTAACTCAGGGTAACGTAGTACAGTAGGTGCTCAGTAAAGAGAGACTGTGTGAGTGAGAGAGTGAGATAAAATTCCACACACACACACACACCATCATGAACTTCAGTCAGGAAAAGACCAAACCTGAAAACATCAGAGGCTCCAGAATTGACTCACACTAACTCTGTTTACTTCTTTTTTTTTTTTTTTTTTTTTCAGGTAGATCTACGAACTGTAAGTCTGGTTTTTCTTTATTATGTGGTTTGGATGTTCGCCGAACCGTCACTGCTGTAAGCCACCGTGCCTCTGCCTCTTGTATTTTTTATTTTGTTACTGTGCTTTGTTATTTTGATCCTCATGCCCGCTTTGTTATTTTGATCCTCATGACCCATTAGTTATTTTCATTCTCATCCTCTCTTTGTTAGTTCCATCCTCTTGCCCCTTTTATTATTTTCATTCTCATGCTCCATTTGCTAGTTCCATCCTCATACCCCGTTTGTTATTTTTATCTTATCCTCATACCCCGTTTATTTTCATCTTTATCTTCATACCCCGTTTGTTATTTTAGTCTTTATCCTCATACCCCGTTTGTTATTTTCATCTTTATCCTCATACCCTGTTTGTTATTTTCATCTTTATCTTCATGCCCCGTTTGTTATTTTAATCCTCATTCTCATGCCCTGTTTGTTATTTTAATCCTCATTCTCATGCCCCATTTGCTAGTTCCATCCTCATGCCTTGTTTATTTTCATCTTTATCCTCATACCCCGTTTGTTATTTTCATCTTTATCCTCATACCCCGTTTGTTATTTTCATCCTTATCCTCATACCCCGTTTATTTTCATCCTCAGCATCTCTTTATTAGTTCTATCCTCTTGCCCCATTTGCTAGTTCCATCCTCATACCCCGTTTGTTATTTTTATCTTATCCTCATACCCCGTTTGTTATTTTCATCTTTATCCTCATACCCCGTTTATTTTCATCTTTATCCTCATACCCCGTTTGTTATTTTCATCTTTATCCTCATACCCCGTTTGTTATTTTCATCTTATCCTCATACCTCGTTTGTTATTTTCATCTTTATCCTCATACCCCGTTTGTTATTTTCATCTTTATCCTCATACCCCGTTTCTTATTTTAATCCTCATTCTCATGCCCTGTTTGGTATTTTAATCCTCATTCTCATACCCCATTTGCTAGTTCCATCCTCATGACTTGTTTATTTTCATCTTTATCCTTATACCCCGTTTGTTTTTATCTTATCCTCATACCCTGTTTGTTATTTTTATCTTTATCCTCATACCCTGTTTGTTATTTTCATCTTTATCCTCATACCCCGTTTGTTATTTTCATCTTTATCCTCATACCCCGTTTGTTATTTTCATCCTCAGCATCTCTTTATTAATTCTTTCCTCTTGCCCCATTTGCTAGTTCCATTCTCATACCCCGTTTGTTATTTTTATCTTATCCTCATACCCCGTTTGTTATTTTCATCTTTATCCTCATACCCCGTTTGTTATTTTCATCTTTATCCTCATACCCCGTTTGTTATTTTTATCTTATCATAATACCTCGTTTGTTATTTTCATCTTTATCCTCATACCCCGTTTGTTATTTTAATCTTTATCCTCATACCCCGTTTGTTATTTTCATCTTTATCCTCATACCCCGTTTGTTATTTTCATCCTCAGCATCTCTTTATTAATTCTATCCTCTTGCCCCATTTGCTAGTTCCATTCTCATACCCCGTTTGTTATTTTTATCTTATCCTCATACCCCGTTTGTTATTTTTATCTTTATCCTCATACCCCGTTTGTTATTTTTATCTTTATCCTCATACCCCGTTTGTTATTTTCATCTTTATCCTCATACCCCGTTTGTTATTTTCATCCTCAGCATCTCTTTATTAATTTTATCCTCTTGCCCCATTTGCTAGTTCCATTCTCATACCCCGTTTGTTATTTTTATCTTATCCTCATACCTCATTTCTTATTTTCATCTTTATCCTCATACCCCGTTTGTTATTTTCATCTTTATCCTCATACCCCGTTTGTTATTTTCATTCTCAGCATCTCTTTATTAGTTCTATTCTCTTGCCCAGTTTGTTATTTTCATCCTCATCCTCATGCCCCCATCTCTCTTAATTCTGTGCTGTGCCATGACAGGTTTTCCTCTGTTTGTTAGGTTAGGGTTAGGGTCCAACATGACTACGCATTATTCAGGCATATCTACAAACACGTGTATATATATATAGCTATTTAAAACAGGGCTTTGTCTCTGCCTCTTGTAGTAGTTTTTTTTTTTTTTGCTGCTGTAATTTGTTGGTTGTTTCCAACCATCGCCCACACATTTCTTCATTTAAGATGGCAGCCCGTTAGATCCTTATCCGTCCGTTGTCTAATTTGATGATTTTCCTACCAATTTAAATCCGACGAAGACATTTTAATTTCTCCGTGCACGATGTCGCCACCTGTCCGCTCGGCATAATTTTATTTATTGTTCGTCCATTTTGATGATTTTCCTGCCAATTTACATCTGATGAAGACATTTTAATTTCTCCGTCCAAGACATCTCCACCTGTTCGCTCGTCATTATTTTATTTATTGTTCGTCCATTTTGATGATTTTCCTGCCAATTTACATCTGATGAAGACATTTTAATTTCTCCGTCCAAGACATCTCCACATGTTCGCTCGTCATCATTTTATTTATTGTTCGTCCATTTTGATGATTTTCCTGCCAATCTGCAAAGTTATGTGCTGTTGGTGATGGGTTCTCTGTGGCCACCATGCCATGAAGATACTTCAGTCTTAAACGTGTGAAGAAGACGAAGGCCGAGTTGGACTGAGTTCTCCCTGATGAAGGCGACGCCACCCCCACCTCTGCACCATGTGATTGATCTCTGCGGATACTGACCAGTGTGTTCTGTCAGATACATTATCCACTTCAGCTAAATCTGTCTGTGCTCTGTATTTATGCTGATTATCTTGTTTTGCTGACCCCCCAACACACATCTGTCTGTGCTCTGTATTTATGCTAATTGATTATCTTGTTTTGCTGACCCCCCAACACCAGACACAACAGTCAGAGACTCTAAGACCAGGTCGAAGGTTGTGAAGGGCAGAGACTTTTGTTGTCTAACTAATGATATCATACTCAGGTGATCCTTAGCTTAGATTGTCTTGGTGTACTTTTCAGCCAGTCTCCGATGGGCGGGGGGTGGGGTATCATGCATGGGCGCAGTGGCCTGTTGTGGATGAATAGTTGCAGGGTGCACGAGCCAGGTGGTGACGAAGGCTGCCGTAGGTTCCGAGGATTCCTGTGCCCCTGGAGAATTCAGCGTGGGACGCTGTGAACCAGAGGAGCCAAGTCCCACTGCCTACAGTTACCTGAGTTCACAGCGAGACAGGTGAGAATGGTGTAGTCTTGTTCTGAGCTGTAAATTAAAAACTTAACATGGTCCAGGCTTCAGTGCCTCAGTCCTCCAGAGGACTCTCCAGCTCAAGAGCCGGGCCTCAGTCATAATGAGGATCAGTCATTTAAGAAAAAAAAAACAACAACAACACACCTTCAAATACACAGTACGAGTTAGCTTGGTGATGTGCACCTGTTAAAGGTGGACCGCCACCATAACCCTGAGAGCCCAGGCTTAAACCTGAACCCACAGGTCCTGCCTTGTGGTCCAGGCTTCAGGTCTGGATTCAGACTAACTGACTTTTCTCTTTGATTTAACAGAGAAACGGCTCTTCTGGTGAAGAAGACAGGAGAAGGACAGAGATGCCGACTCGACCTCGTCCAGATTCACATGGAACTTAAACTAATCCAGAGAGGTCAGTGACACCTGTCGGTGTGCTGAAGTAGCTACTAATTAGCCTCAAAATGAGAGCTTTCAGCTAGAGTTGGGCGTTATCCAAACTTTTACACTATCAAACCTCCTCCACATTTTACCCCGGTATATGTTATTACTGCAACCTGGGTTTCCGTTAAAATCTGCCGGTATTTTCTAACCCTGCCGGTCATAATGTCAGGTGAAAATTTTCCTTACAAGTACAATTTGAATTTTGAGTCAAGTGTTAAAGGTGGACCGCCACCATAACCCTGAGAGCCCAGGCTTAAACCTTAACCCACAGGTCCTGCCTTGTGGTCCAGGCCTCAGGTCTGGATTCAGACTAACTGACTTTTCTCTTTTATTAAACAGAGAAACAGCTCCTCTGGTGAAGAAGACAGGAGAAGGACAGAGATGCCGACTCGACCTCGTCCAGATTCACGTGGAACTTAAACTAATCCAGAGAGGTCAGTGACACCTGTTGGTCTGCTGAAGTAGCTACTAGTTAGCATCAAAATGAGAGCTTTCAGGTAGAGTTGGGCGTTATCCAAATTTTCACACTGTCAAACCTCCTCCACATTTTACCCCGGTATATGTTATTACTGCAACCTGGGTTTCCGTTAAAATCTGCCGGTATTTTCTAACCCCGCCGGTCATAATGTCAGGTGAAAATTTTCCTTACAAGTACAATTTGAATTTTGAGTCAAAGACATTACAAGTGTGGACGAGTCGGCTGCATTAAATAAATGATGTTTAATATTTAATCCTTATCTTCTATATAAGTGCATTTTTTTTAACTGACGTATTGAAACTGATACCGTTGCTACATTTAAGACCCAACGGTATTCCTTAATACCTTATCACCGCCCAACCCTACTGTCAGGTGTGTTAACCTGGTTAACTCAGGGTCACGTGGTGGAGTAGGTGCTCAGTGATAAAATACCGCACACACCCCCCCCATCATGAATTTCAGTCAGGAAAACACCAAACCTGAAAACATCAGGGGCTCCAGACACGACTCACACTAACTCTGTTTTCTTCTTTTTTTTTTTCAGGTAGATCTACGAACTGTAAGTCTGATTTTTCTTTAATATGTGGTTTGGATGTTCGCCGAACCGCCACTGCTGTCAGCCACCGTGCCTTTACCTCTTATATTTTTTATTTTGCTACTGTGCTTTGTTATTTTGATCCTCATGACCCCTTAGGTATTTCCATCCTCCTGCCCTGTTTGTTATTTTCATCCTCATCCTCATACCCACTTTTCTAGTTCCATCCTCTTGCCCTGTTTATTTTCATCCTCATGCCATTTGCTAGTTCCATTCTTATGCCTTGTTTGTTATTTTCATCTTTATCCTCATACCCCGTTTGTTATTTTCATCTTTACCCTCATACCCCGTTTGTTATTTTCATCTTTATCTTCATGCCCCGTTTGTTATTTTAATCCTCATTCTCAAGCCCTGTTTGTTATTTTCATCTTTATCCTCATACACCATTTATTTTCATCCTCAGCATCTCTTTATTAGTTCTATCCTCTTGCCCCATTTGCTAGTTCCATCCTCATACCCCGTTTGTTATTTTTATCTTTATCCTTATACCTCGTTTGTTATTTTTATCTTGTCCTCAAACCCCATTTGTTATTTTCATCTTTATCCTCATACACCTTTTATTTTTATCCTCAGCATCTCTTTATTAGTTCTATCCTCTTGCCCCATTTGCTAGTTCCATCCTCATACCCCGTTTGTTATTTTTATCTTATCCTCATACCCCGTTTGTTATTTTCATCTTTATCCTCATACTCCGTTTGTTATTTTCATCTTTATCCTCATATACCGTTTATTTTCATCCTCAGCATCTCTTTATTAGTTATATCCTCTTGCCCCATTTGCTAGTTCCATCCTCATACCCCGTTTGTTATTTTTATCTTATCCTCATACCCCGTTTGTTATTTTTATCTTTATCCTCATACCCCGTTTGTTATTTTCATCTTTATCATCATACCCCGTTTGTTATTTTCATCTTTATCCTCATACCTCGTTTGTTATTTTCATCTTTATCCTAATACCCCGTTTGTTATTTTCATCCTATCCTCATGCCCCGTTTGTTATTTTCATCCTCATGCCCCCATCTTTCTTAATGTTGTGCCGTGCCATGACGGGTTTTCCTTTGGTTGTTGAACATGGCCAACATGACCACTCATCATTCAGGCATATCTATAGCTATTTAAAACAGGGCTTTGTCCCTGTCTCTTGTAGCTGGTCTGTCTCTGTGTCTCTATGTGGGTCTGTCTTTTTGTGTCTGTCTCTATGTGAGTCTGTCTGTCTCTGTGTGAGTCTTTAACGTGTGAAGAAGACGAAGGCCGAGCTAGACCGAGTCCTCCCTGATGAAGGCGACGCCACCCCCCACCTCTGCACCATGTGATTGATCTCTGCGGATACTGATCAGTGTGTTCTGTCAGATACATCATCCACTTCAGCTAAATCTGTCTGTGCTCTGTATTTATGCTAATCGATTTTCTTGTTTTGCAGACCCCCCAACACCAGACACAACAATCAGAGACTCTAAGACCAGGTCGAAGGTTGTGAAGGGCAGGGACTTTTGTTGTCTAACTAATGACATCATACTCAGGTGATCTTGAGCTTAGATTGTCTTGGTGTAGTTTTCAGCCAGTCTCCGATGGACGGGGGGTGGGGTGTCATGTATGGGCGTTGTGGCCCGTAGTGGACTACATCTCATTGTGCTTTGTGGATAAATAGTTGCAGGGTACACGTGCCAGGCGGTGCCAGGTGGTGACGAAGGCTGCCGTAGGTTCTGAGGTTTCCTGTGCCACCAGAGAATTCAGCGTGGGACGCTGTGACCCAGAGGAGCTGAGTCCCACTTACTACAGTCACCTGAGTTCACAGTGAGACAGGTGAGAATGGTATGAGCTGTAAATTAAAATCTAAACATGGTCCAGGCTTCAGTGCCTCGGTCCTCCAGAGGACTCTCCAGCTCAAGAGCCGGGCCTCAGTCATAATGAGGATCACTCATTTAGGAAAAAAAAAACACCTTCAAATACACAGTACAAGTTAGCTTGGTGATGCACACCTGTTAAAGGTGGACCGCCACCATAACCCTGAGAGCCCAGGCTTAAACCTGAACCCACAGGTCCTGCCTTGTGGTCCAGGCCTCAGGTCTGGATTCAGACTAACTGACTTTTCTCTTTTATTAAACAGAGAAACAGCTCCTCTGGTGAAGAAGACAGGAGAAGGACAAAGATGCCGACTCGACCTCGTCCAGATTCACGTGGAACTTAAACTAATCCAGAGAGGTCAGTGACACCTGTCGGTGTGCTAAAGTAGCTACTAGTTAGCATCAAAATGAGAGCTTTTAGGTAGAGTTGGGCGTTATCCAAATTTTCACACTGTCAAACCTCCTCCACATTTTACCCCGGTATATGTTATTACTGCAACCTGGGTTTCCGTTAAAATCTGCCGGTATTTTCTAACCCCGCCGGTCATAATGTCAGGTGAAAATTTTCCTTACAAGTACAATTTGAATTTTGAGTCAAAGACATTACAAGTGTGGACGAGTCGGCTGCATTAAATAAATGATGTTTAATATTTAATCCTTATCTCCTATATAAGTGCATTTTTTTTTAACTGACGTATTGAAACTGATACCGTTGCTACATTTAAGACCCAACGGTATTCCTTAATACCTTATCACCGCCCAACCCTACTGTCAGGTGTGTTAACCTGGTTAACTCAGGGTCACGTGGTGGAGTAGGTGCTCAGTAAAGAGAGAGTGTGTGAGTGAGAGAGTGAGATAAAATACCACACACACCCCCCATCATGAATTTCAGTCAGGAAAACACCAAACCTGAAAACATCAGGGGCTCCAGACACGACTCACACTAACTCTGTTTTCTTCTTTTTTTTTTTCAGGTAGATCTACGAACTGTAAGTCTGATTTTTCTTTAATATCTGGTTTGGATGTTCGCCGAACCGCCACTGCTATCAGCCACCGTGCCTTTACCTCTTATATTTTTTATTTTGCTACTGTGCTTTGTTATTTTGATCCTCATGACCCCTTAGGTATTTCCATCCTCCTGCCCTGTTTGTTATTTTCATCCTCATCCTCATACCCACTTTTCTAGTTCCATCCTCTTGCCCTGTTTGTTATTTTCATCCTCATGCCATTTGCTTGTTCCATTCTTATGCCTTGTTTGTTATTTTCATCTTTATCCTCATACACCGTTTATTTTCATCCTCAGCATCTCTTTATTAGTTCTATCCTCTTGCCCCATTAGCTAGTTCCATCCTCCTACCCCGTTTGTTATTTTTATCTTTATCCTTATACCCCGTTTGTTATTTTTATCTTATCCTCATACCCCGTTTGTTATTTTCATCTTTATCCTCATACACCTTTTATTTTTATCCTCAGCATCTCTTTATTAGTTCTATCCTCTTGCCCCATTAGCTAGTTCCATCCTCATACCCCGTTTGTTATTTTTATCTTATCCTCATACCCCGTTTGTTATTTTTATCTTTATCCTCATACCCCGTTTGTTATTTTCATCTTTATCCTCATATACCATTTATTTTCATCCTCAGCATCTCTTTATTAGTTATATCCTCTTGCCCCATTTGCTAGTTCCATCCTCATACCCCGTTTGTTATTTTCATCTTTACCCTCATACCCCGTTTGTTATTTTCATCTTTATCTTCATGCCCCGTTTGTTATTTTAATCCTCATTCTCAAGCCCTGTTTGTTATTTTCATCTTTATCCTCATAGACCGTTTATTTTCATCCTCAGCATCTCTTTATTAGGTCTATCCTCTTGCCCCTTTAGCTAGTTCCATCCTCATACCCCGTTTGTTATTTTTATCTTTATCCTTATACCCCGTTTGTTATTTTTATCTTATCCTCATACCCCGTTTGTTATTTTCATCTTTATCCTCATACACCTTTTATTTTTATCCTCAGCATCTCTTTATTAGTTCTATCCTCTTGCCCCATTAGCTAGTTCCATCCTCATACCCCGTTTGTTATTTTTATCTTATCCTCATACCCCGTTTGTTATCTTTATCCTTATACCCCGTTTGTTATTTTCATCTTTATCCTCATATACCGTTTATTTTCATCCTCAGCATCTCTTTATTAGTTATATCCTCTTGCCCCATTTGCTAGTTCCATCCTCATACCCCGTTTGTTATTTTTATCTTATCCTCATACCCCGTTTGTTATTTTCATCTTTGTCCTCATATCTCGTTTGTTATTTTCATCTTTATCCTCATACCCCGTTTGTTATTTTCCTTCTCAGCATCTCTTTATTAGTCCTATTCTCTTGCCCAGTTTGTTATTTTCATCCTCATCCTCATGCCCTGTTTGTTATTTTCATCCTCATGCCCCCATCTCTCTTAATTCTGTGCTGTGCCATGACAGGTTTTCCTCTGTTTGTTAGGTTAGGGTTAGGGTCCAACATGACTACGCATTATTCAGGCATATCTACAAACACGTGTATATATATATAGCTATTTAAAACAGGGCTTTGTCTCTGCCTCTTGTAGTAGTTTTTTTTTTTTTTGCTGCTGTAATTTGTTGGTTGTTTCCAACCATCGCCCACACATTTCTTCATTTAACATGGCAGCCCGTTAGATCCTTATCCGTCCGTTGTCTAATTTGATGATTTTCCTGCCAATTGAAATCCGACGAAGACATTTTAATTTCTCCGTGCACGATGTCGCCACCTGTCCGCTCGTCATAATTTTATTTATTGTTCGTCCATTTTGATGATTTTCCTGCCAATTTACATCTGATGAAGACATTTTAATTTCTCCGTCCAAGACATCTCCACCTGTTCGCTCGTCATCATTTTATTTATTGTTCGTCCATTTTGATGATTTTCCTGCCAATTTACATCTGATGAAGACATTTTAATTTCTCCGTCCAAGACATCTCCACGTTCGCTCGTCATCATTTTATTTATTGTTCGTCCATTTAGATGATTTTCCTGCCAATCTGCAAAGTTATGTGCTGTTGGTGATGGGTTCTCTGTGGCCACCATGCCATGAAGATACTTCAGTCTTAAACGTGTGAAGAAGACGAAGGCCGAGCTGGACTGAGTTCTCCCTGATGAAGGCGACGCCACCCCCACCTCTGCACCATGTGATTGATCTCTGCGGATACTGACCAGTGTGTTCTGTCAGATACATTATCCACTTCAGCTAAATCTGTCTGTGCTCTGTATTTATGCTGATTATCTTGTTTTGCTGACCCCCCAACACACATCTGTCTGTGCTCTGTATTTATGCTAATTGATTATCTTGTTTTGCTGACCCCCCAACACCAGACACAACAGTCAGAGACTCTAAGACCAGGTCGAAGGTTGTGAAGGGCAGAGACTTTTGTTGTCTAACTAATGATATCATACTCAGGTGATCCTTAGCTTAGATTGTCTTGGTGTACTTTTCAGCCAGTCTCCGATGGGCGGGGGGTGGGGTATCATGCATGGGCGCAGTGGCCTGTTGTGGATGAATAGTTGCAGGGTGCACGAGCCAGGTGGTGACGAAGGCTGCCGTAGGTTCCGAGGATTCCTGTGCCCCTGGAGAATTCAGCGTGGGACGCTGTGAACCAGAGGAGCCAAGTCCCACTGCCTACAGTTACCTGAGTTCACAGCGAGACAGGTGAGAATGGTGTAGTCTTGTTCTGAGCTGTAAATTAAAAACTTAACATGGTCCAGGCTTCAGTGCCTCAGTTCTCCAGAGGACTCTCCAGCTCAAGAGCCGGGCCTCAGTCATAATGAGGATCAGTCATTTAAGAAAAAAAAAACAACAACAACACACCTTCAAATACACAGTACGAGTTAGCTTGGTGATGTGCACCTGTTAAAGGTGGACCGCCACCATAACCCTGAGAGCCCAGGCTTAAACCTGAACCCACAGGTCCTGCCTTGTGGTCCAGGCTTCAGGTCTGGATTCAGACTAACTGACTTTTCTCTTTGATTTAACAGAGAAACGGCTCTTCTGGTGAAGAAGACAGGAGAAGGACAGAGATGCCGACTCGACCTCGTCCAGATTCACATGGAACTTAAACTAATCCAGAGAGGTCAGTGACACCTGTCGGTGTGCTGAAGTAGCTACTAATTAGCCTCAAAATGAGAGCTTTCAGCTAGAGTTGGGCGTTATCCAAACTTTTACACTATCAAACCTCCTCCACATTTTACCCCGGTATATGTTATTACTGCAACCTGGGTTTCCGTTAAAATCTGCCGGTATTTTCTAACCCTGCCGGTCATAATGTCAGGTGAAAATTTTCCTTACAAGTACAATTTGAATTTTGAGTCAAGTGTTAAAGGTGGACCGCCACCATAACCCTGAGAGCCCAGGCTTAAACCTTAACCCACAGGTCCTGCCTTGTGGTCCAGGCCTCAGGTCTGGATTCAGACTAACTGACTTTTCTCTTTTATTAAACAGAGAAACAGCTCCTCTGGTGAAGAAGACAGGAGAAGGACAGAGATGCCGACTCGACCTCATCCAGATTCACGTGGAACTTAAACTAATCCAGAGAGGTCAGTGACACCTGTCGGTCTGCTGAAGTAGCTACTAGTTAGCATCAAAATGAGAGCTTTCAGGTAGAGTTGGGCGTTATCCAAATTTTCACACTGTCAAACCTCCTCCACATTTTACCCCGGTATATGTTATTACTGCAACCTGGGTTTCCGTTAAAATCTGCCGGTATTTTCTAACCCCGCTGGTCATAATGTCAGGTGAAAATTTTCCTTACAAGTACAATTTGAATTTTGAGTCAAGTGTTAAAGGTGGACCGCCACCATAACCCTGAGAGCCCAGGCTTAAACCTTAACCCACAGGTCCTGCCTTGTGGTCCAGGCCTCAGGTCTGGATTCAGACTAACTGACTTTTCTCTTTTATTAAACAGAGAAACAGCTCCTCTGGTGAAGAAGACAGGAGAAGGACAGAGATGCCGACTCGACCTCGTCCAGATTCACGTGGAACTTAAA
The DNA here is from genome assembly GCF_017976425.1 of Toxotes jaculatrix. Lineage (NCBI taxonomy): Eukaryota > Metazoa > Chordata > Actinopteri > Toxotidae > Toxotes > Toxotes jaculatrix. Next base: position 20,413,196 of record NC_054402.1, on the reverse strand, counting down.
CTAATCCAGAGAGGTCAGTGACACCTGTTGGTCTGCTGAAGTAGCTACTAGTTAGCATCAAAATGAGAGCTTTCAGGTAGAGTTGGGCGTTATCCAAATTTTCACACTGTCAAACCTCCTCCACATTTTACCCCGGTATATGTTATTACTGCAACCTGGGTTTCCGTTAAAATCTGCCGGTATTTTCTAACCCCGCCGGTCATAATGTCAGGTGAAAATTTTCCTTACAAGTACAATTTGAATTTTGAGTCAAAGACGTTACAAGTGTGGACGAGTCGGCTGCATTAAATAAATGATGTTTAATATTTAATCCTTATCTCCTATATAAGTGCATTTTTTTTTAACTGACGTATTGAAACTGATACCGTTGCTACATTTAAGACCCAACGGTATTCCTTAATACCTTATCACCGCCCAACCCTACTGTCAGGTGTGTTAACCTGGTTAACTCAGGGTCACGTGGTGGAGTAGGTGCTCAGTAAAGAGAGAGTGTGTGAGTGAGAGAGTGAGATAAAATACCACACACACCCCCCATCATGAATTTCAGTCAGGAAAACACCAAACCTGAAAACATCAGGGGCTCCAGACACGACTCACACTAACTCTGTTTTCTTCTTTTTTTTTTTCAGGTAGATCTACGAACTGTAAGTCTGATTTTTCTTTAATTTCTGGTTTGGATGTTCGCCGAACCGCCACTGCTATCAGCCACCGTGCCTTTACCTCTTATATTTTTTATTTTGCTACTGTGCTTTGTTATTTTGATCCTCATGACCCCTTAGGTATTTCCATCCTCCTGCCCTGTTTGTTATTTTCATCCTCATCCTCATACCCACTTTTCTAGTTCCATCCTCTTGCCCTGTTTGTTATTTTCATCCTCATGCCATTTGCTAGTTCCATTCTTATGCCTTGTTTGTTATTTTCATCTTTATCCTCATACACCGTTTATTTTCATCCTCAGCATCTCTTTATTAGTTCTATCCTCTTGCCCCATTAGCTAGTTCCATCCTCATACCCCGTTTGTTATTTTTATCTTTATCCTTATACCCCGTTTGTTATTTTTATCTTATCCTCATACCCCGTTTGTTATTTTCATCTTTATCCTCATACACCGTTTATTTTCATCCTCAGCATCTCTTTATTAGTTATATCCTCTTGCCCCATTTGCTAGTTCCATCCTCATACCCCGTTTGTTATTTTCATCTTTACCCTCATACCCCGTTTGTTATTTTCATCTTTATCTTCATGCCCCGTTTGTTATTTTAATCCTCATTCTCAAGCCCCGTTTGTTATTTTTATCTTATCCTCATACCCCGTTTGTTATTTTCATCTTTATCCTCATACACCGTTTATTTTCATCCTCAGCATCTCTTTATTAGTTATATCCTCTTGCCCCATTTGCTAGTTCCATCCTCATACCCCGTTTGTTATTTTCATCTTTACCCTCATACCCCGTTTGTTATTTTCATCCTATCCTCATGCCCCGTTTGTTATTTTCATCCTCATGCCCCCATCTTTCTTAATGTTGTGCCGTGCCATGACGGGTTTTCCTTTGGTTGTTGAACATGGCCAACATGACCACTCATCATTCAGGCATATCTATAGCTATTTAAAACAGGGCTTTGTCCCTGTCTCTTGTAGCTGGTCTGTCTCTGTGTCTCTATGTGGGTAGTCTTTTTGTGTCTGTCTCTATGTGAGTCTGTCTGTCTCTGTGTGAGTCTTTAACGTGTGAAGAAGACGAAGGCCGAGCTAGACCGAGTCCTCCCTGATGAAGGCGACGCCACCCCCACCTCTGCACCATGTGATTGATCTCTGCGGATACTGATCAGTGTGTTCTGTCAGATACATCATCCACTTCAGCTAAATCTGTCTGTGCTCTGTATTTATGCTAATCGATTTTCTTGTTTTGCAGACCCCCCAACACCAGACACAACAATCAGAGACTCTAAGACCAGGTCGAAGGTTGTGAAGGGCAGGGACTTTTGTTGTCTAACTAATGACATCATACTCAGGTGATCTTGAGCTTAGATTGTCTTGGTGTAGTTTTCAGCCAGTCTCCGATGGACGGGGGGTGGGGTGTCATGTATGGGCGTTGTGGCCCGTTGTGGACTACATCTCATTGTGCTTTGTGGATAAATAGTTGCAGGGTACACGTGCCAGGCGGTGCCAGGTGGTGACGAAGGCTGCCGTAGGTTCTGAGGTTTCCTGTGCCACCAGAGAATTCAGCGTGGGACGCTGTGACCCAGAGGAGCTGAGTCCCACTTACTACAGTCACCTGAGTTCACAGTGAGACAGGTGAGAATGGTATGAGCTGTAAATTAAAATCTAAACATGGTCCAGGCTTCAGTGCCTCGGTCCTCCAGAGGACTCTCCAGCTCAAGAGCCGGGCCTCAGTCATAATGAGGATCACTCATTTAGGAAAAAAAAAACACCTTCAAATACACAGTACAAGTTAGCTTGGTGATGCACACCTGTTAAAGGTGGACCGCCACCATAACCCTGAGAGCCCAGGCTTAAACCTGAACCCACAGGTCCTGCCTTGTGGTCCAGGCCTCAGGTCTGGATTCAGACTAACTGACTTTTCTCTTTTATTAAACAGAGAAACAGCTCCTCTGGTGAAGAAGACAGGAGAAGGACAGAGATGCCGACTCGACCTCGTCCAGATTCACGTGGAACTTAAACTAATCCAGAGAGGTCAGTGACACCTGTCGGTCTGCTGAAGTAGCTACTAGTTAGCATCAAAATGAGAGCTTTCAGGTAGAGTTGGGCGTTATCCAAATTTTCACACTGTCAAACCTCCTCCACATTTTACCCCGGTATATGTTATTACTGCAACCTGGGTTTCCGTTAAAATCTGCCGGTATTTTCTAACCCCGCCGGTCATAATGTCAGGTGAAAATTTTCCTTACAAGTACAATTTGAATTTTGAGTCAAAGACGTTACAAGTGTGGACGAGTCGGCTGCATTAAATAAATGATGTTTAATATTTAATCCTTATCTCCTATATAAGTGCATTTTTTTTTAACTGACGTATTGAAACTGATACCGTTGCTACATTTAAGACCCAACGGTATTCCTTAATACCTTATCACCGCCCAACCCTACTGTCAGGTGTGTTAACCTGGTTAACTCAGGGTCACGTGGTGGAGTAGGTGCTCAGTAAAGAGAGAGTGTGTGAGTGAGAGAGTGAGATAAAATACCACACACACCCCCCATCATGAATTTCAGTCAGGAAAACACCAAACCTGAAAACATCAGGGGCTCCAGACACGACTCACACTAACTCTGTTTTCTTCTTTTTTTTTTCAGGTAGATCTACGAACTGTAAGTCTGATTTTTCTTTAATTTCTGGTTTGGATGTTCGCCGAACCGCCACTGCTATCAGCCACCGTGCCTTTACCTCTTATATTTTTTATTTTGCTACTGTGCTTTGTTATTTTGATCCTCATGACCCCTTAGGTATTTCCATCCTCCTGCCCTGTTTGTTATTTTCATCCTCATCCTCATACCCACTTTTCTAGTTCCATCCTCTTGCCCTGTTTGTTATTTTCATCCTCATGCCATTTGCTAGTTCCATTCTTATGCCTTGTTTGTTATTTTCATCTTTATCCTCATACACCGTTTATTTTCATCCTCAGCATCTCTTTATTAGTTCTATCCTCTTGCCCCATTAGCTAGTTCCATCCTCATACCCCGTTTGTTATTTTTATCTTTATCCTTATACCCCGTTTGTTATTTTTATCTTATCCTCATACCCCGTTTGTTATTTTCATCTTTATCCTCATACACCGTTTATTTTCATCCTCAGCATCTCTTTATTAGTTATATCCTCTTGCCCCATTTGCTAGTTCCATCCTCATACCCCGTTTGTTATTTTCATCTTTACCCTCATACCCCGTTTGTTATTTTCATCTTTATCTTCATGCCCCGTTTGTTATTTTAATCCTCATTCTCAAGCCCTGTTTGTTATTTTCATCTTTATCCTCATAGACCGTTTATTTTCATCCTCAGCATCTCTTTATTAGGTCTATCCTCTTGCCCCATTAGCTAGTTCCATCCTCATACCCCGTTTGTTATTTTTATCTTTATCCTTATACCCCGTTTGTTATTTTTATCTTATCCTCATACCCCGTTTGTTATTTTCATCTTTATCCTCATACACCTTTTATTTTTATCCTCAGCATCTCTTTATTAGTTCTATCCTCTTGCCCCATTAGCTAGTTCCATCCTCATACCCCGTTTGTTATTTTTATCTTATCCTCATACCCCGTTTGTTATCTTTATCCTTATACCCCGTTTGTTATTTTCATCTTTATCCTCATATACCGTTTATTTTCATCCTCAGCATCTCTTTATTAGTTATATCCTCTTGCCCCATTTGCTAGTTCCATCCTCATACCCCGTTTGTTATTTTTATCTTATCCTCATACCCCGTTTGTTATTTTCATCTTTATCCTCATATCTCGTTTGTTATTTTCATCTTTATCCTCATACCCCGTTTGTTATTTTCCTTCTCAGCATCTCTTTATTAGTCCTATTCTCTTGCCCAGTTTGTTATTTTCATCCTCATCCTCATGCCCTGTTTGTTATTTTCATCCTCATGCCCCCATCTCTCTTAATTCTGTGCTGTGCCATGACAGGTTTTCCTCTGTTTGTTAGGTTAGGGTTAGGGTCCAACATGACTACGCATTATTCAGGCATATCTACAAACACGTGTATATATATATAGCTATTTAAAACAGGGCTTTGTCTCTGCCTCTTGTAGTAGTTTTTTTTTTTTTTGCTGCTGTAATTTGTTGGTTGTTTCCAACCATCGCCCACACATTTCTTCATTTAACATGGCAGCCCGTTAGATCCTTATCCGTCCGTTGTCTAATTTGATGATTTTCCTGCCAATTGAAATCCGACGAAGACATTTTAATTTCTCCGTGCACGATGTCGCCACCTGTCCGCTCGTCATAATTTTATTTATTGTTCGTCCATTTTGATGATTTTCCTGCCAATTTACATCTGATGAAGACATTTTAATTTCTCCGTCCAAGACATCTCCACCTGTTCGCTCGTCATCATTTTATTTATTGTTCGTCCATTTTGATGATTTTCCTGCCAATTTACATCTGATGAAGACATTTTAATTTCTCCGTCCAAGACATCTCCACATGTTCGCTCGTCATCATTTTATTTATTGTTCGTCCATTTTGATGATTTTCCTGCCAATCTGCAAAGTTATGTGCTGTTGGTGATGGGTTCTCTGTGGCCACCATGCCATGAAGATACTTCAGTCTTAAACGTGTGAAGAAGACGAAGGCCGAGCTGGACTGAGTTCTCCCTGATGAAGGCGACGCCACCCCCACCTCTGCACCATGTGATTGATCTCTGCGGATACTGACCAGTGTGTTCTGTCAGATACATTATCCACTTCAGCTAAATCTGTCTGTGCTCTGTATTTATGCTGATTATCTTGTTTTGCTGACCCCCCAACACACATCTGTCTGTGCTCTGTATTTATGCTAATTGATTATCTTGTTTTGCTGACCCCCCAACACCAGACACAACAGTCAGAGACTCTAAGACCAGGTCGAAGGTTGTGAAGGGCAGAGACTTTTGTTGTCTAACTAATGATATCATACTCAGGTGATCCTTAGCTTAGATTGTCTTGGTGTACTTTTCAGCCAGTCTCCGATGGGCGGGGGGTGGGGTATCATGCATGGGCGCAGTGGCCTGTTGTGGATGAATAGTTGCAGGGTGCACGAGCCAGGTGGTGACGAAGGCTGCCGTAGGTTCCGAGGATTCCTGTGCCCCTGGAGAATTCAGCGTGGGACGCTGTGAACCAGAGGAGCCAAGTCCCACTGCCTACAGTTACCTGAGTTCACAGCGAGACAGGTGAGAATGGTGTAGTCTTGTTCTGAGCTGTAAATTAAAAACTTAACATGGTCCAGGCTTCAGTGCCTCAGTTCTCCAGAGGACTCTCCAGCTCAAGAGCCGGGCCTCAGTCATAATGAGGATCAGTCATTTAAGAAAAAAAAAACAACAACAACAACACACCTTCAAATACACAGTACGAGTTAGCTTGGTGATGTGCACCTGTTAAAGGTGGACCGCCACCATAACCCTGAGAGCCCAGGCTTAAACCTGAACCCACAGGTCCTGCCTTGTGGTCCAGGCTTCAGGTCTGGATTCAGACTAACTGACTTTTCTCTTTGATTTAACAGAGAAACGGCTCTTCTGGTGAAGAAGACAGGAGAAGGACAGAGATGCCGACTCGACCTCGTCCAGATTCACGTGGAACTTAAACTAATCCAGAGAGGTCAGTGACACCTGTCGGTGTGCTGAAGTAGCTACTAATTAGCCTCAAAATGAGAGCTTTCAGCTAGAGTTGGGCGTTATCCAAACTTTTACACTATCAAACCTCCTCCACATTTTACCCCGGTATATGTTATTACTGCAACCTGGGTTTCCGTTAAAATCTGCCGGTATTTTCTAACCCCGCCGGTCATAATGTCAGGTGAAAATTTTCCTTACAAGTACAATTTGAATTTTGAGTCAAGTGTTAAAGGTGGACCGCCACCATAACCCTGAGAGCCCAGGCTTAAACCTTAACCCACAGGTCCTGCCTTGTGGTCCAGGCCTCAGGTCTGGATTCAGACTAACTGACTTTTCTCTTTTATTAAACAGAGAAACAGCTCCTCTGGTGAAGAAGACAGGAGAAGGACAGAGATGCCGACTCGACCTCGTCCAGATTCACGTGGAACTTAAACTAATCCAGAGAGGTCAGTGACACCTGTCGGTCTGCTGAAGTAGCTACTAGTTAGCATCAAAATGAGAGCTTTCAGGTAGAGTTGGGCGTTATCCAAATTTTCACACTGTCAAACCTCCTCCACATTTTACCCCGGTATATGTTATTACTGCAACCTGGGTTTCCGTTAAAATCTGCCGGTATTTTCTAACCCTGCCGGTCATAATGTCAGGTGAAAATTTTCCTTACAAGTACAATTTGAATTTTGAGTCAAGTGTTAAAGGTGGACCGCCACCATAACCCTGAGAGCCCAGGCTTAAACCTGAACCCACAGGTCCTGCCTTGTGGTCCAGGCCTCAGGTCTGGATTCAGACTAACTGACTTTTCTCTTTTATTAAACAGAGAAACAGCTCCTCTGGTGAAGAAGACAGGAGAAGGACAGAGATGCCGACTCGACCTCGTCCAGATTCACGTGGAACTTAAACTAATCCAGAGAGGTCAGTGACACCTGTCGGTCTGCTGAAGTAGCTACTAGTTAGCATCAAAATGAGAGCTTTCAGGTAGAGTTGGGCGTTATCCAAATTTTCACACTGTCAAACCTCCTCCACATTTTACCCCGGTATATGTTATTACTGCAACCTGGGTTTCCGTTAAAATCTGCCGGTATTTTCTAACCCCGCCGGTCATAATGTCAGGTGAAAATTTTCCTTACAAGTACAATTTGAATTTTGAGTCAAAGACATTACAAGTGTGGACGAGTCGGCTGCATTAAATAAATGATGTTTAATATTTAATCCTTATCTCCTATATAAGTGCATTTTTTTTTAACTGACGTATTGAAACTGATACCGTTGCTACATTTAAGACCCAACGGTATTCCTTAATACCTTATCACCGCCCAACCCTACTGTCAGGTGTGTTAACCTGGTTAACTCAGGGTCACGTGGTGGAGTAGGTGCTCAGTGATAAAATACCGCACACACCCCCCCCCCCATCATGAATTTCAGTCAGGAAAACACCAAACCTGAAAACATCAGGGGCTCCAGACACGACTCACACTAACTCTGTTTTCTTCTTTTTTTTTTTTTCAGGTAGATCTACAAACTGTAAGTCTGATTTTTCTTTAATATGTGGTTTGGATGTTCGCCGAACCGCCACTGCTATCAGCCACCGTGCCTTTACCTCTTATATTTTTTATTTTGCTACTGTGCTTTGTTATTTTGATCCTCATGACCCCTTAGGTATTTCCATCCTCATGCCCTGTTTGTTATTTTCATCCTCATCCTCATACCCACTTTTCTAGTTCCATCCTCTTGCCCTGTTTATTTTCATCCTCATGCCATTTGCTAGTTCCATTCTTATGCCTTGTTTGTTATTTTCATCTTTATCCTCATACCCCGTTTGTTATTTTCATCTTTACCCTCATACCCCGTTTGTTATTTTCATCTTTATCTTCATGCCCCGTTTGTTATTTTAATCCTCATTCTCAAGCCCTGTTTGTTATTTTTATCTTTATCCTCATACACCGTTTATTTTCATCCTCAGCATCTCTTTATTAGTTCTATCCTCTTGCCCCATTTGCTAGTTCCATCCTCATACCCCGTTTGTTATTTTTATCTTTATCCTTATACCTCGTTTGTTATTTTTATCTTGTCCTCAAACCCCATTTGTTATTTTCATCTTTATCCTCATACACCTTTTATTTTTATTCTCAGCATCTCTTTATTAGTTCTATCCTCTTGCCCCATTTGCTAGTTCCATCCTCATACCCCGTTTGTTATTTTTATCTTATCCTCATACCCCGTTTGTTATTTTCATCTTTATCCTCATACCCCGTTTGTTATTTTCATCTTTATCCTCATACCTCTTTTGTTATTTTTATCTTGTCCTCAAACCCCATTTGTTATTTTCATCTTTATCCTCATACACCTTTTATTTTTATCCTCAGCATCTCTTTATTAGTTCTATCCTCTTGCCCCATTTGCTAGTTCCATCCTCATACCCCGTTTGTTATTTTTATCTTATCCTCATACCCCGTTTGTTATTTTCATCTTTATCCTCATACCCCGTTTGTTATTTTCATCTTTATCCTCATACCTCGTTTGTTATTTTCATCTTTATCCTAATACCCCGTTTGTTATTTTCATCCTATCCTCATGCCCCGTTTGTTATTTTCATCCTCATGCCCCCATCTTTCTTAATGTTGTGCCGTGCCATGACGGGTTTTCCTTTGGTTGTTGAACATGGCCAACATGACCACTCATCATTCAGGCATATCTATAGCTATTTAAAACAGGGCTTTGTCCCTGTCTCTTGTAGCTGGTCTGTCTCTGTGTCTCTATGTGGGTCTGTCTTTTTGTGTCTGTCTCTATGTGAGTCTGTCTGTCTCTGTGTGAGTCTTTAACGTGTGAAGAAGACGAAGGCCGAGCTAGACCGAGTCCTCCCTGATGAAGGCGACGCCACCCCCACCTCTGCACCATGTGATTGATCTCTGCGGATACTGATCAGTGTGTTCTGTCAGATACATCATCCACTTCAGCTAAATCTGTCTGTGCTCTGTATTTATGCTAATCGATTTTCTTGTTTTGCAGACCCCCCAACACCAGACACAACAATCAGAGACTCTAAGACCAGGTCGAAGGTTGTGAAGGGCAGGGACTTTTGTTGTCTAACTAATGACATCATACTCAGGTGATCTTGAGCTTAGATTGTCTTGGTGTAGTTTTCAGCCAGTCTCCGATGGACGGGGGGTGGGGTGTCATGTATGGGCGTTGTGGCCCGTTGTGGACTACATCTCATTGTGCTTTGTGGATAAATAGTTGCAGGGTACACGTGCCAGGCGGTGCCAGGTGGTGACGAAGGCTGCCGTAGGTTCTGAGGTTTCCTGTGCCACCAGAGAATTCAGCGTGGGACGCTGTGACCCAGAGGAGCTGAGTCCCACTTACTACAGTCACCTGAGTTCACAGTGAGACAGGTGAGAATGGTATGAGCTGTAAATTAAAATCTAAACATGGTCCAGGCTTCAGTGCCTCGGTCCTCCAGAGGACTCTCCAGCTCAAGAGCCGGGCCTCAGTCATAATGAGGATCACTCATTTAGGAAAAAAAAAAACACCTTCAAATACACAGTACAAGTTAGCTTGGTGATGCACACCTGTTAAAGGTGGACCGCCACCATAACCCTGAGAGCCCAGGCTTAAACCTGAACCCACAGGTCCTGCCTTGTGGTCCAGGCCTCAGGTCTGGATTCAGACTAACTGACTTTTCTCTTTTATTAAACAGAGAAACAGCTCCTCTGGTGAAGAAGACAGGAGAAGGACAGAGATGCCGACTCGACCTCGTCCAGATTCACGTGGAACTTAAACTAATCCAGAGAGGTCAGTGACACCTGTCGGTCTGCTGAAGTAGCTACTAGTTAGCATCAAAATGAGAGCTTTCAGGTAGAGTTGGGCGTTATCCAAATTTTCACACTGTCAAACCTCCTCCACATTTTACCCCGGTATATGTTATTACTGCAACCTGGGTTTCCGTTAAAATCTGCCGGTATTTTCTAACCCCGCCGGTCATAATGTCAGGTGAAAATTTTCCTTACAAGTACAATTTGAATTTTGAGTCAAAGACATTACAAGTGTGGACGAGTCGGCTGCATTAAATAAATGATGTTTAATATTTAATCCTTATCTCCTATATAAGTGCATTTTTTTTTAACTGACGTATTGAAACTGATACCGTTGCTACATTTAAGACCCAACGGTATTCCTTAATACCTTATCACCGCCCAACCCTACTGTCAGGTGTGTTAACCTGGTTAACTCAGGGTCACGTGGTGGAGTAGGTGCTCAGTGATAAAATACCGCACACACCCCCCCCCCCCATCATGAATTTCAGTCAGGAAAACACCAAACCTGAAAACATCAGGGGCTCCAGACACGACTCACACTAACTCTGTTTTCTTCTTTTTTTTTTTTTCAGGTAGATCTACAAACTGTAAGTCTGATTTTTCTTTAATATGTGGTTTGGATGTTCGCCGAACCGCCACTGCTGTCAGCCACCGTGCCTTTACCTCTTATATTTTTTATTTTGCTACTGTGCTTTGTTATTTTGATCCTCATGACCCCTTAGGTATTTCCATCCTCATGCCCTGTTTGTTATTTTCATCCTCATCCTCATACCCACTTTTCTAGTTCCATCCTCTTGCCCTGTTTATTTTCATCCTCAT